>NC_071994.2:59564500-60216000 GCF_028885655.2 Pongo abelii
CTCCCAATGCTATCCCTCCCCCCTCCCCCCACCCCACAACAGTCCCCAGAGTGTGATGTTCCCCTTCCTATGTCCATGTGTTCTCATTGTTCAATTCCCACCTATGAGTGAGAATATGTGATGTTTGGTTTTTTTGTTCTTGCGATAGTTTACTGAGAATGATGATTTCCAATTTCATCCACGTCCCTACAAAGGACATGAACTCATCATTTTTGATGGCTGCATAGTATTCCATGGTGTATATGTGCCACATTTTCTTAATCCAGTCTATCATTGTTGGACATTTGGGTTGGTTCCAAGACTTTGCTATTGTGAATAATGCCGCAATAAACATGATTATCTCAATAGATGCAGAAAAGGCCTTTGACAAAATTCAACAACCCTTCATGCTAAAAACTCTCAATAAATTAGGTATTGATGGGACATATCTCAAAATAATAAGAGCTATCTATGACAAACCCACAGCCAATATCATACTGAATGGGCAAAAACTGGAAGCACTCCCTTTGAAAACTGGCACAAGACAGGGATGCCCTCTCTCACCACTCCTATTCAACATAATGTTGGAAGTTCTGGCCAGGGCAATTAGGCAGGAGAAGGAAATAAAGGGTATTCAATTAGGAAAAGAGGAAGTCAAATTGTCCCTGTTTGCAGATGACATGATTGTATATCTAGAAAACCCCATTGTCTCAGCCCCAAATCTCCTTAAGCTGATAAGCAACTTCAGCAAAGTCTCAGGATACAAAATCAATGTACAAAAATCACAAGCATTCTTATACACCAACAACAGACAAACAGAGAGCTAAATCATGAGTGAACTCCCATTCACAATTGCTTCAAAGAGAATAAAATACCTAGGAATCCAACTTACAAGGGACGTGAAGGACCTCTTCAAGGAGAACTACAAACCACTGCTCAAGGAAATAAAAGAGGATACAAACAAATGGAAGAACATTCCATGCTCATGGGTAGGAAGAATCAATATCGTGAAAATGGCCATACTGCCCAAGGTAATTTACAGATTCAATGCCATCCCCATCAAGCTACCAATGACTTTCTTCACAGAATTGGAAAAAACTACTTTAAAGTTCATATGGAGGCAATTTTCAAGTATTTGGAAACTTCCAAGATTTTTTTCTTTGATGTTTTACTTAATTCCATGATGATAGGGGAACATACTTTGTATGGTAACATTCCTTCAAAATATATTGAGATTTATTTAATAGTCTCAATAAAAGTGTTATTGAACAATTGAAATGTGTTTATTTTGCTGTTGTTGAGTGGTGCGATCAATATATATCATTTAGGTCAAATTGGTTAACAGGGTTGTTTAAGTCCACTATATCATTGCTGATTTTCTGTCTAGTTTTTCTATTAATTTCTGATAAGAATATTAACATTTTCAGCTACAACTCTTGAATTGTCTATTTCTTCTTTTGATTATGTTAGGTTTTCCTTCATATATTTTGGGGCTCTGTTGTAAAATACTTTTACATATATAATTGTTGTACTTTCTTAATGTATTCAGCATATTATCATTATGAAACATCCTTCCTTGTCTCCAGGAATATCTCTTGTCTTAAAGTCTACTTTTGCCTATGTTACTATATCCTCTCCAGCTTTCTCTTGGTTACTATGTGCAGAATATAAAAATCTGTACTCTTTCCTTTCAAATTATTTGTTTCTGGATCCTGTCTCATGCATTCAGCATATTCATAGTTCTTATTTTTTTTATCCAGTCTGACAATCACTGCATATATATGTGTATGTAATATAACTATATATATCAGTTTTATTGCAATAAAATTTACATATCACACAATTCACCCTTTTAAAGTATGCCTATGGTTTTTATTATATGTTTTTTATTATATTCATAGGATTGTGCAATCATCATCACAATCAACTGTTGAACATTTTTATCACCCTAAAAGAAGCCCAGTACACATTAGCAGTCACCCTCCATTTCCCACAACATGCCCAAGCTCTAAGCAACCACCAATCAGTTTTCAGTTTCTACAGATTTACCTATTATGGACATTTTATATAAATGGAATCATGAAATATGTGGTCTTCTGTGACCGACTTATTTCACTTAGCATGATGTTTTCAAGGTTTATCCATGTTGTAGTATTTATCAGTATTGCATTCCATTTTATGTCTGAATAATATTTCATTGTGTTGAATTACATTTATCCATTCATCAGATGGCAGGCATCGGAGTTGTTTACACTTTTGCTATTATGAATAATGCTGTTGTGAACATTTGTGTGCAGTTTTGGTGTGGACATATATTTCCAATTATTTTTGGTCTATACTAGAAGTGAAATTGCTGGGTCATGTGGTAATCCTATGTTTAACATTTTGAGAAACTGCTAGACTGTTTTCCAAAGTATCTGTATCATTTTACATTGTCACCAGCAATGTATGAGGGTTTCAATTTCTCCATATCCTCTTCAACATTTGTTATTATCTGAATTTTTGATTACAGTCATCCTAGTGGATTTGAAGTGATATCTCATTGTGGTTTTTATTTGCATTTATCTGATGACTAATGATGGTGATCTTCTTTTCCTGTACTTCTTGGACATGTGTTCATCTTCTCTGAAGAAATTCATGGTCAGATCCTTTGCCCATTTTTAGAAAGTGGGTTATTTTGTTGTTGTTTATTATTGATTTGTATGTTAGGGATATAAGTCCCTTATCAGACATATAATTAGCAAATATTATATCCCATCTGTGAGTTGTCTTGTTGCTTCCTTTATGTTGTCCTTTGAAGCACAAAAGCTTTTATTCTGATGAGATTTGAAGTATCTATTTTTCTTTTGTCAGTGGGGCTTTTGGTGTCATATCTAGGAAAGCTTTATTTAACCCAAGGTCATGAAAATTTACTCCTATATTTTCTTCCAATAGTTTTATTGTTTTGTCTCT
Source organism: Pongo abelii (assembly GCF_028885655.2). Classification (NCBI taxonomy): domain Eukaryota; kingdom Metazoa; phylum Chordata; class Mammalia; order Primates; family Hominidae; genus Pongo; species Pongo abelii. The sequence continues at coordinate 59,567,432 of NC_071994.2, forward strand.
GACACTTGGGCCAACAATTTATTTTGAGTTAATTTTTATAGATTGTGTTAGAAACAGGTCCAGCTTCATTCTTTTTCATGTAAATATCCAGTTTTTCCATTTGTTGAAAAGATTGTTCTTTTTCCCAGTGAATTGTCTTAGCACACTTTTTGACAGTCAATTTACCATAAATGTGAGAATTTATTTCTGGGCTTTCAATTTTATTCCATTGATCTATATGTTTACCTTCATGTCTGTGGCACGGCTACAATTTGAAGTGCATGGGTCAACCCGCATATAGACTAATAGGCAGAGTGTGAAAACTTGTGAGTTTTGAGATGGTTAGGAATAACTCCTATCCAAATTGTTGGGTGACCACTAAGCTAACCTACTCTAAGTACATCATATAAGTGAAATCATACAGCATTTGTCCTTGTGATTGGCTTATTTCATTTAGCATAAAGTCTTAAATTTGCATCCAAAGAGTAGCATGTGTCAGAAACTTCTTCCTATTTAAGAATGAATAATATTCCATTGTATGTACCTACCACATTTAGTTTATCAATTCATCCATTGATTGATGGCTGGGTAGTCTTCATCTTTTGGCTATTGTTAATAATGCTGCTATAAACGTGGTGTACAAACGTGTGTTTATGTCTCTGCTTTCAAGTCTTTTGAGTATATGCCCAGAAATGCAATTGCAGGATCATATGGTAATTCTATTTTTAATTTTAGGGAAACTACTATCCTGTTTTCCATAGCAGCTGCACCATTTTACATTCCCACCAGCAGTAAACAGGGTTGCCAAATTCTTCATGTTCTCACTGACACTTATTTTCTAATTTTTGTTTGTTTAAATAATAAACATCCTAATGGGTGTAAAGTGATATGTCTTTATGATTTTGATTCGCATTTACCTAGTGATTACTGATGTTGAGCATCTTTTCATACACTTACTATTTGTGTATCTTCTTTGAAGAAATGTCCATTCCAGTCCTTTGGTCATTTTTTAATTGTATTGTTTGTTTTTAGTTGTTATTGTTGAGCTTTAGGAGTTATCTATATATTCTGGAACCCATTATTATTTCTTAGGATACTTTTTCTTTCCCTTCTGTCCCTTTGGGCCTTAAGTTTATGGATTTTAGATCTCTTCATATTGTTTTATAGGTCACTAAAGGTCTTCATTTTTTTTCGTTTTTCTTTTACTCTATAACTCATTTTGTTTTTTTATTTTATTTTTGAAACAGAGTCTCACTCTATCGCCCAGGCTGGAGTGCAATGGCACCATCTTAGTTCACTGCAGCCTCCTGGGTTCAAACAATTCTCCTGCCTTGGCCTCCCAAGTAGCTGGGATTACAGGTGTCCACCACCACGCTCAGCTAATCTTTGTATTTTTAGTAGAGACAGGCTTTTGCCATGTTGCCCAGGTTGATCTTGAACTCCTGACCTCAAGTGATCCACCCACCTCAGCCTCCCAAAGAGTTGGGATTACAGGCGTGAGCCACCTGTTCCTGGCCATCACCCTGTAACTCATTTTTTTTTTTTTTTTGAGATGGAGTCTCACTCTGTCACCCAGGATGGAGTGAGTGCAGTGGTGCCATCTTGGCTCACTGCAACCTCCGCCTCCCAGGTTCAAGTGATTCTCCTGCCTCAGCCTCCCAAGTAGCTGGGATTACAGGTGAGTGCCACAATGCCTGGCTAATTTTTGTATTTTCAGTAGAGACAGGGTTTCCTCATGTTGGCCAGGCTGGTCTCGAACTCCTGACCTCAAGTGATCCACCCACCTCGGCCTCCCAAAGTGGTGGAATTACAGGCATGAACCAACACGCCTGGCCCCTGTAATTCATTTTGGAAAGTTCCTCTTTTTACATCTTCAAGTTCACTGATCTTTTATTTGGCACTCTTTAATCTGTTGTTAATCTCATTTCGCTTAAAACTTTATATTTGCATCTCTAGACTATTTTATTTTTTTAAATATCTCCCATTTCTGTCTTCATTATGCCTATGTTTTTCTTTACATTCTTAAGCATATGTATAATAGCTACTTAAAAGCCCTTGTTTGCTAATATCATCATCTTTATCATTTCTAGGTCTGTTTCTATTGACCGTTTTTTTCTCCTTGTTATGGGTCACGTTTTCCAGATTCTTTGCATGTCTAGTAATTTTAATTGGATTCTAGGCATTATTAATAGTGTGCTGCTGAATGTCTGAATTTTTTCCCTTAAAGAATATTTAGACTTTCTTATGTCTTATAGCTACTCTGTGTCAGCATGGTCAATTTGAGGCTTTTTTCAAAGCTTAATTAGGGCTTCTTTAGGGTAGCGTTTACTCTAGGTGTAGTTTAATCCTTCTTCTAAAGTATGACCATTTCTGGAAGCTCAGTTAAGTCCCGGGATGTTCAGTGAGGTCTCTTCACTTTGGCTGGTAAGAAATGTAATGTCTCTCAGCTCTGCAAAAGCTCCAAGAATTGCTCAGTTTACCATTACCCACTGGTTCTTCACCTATCTTTATGGATATTCAGCCTACACATGTGCACCTTAATGTTCAACCACAGCCTTAATATATGCAACTTTCTGGAGTTCTTTTTCTACATGGCTCCCTCATCTCTGGTATTCTGCCCCACGTATTTCAGTTGCCTCAGACTGCCTGAATTTGATCTGTCTTCAACTCAGCGAGACCACCCTCCTCTGCTGGGACATGCCCTTCCCTGTCTCTTGTTCCAGAAAATGATCCAGGCAGAATTTGGAACTTTCTAGTAAGATTTATTAATTCTTCACCTATTTCCCTTCTCTGTGGGATCCTAGCCTTGCACTGCCTGTTGCCCACATCTGGAAACATGTATGTCATGTATTTTCACCAATTTTCTAGTTGTTTATAATGGCAGGGTAGGTTGAGTACCAGGTACTCTTTGTGATGGAAGCAGAAGTTATATATGGTTTTAATTTCTAGAAACTTTTTTTTCTGATTGTACTTTATTAGCCTCCTATTTTTTAGATACAATATCCTCATGGATCATCCTGGGAATATTAATTAGAATACTGTTCATGCTTTTCCTCATCCTTGAATTGATTGACTTTTCATTGAGGGTAAATTACCCTGCCATTTCAACTTGGGCACCATTTTGCCACCATCCATTCTTTTCAAATAGATAGTGAGTTTTAACTGGCTGGTAATATGTGTAATAAAATTCTGGATTAATTAGAATTGGTACTGTGAGGCTTTTCTTAGCAGCTATGTAGGCAAGTGGCTGGAGGAGACATACTATAACCATTCACTCATAGTTGATGGTGATTTCTATGGTCATGGTCCTCTGATGGTGGAATCGCAGGGATATTTACCAAAAATGATCTCCTGTAATCTTCATGTATTTCTCACAGTTATTGTAATTACTGTTCCAACTTTACAGTTGAGGAAACTGAAATTCAGGGAGGTTCAGTAATTTGCTAACATCACAGAACTCGTGAGTAAAGCAACCAGGATTAGAGTCTGGACCATCTTTCTACCTATACACTATGCTGCCTCCCATTTGCTTTATAACTTCAAGAAATTTCCTATTTCTGACCTATTGGTGGAACTGTTTCATGTTTTCCAGTACAGGCACAGGTATTTTCTAGTGTTAAAATTTCTTTTGTTTTTTCATCTGGCTTTTGTGAGTATTTTGAGAGTATTCATGACCTTAGTTTGTGTTTTCTCTTAATCTTAAGACTCTAGCCCACATTCTTTCCATATTATGAACTATTTCCTTAAGTTAAGTTCCTCTTTAAGTTAAAGTCCTCAGTGGGACGACTGAGAAAAAGGAAAAGATATTTTTGAGGGACTTCATATATACTTTGTAAAATAAAATTAAATGTTCATAAATTTTACAAATACATTCTTATCAACAGTGCATCAAAATGCCAGCTACTCCATGGGGTGTAGTTTTTAATTGGTGTCTCTGGAAGACCCAAACTTTTAAGATGTTTAATGGTGGAATTTGAGGCACAGTGACACATGGGCAGACGAGATATTTTTGGGAGCAATTTCTGCCCTGTACCTCCCAAATCCCTCACAGACCCCCTTTCTCCTCGGGCAGCCCCTCCTGCACATGCTGGGGGCAGGGCTTGGGCTTAGGGCACCTCTGCCAGGATCCCACTGATCTATGTTCTTGCCTGACACTCGGCAGCTGTCGTGGAGGCGTGGGCTGCAGGCGCTGTTCCCCATGGGCCGTGTGCAGGCCGCAGGCCCGGGAGCCTTTCCCGCCTAATCCGAGGGGTGCTGGCAGTGGGGAGGGAGACAGCTGGGTGTAACTGATCTGCAAAGGAATGGAATGGTGCAGGCCCCCCCAGCACTGGGCTGGGCCGTCTGCAGGCTGCCTGTCCCAGCTGCCGAGCCTTAACCCTTCCCTCTCTTGTTTCTTTCTCCCCTCCATTGGAAAGTTGATGTCACCCAGCTTAGCCAAGTCCTGGGAAACCCCTTGAGAAATAAGCTTCCCTAGCTGGGTCTGTACACCTTGAAAAGGATCCAGCTAGGTGATAGTTTCTGTTGGGGGGCTTGGGTCCTACCTGGGAACTTCCTGTCTCAGATAGAGACAGGGCTTTTGGAAGGCCTAGTGGGTGACTCAGATAGTAGAGGCTGTAAGGTCAGCACAGGGAGGCCCACCCTAGGTTGGAGCTCTGGGAAGACTCTCTGGCAGAGGCAATGGAATGGGCACTCGGTTTGGAGTCTGGTGCTGCCTCCACCATTGCTCACTTTGCAGTGAGACCCTGGGTGAGTCACTGTCATTCCCTGGGATCAGTTTCCTAATCTTGAAAAGGAGGAGTTTAAAGATATTCCTCAAGGTTTAGGAAAGAAGGTTCATAGTGGAAACAATAGCTCCATTTATTAAATGCCTACCATAGGCCAGGACTCTATCTATAAACATTCTCACCATCACTTTGCCAGACTCTCATTTCCATTTTAGTGATGAGGAAACTGAGACTTGGAGAATGTAAATCATACAGCTGTTCAGAGATAGAGCCTACCCCACAATCCAGGCCCTTTATTAGATCCCAAAGATCAGCTCCAAGGATCCGTAAATGGTGATCTGGTTCAGTGGAACAGAGGCAAGATGGCATAGCTGGATAGGGCACACAGAGGCAAAGGCTTAGCAGTGAGCCCTGAGTCTGCTGGATGGAGGGTGGGCTGGGACTGAGTCCGGCTCTTTGCGCCTGCTTTTCTCTTGCCTGAGCCCTGCTGGGCTGGGATTCCCTGGCTCAGCCCAGCAGCCTCACATATGAGCACAGCCTCTGCAGTTGTCCAGCCCTTTTCCATCCACGATCTCACTGGACCCTCTTGCTGACTCTGTCGCAGAACCTATTGCTCCTCCTCACCATGGGGAACTGAGGCTTAAAATTTGCCAACGTTCTACAACTGCTAACTGGCCAAAGAGAGACTAGAACCTTCTTTCCACTGCTCCCTCTGGCTTCCAGGAGGAAGGAGCCTGGAGTAAGAGGGAGGAAGAGCTCCCAGGCACCCAGCAATCTTCTTAGACTCTTTCTGGGCTGAGAAAGTAAGTGTGAGTGTGGGCTCTGGAGTTAAACAGGTGTGAGCTTGAGTCCTAATTCCTCCACTCTCGAGCTGTGCAAGTCGCTTACCCTCTCTGAGCCTTAGCAGCCTCATCTGTTGTGAATGAAGATGTTGGGGGAATAAATGAATGACTGCTGGAGCCAGACCTGCATCTCCCCTCCCTGAGCAGAGCGCAGACACAGGCTGGCATGGGAGGCCCCAGTCAAGCAGAAACTAGGGCTGGGGGGCTAGAGGGCAAAGGGAGGGCTCCTAGGGGCTGCTGTGTTGTAGCTGCTCTGCAGGCTAGGCAGGGACTGCTGAGGGAGAGGAGGAAAAGGACACTCCAGGTGAGGCAAAGATACAGAGGCAGAAATGGACACTATGTGGGAGGACCAGCTATAAGGTTTGGGTTTGGCTGGCTTGGGAGAGGTGCGGTCTTCATGGCTAGTGAGAAACAAGCCTAGAGGATGGTTTATCTCTAGAGAAAGAGTTGTCCAAGGGTGCAGGGGCTGGACCAGTTACCCAGCATGCTGCCTGCCCATCTCCACCCACCCCCACCCAATCCCTGGGGTGCTGTGTTTTCTGGGCAAGGGGCCGGGGGCATCAGGGAGGTGGCAGAGGGAGGGAGAAGCATGCAATCCCAGCTAGGGAGAGACAGCTGTGCAGGCCTCCTGCCTGCTGCAGGGGATTAACTGGCACCACACAATATGTTGGGGAGCACCTGGCTCCCCGGTTCTGCCCACCCCTGCACCCTTTAACTCTTTGCTGTCTGGGCTCCTCACCTTCAAGCTTAGAGGTATGTTCACACTTATTCTCCAGTGTCCTCAGTGTTCCATGTTGGAAACACAGAGATAAAGAAAGACCTAAGGTGGGGTCTGCCCAGCCAGAGGTATCTGTGTCATCATTGTCCCTCCTCATGCCAGCTGTGGCCCTCTGAGACCCTGACTTCTCTCCACAGCAAAGCCTTTCTGTTTCCACTGGCTTCTCCAGGGCATACAGTCAAATCACTGCCTACCTCAAGTCCTCCCCTAACTCATGCACTATCTCTTCGTTTCCAGTCACACTTTCTAGCATTGTCCTCCTCACTCTCTCCGCTTCCTCACGGAGACAGCACTACCCACCAGACCCATCTTCCTGGGCACACAGCTGGACTACATTCCCCAGCCTTTCTTGCACTGAGATTTGGCCAGTTCAGGCCAGTGGAATCCGAGTGGAAGGGAGTGAGCCACTTTCAGTCCTGGGCCCTGCAAGCTTCCCACACGTGCTCTCCCTGCACCTCAGCTGGCCGATGCCTGAGATCACAGAGACTATGGGAGGCCCGTGCTGAAGGTGGTAGAACCTCAAGACAGAGGAGCCAGGATCCCGAAATCATTCTGGACACAAAGCTCTGGCTACCCACTTATTTTGAGTGTTTTTTTTAATAGGAGGAAGGAATAAGCTTCTATCATGTTTGAGCCTCAGAAAAGATCTGACTTGCTGTGTGTGAAAAATTAAGTGAGGAATTTGGTCTCCTCTCCTTTACCTCCCCATGTGGGACAACCCAGAAAAGCAGGGAAGAGGGGTCTGGAACTCGGAAAAGAGGGTTGGAAGGGGAACAGCTCTGGTGAAGGGAGAGGAACAGGATGTTACCCACGAAGCTGAAGTTAGACATGTAGCCTTTGAGTTCCAATTTGAAGCTGTTCCTGAACCTGTCGTCTGCCTTCCCCAAACCACCACGACAAGTGTGCAAGACTCCAAGGCCTTGTGTGGTCAGAGCCTTGGGAAAATGTAAACAAAAGCGCCACACATGGGTGAGGAGGCCAGGGGGATCTGGGCCTGGGGAGGGGGCCTGTGCAGACAGTGCTTACCAGAGTGACAAGGAAAGGGTTAAGGGGTCTGTGAGCAGGACTGGCTCTCCTCACAGTGAGGGTAGTAAAATCAGCATGTCGCCTCCAATTTGCTCCGGCCTGACCTTGAACGTGAATCATTCCATCACAATGTCCTTATTGATTTCCACAGGAAGAGGATTAAGCCCAGAAAATCAGGGCGGGAACTTGAGCCTGCACCACGGAGAATGGGATGGTTCTGCAGCTCAAAACTCCTCGTGTTTGCAAACACGTCACAGGGGGCTGCAAGCTGGGCAGCCGCCCTACTCGGCCACCAATCTCTCAGCGGCTCTGCTGGTCCCGGGCTTCTGTGTCCTCACCTGTGTGTGGCCACTGGGGTTGCCTCAAGCTTTAAGTAATGCACAGAGTGTGGGAGGAAACAGGAGTGGGGGAGATGCCACAGATGTCCCTAGGGCCTTCAGTCTATTCTAGTCTCTTCTGATGTTCTCCTGGGATCTGAAAAGGCTATTCTACGACCAAAGTTGCCCCCGAACTAGTTGGTGGCTCAACAGCCAGGAAGGACCTTCCTCAATCCTGAAAACTGTTCAAGGGAAGGAGACTTGTGTGTAGGTGTGTGTGTGTTGTGTTGTGTGTGTGTGTATGTTGTGTTATATGTGTGTGTGTATTACCCACACAGGTGCATAAAGGAGGGATCACTCTGTGTGAAATAACCCACAATTTCCTGTCATCATTTAACATATCCTGGAGAGCCTAGCATGTTAGTACCCAAAAGGGCTACATAATATTCGTGAGTGTGGCTGTACCAGGTTGCTTAATCCTTCCCTACTGACAGGCATTTGCAGTTGTTACTAATTTTTAACACTCAGGACAATGCCGTAATAAACATCCTGGCGCATACCTCTGTAGGAATTCTTTCTTTTGATGCTATCTGTTTCCTATTGCTCCTGTAACAAATTGCCACACATTCAGTGGCTTAAAACACACACATTTATTCTCTTACAGTTGTAGAGGTCAGAAGTACGAAATCAGCTTCACTAAGCTAAAATCAAGGGGCCAGCTGGCCTGTGTTCCTTCTGGGGTCTCTAGGAGAGAATCCAGTTCCTTGATTTTCCAGCTTCCAGAGGCTGCCTGGATTTCTTGGCCAGTGGCCCCTTACACCAACTTCAAAGTACATCACTCCAACCTCGCTTCTGTCACCCTGTCTCCTCTCTCTCTGACCTGGCTGCCTCTTTTATATAAGGACCCTTGTGATTACACTGGGCCCACTTGGATGACCCGGGATAATCCTCTTATCTGAAGATCCTTAATCACATCTGCGAAGTCCCTTTTACTATGTAATGTAATATAAATATTCACAAGATCCAGAAATTAGGACGTGTACATGTTTGGAGGACCACTATTCAGCCTTCCATAGCTACCTAGAAATAGGATGACTTAGTTAAAGGAGATGTGTATTTTACATTTAAATCACCATCTACAAATTGTATCTATTTGATATGAACAATCACATCAACACTGCTGGCAGTGGCCTTTTGGAGGGCAACGGACAACACTAATTAAGGTCCAAAGTCTTCACTGTTTCCTGCCTTCCCTACATTGCAAGACAGGGTTGGAGATTTTCCTCTGGTTAATCTTCCACTAAATTGTCTTACCCTGAAAGAAAAAGTCAGTATTCTCAGGAGGGATCTAGGAAAATAGAACTGGGAATTTTGACCAAAAGTTTAGAGTGAGAAGTTGGCTTCCAGTAGGAGTAGGCAGGAGGGGTTGCCTGAGTGGGAGTGGAGGTGAGGTGGCCGGGGGGAACATCCAGGCACGCTGGGACTCCAACAGTAGGGTGTGATCACCAGGAGCTATGGCCATCTGAGAGGACACAGTGGGAGTACAGCAGGAGGGCTGAGAACTGCTGCCAACTGGAGCCAAGGAGGGCCAGGCTACTGAAACTGGGTCACCAACAATGGGTCAGATGTGGGGAACAGGTGTCTGAAAACCTGGAGCCACCCTCCCGAATTGAGACTGCAGGAAGATGTTTAGGCCAAGGCTGGCTGACTTAACCTGGTGCCCTCTGCCTCTGTCTACGCAACAGCTGATGAGGAGTGGCCTGTTCAAAAGCTGCTTTCCCATAACTGGACATAAACAGATGGGAAGGGTGATGAGGTGAGGAATGAACAGCCAGGGACACTATATAGCCAGCAATGGCTATAAAAACTTCCTTATGTCTTAGCCAAAACATCTTGCCGTATAATAGAACCAGGATTTTAAACCTAGTTCACTTTAACAGCCATGTTCTGTTTAAAGTCACGTTCTGTTGAAATCAGAGTTCAAAACTCTGAAAACTATTGCTTTAGGGAGTGTGTATAGCCAAGGAGATAACTGACTACAAGCCATGGATCATCATCCCTGATAGAGAAGTTTGGAAGCCTTGTCCCACCCCATCTCTGGCTGTAATGATGAGAAATTAAGAAGTGTGATGTATGCATTTAAGGCTATAAATGTTTTTCTAAGTACTGCGTTAGCTGCATCTCACAGGTTAATGTGTCATAATTTCAAAATCACGCAGATCAAAATGTCCAATTTCCATTCTGATTTCTTATTTGATGCATTGATTATTTAGAAATGTGCTGCTTACAAAGCCATAAAGCTTCATTAGGAAAATTCATTTTCATTAGGAAAAGACTCAGGGTCCATGTTAGCAGACAGATGCACCATAAGAAGAGCTTACTTATGAAATAAAAGCCAAGCCTTCCAAGTGTTAGTTCAAAAAAAGACGTTCTACCCTCTCTAGGCAGGGTGAAGCTCTTGCACTGTAAGCGCTGACTCCTCTAGGAGTTTGCCCTATTACTGAGGGGTGCTTTCCTAGCCCCCCTCCTTCTCCTTCCCACATGGGACAACCCAGGAAAGCACCCTCCCATTTGCTCCTTAGGTGTCCCAATAGTCCTTCACAGGTGAAGTGTCACTGAGAGCCTGTCCCTGGGTGCTCTTTAATCCTACCACAGCTGACATGGCTGCAAAAACGTACTGAGCTCATTGGGAGAACAACAAGGAAAGAAATACAGAAATGTTAAGAGGCCAATATGAAACCTGCTCTCTGGGTCTGCCCCATCCACATCTCCTGTAAGAAGCGTCTGTCTCTGGGCCCACAGAACCAGGATCACTCCTCAGTCCCTCGCCTGGGTGCCAGCTCCCCAGCTCCCAATGTCCTCTTCCTTCTCCTCATCCCCTTCCTCTAGAAGCCAGTCTCCAGTCCATTCAATTCCAACCAGCAAACACCCACCGATGGTTCTGCTGTGAGTGGGGCATGGTGCTGGGATGGATGGGGCAGAAGCGGTGCTGATGTCCAGGGCCATAAAATAGAGTCTTCTCTTCACAGTGGACACTCCTTCAAGTTCAAAGTAAACCTGGCTCCCTCAGAGATGCTCAGAGGCCTGAAGTCGTCCTGTGGTTTATTGATACATAAACAGAACACAAATATGGGCACAAAGAGGCTTGGAAACAGCAGGGGGCCATCTTGGCACAGCCTCCTCACCTCAAGGGGCATCCAGCCACATCTTCAGACACACAGGGCAGTGCTGGGGCCTGCACAACCTTATGTTCATGCCCTTCAGATCCATGTGGCACAAAGTGGCACAGAAGGTGGGAGACTTGCAGAGTGGGGTGTGGAAGGGGACTCTGGCCCTGGCTTTAGGGGACACTCTGGTTCAGTGACAAGGGTCTCACAAGTGCTCAGGGAGGCTGGGGCTGTGTTTTCCACCGACACCAACAGACACTCTCTTGCTCAACAGTTCCATGGAGCACAGAGGCTGGCACTGGCTGAGCCACACAACCCATAATCAGGCTCCTCTGAGCCCGACTCTGTCATGGCCTTGGAGAAAAGGCACACTGCAAAGCCTGGAGCTGCATTTGCAGGCTGAAGCTACACCCTCAGCAACCTAGGGCCTCGGAGGCATGGGCTGTCAACCAGCATCTTAGATAAGTAGTGCTGGGCCCTCACTGAGGGTTTCACTCCCCAACCATCGCCTCACAAGGCCGGCCTGCCTGCTGGGAAGGTTGCCTTGGGATAAGGGTACAGGCTTGGGTCTTCCAAATCATTTCCTGAATTGCCATATCAATACCAGGACACCAGGCATCTTTCTTTGGACTACAGGGGACGTGAAGGTCACTGAGCTCACTCGGATTTCACAGATCTTGGTGAGACAACCTGGGCCCTGGAATCCACCATCTTTGCTTTTGGGAACTCCTTCTGGGCAGCCATCTGCAGGCCTGAGTGTTGTAGGTATAGCCCTCTTTCCTTTTACTGTGTCTGGTTTCTTGTGTAGTCAAAAAGGCCAAGAGAATGGGTCACTGCATCCTGCCCCTGTGCTTGGTCTTAGGTCCAGCTGTGATTCCCATGTAAGCACCATGCACGTTCCCATCTTCCCGCAGCTCTCACCCCCTCCACCAAGAGCTGTGGCCAGGGTCACAGAGGTTCAGAGGCTGCTGCCCCTGGACCTAAAGCCCATTTTCCATCTCAAGCCAGGGACAGAGGTGAGCTCCCTGAGCCCTCAACTGTGGCACTTTCCCATGTGTGGAAAATGGGGAGCCCAGAAAGGGAGCCAGGATGGGCAGGGGTGACCCTTTCTGGTTATTCCTGTGACCTCTTCCCACCATTCCATGCTCAACACATGACAGATTTCTACCACCTTTAATACCCCCATTCACATTGGGCCGGCTGGAAACAGAAAGTGGGGCTGGCAGAGGTGGTCCAGCTAGCCCAGGCCCCTAGGCCTCAGGACCACTGGCAGGCACAGTCGGTGGGCTCTTGTACAGTGTAGGGCACCCAGGTGGCATTGGTGGCACAGAAGAGCTGCACAGAGCGCCGCTGCAGGCCCACCTCACGGCAGCACTTGCAGAATCGGGCATAGGTGTTGATGTTGTAGTTGTAGATGCTGGCGGATGGGCACCTCCCATCGCAGGACACTAGGTTCACCTGGAATGGGCAGGCCAGTGAGGCAGTCTGTGGCGCTCACACCCCCAAACCCCCTCCATCCCCATCTTTTGCTGCCCCACTGCCTTGTGGGCACCACGCACAGGGGTGCTGCTCCTGCATTCATTCTTGCGGATGGTCATGCGGATGGTCACCTTCTTGCAGGAGCGCCCATCCTCCTTACCTGGGGGGACAGGGGGATGAGGCAGCTGTGGCCAAGACCAGGCTTCTTCGGGGAAGCAGGATGGGCCAGCCCAGGGCAGTTAGTGTCATGCTGGAGGGTTTCTCTTCCAGCATTAGCACACATGCATTAGTGCGCCTCCCCATCTAGGGAAAGCCTTTTAACCCAATGCCTTGGAAGGAGGTGGAGTCAGGAAGGCAGAAACAGAGCAGTGTGAGCAAGTGAGGCAGGAAGGCCAGCAGGGCCCCCTTGAGGACTCTGTGCTAGGGCAGAGAAGCATCTGGGGACAGAGTGAGGCTGCCTCCCCACCCCAGCCCTAATGCCTATTTCTAAGCTGTGTTGGCCACTTTACCCTTACCCCTCTCTGAGCTTCAGTTTTCCCATCCTGTGAGGGCTTGTAGCATTAAGATTCTGCAATTTCCTGAATGAATAGAAACCCCAATCTCTAGTAGGATACTTCATTCTAATGGAATGCTTTGTTTGGTTTCCATAGCTATCAAACTGGACTAGGGATTCACCCATCTCACAGAGCTGTTACAGGGATAGAAACTAACCAGTGTGGGTTTCCTCTGCCTGGACCACGCCTCTCACAGACAACCAGTCTTGTGGCTCATTCACGCCCTCACCTCCTTTAGCAATTGGCTGCAATATCTCCTCTCCCAGGCTTTACCTGATTTCCCTTCTTGAAGTTGCAACTTGCTGCCTCTATTCAGTCCTCCCTCCCTGACCCCTCCCTTGCTTATATTTGTCAAGGGGACAATCATTGTCTTGTCAGAGACACATCGGTAATTACGATGTTGAATCATAAGCTTTATGGCCTTCTTTTGCACAGTCCCCTTCCAGAATTTGTTGTAAGTTTTTTTTTGCATTTTAAATAAATATTTCCTTTCACACCTTAATGTTAATTTGTACATTTTGTATTCTTCTTCTTATCGAAGCCCCCCACATTGCATCAGTGAGGCCCCACAAAACTCAATGCTTCCATCCTGGTATATATTTTTATACTTGTTATTCTGTCTCTCCCACTAAATATCAGCTCCACAAGGCTCTACAGTGCCTAGAACAGTGTCTGGCACATAGTTGGAGCTCCACAAATATTTGCCAGGTACATGCACTCACTCTGTAACCCCAGGAATCCCTTTAGAAATGGAATGGAATCTTTTCTTCTGGTCTCTGAGCCTCACCACAGAGGTTTCCTACTACACGAGCTAGATGGCTTCTGGCCATAGCTAAGTCCACTTTGTCTTCCCGCTCTGCTCCAGGAGGCAGGGGAACTAAGGGCTGTCCTGACATGGCCCTCTGGGTCCTGGACTAAGACTGGCTGAGTGACCAGCAAGAGCAAAGCAGTGGCAGTCCGGGGCGTTGGTGGGTGCCAGGTGAGCGGGCCCTGCTGAAGCTTTCCCATGCAAGCCCAGGGGATAGAGCTCACTACCCAGCATGCACTGCAGGCCCAATGGCCTGTGCCAGAGGTGGGGAGCAGGGGCCCTCCCCCTCCCTTGCCCCAGAGATCGGGCCACCTAGCAGAAGGGACATTGCTGGACATAGCAATGCGGCTGCCTGCCTCCAGTCCAGTGGGCTTCCGAGAGGAGTACCTGGGCGACAGTGGACACTAACCCGTGGAGGAGAGGCGGGACTAACGGGGACCACGGGAAACAGGGTCCCCGGGGAACCTGGGGAGAGGGACATGGGGTGCAGGTCACACGGGGGCACACGGGACATTCAGGGAACATGAGTTTGTGGGTCAGGGATCAGCCAATGAGGCCCCAAGCCCGGCTTTCTTGGAGTATGTGAAGTGCACATAACAGGGCCCCAAGTTCTACTGCCTTCTGGAGATGGGGTCTGAGCACCCTAGGAGGAGGGCAGGCACAGGGGAAAGATGTGGGTGGGGGATTGAAGGTGGTGTAAAGCAGAGGCTGACTGGGATGTGCATGTACACACGGTTGGGGGCTACAGTTCTGGATGGCCAGGACTCCAGGAGCCAGGTATCAGGACAGGTGCACAGAGCTCGCACTCAGACTGTCAGGGACCCTGGAGGCCTGAATCCCACCCAGAAGGCTCCTCCAAGACCAGGGCGTCTGACCACGGGAGAATTTATGTGGGAGCATCTGGGCTGGGGGCCTTGGCAGGGGCAGGAGGAGGCGAAGTAACTGGTGAGCTACTGACCTCCTGAATGCTATGCCCCAATGTCCTCTGGCTATGACAAGAAGCAGAGGTTTTGTATGGGAACAAGGACACAAACATGGCCTCCAGCCATCTGCATATTTGCACCAGTGCCATGAGCCCTGTGGTGTGGGTGTTATCCCTTCATCTACTCAGCCCAGAAGAGCTATCTTTTTAGGTGCCAGGCCAGGAACCTGGTCCTCTGTCCCCTGACATGACACCCTGTGCCCCCATCAGAGCCCCCCACCTGTGGGCCCCCACCATGCTCACTCACAGGTCCTGCAGCATCCTTCCAAGGAAGGTACCACGGAGCCCCCAACCTAGAGAGAGGAAGTCAGGGGAGGTAGGTAGGTGTGGAGACCCCTGTCCAGGCTGGGAGCCAAGATCCCAGAAACAGGCAGAGTGCAGGAGTCTTGACTCTTCTCTCCCCGTGATGCCCCAGGGCAGGAGCATAGGCCCCTTGCCAGGCCATGGGAGAGCCACAGGGGCTAAGCTGGCACTAAGGCTGCACCTGGCTCCCTTGGGGCAGGAGCCTGGGTCAAGATGGTGCAGGGCCTCCCATCTTTCCTGGGGCAGCTCCCCTCACGCTTTCCATTGCCTACCCCACCGCCAGTGCTTCCCAGCACAGAGGATAAGGGAGGGGAGGGGCGCAGGGGTCACCCACTTGGGTCAGTGGCCTGGGCTCTACCTCAGCCCTGGACAAATCATCCTCTTCCTCTAGGCTTAATTTTCCCATCTCTAAAATGGGAGCAAGTATCCCTTAAAGCCCTCCTCCTCTATAATGAAATGGGTAAAACAATGGATGGGACAGTTCTTTGTACATAAGTGTGTGTGTTGGGCGGCGGGTCTCAGTATGTGTGTGCGATTCTGTGAGCACATACATGAGCATCTGTGTGCACATGTGTGATTTTGCATGTGTGGAAGTGTGTATGAGTGTCACTGAGTGTGTGTGTATATTTGTTTTCTCGGGAAGAGTCAGAAATCTTCAAATGTCCACTATTAATCTCAGGGACTTTAATAATTCAACAATAACCCCAAGCCTTCCAGGAAATCCTTTTCTCTGAGGTGCGCCCATACTGACAGTTGTCCATGCTAGTGCTGGACACCTGCCAGCCATCACAGGACTGAACTGCACCTGCGTGGCATGTGTGTGCAAGAGTGTGCTTATGTGAGTGCCTTGAGGTGTGATGACGCGTGGTGTGTGCATTGGCATGCTGATGTGAATGTTCCTGGAGTGTGTGGTGTGTGAGTGGCTGGTGGCCTGTGTTGGTATCTGGCTGAATGTGCCTAGAACATGTAACAGTGTGTGTTTGTGCACATCTGCATGCGGTCATGTGATGTGTGAAGAGGCAGGGTGTGATGTGGTCAGGGCAAAAAGAAATGCAGAGAGAGATGTGGATTAGGGGTGGCAGTGCAGGCACAGGCTCCAGGGAGCCCTTCTTCCTGCACTCCTGCACACAGGACCCCCACCCCACCACCAGTGAGACAACTGATATCCCTGGCCTACAGCCTCAGTGGAGAAGGAGGCACTGACCTTGGCACACTCGGTCTCATTGAGCGGTGGGCAGCTTATGGGAGAGCGGACGAGCACGGCACCCAGGGGAGTGCTGCTGCAGTGGTGGCGGGCGCAGTCTGCGATCCAGGATGCCCCGGGCTGGAGGGCACAGAAGTGGGTAACGGGAGCTGTGGCCAGATGGACAGCCTGAACAAACCCATAGGGTCTGGGAGCCTGTTTGTACCTAGTCCAGGCCTGCGAGCCAGAGAGAGCCCTAGTCCTGGTGTCCCCTTCTGGGACACCCTCCTAAGTGGGCAGCGAGGGGGCTGCTTACCAAGAACAAGGAGGTGGTGCCATTGGGGAAGGTGAAGAGACAGGACATGTTCCTGCAGGAGCCGCAGCAGGCAGCGAGGTCCCGCGGGTGCTCGTACTCCTGGTTCTACAGGCCAGGGCAGGGTGGGCCTCAGCCAGATGCCCAAATCCACCCTGGCTCTCCCACTGCCTGCTTATCTGTGAGGGACCCCAGAGCCTGGAAGGGCCCTCTGTAAGTGCTCAGGAAGAGGAGCTGGGAGCTCCTTCTGTCGCAGGCAGCTAGTCATCCCTGTACCTACCCTGAGGCTCCCTTACAGCAAAGAGCATCTCCACTCTTTCCAAGCCATTTCTGCTAAGTAAGGATGCCAGTTTTTATTCCAGACAGATCTCCATTTGAGTCTTAGTTCCTGTAGGACTTTTGACAAATGACAGAGTCTCCCTAAGCCTCAGTTTTCTCCTCTGAAAAATGGGAATAATTCTAACCCCCTTTATCTAACTAATATTTATTTAGCCCTTACTAGAAGCCAGTCACCATCCTAAGTACTAGGCATGAAGAAGTGCTCACCAAATAGTAGCAACACAAGCATGCAAACCAAAGTGACAGGGAATGTGCCAGGCATTCCGTAGGCACCTAATAAGTGTGTGCTCTCTCTGTCAACACCCACTCTTGCCAGGCACTAAATCTGTCCCTTACTGTTCCCCTCCTGGCCTCTCCCAACCCAATCCCTTTCTTGACACTTCCTACAGAGGTTTCTGAGAGCTCCTCTGACTTGTCTTGGGGGTTTAGGGCAGCTTCAAGGGCTCCTCTGGTTCCTGGAGCACCCAGGGTCTGCCAGGCAAGCCCTCCTGACCCCACCCACCCCGCCCTGGGCTGCACCCTACCGCCTCACAGTGGATGTCACACAGCACGGAGGTGGTGTTGATCTGGTAGAAGCTGGTGAGAGGGTCGAGCACGGTGGTGCAGCGGGAGGTGTGGCACACGCCGTCTGCCGAGAGCTCCACCACCGTCTGGCCGGGCTGCATCACACCCAGCTCACGGCTCAGACACACTGGGGCCTTCACTGGATGGGCATGCAGGGCGGCAATGGTCATCCAGAGCCCAGGCACCCACGCCCCCCCTGCCCGGCTCTGCCCCGAGGCTTCCCCCACTCACCACACTCGTACTTGGCGCAGCCACACACATTCTCCACGCTGTGCATGAACGCCTCATCCAGCTGGGATTTCTCCCACTGGGTGGGGCAGAGGCAGTCAGCACCCTGGGGTGGGGGCCAGCCTGGCCCTCAGGAGCAGTCTGCCACCTGGGCCCCTCTCTATGTCAGTCCCTCCCTGTGGTGGGCAGGAGGGGGCTGGCAGGCCTGGGGCCCCTCAGCAGCCTGGAAGCTCAGTCCCAGTGTGGCTACCAGGCCTTCCCAATGAGGAGCACTGTCCAGTGTCCTCCCCTTTCACAGCGAGGGACAGAGCCCTGGGTGGCTCACACTACTTCTCACCTTTCTTCAGCAATTTTAAGGAGGGAGGAAATGGGGGACAGAGTGAGAGGAAATGTGTGCTGGGGTGGGAAGGGTTACATATAATTCAGAAAAGGACTGTAAACATGACTTCACATTTCTTAAAGTATTTTCAGTTCCCTCAGTGGCCATGCAGTCTGGTGGCTAAGGGCATGATCTCTGGAGACAGATTTCCTGGGTGTCAGCCCTGGCTCCGTGATATACTAGCTTCATGACCTTAACCTTAGCTTCCTTGTTTGCAGGATTGAGAAAACAACAGAATCAATCTCACAGGGTTGTTGTGAGAATAAATACTACACATGAAGGGCCTAGGAAAGTTCCTGGCATTTAGTAAGCTCTCAATAAACATTAGCTACGTCATGATTGTCATCAACATCATCATCATCATTGCCGTTATCATCTTCACCACCACCATCATCCTCATCGTCCCCACCACCACGTCATTGCATTATCACCACCACCACCATCGTCATTGCATTATCACCACCACCACCACCATCACCCTCACCGTCTCCACCACCACCATCGTCATTGCATTATCACCATCACCACCATCGTCACTGCATTATCACCATCACCATCACCCTCACCGTCTCCACCACCACCATCACCATTGCATTATCACCACCATCACCCTCACCATCCCCACCACCATCACCATTGCATTATCACCACCACCACCACTACCACAACAACCATTATCCTCACCATCCCCCCCACCACCATCTTCATTGCATTATCACCATCACTGCCACCACCCTCATCCTCACCATCCCCATCACCACCACCATCACTGCATTATCACCATTGTCACCATCACCACCATCCTCACTGTCCCCACCACCACCATCACCATTGCATTATCACCACCACCACCATCATCCTCACCATCACCACCACCATTGTCATTGCATTATCACCATTGTCACCACCACCACCATCCTCACCAACCCCACCACCACCATCATCATTGCATTATTACCATCATCACTGCACTAACACCATCATCACCACCATCCTCCTCACTGTCCCCACCATCATCACCGCCATCAGCATCATCACTATCATCTTCATGATAATTTTCATCTTCATTGTACTTAATCCTTACCACAACTCTAAAGCATGATTATGTCCACTTTACAAAGGAGGGCACCATACCTAGAAAGCCAGTGGCAGAGTTTGGGACAAGAATACTGACTTGCAACCCTGGGTTCCTTGCACTAGATTAAAGGAGCAGGTTCTCTAGAGGAGGGGATAGAGAGGAAAGGAAAGGGGAGCAGACCAGGGAGTGTTGGGGGAGGAGGGTCTCCATACCAGATGGCACCGGGGCACCGGGATTGTGTCACAGTCACATTCTGAAAAACACAAGGGGCCAGGCCCCCACTTCATCAGGGATGTCCAGGTAGAAATCCCCTGGGTACCCTGGACCTCTCACTGCTGGCACAACCTGTCTTCTGAAGACCCAGCTCCAGGCCAGGCCTGGGAGAGGAGAGGAAGAGGCCCAAATCTCAGCCTCCTTCCATCCCTGGGGGCAGGAGGAGGCCTGCAGCTCCGCTGGTTAGGCAGGTGGGCAGTGATGGGTCCCGAACACCAAGCTCTCCACTGGGTGTGGAGCGAGGATAAATAGGCAGATGGGCCAATCACAGGTTTCCTTTTGTCACCTGGATTAATCCGTCCACCTAGTCCAGAGCCTATTCTTTTTATTTATTTTATTTTATTTTTATCTGAGATGGAATCTCACTCTGTCGCCCAGGCTGGAGTGCAGTGGCACTATCTTGGCTCACTGCAATGTCCACCTCCTTAAAGGCACCTGCCACCGTGCCCGGCTGATTTTCTTGTATTTTCAGTAGAGACAGGGTTTCACCATCTTGACCAGGCTGGTCTTGAACTCCTGACCTCATGATCCACCCGCCTTGGCCTCTCAAAGTGCTGGGATTACAGGTGTGAGCCACCGCGCCTGGCCACAGTAAGGACTTTTTAAGATGGAAACCCTCTTTGGAATTGGGAAACTTGCTTTTTCCTTCTTTTATCCTAGAGAGAAAAGGCTGTAGGAATGCTCAGCACTCGGAGTGCGGATGCAGAAGGAAGGTGATTCTAGTGGCTTCCTCTAGAGACCCTGCAGGGGACAGATCTGAGAGGAGTGGACAGTGGTGGGCCGGGCTCCCCCAATCCCTCCTCAGCAGGGCCACTGGATCTCCCAGTGGGGAGGCTGTCCTGACCACAGACTCACCACAGGATCTGTAGGGGCAGCAGCGGTCGGGGCTCCACACCTCCACCAGGGCAGTGCCCAGGCCACACTGCACTTGGGGACAGCGGAAGTTCTCACACACTGTGGGGAAGGAGAGGCAGGTGACACGTCAGTCACAGGCACCTGGGGGTGTGAATCCTCAGACGGGCAACATTAGCTAAAGAGAGGCTACCCCCAGCTCCTCATTAGTGACCCCCACTGTCCTCAAAGCCCCAGGGAAGAGTCTGGGCACCCGAAGTCTCCCCAGGGAGCTACTTCAGGTCCTAGTGCTGTGCCTGTGAGGCACTGGTGATATGACAGGGTCAGAACCTCAAGCTCATTAAATTGGGCCTCCCCAGTCTGGAGTCACCCTGCAAGAGGTGGTCCGAGGAGAGCCAGCCATTAGGGTAAGGTCTGCTGATGGGGAACATCCCGCTCTATCTAACACAACCTTTCCCACCCTGTGGAAACTTCATCCACTTGGGGCCCACCTGAGCCTGCCCTGCTTCAGCTGACGCTACCCTGCAGGGCCTGCACTTCCTTTCTTTCTAGTCTTTAGGCTGACTTTTCTCAGTTCAGGATTCCTCAGCCATTCTCATTTGCTGAGAGAACAAGGCAAGGGGTGAGGGAATTCCCTGGGTGCAACATTTTGGTGGATAGGGGAGGGGCAAGGGTCAGCACTAAAGGTGAGGATCTGAAAACTGTAAGAGTTACTTGATTTACTAATAAAGTTATTGGCACAAGCAAGGATTATCAAATGGTGTTCCAAAAAATTATGAGGGAGGGCATTTTTATGGTGTCAAAGTAATAGGTTATTTTCTGGTTGGAAGAGGAAAAATGTAAGATGGTGAGATTTTGGGATTATGGTCATCGCCCTAATCTGGGCCAATGTTAACATCAATTCTTGTGACTCAGCCAGATAGTGTGTGGCACCCAATGTGATGTGCTATGAAGCTCATGCACATACTGTCTAGCCCCAAATTTTTAACTTGAACCCATCAAGCCTTAGATGGAAATTTCAGTTTTAGGAAGCACAGAGGCCCAGGGAACAATGTAAGCAGCTCCAAAAGAAAGCAACTGGAGAAGTCCAGAAGCAGGGACTCTCTGCAGGGTCATGGCTTGGACTCTACAGTGGGAGGTCATACAGGAAAAGGGACCTGTGCTAGGATAAGAGAGATGTGAGGCACGTCATTATAATGCATGGTCTAGGACTGGATCCTGGATTGGACAAACAGGAAGAAATGGACTGGGCATGAGATGAGTTGAAAACGTATTAACATGGAAAGGTAGAGATTGTTCACTGAAAACAGCCAGTTAAAAAAAAAAAAGAGTATGTCTAGGATGAGCTGATTTTTGTAAACCAGATCTACATAAAGCCATAGAAAGAATCTGGAAGGCTACATATCCACTAAAGCATTAGCAGTGGAATTATCTAGCAGGTAGGAAGGTGGTATTTTCATTTTCTTGCATTTACTTGGAATTTGTACTTTCTAGAATGCATATACAGTGCTTTTGTAATAGCAAAAGTATGATGAAGACTGGGAGAAAGTGATAATATCAACAGCTTCTGTTTTTGAGCACCTACTGCATACCAAGGACCATTAGGTCCTTCACATAAATTATGTCTAATTTCCACAACAGCCCCTCAAGGCAGATACTAGCATCGCCATTTTACAAGTGAGCAATCTTGGCTCAGAGAGTAAAGAACTTGCCCTGGGCTGCACAGCTGGTAGACAGCCCAACTGAGGCTCAGAAACCAACTGACTATGCCCATACTCCATCCACAGGACTAGGCTGCCTCCCGAGAAACATGGAAAGAAACGTAAATATAGGAGGAGGGCTGAGGGGGAGAGGTGATGACAGAAAGAGAAAGAAGAGAAGGAGAAAGGATAGTGAATCTCTCCTCACATCAGTCTTGCAAATACTGTGGCAAGTGGGCCAACCAGCTCCTGGTCAGGTGCGGCCAGGTCTTCTGGGCAACTCTCATGGGATGGGAGCCTACATTGTTTCGGAGGTGACTCTTTACATTGACCCTGTCAGGGCGGCCCTTGGGTGTCCTGGTGGAGGCCCCTCTCCTACTCTGCTCTGTGTAAGAAAAAACCTCATGCTTCTCCTATTATCAGTGTGCAAAGCAATTTTTGTAAATTGAATAATATTTAAATCAAACCATTTTGTTCATTTTCATCCATTAGGTTTGCTAACAGTCCATAATGCTGGCTGCACTATGCTTAACGGTTACTACTGAGGTACTATGTACACAGTGCATTCTATATCAAGGTACTATGAACACAGTACATGATACGCACATACTATACATGTCTACATGTATGTATAGTATCATACATACAGGTACCAGGCCCTAGAAAAATATTGGAAAAAGCATACTTTTATTTATAATTACAAAATAAAAGAGCTTCAGAGGCTTTGCAACACAGGGCCTTCTGTGATACAACCTCCAGGAGCGGGCACTATGGAGACACAGTGGCGAAACGGACCCTGAAGGGAAGCCTTGGGTCAGTCAGGAAATGAGGACTTCTTATCAGTGCTGTGGGGGATGGAGAGACCCAAGTATTTGTCCTTCAACCCTAGCCTCTGTCTGGCCCTTGGGGGCCTCCATGGAAGGGACAGGCCTGGACCTCCCACCCTCCAGCCTGACAACCTAACCCAGCTTCTTCAGGTGGGCCTGCACTTGTCCTGGATTCAGCTGCCCGGCCCCTCCAGAGCTCACCACCTGGAAGCGCTCTGTTGCTCCCTGTCAACCCCCATTGGTCCTGGGGTGGGGACTCTGTGAAAGGCCCCTTCGTGCCGCAGCTTGCCATGTGCCCAGCCAGGACTCACCACACTGGTACAGAGGGCAGCAGAGCTCCGTGGTGTTCCTGTGCACGGTGAGCATCTCCCCTTCTTGACATTCGGGGATGGGGTCTGGACAGTCGCCACAGGCTGAGAGGGAAGAGGGCCAATGCTGTCACAGCAGTCCCCTCAAAGGGGCTTGGCACACAGCACGTTGCTGGGAGTGGGGCCTCCTCAACAACCCAGGTGTTGCAGGAGCTAACCAATGGCAGCATCACATGGTCTCATGTGACCCATTCTGGAATCATAATCTGGAAGTTCTCCCTCATGTCCACCCAAAGGCTTACACCAAACAAGCACCAGTTTCCTCGTGCTCAGTAATCTAGGGGGAACACGGGGTCGGTGTCCTCTTCCTCCCACACTGTTTCCTGGACAGTGAGCTTGTCCTTCTCCCTTTGCCCACCCCGTCTGAAGACCCCCAGCCTTTCCTCCCAGCTGCCCAAGGACACAGGGGTAAGGCTGGCGGACTGTGATCAGGCTGTGTGCGCTGGCGTCTGGTGGCGAGACCCACCGCAGAAGTAGGAGGTGCAGCAGGAGTCCCCCAGGCGGCCCGCGATCAGGATCTGGTCCTGTCGGCAGCTGGGGACCAGCTCTGCCTCACAGAGATCTGGGTCACACTCTGGGGAAAAGGCTGAATTTAGGTGCTGGGAGAGGAACCTGCCTGGCCACCCCTGGGCCCCTGCCCCCAGAGCTGTCCTCCCCTCACTGCCCTCAGTCCGTCCCCCACCCTCCCCGCCCCGGGCCTCTCACCACAGCTGTAGCTGGGGCAGCACGAGTCCTCCTGGAAGTGGGTGAGGAGGCGGTGGCCTGGGCGGCATGTGGGGGCGAGGCCCTCACACAGAGTCTGGTTACACACTGGCCCCAGGGACCACAGGGCCTGTTACCTCGGGGCCAGATGTCCCCACTGCTCTCCAGTGGAGAACACTGGACAACTGCCCAATCCCTGGACGCCTGGCCCCACTCCTCCCCCGCAGCCCCCAGGACCCATACTCCTAGATGAGGCCTTTGAGGGTCACACGAGGGTTCAGGGCTGGAACAGAAGATCAGCAAGAGCTAACATCCATTGACACGCACCCCATCTCACAGCAACCCCAAAGATGGGCCCGATCGTCAGCTCATGTCCCAGGAGAATGAACGAAGGCACACAGGATGTGAAATAATTTGCCCAAGGCCACAAGGCTACAGGTGGGGGAGGAAGAGTGGCCAGGCTGCCTGGCTCCATAGCACTCCCTGCACTGACTCCTGAGCTTCTGCCCCTGCCCCCAGGGAGGGTTCTCCCCTCCTCCAAACTCACCCCCTACAAGAAACTTTGCTTTTCCTAGGCCTTGTCCTATCCATCAGGGTTGGTGTGCAGGGCTGGAGCCTTTTAACTGTTTTACAGTTGAGGTCCAAGGAAGTGAAGGCGGACACTCACCACAGACAGTCCCCAGGCAGCAGGGGTCCTTGGTGGGTAGGAGCAAGGCCACCTCCCCGAATCGCGGGCAGCTCTCAGGGCGGGGACTGGGGCAGCCCAGATCCACCGGGATGATGGTGTCTGGGGCTTGGCACTGGTGCTGGCAGCAGCCGCTGAGGGAGCTGTTCCAGGTCTCCCCCAGGGCCCTCGGCACCCCCATGCTGTCAGTGCAGGCTGCAGAAGGGAATGGCAGGGTGCGAGGGACTGAGGAAGGTGAGCCCAGACTTTCCCAGGCTAGACTCTCCGTGGGATATTGGCCACCCCTAAGCAGACCTGAAAGGATGCAGATGGGCCTCAGCTGTGGACAGCAGGAGGCGAGGCTGAGGCCGGCTTTGGAGGCCCCCCATTCAGGGAGGGGAGGAACCTACCGCACTTGGCTTCCGGGATGCAGAGTGCAGAGTGGCGCCGGTGTAAGACGGTGCCCTCGGAGCAGACGCAGCCCTCGCCCAGCACCTGGCAGTGCTCTGGGTCCAGAGGCCCTAGTATCCCATCCTGGCATGTCTTGGGTGGCTCACAGGCCGTCACACATGCCTGGTATGTGGAGTCGCTGGAGCACAGGAAGGCTGCAGGGGCACAGTGGGCACCAGGCCTACCTCAGACCCCAGGCAGGGCTCCCCATTGAGGGCCGAAAGAACAGGAGGGGATGAGGAGAGGGCTCAGAGTGTCATCAGCACCTCAGCAGAGTGCATAAGTTAAAGGGCTTGGTGACATCACCTCCTTCCTTAGATCAGGACTCAGCAAAGTACAGCCCGAAGCCCAAATCCAGCCCACTGTCTGTTTTCACAAATAAAGTTTTATTGGAACACAGCCATGCCTGTTCATTTATATTCTGTCTGAGGCTGTTTTTGTACTAAAAAGGTAGAGTTGAGGACTTATGACTGAGACCATATGGCACACAAGGCATCAAATACTTACTTTCTGGCTCTTTACAGAAAGGGTTTGCCAACCCCTTGCTCTAGATCAGTGTTTTCAAACTTTCTTGATTGTAAAAAGTAGATTTTACACTGTGGCCTAATACAAGCATGTAGAACAGTGGTCCTCAAACTCGACTACTAAAGAATCCCTTGGGAGTTTTGGAGGCATCATTGTGGGGACCTCACCCCAGGCCAATTCAATCTCTGAATTGAAAGGCCCATGCCTTTTCAAGTTGTCTGAGTGATTTCAAAGGGTATTTAGGATTGAAAATTGCTTGTATATAAAATAAAAAATCTCTTTTACAAAATAATACCTAAACTTTCTATGAGCAATACACACTGGTATTTTCTATTCTATTGTATTTTTTAAAATGCTGGTGCTGACCCCCTAAATTGATTTCATACCCGCTGAGTTGGGATCCACAGTTTGAAGAACATGACCCAAGAGGACTTTTGTCTTTTCCTCTTTTACCTGTCATATTGTGGGTG
Source organism: Pongo abelii (assembly GCF_028885655.2). Taxonomy (NCBI): domain Eukaryota; kingdom Metazoa; phylum Chordata; class Mammalia; order Primates; family Hominidae; genus Pongo; species Pongo abelii. Next base: position 59,593,306 of record NC_071994.2, read on the forward strand.
TGGCCTTCCTGTGAGCCAATCCCAGCCTTTCTGGACAGGTTCACACTTATAAATCAAGCTACTCTAGCCCAGGCCACCCCTGTCGAACCCACCAGTCAAACCTAATTGGGGGAGGAGGAGGCAGATCTAATTTCCTTCCTGCAGGAAGGAGGGGAAAATCTGGAAGAAGAGAAAGGTGAGCAAAAAGGAAGCAGAGGGAATTAAGTTGTGCTGGACGGTGTCCGTGGGGCAGGTCTATGTGAGCACTCGGCACACATTCCCCCACATCCTCAAAACCACCCTGGGCGGGGGCGATGGTTACAGTCTCCACTTGCAGAGAATAGACTCAAAGAAAGCGAATACTAAAATACAATGCAATTACTATGTGTTAATATATTCATATGAATCATAATAAATATGTGTTCATTAGTATAAAATGTACTTTTATATAATATAAAAATTAAATATAAATTAAACATACAAAATATTTATAAATTTACTAATGTACATAAATCCGTGAATGATTAAAGCTGGGAAAGCATACATGAACTTGGGTCCGGGAGCCTTTTCCCACTTTAACAGGGGATGGGAACAATAATCACAATGGAGGGTCCCCCTGCCCCGCAAACTCACGGCAGTAGTCAGAGCGCCGCCACTCGATGCACACATGAAATTTGTGGCACATGGCCACGTACACAGTCAGGGCCACGCAGGGCTGCTGCACGTACTTGGTGTCCCGGATCCACAGCTCACAGAATGACTCCGGAGGTACCTGGACATATGCATCAGGCAATGCTGGTTACTCGGATGTCACATATCCCGTGCCCAGCTCCTCCCCTCCCTGCCCAGAAGGAACATGCGCCTCTGCAGGTAGGTGCTGCCATCCCCAGCCAGCCCAGGAGGTGTCCCCAGTGCTGGACCCAGTTGGCACATACAAAGCGGTGGCAGGCACTGAAGGTGCGGTTGGACACCATGCGAAGGCAGGGCGAGCAGTCAGTTGTGGCGCAGCTGTCTGGGCGGAAGCGGGTCTGGCCCACTGAGGTCAGAGAGCTGGGCACCTGCCAGCTGTCCAGAAAGGGAGCAGGATCCTCAGCCCCACCCACCACGGAGCCATCCTTCAGGGTAAGGTCATTGGCTGCATCTCCATCACAGATACCTGAAAGGGGCCAAACAATCCCAACAGCCACGATCATCACTACCACTCCCATGTCGTCAGCTCTCACTTTTTGTATTTCTCACAGTTCTTTGAGGTCAATAATACCATTATCCCCATTTTAAAGGTGAAGGAAATTAGGTGAAGGGAAGCTAGGAAACCTGCTACAAAAGAAAATGTCTTTGTACTTAGGAAATATACATGTATTTAGGGGTAAAAGGATATAATGTCTTGAAGTTATTTTCTAATGGTTCTGAAAAATGCTTATATATATATATATATATGTATTGCATGTGCATATAAAAATGTATACCCACACATACACACACACACACACACACAGAGAGAGAGAGAGAGAGAGAGAGAGAGAGAAGGAGAGAAGCAAATGGGGCAAAATGTGAACCACTGGTAAATCTGGGTAAAAGGTGTACACTACCTTATACTGTCTTTGCAAGTTCTAAATTTTTATAAGTTTTGCTATATTACACCAAAATAAAAAGCTACCCCCCCAAAATCTGCTTTACCAGTGATTGCTAGCTAATTATAACAACAGTTTCTTCTTTTTCCTGGGCAGTCAGTGTATTTTTCCCAGATGCCCTTGCAGCTGGCTGAGATCATCTGATTGAGTCCCAGCCAATGGCATGTGAGTGAAGGTGACGAGTACCACCTCCAGGCCTAGTCCATAAAACCTTCCCACCTGTCTCCTCTCCTGCGAATTTGGAAACTCATGTTGACATGGCAGAACCAGAAGATGGAAGGACTCTGGGTCTCTGAATCATTGCTATCCATTTAGGAACTTATGTATGCAGGAAATAAGCTTCTGTTGTGTTAAGGCACTGAGATGGGGGCAAGGGTGAAGTTTATCTGTCCTAGCTTTTAATGTGACCTAAACTTCTGGCTTCATCTCTCACATACCGTCTATAAGCTCCAGACACACACTTTCCTGCCCACAACTTTGCTCAAGCTGCTCCCTCTGCGTGAAATACTTTCTCAGATGTCCTTCCTTCAAGGACGCCTCAGATGCACCATCCATGACATTCCAAAATCTGTGTAACAGTCACTGGCTTGCAGGTCAGCCTTTCACAAAAGATTGTAGCTCTCTGAGTGCAAAGACTCATTTTCTTTTAGATTCTCACTTATCTCAGCACTTCCCTAAGTTTGTCTAGGAGGGTGCCCAGGTATCAAATGTTCATTCAAACAAAATGGAGATATAAATGATCTGACTTCTGTTCTAACACCTCTAACCACGATTCTGTGAATATAAAGCATGATTAAAGGCAAACTCTTATTAATATATTATTAATGGTTCCCATGGTCACACTTTGGGTCTTGGCTTTAAGTCAGTGAGGGGTGTCACAAAGGTATCCTAGGGAGGGATTGGCTCACCAGGCTACTGCTGACCACAGTGCTCTTTGCTGGGAATGAACAGAGGAGAAGGAAGAAATTATGAGAAAAAGATGGTGGTAGTGATGGTGATGGTGTTGGTGGTGGTGGGGATGGTGGCATGTGTGTAGGAAGTGTTTAAGAACAAAAGCACCATAAAACAGGGATTTTGTCTGTTTTGTTCACTGTTTTGTCCCCAGTGACTGGTACATGGCAAATATGTGTTGCACAAAGGAAAGAATGAGCATGGAGCTGAACTGTGTGTGTTAGTGCATGTGTAGAGGGCATTTGGATGCAGAGGGGCACGAATGTGAATGTGTGAATGATCACCAGGGGTGCAGGTGGAGGATGGAGGGTGTACGTGTGTGTGTGTGTGTTATAAGCGTTTTTATCTCACCCATCGTCACAATCATGGTAGTCTGTCATGGAGTGCCCCATGAGTGTCCATGTGCTCATGCCCCGGCAATGAGCAGCGGCCCACATCCAGGCTTGTCCTGTATCTCTTTTCCTTATGAGAATACATTCAATCCCTCAGGGCATGTTCTGCAATTATGCTATGGTCTGAAGAGCATTAGTTCTGTGTATTGTGGCAGCTCTGCTGTGTGCCCTTGGGTAAGCCCCTTAATCTCTCTGAGCCCCCTTTCTTCTTTAGTTCAGTGGGGATACTAATGGCCATCTCTCAGTGCTGTTGTGTGGATGACCAGGAATAAGTGAGATAGAGTGCGGAAGTGCTTTGTGAAATGCCCAGGCTCATGCAGATGGAAAGGATTATCCGACATTAGAAGGCTGTCAGGGAAGCTGACAGACAATCCCGGCTGAAGTGACAACTGGCTGAGTCCAGAGCCCTCTACTATCTCCCTACTGGCAGCTTTGGCCCCAGGACACAAGACGTTAGGCCTCCCTGCCCTGGCAGCTCTGCTGCTCCAACCTCTGGCCTGGTATTCTGTCCCAGCCTTTCCTGCTCCAGGAGGAATTATGTCTGGGGGCAGAGGTGGACCTGGGAAGCATCCCCTCCCCGCAAGCTGGGTTCCAACTCACCGCACAGGCCATGGCCCTGGGCCTTGCTGGCTTTGTTGGCCTCCATGATCATGAGTCCTGAGCTGTGGAGCCACTGGATCTGGATGTCTGAGGGAGTCAGGATCATGTACATGTGGCCTGTGTCTTCAATTCTGAATCCATACCTACTCACAGGTGGCCACACAGGCTGCGAGTCCACAGTCACCTTGGGAGGGAATTCAGTGTGAGCACAGATTGTCCATCAATTCATCCATCCATCCATCCATCCATCCATTCATCCGTCCATCCATTCATCCATTCATCCATCCATCCATCCATCCATCCATCCAACCATCCATCATCTGACAAACATTTATTAGGCATCTGCTATGTGCCAGGCTCTCTTTCAGGCACATGCAGCCAAATCACCGTCCAAAGTGGCATGTGAGGAATCTAAAAATATTTTTATTGGAAAAATACAATGAAACAAGAAATGCAACAACAGGAGGCAAGCTGCATCTTACTGCCCAAATAAACACAAATGCTGAGCCCTTCCAATCACTCTCTTCTTTCCTGATTCTGTTCAGATCACTTCTTCTGATAGTCTTTCCTGATTCTGTTCAGATCATTTCTTCTGGGAGAGTCTCCCTAAATTCCCAGCCTTGGGGCTACATACCCCTGCTCTGGGCGTTCCTCATCTCTGTGCTGACCATTAAGTATCTGTTTACACATCAAGATATCCAGTGAACTGAGTTTCTTAAGGGCAGATACTATGTCTGATTTACCTTTGAATCCCCAACACCTGCCTTTGGGCCTGACATAAATTGGGACTCAATGAATATTTGTTAAATATGCAACACACTCTAATTCTCACAAACACTTTAAATTCAAGGCTGCAACATCTTCTACATATTAACAAGGTTAAATTTGGATGACCATGGGTTATTACAATAGTTTTACACCAAAAAAAATGGAATATAAAAAGATTAAGATTTTAAAGTATTTATAATGAATTAACCTCCTCCCTTCAAGATTAGACTGTTTTATATGCTCCTGAATGTCAAGTGGGTCAATAAAGAACTTATGAAAAAAACAGAAACTTTTCTTGACACAAATGATAATAGAAACACAACATACAAAAACCTACAGGATACAGCAAAAGCAGCACTAAGGGGGAAATTTATAGCTATCAGTGCCTATATCAAAAAAGAAGAAAAACTTTGAATACATAACCTAACAATGTATCTTAAAGAACTAAAAAAGCAAGAGCAAACCAAATCCAAAATTAGTAGAAGAAAAGAAATAATAAAGATCAGAACAGAAATAAATTTGAAATAAAAAAACACAAAAGATCAATGAAACTAAAAGTTTGTTTGAAAAGATAAACAAAATTGACAAACCTCTAGCCTAAGAAAAAAGAAAGAGGACTCTAATAAAATCAGAGATGAAAAAGGAGGCATCACAACTGATACTGCAGAAATTCAAAGGATCATTAGCAGCTACTATGAGCAGCTATATGCCAGTAGAAGAGAAAATCTAGAGGAAATGGATAAATTCCTAGACACATACAACGTCAAGATTGAACCACAAAGAAATAAAAAATCTGAAAACACTAATAACAAGTAATGAGAAGAAAGTCTCCCAGTAAAGGAAAGCCTGGGATCTGATGGCTTCACTGCTGACTTCTACCAAACATTTGAAGAAGAGATAATACCAATCCTACTCACACTATTCTGAAAAATAGAGGAGGAGGGAATACTTCCAAACTCATTCTATGAGGCCAGTGTTACTCTGATACAAAAACCAGACCAGGACATATCAAAAAAAGACTGCAAGTCGTTATTTCTGATAAATATAGATGCAAAAATCCTCAAAAAATACTAGCAAGATGAATTCAACAATACATTAAAAAGATCATTAATTGTGACCAAGTGGGATTCAACATATGCAAATCAAAGTGATACATCATATCAACAGAATAAAAGGCAAAAAAGCCATACGATCATTTCAAATGATGCTGAAAATGCATTCAATAAAATTCAACATCACTTCATAACAAAAATCCTAAAAAAACTGAGTATAAAAGGAACATACCTCAAAGTAATAAAAGCCATATATGACAGAACCACAGCTAGTATCATATTGAATGGGGGAAAATGAAAAGCCTTTCCTCTAAGATATGAAACACGACAAGGATGCCCACTTTCACCACTGTTATTCAACATAGTATTAGAAGTCCTACGTAGAGCAATCAGACAAGAGAAAGAAATGAAGGGCATCGAAATTGGAATGGAAGAAGTTAAATTATCCTGTTTGCAGATGATATAATCTTATATTTGGAAAAAACCTAAAGATTTCACCAAAAAACTATTAGAACTGATTTTAAAATTCGGTAAAGTTGCAGATTACAAAATCAACATAGAAACATCAGTAGCATTTCTATATGCCAACAGTGAACAATCTGAAAAATAAATTAAAAAATAATCCCATTTACAATAGCCACAAATAAAATTAAATTATCTAAGAATTAACTTAACCAAAGAAGTGAAAGAGCTTTATGATGAAAATGATAAAACACTGCTGAAAGAAACTGAACAAGACACAAATGGAAAGATAGTCCATGCTCACAGATTAGAAGAATCAATGTTGTTAAAATGTCCATATTACCCAAAGCAACCTACAGATTCAATGCAATCCCTATCAAAATATTAATGACATTCTTCACAGAAATAGAAAAAACAACCCTAAAATATACATGGAATTATAAAAGACCCAGAATAGCCAAAGCTATTCTGAGCAAAAAGGACAAAACTAGAAGGATTACATTACCTGACTTCAAATTATGCTACAGAGCTATAGTAACCAAAGCAGCATGGTACTGGCATAAAAATAGGCATATAGGCTGGGTGCAGTGGCTCACGCCTGTAATCCCAGCATTTTAGGAGGCCAAGGTGGGCAGATCACCTGAGGTCAGGAGTTTGAGACCAGCCTGGCCAACATGGTGAAACCCTGTCTCTTCTAAAAACACAAAAATTAGCCAGGTGTGATGATGCACACCTGTAACCCCAACTACTTGGCAAGCTGAGGCAGGAGAATCACTTGAACCTGGGAGACAGAGGTAACAGTAAGCCAAGATCGTGCCACTGCACTCCAGCCTGAGCGACAGAGTGAGACTCTGTCTGAAAAACAAAAACAAACAAACAAAGAAACAGACATATAGACTAATGGAACAGAATAGAGAACCCAGAAACAAATTCACACACCTTCAGTGAACTCATTTTCGACAAAAGTGCCAAGAACATACACTGGGGAAAAGACAGTCTCTTCAATAAGTGGTGCTGGGGAAACTGGATATCTGTATGCAGAAGAATAAAACTAGACCCCTATCTCTCACCATATACAAAAATCAAATCAAAATGGATTAAAGACTTAAATCTAAGACCTCAAACTATAAAACCACTACAAGAAAGCACTGAGGAAACTCTCCAGGACATTGGTTTGGGCAAAAATTTCTTGAATAATACCTCACAAGCACAGGCAACCAAAGCAAAATGGACAAATGGGATCACATCAAGCTAAAAAGCTTCTGCACAGCAAAGGAAACAATTGACAAAGTGAAGAGGCAACCCATAGAATGGGAGAAAATATTTGCAAACCATACATCTGATGTGGGATTAATAATTAGAATATATAAGGAGCTCAAACAACTCTATAGGAAAAAAATCTAATAATCTGATTTAAAAATGCACAAAAAATTTGAAACAGACATTTCTCAAAAGAAGACATGAACCGTGATGCAAAAATCCTCAATAAAATATTGGCAAACTGGATCTAGCAGCATATCAAAAAGTTTATTCACCACGATCAAGTAGGCTTTATCTCTGGGAGGCAATGTTGGTTCAACATATACAAATCAGTAAATGTGATTCATCACATAAACAGAACCAAAGACAAAAACCAAGGATTATCTCAATAGGTGCAGAAAACGCTTTTGGTAAAACTCAACACCGCTTCATATTTAAAACTCTCAATAAACTACTTATTAAAGGAACATACCTCAAAATAATAAGAGCCATCTATGACAAACCCACAGCCAACATCACACTGAATGGACAAAACCTGGAAGCATTCCCCTGGAAAACTGGCACAAGACAAGGATGCCCGCTCTCACCACTCCTATTCAACATAGTATTGGAAGTCCTGGCCAGAGCAATCCGGCAAGAGAAAGAAATAAAGGACCTCCAAATAGGGAGAGAGGAAGTCAAACTATCCCTGTTTGCAGACAACATGATCCTGTATCTAGAAAACCCCATAGTTCCAGCCCAAAAGCTCCTTCAGCTGATAAACAACTTCCACAAAGTCTCAAGATACAAAATCAATGTATAGAAATCACTAGTATTCCTATATACCAACAATAGCTAAGCCAAGAACCAAATCAGGAAGGCAATCCCATTCACAATTGCCACGAAAAGAATACAATACCTAGGAATACAGCTAACCAGGGAGGTGAAAGATCTTTACAAGGAGAACTACAAAACACTGCTCAAAGAAATCAGAGATGACACAAACAAATAGAAAAACATTCCATGCTCATTGATAGGGAGAATCAATATTGTTAAAATGGCCATACTGCCCAAAGCAATTGATAGATTCAATGCTCTTCCTATCAAACTACCAATGACATTCTTCACAGAACTAGAAAAAAAAACTATTTTAAAATTCATATGGAACCAAAAATGAGCCCGAATAGCCAAGGCAATCCTAAGCAAAAAGAACAAAGCTGGAGGCATCATGCTACTCAACTTCAAACTATACTTCATGGCTACAGTAACTAAAACAGCATAGTACTGGTACAAAAACAGACACATAGACCAATGGAACAGAATATAGAGCCCAGAAATAAGGCCACACACCTACAACTGTCTGATCTTCTACAAAGTCACCAAAAACAAGCAATAGGTAAAGTACTCTCTATTCAATAAATGCTACTGGGATAAATGGCTAGCCATATGCAGAAGATTGAAACGGGACCTCTTCCTTACACCGTATACAAAAATTAACTTAAGATAGATTAAAGACTTAAATGTAAAAGCCAAAACTATAAAAACCATGGAAGATAACCTAGGCAATACCATTCTGGACACAGAAACGGCAAAGATTTCATGGCAATGATGCCAAAAGAAATTGCAACAAAAGCAGAAATTGACAAATGGGATCTAATTAAACTAAAGAGCTTCTACACAGCAAAAGAAACTATCAACAGAGTAAACAGACAGCCTACAGAATGGGAAAAATTTTTGCAAACTATGCATCTGACAAAGGTCTTACATCCAGTATCTATAAGGAACTTAAACAAATTTATAAGAAAACAACAACAAACAACTACCCCATTAAAAAGTGGGCAAAGGACATGAACAGACACTTCTCAAGAGAAGACATACATTCAGCTAATAAGCATATGAAAAAAGCTCAATATCACTGATCATTAGAAAAATGCAAATCAAAACAGCAATGAGATACCATCTCACACCAGTCAGAATGGCTGTTACTAAAAAGCCAAAAAATAACAGGTGCTAGCAAGGTTGTAGAGAAAAAGGAACACTTATACATTGTTGGTGAGAGTGTAAATTAGTTCAACCATTGTGGAAAACAGTGTGGTGATTCCTCAAAGACCTAAAAACACAACCACCATTTGACCCAGCAATCCCATTACTGGGTATATACCCAAAGGAATATAAATCATTCTATCATAAACACACCTGTGCACATATATTCACTATAGCACTATTCACAATAGCAAAGACATGGAATCAACCTAAATGTCCATCAATGGTAGACTGGGTAAAGAAAATGTAGTATACATACACCATGGAATACTATGCAGCCATAAAAAAGAATGAGATCATGTCCTCTGCAGGAACATGGATGGAGCTGGAGGCCATTATCCTTAGCAAACTAATGCAAAAACAGAAAACCAAATACTGCATGTTCTCACTGATAAGTGGGAGCTAAATGATGAGAACACACAGACAGGTAGAGGGGAACAACAGATACTGGCGTGTACTGGAGGGTGGCGGGTGGGAGGAAAGAGAGTATCAAAAAATAACTAATGAGTACTAGGCTTAATACCTGGGTGACAAAATAATCTGTACAACAAACTCCTGCGATATGAGTTTATCTATATAAGAAACCTGCACATGTACCCCTGAACTTAAAAGTTATAAAATAAAATAAAAAATAAGACATCCAAATGGCAAACAGGCATATGAAAATGTTCTTAACATCATGGATCATCAGAGAAATGCAAATCAAAACTATAATGAGAAATCGTCTCACTCCAGTTAAAATGGCTTTTATCCAAAAGACAGGAAATAACAAATGCTGGTGAGGATGTGGAGAAAAGGGAACCCTCACACTTTTGGTGGGAATGTAAATTAGTACAACCACTATGGAGAACAGTTTGGAGGTTCCTCAAAAAACTAAAAATAGAGCTACCATATGATCCAGCAATCTGGGTATACACCCAAAAGAAAGGAAATCCGTATATCGAAGTGATATCTGCACTCCCATGTTTGTTGCAGCACTGTTCACGATAGCTAAGATTCGGAAGCAATGTAAATGTCCATCAGCAGATGAATGGATAAAGAAAATGTGGTACTTATACACAACGGAGTACTATTCAGCCACAACAATATGAGATTCTGTCATTTACAAAAACATGGGTGAAAATGGAGGTCATTATGTTAAATGAAATAAGCAGGCACAGAAAGACAAACCTAACGTGTTCTCACTTATGTGTGGGATCTAAAAACCAAGACAATTGAACTCACGGACATAGGGGAAGGGTAGTGGAGTGGCTGAGGGAGAGATGGGAATGATTAATGAGTAAAAAGAAAAATTAAAAAGAATGAGTAAGACTTAGTGTTTGATAGCACAACAGGGTGACTACAGTCAATAATAATTTAATTATACATTTAAAAATAACTAAAAGGCATATAATTAGATTGTTCATAACACAAAGGATAAATGCTTGAGGGGAGGGATATCCCATTTTATATGATGTGATTATTACACATCGAATGCCTGTGTCAAAATCTCTTATGTACCCCACAAATATATATACCTACTATCTACCCATAAAAATTAAAAATTAAAAAAGGATTAGACTGTTTCATGCAGCAAATTATGCAGCACATGAACCATTATGCAGAGGGAACCTCCCCCTAGGAGTCACAAAGAAAACTCTGTGACCCTAGGAAAGCCCCTGGCTCTCCTAGCCTGAGCCTTCCTATTCGTACAGACAGAGGATTGGGCTTCATGATCCATGAGCAGTCTCTGAGTTCTGGGAGTAAACATACATATCTGAAGCCCAGAGAGGAGCCTCACCTGCATTCATAGGACTCCAAGCAAGGACAAAGAATAAAAGGTTAAAAACGAAGGACTTAGACTTCCATTTCTGACCAAGGTGGAGTAATAGGAACTGGATTTACCCTCTTGCCTTAAATGATCAAACAAACTGACTAAATATATAAAACAACAGTTTTCCAACCAGAACAGTTGGCAATGCAGGAGAGTGATCCCTGAAAACAAAAAATGGAAACAAATGAGGCAAGCCTTATGATTGCCCAAGGTTATTACTTAGAGAGTTTAGAGGCTGCAGTCCAGGGAGCAGGAACCCAGGCCGAGCCTGGTGGTTTCCTAGAATTTAGAAGACAAGAGACAGATGTTCACAAAGGCCAAGGTAGCTAGAGTTTGCATGGCAGACAGAGAGAGAGAGAGAGCTCTGAAGCTTTGCAGAATCCCCCTCCAACCCTGACCTGACCCTGTCCTGAATTTTCAGCTGAATATTGATCAATGTATGCAGGTGAGAAAACTACCTGAGACTAGAGAAAGAACCACCTGAGAGGAACAGACAGAAAAATCCACAGAGCTAACACAGGGCTGGGAATAGTAGAAAAACCTCCTAATATGTAAAGTATAGGGTAGGGTATGCAGAAGGGTGTTGCTTTAGTAGCAGGGAATTGGTATGTAGGATAAAGAATAAAATCACACTCAGAATAAAGGCTAGTTTGGCTTTACCTAACAAAGCTTAAAGGCAAGCCTCAGAAGGATCAAACTGTTTCCAAGTAGCATAACTACTACAAAGCTCAAGAATATTTTCAAAAATAAAATGTAAGAATATCCAGCATCCAACAAGGCAAAACTCACAATGTCTGGAATTCAATTTAAAAAAATTGTCAGGCATGCAAAGAAGCAGGAAAATACAATCTATAATGAAATAAAAAATCAATCAGAACTGACTGAGAAATGACACACACAGTAGACAAGGAAATACAAACAATTATTTTTAAAATTGTTTTAACTATATGTGCTCAAGAAATAGAGGAAAACAGAAGAAGGTGAGATGTTCACGATATAAAAAGACCCAAATCAAACTTGTGCAGATGAAAAATATCATGTCTGAGATGAAAACCACTGAATGGAATTAATATGTTTAGACACTATAAATGAAAAGATTAATGAACTTAAAGATAGAGCAATAAATACTATCTGAAATGAGGCACAGAATTAAAAAAGACCCAAGAGAATGATGAGCAGAGAGCATAAGTGATCTGTGGGTCAACTTCAAGTATCCTAATACGCATGTAATTGAAGTCCCCAAAAGAGAAATGAATTACCAGGCCTATCATAACCAAATTGCTTAAAAACAGTGATAGAAGGAAAATCATAAAAGCAGCAAAAAGGGGTAGAAAAAAACTACATTATGTATGAAGGAACAAAGAATGACAGCAGATTTCTTATCAGAAATAAGCAAGATAAAAGATAGTGGAACTTCATAACAGCACTATTCAAAATAGCCAAAAATATGGAAACAGCTTAAATGCCCATCAATAATGAACGGATAAACAAACTGTGGTATATACATACAATGGAATATTATTCCAGCCATAAAAATGAATGAAGTATTGATACATGCTTCAATGTGGATGAACCCCCAAAACATGGAGCTCGGTGAAAGAAGCCAGACACAAAAGGTCAGATATTGTCTGACTCCACTTATATGAAATATTCAGAATAGGTAAAGCCAGAGACAAAATGCAGATTGGTAGTTGGCAGGGGTTGTGGGGAGAGGTGACTAGGAATAAACTGCTTAATGGGTATGGGGTTGCCTTTTGGGGTGATGAAAATGTTTTGGAGCTATACAGAGGCGGTGGTTGCACATTATTGTGAATGTACTAAATGCCATTGAATTGTTCACTTTAAAATGCTTAATTTTATGTTTTGTCAATTTCTCCTCAATAAAAAAAAGACAGGAGCAAAGTCTTGTAAAGTACTGAGAGAAAAAAATATCAGCCTATAATTCTATACCCAGTGAAAGTATTTCTTAAAAATGAAGGAAAGACCAAGACTTTTTCTGACAAACAAAAGCTGAAAGAATTTATCACCAGTAGATCTGTACTACATAAGTGTTAAAGGAAGTCTTTCAAGCAGAAGAAAAATGATACCAGATGCAAATCGAGATTTACACAAAGGAATAAAAAGCACAAAATGGTAAATATGTGGTTAAATATAAACTTTCCTTGTTTTAAAAATCTCTTTAGAAGATAAATTAACTGCTTAAGGAAAAATAATAAAAATTTACTGTGGAGTTTATAATAATTATAGAAGTAAATTTTATGACAATAACACAAAGGCTTGGTGAAAGGAAGTAGCAGTATACTGTTATAAAGTTCCTATGGTATATGTGATGCAATATAATATTATTTGTAGCTAGTCTGTGACAAAGTAAAATTACATACTGTAATATCTAAAGCAACCACTGAAGGAGAAAAAAAAAGTACAGACAATTATCCAACATTGGAGATGAAATGGAGTCATTAAAAACAATCCAAAGAAGGCAAAAAAAAGGAAGAAGAAGGGAACAAAGAACAGATGTCACAAATAGAAAATAAATAGCAACAATATATAAACATCACTATGTTGAGGACCAAATTAAATATAAATGGTATAAACATCCCCAATTAAAAGGTAGAGATTGTCAGATTGGATCTTTAAAAACTGAAGGCTCAACTATTTACCCCCTGCAAAAGTCCCACTTTTATTTGTTTGTTTGTTTGTTTGTTGAGACAGGGCCTCACTCCTGTCACCCAGGCTGGAGTGCAGTGGTGCAATCACGGCTCACTGCAGCCTCAACTTCCTGGGCCCAGGTGATTCTCCCACCTCAGCCTCCTGCATAGCTGGAACTACAGGCATGTGCCACCATGCTTGCCTAATTTTTTAATATATATATTTTTAGTAGGGATTGTGTTTTGCCATATTGCCCAGGCTGGTCTCGAACTCCTGGGCTCAAGCAATCCACCCGCTTCCACCTCCCAAAGTGAAATTACAGGCATGAGCCTACATGCCAGCCAAAAATCCCACTTTAAATAAAAAGCCACAAATAGGTTAAAGTAAAAGGATGAAAAAAGATACATCTTAGATATACATATTAGGTATACATGCTAACATCAATCAAAAGAAAGCTGGAGAAGCTATTACAGGCAAGTCAGACAAAGTGGAATTCAGAACAAAGACTTTTACCAGGATAAAATGGCCATTTCCTAAGAATAAAAGAGTTAATTCATCAAAAGGACATAACAATCCTGAATGTTATGCACCTAAATAACAGAATTTCAATATATGTGAATAAAAAAACTGATAAAACTCCAAGGAGAAATAGACAAACAATTATAGTCAGATATTTCAACATTCTCTCAATAACTGAGAATAAACAGATAGAAAATTAGTAAGAATTTAGAAGGCTTGAACAACACTATCAGCCAACTTGACCTAATTAACATTCATAGAACACTCCACCCAATAATGAAATACACATTTACTTAGAGTATATTCTTGGACATAAAATAAATCTTACTAAATGTAAAAGAATTCAAGTTAGACAAATTACGTCTTATGAACACAATGAAATTAAATTAGAAATCTATAACAGAAAGTCATCTGGAAAATCATAAAATATTTGAAGATTAAATAAAACACTTAAAATAATTCATGAGTCAAATAAAAATCAAAAGGGATATTTAAAAGTATTTTGAACTGATTGAAAAAGAAAACACAGCATATCAAAACTTGTAGGATGCAGCTAAATCAATACATACAGGGAAAATTGTAGCACTAAATGCTTATATTAGAAAAAGAGGCCAGGCACAGTGGCTCACGCCTGTAATCTCAGCACTTTGGGAGGCCGAGGCGGGTGGATCACGAGATCAGGAGATCGCGACCTTCCTGGCTAACACGGTGAAACCCCATCTCTACTAAAAATACAAAAAATTGGCTGGTGCCTGTAGTCCCAGCTACTCGGGAGGCTGAGGCAGGAGAATGGTGTGAACCCAGGAGGCAGAGCTTGCAGTGAGCCGAGATCACACCACTGCACTCCAGCCTGGGCGACAGAGTGAGACTCTGCCTCAAAAAAAAAAAAAAAAAAAGAAGAAGAAGAAAGGTCTCAAATTAATGACATAGGCTTCTTCCTTAACAAATTAGAAAAAGAAGAGTAAATTAAACCTAAAGTAAGCAGAAGAAAGAAAATAATAAAGATAGCAGAAATCAATGAAATAGAAAACATAAAAATAATAGAGAAAACCAATAAAGCCATTCTTTGAGAAGGACAGTAAGTTTGATAAGCCTCTAGACAGGCTCGTCAGGGAGAAGAGAGAAGACACAAATAACTAATGTCAGGAATTAGATATGGCACATAGATTCAGATCCTACAGAAAGTAAAAGCATAGCAAGAATATATGATGAACAACTTAATGTTTATAAATTTGACAACTTGGATGAAATGGACAAATTCTGTAAAAGATGCAAACTACCCAAATTTACCAAAGAAGAAATATATAACCAAAATAGCTCTAAACCTACTAAAGAAATTGAACGTGTGTTTTAAAATCTCCCCAGAGAAAAATCCAGGCTCAGATGGCTTCACTGTTGAATTCTACCAAATGTTTAAGGAATAAATATTACCAAGTCTACATATACTTTTCCAGAAAATTAAAAAGGGGAGAATACTTTCCAACTCATTATACGAGGCCAGTATTACTCTGCTACCTATAGTAAACTATCATATTACAAGAAAAGAAAATTTAGACTAATACCCATCATAAGGATACAACAATATATAAAAAGGATAATATAACAAATGAAGTTAATTCCAGGAAGGCAAGACTGGGTTAACACACAAAAATCAATGTAATTCATCAAATTAATAATGTGAAAAAGAAAAACAATGTGATTGTCCAAATAGGTGCAGAAAAAAGCATTTGACAAAATTCAACATCTACTCCTGGTAGTAAAATCTCTCAGAAAACTAGGAATAAAAGAAAATGTTCTTAACCTGATAAAGGACATCTGTGAAAAGCCTACAACTAACATCATGCCTTATAGTGAAAGACTGAATATTTTCTCCCTAAGATCAGACAAGGATGACTGTTCTCAACCTTTCTTATTCAGCATCACACTAGAGGTCCTAGCCAGTGCAATAGGTGAGAGAAAATAAATTAAAAGCATACTCATTGGAAAGGAAGAAATAAAACTGTCTCTATTTGGAGAAGACATAATTGTCTATGTAGAAAAACCCAAAGAATTTAAGAACTAATAACTGAGCTTAGTAACGCTGCAAGATACAAGCTCAATATGCAAAAATAACTTGTATTTGCATTAGTAATAAGCAATTGGAAAGTGAAACAAAAACAACACAATTACTTACAATAGCACCAAAAAATATAAACTACTTAGGAATAAGTCTATCAAATATGTATAGGATCCTTACACTAAAAACTACAAAACACAAATAAAAAAATCAAAGAAGCCATAAAAAAAATAGAGATGAACCATGTTCATGCACTGGAAGACTCACCAGTGTTAAGATTTATTCTTCTCCCAAATAATTCTATATATTGAATGCAACTCAAAATCCCAGGTAAACATTTGGTAGAAATCAAAAAGCTGATTCTAAATTTCTACGAAAAGTTAAAGGAATTAGAATAGCTAGGCCAGGCATGGTGGCTCATGCCTGTAATCCTAGCACTTTGGGAGGCTGAGGCAAGAGGATCCCTTGAGGCCAGGAGTTTGAGACCAGCCTGGGCAACATAGTGAGACCCCATCTCTATACAAAATTAAAAAATTAGCTAGGCATGGTGGCATACACTTGTCCTCTACTTGGGAGGCTGAGGTCGGGGGATTGCTGAGCCCAGGAGGTCGAGGCTGCAGTGAGCTATCATTGCACCACTGCACTCTATTCTAGATGATAGGGAAAGACCCTGTCTCTAAAAAAAAGAACAGACAACAGAATACCACCTAATTTTAAGGTTTAATGATAAGTAATGGTAATCAAGACACTGTAGCATCAGTGAAAAGATAGATTAATAAGACAAAATAAAAAGCATATAAATTATCCCAAACATTATTATTTTTTTTTTTGAGGCAGTTTCGCTCTTGTTGCCCAGGCTGGAGTGTAATGGTGCAATCTCAGCTCACCGTAACCTCCGCCTCCCAGGTTCAAGTGATTTTTCCCGCCTCAGCCTCCCGAGTAGCTGGGATTACAGGTGCGTGCCACCACGCCCAGCTTATTTCGTATTTTTAGTAGAGAAGGGGTTTCTCCATGTCGGTCAGGCTGGTCTCAAACTCCTGACCTTGAGATCCACCCACCTCGGCCTCCCAAAGTGCTGAGATTACAGGCATGAGCCACTGTGCCTGGCCAATTGGTTTTTAAATAAAGGTTCAAAGACAATTCAATGGAGACAGAATAATCTCTTCGAAAAATGGTGCTGGAAAAATTGAGTATTCATATTTGAAAAATGTATCTAAACTCATACTTTGTACTATTTACAAAAATTAACCTAAAATGCAATATACACATAAAAGCAATACCTAAAACTATAAAACTTCTAGAAGAAAACATAAGAGAGATTCTGTGTGACTTTGGGCAAGGTTCATCAGGTACAACACCAGTATCATGATTCATAAAAGAAAAAACTGATAAACTGGACACCATCAAAATAAAAAAAACTTCTGTCTTTCAGAAGACACTAGTAGGTGAATGGAAAAACACTCTACAGACTGGAAAATTAGATTTATATGTGTGATAAAGGGCTTGTATCCAAAATACACAGGAAAAGTTCTCAAAACTCAATAGAACAACATGATCTTTAAAATGTGCGAAAGACTTGAACAGATACTTTGCCAAAGAGCATATACCATGGAAAATAAACCCATGGAAAGATGCTCAACATCATCAGTAAGCAGAAAAATGCAAATTAAAACCAAAATGAGATTCTATTTGACACTTATTAGAATGACTAAACAAACAAACACATGCCACCAAGTGCTGGCAAGGATGCGAAGCTCCTGGAGCTCTCATCCATTGCTGGTGGGAATGCTAAATGCCTGCTCTGGAATACAGTTTGGCAAGTATTGTAAAGCTAAATACGTCCTTCCTGTTCAACCCAGGAATCTACTCCTGGGGGCTTTATCTACACAAAACCTGTATGTAAATGTTTACAGCCACTTTATTTGTTATTGTACCAAACTGGAAACAACTCAAATATCTTTCAACTGGTTCATGGATAAATAAACTATGGTACATACATAAAATAGAATACTATTCATCAATAAAAAGGATTGAACTACTGATCTGTGCAACAGTGTGGATGAATGTCACCATATACTCTGGTCAATTTATATGAATTCTGGAAAAGGCATAACTATAGGAGCAGCGGACAATGGTTGTCAGCAGGTGGGGGGAGGGGTTGACAACAAAGAGGCAGGAGATGGTGTCTGAGATGATAAAACTGTTCTATATCCTGGTTGGAGGTGGTAGTTTCATGACTGTGGGTGCTTGTTGCAACTGTAGAACTGTATACTAAATAGAGTAAATTTTACTGCATGTAGATTATATGTTAATTTTTTAATGGAAAAATTTTATAAACTAAGAAATGAAACTCGGGGAGTTTTCTGTTCAAGCCTTCATCCCATAGGAAACTTACTGTCTGAAACCCCGCTCCTAAGAGCACCACAAATGTGCCGCACCCTGTGTTCAAGGGCAGATTCCAAAAGGAAGGCTGCAGATCAAGGCTCAGGAATTGGCAGCAGACTCACAACTTTGGGACCTGAGGAGGAGACGGATCAGTCCCCTTTGCCCACCTGTTGGGAGGAGCAAAGGTGGGCCCTCTGGAGAGGATGCCCATATGGGGGTGGGCTGTTGTTGGATACCCCGGCCTCCTTGACAGAGGTGAACTTAGTGAAGCCAATGAAGCTTAAATTCACGGCTCCTCACTTCCTGGTAGGGGTCCTGGTAGTAATGTGTTCATGTGGTCATAGGTTTTTGTGAAAATTGCAAAAGTGAGATATTTTAGCCATAAATATTTAAACCCACTGTCTCTTGCCTTTCCGACTTTTTCTCTGTCACAACAATATCCCATCCCTCCTGGTATACTTCCTCCCCTGACATTGGTGTGGCCACAAGCATTTTAATTATAATCACTTCCAAATATACCTAATTTTGCATTATTTTTTTTAAAAAGTTCCCCTCCCCACCCCTGCCCTGAATCATGATTCAGCCTCACAGCCCCTCCACCCCTGGATGCCCTGTCCCTCAGCTGACTGTGGCCCTGCCCTGGAGGCTGGCTGTTTGATGCACTCACCTTTCGGTTGAAGCGATCAATAGTGACCTGATGGGCCAAGTGAGTCATGTTCAACATCACCAGACAGAACGGGGGCCAGTTCAGGTGCCCCTGCAGAGAGAACCAGACCTCATCAACGTGGAGCCCTGTCCTCTGTCCCCCTCTAAGTGAGTGGGCACAGCAAATGTGAGTACAGTCTCCCCTGACTACCCCCTGCACTATGCCAGGGGCTCCCATCAGGCTGGGCAGATGGTGCCCAGGATCGCATGGAACCATTGCGGCTCCATCTGACCTCATGCAAGCCCAGACCAAAACAGAAAAAAAGGAAGAAAGGAAGGAAGGAAGGAAGGAAGGAAGGAAGGAAGGAAGGAAGGAAGGAAGGTCAAGGCAGAGAGGGAGGGAAAGAAGAGAGAAGAAAGAAAGAGAAAGAAAGAAAAAAAGAAAGAAAGAAAGAAAAAGAAAAAGAAAGAAAGAAAGAAAAGGGAGAAGAGAAGAGAAGAGACAGAAGCTACCTCTTTCCACCTGACTTATGGGGACATCCCAGTAGGAGATTCCCTGCAGCCAGCACCCATGACCTCAGGCCACACCATTGCAGTGACATCCCAGCTCCTCTGCACTTCCGTGCCATCCCTCCTACATGGCAGGAAGCTGGCACAAGCTGGGAATGGAACAGGCTAGGGCCAGGAGGTGGCACACTCCACTCAATTCTTTCCCCAGCCTCCCAGGGAGCCATCACCTGGGAGGCCCTGCCTGTTCCTGGAGACAGAGGGAGCTCAGGGGGGCTTCCACATCTGTCTTTGCCTCTGGCACCCTGGCTCACTGCTCCATCTCCCCTCTTATCCTAGTCCAGTTCCTAGTCCCCAGCAGGGAGGGAGGTATGGGGCAGGCACCAGGTTGGCACTTTTGCAGTCCAGTACATGGACGGTGACCATTTCATCTGAGCTCTGGCTGAGGATGTAGATGGCCTCCTTGAACAGAGCTACATGGCTCCCATCGAAGGTAACGAAGCTCAGGTCAGGGAAGATTGAGCACCGGCCTGGGGGAGGGGCAGGGCACAAGAAGAATTGGTGGATGCCTCCCAGACCAAGGCCACCTAGGAAGATGGGGCAGGTTCCTGGCCCTCTTCCTGGATGGATGCAGAGGCCTGGCGTCTGGAAGGTGGCTCAGACCAGGCATCACACAGATCAGAGGTCGCAAGCGTAGGAAACCTGCCAGGTCGGGGTCCCACAGGAGGGGAGTCTGGGACACACAGATCAGGGATGGCGGTCATGCTGGGGTAAGGATACAGGGAGGATGCAGGAGGCTCCGCTGATCCCATGACTCACAGGCACACTCCCAGAGTGGGCAGCAGCGGTCCCCACCCA
Organism: Pongo abelii; assembly: GCF_028885655.2. Classification (NCBI taxonomy): domain Eukaryota; kingdom Metazoa; phylum Chordata; class Mammalia; order Primates; family Hominidae; genus Pongo; species Pongo abelii. Next base: position 59,613,855 of record NC_071994.2, read on the forward strand.
CCCGCACGGCGAGGCCCAGGATCCCACAGCGAGGGGGAGCAGCGCCCTGGGGACAGTGCTGGGACTGATTCACGCGAATCAGCTGGCCCTCCAGGCAGATGTGGCGGACGCAGTCCTGCTCGGCGATTGGCTGGGTACAGAGTGGAGGAAGTGTGAGTGCCCATCGAGGAGCCACCCCGCAAGCTGTGATGGCACCAGATCCTTCCCACATGTAGGTCCTAGAGGGGCAGTGGACCTTCTAGGGAAAGATGCCCTCACCCCCCACCCACCACAAGCCATCTGGGGCCTGGCGCTGCACTTAGTGTGAGCTCGGGGGTCAGGACCGATTCCCTGAGACCTCTGCAGATCTGCCTGGCCTGCGCTGAGAGGTCTGGGTACACAGGCATGTGTACACACTAGCTCACACTCACAGAAACCCTAGCATACTTGCGCAAGCCTATACACACACACACACAGTTTCTCACAAAGGCACAAGGATGCACATGAGGATGTCTCAAACACCATTCCTCACACACACAAGAGCACATGCAGATACAGGAGCACTCATACTGTCTCACACATGTGAACACAAACGCACACAGCAGTCTCACACAGGCACACACTCACAAAGGCACACACAGCAGTCTCACACCAGCACACACACATTGTCACCTGGGCATCACACTAGGCCATCCAATCAGCCCCCCAGGGCCTAGATGGGCCAGGCGGAACCCTGCTATGGCATCAGGGGCCAATAGGAGACTGGAGAATATTTCAGGGACCAGGAGCATGGGGCAGGAATGAGGAGAGCGACTAAAACTCCATCTAGCAGGGAAGAGGAAGGGATGAAGGGAGGGGTCACATACGGGTGGCTAGAACCCTGGCAAATCACTCACGACACAGGTGGTGGATGTATTGGCCTCAGTGGTGGTTGCCAAAGCCTCTGCCAAACCCTCTACAATGCTCAGGGCTGGGGCTGAGCGCCCAGATGGTTCTGAGGTGGCCTCGTCCACCGGCTCTGCTGCCAGGTGAGGCCCTGCCGCGGTTCCATGGGCCTCAGCCAGCTGAGGCAACAGAACCAGCATGCTGTCTTGGGGGGCCGTCCTGGCTGAGATGCGGCTCAGGGGATAGGATGTGGGCACTGGCAGAGCTGTGCCTGCCTGGGCTCCCTCGGGCTCAGCCACCAAGGGGGCGAGAGGGTGGCTCGTGGCAGGCATGAGCTCTGTGGGCCCACCCTCGGCAGAGCCATAGATGGAAGTGGGCAGAGACACTTGCTTGGATAGGATGGCCACCTTCCCTGTGGTGCTCTTTCGTGGGACAACAGATACCATGGAGGCCGTGCCCTCAGCCACAGCCAGGACTCCAGAGGTTGGCAATGTGGCTCCCAGCAGCAGGCCTGGAGCTGTGCCTGCTGGTGGGGGTGCTATGTGGGTGGGTGGGTGCGTCTGGGTCATTGCCGCTGGAGTGAAAGTCAGTGCTGGGCTAAGTGTCTGAGCAGGCAGAGTCGTGGCCTGTGGCTGGAGTGGAGTGGTGATGACAGAGGCTTTGGGGCCGGGTGTGGCCACTGGGGCAGATGTGCCCACCTTGGCCAGGGGCAGGCTGGTGTCGGGAGGCAGGCCAGAGAGGAGCTGGGAGGGACGAGTTGACTCAAGGGACATGAAGGGTGTGGCTGCCAGCCCATGAGCAGCTGTTGACAGGCTGGGGGCAGCTGGGGTCTCTGGGGGCAGAGATGGAGACCTGGTGGCCATGGTGGTATGCTGGGCTGGGCGGGGTGGTGCAGTGGGGAGTGGGTGTGGCTGTGGGGAGGCAGGCGAGCCCATGGGCTGGCTGTGCCTGGCTTCGCCCTTCTCTGTGGATAGCACCATCTCCACGCTCCTGGTTGCAAGGGGACTGACAGGAACCTGTTCTGCTGCTGTTCTAGCCACGGTTACAGGGGTGCTGGGACTTGAAGCACTCTGGGCCTGGGTGGGCTGGGGGACCCCTGTCCTGCTTATGACCTTAGTTACTGCAGGTGTCAGCACAGCCTTGTGGGATCCCGAGGAGGTGAGGGACCTGGAGATGGCTTCAGGGGAAGCCACAGGTCTGGAGGAGGGACTTGCTGTCAAGGAGGGTTGTAGGGGTGTCGTCCTAACAGGCAAGGAGCCTTGGCCTCGGACTGTCACAGCCTTGGTCATAAGCGGGAAGCGAGGGGCAGGGGGTGACCGGGAGGAGACTGTGATGTTGGGGCTTCCTGCAAAGATCACAGTCACCCTTGTTGTCTCCATGGCACCTGACACCATGCCAGGTGTGGGTGTCTGCAGTGCAACAGGGAGGGATGAGGACTCTGGTGTATGGGGGACGGCCAGGAGGCTGGCAGTCACTCCCTTGCTGGCTGGGGCCTCTGTGGGGTGGGCAGGGAGTTGAGATGCAGTGAGCTCCAGTGGCTGCTGCAGGATGGTCTGGGTGGGGCCTGGAGACACCACTGGCTCCTCAGTGGCTGTCATTGGTGGGTTCAGGGCTGTGGTGAGTGGGGCAGCTGGGGCGAGGGCTGGCCCGTGGGTCCCGGGGCTTTCCTGTGGCAGCTGTGGCTCCTCATCACTGGGAGTGGGCAGCCCTCGACTGGGAGGGAGGGTCTCATTGCCAAGGGCCTCTGTGGGAACCCAAACTGCTGGCGCCACACCTGTAGACACAAGAGAAGAGGCTCAGAAGGCGGGGTGACTGCTGCCCCAGGGGATCATCACTGGGCAGGGCTGTGGTGTGAGGCTTGAGGACTGGCACTCTCGGTGTTGGGGTGAGGGCAGCTTCTGATGGCTAGAAGAAGTCAGCAGGTCTGGACTCTGCCCCAGACGTCAGACTCTGACCCCAGAGCCAAGAGACCTCAGGTCTAAGTCTGGCTGCACCACCTTCTCACCATGTGACCCCACTCTGGGCCTCATTTCTCCTCTCTGTGAAATGGGGCGAATAGACCGGATGAGGCCTCTGCCTCCCCTGTGCCTGTGCCTCTTTCCAAAGGTCCCTGTGCTGACCTTGCTTCTCTGGGACCTGGGAGCTTTGAGGCATGACTGCTCAGTGAGACCCTAGGGACTTAGAGGAAATCTGAGGGAAGGACGAGAAGTCTGGGCCACTTACAGTCCTCCAGGTAGACACATCTCTGTGTGACTTCATCCAGGACCTTGGGGGTGGGGCACACAGGGACACAGCCTTCTACCCTGAGGACAGAGCAGGGAGCAGGTTAAAGGCCTGAAATACAGGCAGGGCCATCTCTTTTTCTCTCGATTGAGCACAGGCCTTATCCTTTCTTATGACATGTGTGTGTGCACACATGTGCTTATTACATGTACACACACATGACCCTCCATAGAGATGCTGTCACACATGTACAGGAGCACACACACCCAATGTGTATGCGGCATACTCCTGCACACTTCTACCCCTCAGACCAAGAGGGAAACACACACACACAAGCAAGGTACACTTCTGCACACACTCATGTACAGGTTCACATGTGTCTCTGCCTGGGCACATTCTCATATGGCCTCATGTACCCCCTCCAACCCTGCAGGACTCCAAAATTTTTACATATACATGCAAACACGTCCACAGAGACTCCCACAAACATCAGTGAATACACCCTCACACACGCACACAGCTGCACACAACACCTGCATACATGCAGCTGTGTACAATGAATGCACCGTTGTAGTAGTACACACACAAACACACACAAGGCTCTGCTGCATGCACATCATGCACAGATACTCACATATGCTGACATATGTGCATATATGGAAAGACACAGTCACCGTGGTACACACATCCCCATACACTCAACATATGAAACACTCATACACAAGTGTATATGAGTGCACACACACTGGTGCACACACCTTGGCTCCATGCCCACAGCCCCTGGCATCTCACCTGGGTACGTCCCAGCAGCTGGCTGCCCGTGGGTCCCGGCAGGTTTGGAAGCAGGGGCTGGCACAGGCATCGTAGCGCCACTCGCAGATTGGGTAGGCAGCCCCCGAGGGCTTGGCATCTAGAAAGCGAGATGGAGCAGCAACTCTGGGTCAGGTGAAGACACACAGGGAGTCCCAGAGCTCAGCCCTGCCCCCCCCATCCTGTGGAGGGGACAAATGGACGCATGCAGGGAAAGCGAATGGGGAAAAAAACCACGCTAAGGAGAAACTGCGTTCATGGTGGTTGGGGTGAGTGCCTGGGGGATCCTGGGGACGGGGCTCTGGGAGCTGAATGCAGGACTGAGGACAGGGAAGGACTGAGGACAGGGAAGGACTGAGGACAGGGAAGGACTGAGGACAGGGAAGCTCTGGCCCCGGCAGTTGGAGTGAGGCTTCGAAGGGTGACCGAAGAAGAGGCCTGGACCCCTGATCTCTCCCTTGGGATGCCCTGCCACCCACCCTGCCCCTCTGGGGCCCTGGTGCTCAGGCTTGCCCTGCATCCCAGGACACAGTAACCTCTTCCTTGCCTTGTCTCTAGCAGGGCTATTGCAGACCTCCATGGAGGCAAGAGGCTCTCCTTTGCGGGGTGAAGGGAGGCACTGGGGGATCCCTTCCCCTCTAGCCCAAGGCGTTCCTGGGCACCTAGCCCCAGAGAGCTTGCAAGGGAGGTGCTATTCCCCAGACTCAGCTCTCTCTGTTCCCAGAGGGCCCCTGAAGGGCCTGAGAGTGCAGGTCGTGTGAGCACCGCCCTCACTGCCCTGGCGGCTGGGCTAACTCTTAAACAGCACTGGACGCTACCCAAAATATCTCACACGGATTTACTCATTCAACCTCATCATCGTCTTATGAAGTAGGCGCTATTATTACCCCCACTTTAGAGAAGAGGAAACCCAGCTACAGATGATGCTGGGAAAATGAAAGGTTTTCAGAGGAGATGTTCTCAAAAGAGGCCCTGTGGCTAGCAGCCTATGGGGGGCTTGGAGGCAGACAAGTAGGCCCCAGGCTACCTTGGCACAAGTGACCAGTTTCTGAACAAACAGCCTGAACAGGGAGGTGTGGGTAGGCTCCGAAGCAGGCTCCAGGGAGCAGCCCCCACCGGCAGCTCCTCCAGTCGCCCTAACCTGAACACTGCTGCCAGCTGTGAAGAAACCTGCTTTTCCAAAAGTCTAACTTACATTTGGGGAGCACCTACTATGTGCCAGCCCAGGGCAAAGCCCGCGAGACACAGCCAGTCCTCACAGCACACTTCCGAGACAAATATCCCCATTCCACAGGTGAAGAAACCAAGTCAAGGAGATGAGGGTTCTCCTCCAAGTATCTAGGACCAGGGTCAGGATTTGAACTCAAGGCTGTCCAGCTTCAAAGCCTGGGCTCATGCCACTCTGCCCAAGTGTCTTCCGGAGAGGGACACAAATACTCCCATCATGAGCAAGTCTTGTCATCATGGCCAGCGATAAATCTGTCCCATGTCAAGTTCAAGGGCAGACTCGATAACTGACCGCTGAAGGGAAGAATGAGCTCACCCAGCCCTGGCTTGGGTGGGGTGGGTGATGAAATAAGGAGGCTGGCTGAAGACACATTTACGTATGTGTACATGCAAATGGATCCGTCCACAGACACAAGTACCCCCAAGCCCCATGCAAGACAGAGAAAACAGTGAAGAAATTATGATCGCCTTCTCCAGGGTTTAGGCAGAGAACAATATTTTGGGGACAGACACACCTGGCAGGGCAGGCCCTGGACCCTCTTGGCGTTGGTGGAAGGTCGGGGAGTTGCCCCATCCCTGTCCAGGGGCTTGGGCCTTCCATTGAGAGACTAGGTTGCTGGCCCCCAGACCTATCCCCGTTGTGCATGAACTCATGGGGCAGACATGTGACCTCATCAGCAAGAAAACTGAGCCAGCAGCTAAGTATGCTGCAGCCAGGATCACACCTCCCCTCACTCCCACAAAGGCTGCTATATTTTTAGACTGTGTAATTGGCCTGTGGCAGTAGGCAGGACCCAGGAAATTGGCTGGACCCGAAGCACACTGTCCGTGGCTCCCTAAGCCATCAACATGGAGGCCAGGCCACCTCTCATCTCAGGTGGCACCCATGTGACCCCCTGTGCCAGGAGAAGGAGGATTCTGCCTCTTAGGGGCAATTGGAAGGGTGAAGTGGGGACAGGGTGGGAAGAACAGTGGACTGAGAGGGCCAAGGGGCCGAGGGCAATGGCAGGGGGTCACCTACCCAGAAGGCGGAAGAGTGTGCCCCGGCGGAACACCTCTGTGTGTTTGTACAGCCGCAGGGCCAGCACCAGGCCCGACGCATACAGGAAAGAGCTGGGCTTGGCCAGGGACTCCAGGGCCACCAGGCCTGCCTGCCATGTCCCCCGGTGCAGCAAGAAGGAGGCATGCTGTTGGAAGGTGTCACGGCCCTGCCACTTAGCCAGCTCCAGAGACCCATTGGCTGTGACGTGAAGGAAGAAGTTGGGTCTGTCTGCTGCCTCCAGGGACACCACATCTGGGTCTGCAGAGAACCACACGGGGAGGGTCAGTACAGGCAGAGGTCCAGACTGGTGGGCTGCGGGAACAGCATCCTGGCACACATCTGCTCTCTCAGCGACTCTGGACAGCAGCACGCCTGCAGACCAGCAGGCCCTGCCCCCTACGCCAGCCCCCAGCCCACCTACTCTGCCCGCCAGCTGCCCCTCCGCTCACACCATCTCTGCCTGAGGGCGAGCGGAGGCTTAGAGACCCCCCAACTGCTGAGCCTTGGGAAGGTAACTGAACTATCTCCTTCCCTCCCCTTTGCACCCCTCTTTCCGTTCTTCCCTCCTTCTACAAACATGTTTGAGTGCCCTCAATGTACCAGGCACTATTCTAGACACCCAGGATCCATCAGTGAATACAATAGAGGCAACTGCCCTGATGGGGTTGCATTGCATTAGACATGTGGGGCACACTGAAGGTTGGTGATTTGCCAGGCTATAAGGTCCCCAGCTTGGTCCTGCTCCTCACAGAATCCCACAGGGCCAGCATTGGCAGCCCTTCATCCAACTCATAGATAGGGAGAGGGTCCCAGAGAGAGAGAGAAAGGAGCTTGCCCAGAGACCCAAAGCTTGTCTCTGTCCTCTCTCTCTGGTCTCCAGAACTGCCCAGTTCTAGGGCATGGGGGCTTGATGCCTGGTGGGCAGTTTCACCTGCACAGGGCCTTATGGGTCTCCTCAAGTCCCAAATCCACAAGCAGGTGCAGGGAGTGAGCACGGGGCGGGAATCCCAGCTCACCACCCTGGCTGTGATGTGGGCAAGCGCATTCATGCCTGGGCTGTTGGAGGGATCATCAACGAGGTGTGTGTGAAGCACCTGGCACAGCCTGGTGCTGGGTGGGTGCATCTTCAGCCCCTTCCATGTGTCCCCTGTGTCCACAGAAGGGACGATAGTGTCCCTGTTACACCTCCCTGGGAAGCTGCGAGAAGACGGCAGGTAATGGAGACAGACTTCATTATTCATGTTAATAATCACAGCTGCTGTTTACACATGACTTACTACATGCCAGGCACTGTGCTAAGCAAGCTGGTTACCTGCAGGTTATGAAATTCCTACGAGAACCCTGTGAAGTGAAAAATATTTTCATTCAGCAGCAAATATTTACTGAGTGCCTGCTGTGGGCCAGGCCCTGTTCTAGGCACTGAGGCCACAATAGGGAGCAAAATGATGAAAATTCTTGCCCTCATGGAGCTCACCATCCTGGGGGCTGTGGGGTGGAGAGAGAATAAATTTCTACGACAGGTTAAAAGGTGGTGATATCACAATTCCCCTTTTACAGAGGAGGGACTAGAGACCCAGAGTCACACTGATGGCAGATGAGGGAGGCAGGGCTGGATGCAGGCAGGCTGAGGCCAGAGCCCAGCTATCTTCACCACCACACAGCCGGCCCCACCCATGGGATGCAGGCGTGGGCATGGGCAGTCCAGCATGGGAGGGCACTGAGTCCCAGCCCCAGCCCACTCCACCGGATGCGTGACCTCAGGCAAGTCACTTCTCCTCCCTGGGCCTTGGCTTCCTCCTTCAAGAAGACAGGGTTGGGCCAGATCAATGCTTCTCCACTGTTTTCCCTGCCATCCTCCTAATAGGGCAGAGACCTTGAGATGCAGAGTCCCGGGGCTATACTGTAAATATTCGAGTGACTTCACCTGCCATCCTCTGTATTTCTTGTTTAATGTCTCGGTTTGGAAGGCAGCATGGCAGAGGAGTTTGAATGAAAGACTCTGGAGCCAAACGGCTGGCACCTGTCACTAACAAGCACTGCGCCCCTGGGTAAATCACCTAATCTCTCTGGGCCTCAGTTCCCTCATCTGTAGATTGGGAAAATAATAGTCCCTACCTCCTAAGATTGTCATGAGGATTAAATGAGTTGCTATACATGAAGTGCTTAGAACAGTGCCGGCACATGAGAAGTCCTACAGAAGGGCAACCTATGATTATTAATAAATAAGTAACCTCCCCCCACAAAAATCTTCAGGTAACACTAGCACCCCAGTGACCTGTGTCAGGCTGTGGTGGTGACTCCCCAGAGTGGGAAGCCTGGGCCTCAGTGACTGCTGAGTCCTCCCCTCTGTGATGTTTCCTGCTCTCCACTTCTTCGCATAACCATCTTTCCCATCCTTTAAGGCCCAACTCAAGGGACACTTCCTCCACGTAGCCACCCTAGGTCCCACCTGGAAGGCACCTTTCCTTGGCTGCCCAGGACCCTGGGCACAGCCCAGAAGAAACAGTATGGGATGGGAGAGGGAGGAGCTTGGGTCCCCACTGGGCCCATGAGACCCAGGCCTGACTCTGAGACGGAGCCTGGACTGGAGCGCCTCTGGGATCCTGCTCCCAGTGACGTTCTCTAAGGCCAGGTGACTCCGGGGTCCTGCTTAGCATGCCCATAAACCTAGTGGAAAGGTAACAACCCCCTGGACTACACATTACCTACTAGATTAAAATACTGGATGGAGAACAGAAAAGCCTCACTAAGCAGATGGCCTGCCACATCTGGAAGGTGGTGAGACACCCTTCGTCAGGCAGGAACGCACGGATCTGGGGATCAGAAATGTTTAGGGAGGAAGTGCTCTCTTTGGGGGTGGTGCTTCTGGCTGTCCTGCGGCCCAGTGCCTGACTCCTCACTCCCAGGCCTCCTTGTGCAGCTACGTGATTCTGCCAGGTACCACCTACCTCACCCAGGCTCACACCACCGTGAACATCACCTATAGCTAGGGATGTTGGCCGTGCCTGGGGCTGGGAGGGAGCCAGGATGTCCCTTCACCTCCACAAAGCCCTTCCATGGCTCCCCATTGCCCTCAGGATAAAGTCCCAAATCCTGAGCTTAGCTTACTAAGAAAGAAGTTTCCCTTCCTGACTCCTTCTTACTCTCAGGGGAACATCCTCTATTTTAACAAGCCTCTCCTGACTCTAAGACTGAGTTGGGGGCCCCTCCCCAGTGTTCTCACAATGCTGTGACTGCCTTTGGGCACGTCTGTCTCCTCGATGGGACTGTGGGCTTCTGATGGGCAGGGACCTTGTCTCTTGTATCCCTGATTTCCCAGTACCTGGCTCTGTGCTTGGCATGGGATTAGGACTCAGTGAAAGGGTGGGAGGCAAGAAGAGAGGTGGAGGGAGAAAGGGAAGAGAGGAGGGAAGAAGGGAGAGAGGGAGGGAGGGTGAGAGAGGAAGGGAGGGAGGGTGAGAGAGGAAGAGAGGAAGGAGAAGGAGGAGCATGAGGAGGGAGAGCTGCCGCTTGGCTTCTCTGGAACACAGCTATTGCATACAGCAAGGTACAGAGGCACACCTGGGCCTTGACTGCACTGGCGGTTAGGGGAGCAGATGGAGAGCATCTCTGCAGAGGAGAAGAAGCTGATCCAGAAGACACACCTTCTCAACTGGAAGAGGGGCACTTGTCGGAGCCCCCATTTCCCTGGCCACTACAGATACTTAGGGCCTTAGCACCCTCCCCTCCTCCAGCACCCTCCTGCCTCCCAGAAGAGCTGGAGTGGGACTGGGGTGGACCTTACCATGAGCCTTGGCCTTGTACAGAGCAGCTGTCAGCAGGAAGCTCACAATGTCCGCTGGGGCCACATCCTCTGTCCTCACTAGGACTATGTCATCGCCCACCGCCTTCATGCCCACCAGGGCACCACCGGCTGCCAAGCTGGACAGCTGATAAGGGCCCTTACCTAGCACTGGAGAGAAGAGGCCCCATCAGCAGCCTGGCCCCCCTGGCCTGCCCACCTCCCATACCTCCTGCCCTACCCCTTGGCAGCCGTGGGGTGGGAGGGCAAGCTACCAAGGAGGAACTCTTGACGGTGTCCTTCATCCCAGATCTCAGGGACCTTGATGACCCTGAGAAGGAAGGGACAGGATTCCCAGGCTGCCAGCCCCTGAAAGGAACAGACCCACTGCACGGGCTGCCAGCCCCTGAAAGGCGCAGACCCACTGCACGGGCTGCCAGCCCCTGAAAGGCGCAGACCCACTGCACGGGCTGCCAGCCCCTGAAAGGCGCAGACCCACTGCACGGGCTGCCAGCCCCTGAAAGGCGCAGACCCACTGCACGGGCTGCCAGCCCCTGAAAGGCGCAGACCCACTGCACGGGCTGCCAGCCCCTGAAAGGCGCAGACCCACTGCACGGGCTGCCAGCCCCTGAAAGGCGCAGACCCACTGCACGGGCTGCCAGCCCCTGAAAGGCGCAGACCCACTGCACGGGCTGCCAGCCCCTGAAAGGCGCAGACCCACTGCACGGGCTGCCAGCCCCTGAAAGGCGCAGACCTACTGCACGGGCTGCCAGCCCCTGAAAGGAGCAGACCCACTGCACGGGCTGCCAGCCCCTGAAAGGCACAGACCCACTGCACAGTGCCTGAATCACTCCACAGGGAGCCAAGGAAGAAGGCCACCCACAGGGAGCACCTGGGCCCCCCAGTGTCTCTCCACAGCCTTCCCACTGCCTGAAACTTCACCATTACAGCCACTGATCTATTCAAGGTCCCCTCTGGAAGAAGACATCAGACCCGGTTTCTGTCCACCCCAGGCCTGAGGGTTGATAAACCTGTTAGTGCTTAATTACTTCAAACACGTGTCACTGTTGAGTCTTTAGAATTCCTGTGGTTGTCAGTATAGGTTGGCACAGACCATGGGCTTCCTGGACAATCACCTTGTAAGGCTCTTCCTGCCTCTGCTGTGCCCCCGCCCTCCAATGCCTCCTCCCCATGGCTGCTGAGCTGCCCTCCCAGCCACGCCCCCTGGTGGGATGCACCAGTGGCTCTCCATGGCCCTCAGGACAGACTCTAAAGAGCCCAGCTTGAATTCAGAAGCCCTTCAGCCCTCAGCCCCTGCCCACCTCCCCCACTCCCCCCACGCCCTGGCTCCTGCCATGCTGAACTTCTCTTGCTCTTCCTGGAAGGAGCAGTGGTGTTATTTCCCAGCTCACATCTCATCACACCGTTCCACCCACTCAGAGTAGTCCTCCCCGTTTTGTGCCTGGCAAACGCCTACTCAACCTCTGGGGCCCAGCTCAAATGTCACCTCCTTGTGAAGCTCTCCCTGCACCCTCTCCTGCCACATGCAAATGTTGTCCCTCCTCCTCTGTGCCCCACCAGCTCTTGGAGCATGGCACACACCAGTTACCGCTCTTCGGATGAGGATCTGGATGAGAGGTCCACATCTGTCACCCCCACTAGATGGGAGACAAGCAGTGCTGGCTGTGCTGGCAAATGGCTAACAATGAGCTCTCAAACAAAAAAAAGGTGGTTTGTAGGGCTTGCGGATTTCCATGGCGTAAACACTCCCACCAGGGGTCAACTGGAAACTACCAGCTGAATGTGGAGTTAGGAACACAATGGGTGCTAGAGAGGCGGCGTGAGCCCGCTCTGCACACCGCTATGACAGGACTCAGAGACCACTGACTTCCCAACACCTGGCGGGCCTGGACCAGAGCAAATGCTAGTAGAACGGAGCAAGGATGGGTGAGTGGGTGGGTGGGTAGGTGGAAGATGCTAGAAACAGCTTGTCCTTTGCCAGTTACTGCCACCCAAAATGCCATGGAAGAGAGAAAACGAAACAGCTCCATCTTGCTGAAATGTCTTGCCTGATGTCAGACAGATCCTGTCTGTCCCAGGGACCACAGTTCCCCCATTGCAGGCTCATTCCTTTACCAGTTGAAGGTCTGGGGCTGTCAAGAGCCCCTGGGAACTAGCATTTTGGCAGAACTGCAGTCCTGTGGATACTCATGCTACACCCTGGTCCGGCCGCCATCTCGCAGGCCCCCAGATGGTATCCTGTCTCCAGTCTCTCCTCTCCACTTCACCCACCACACTCAAGCCAAAATCTGATAATGCAGGCAACTGAGGACAAAAACCCTGGGCCTCTGCCCACATAGGCCTGCTCCTGGCAGCACAGTCCCTGGAGGAGGGTCGGGGATTGGAAGTCAAAGGCGAACAGCACTGAGGACCAGATGAGCATCTCACTCTGCCAAGGTCTGACCCTGGCCCAACTGGATGAAGTTCAGTGCTAAAAACTACTCCTGGGCAGCCCTTCTCTACCCCCACCCACCTAATCCCGGTGATTAAATTGATGAATTGGCTCTAAACTGGACATTAACCTCCCCTGGGTCTTTGGTTATGACCCGTGTTTTCACCCTCGTTAATCTAAATGTCAGAGCATCTCCCGGAACCCTGCGACCTTGGCTGAGTTTGAAGATGAATGTGGCAGGCCACATGTTTTGTTCCACCCATAGTCAGAAAGGGCAGTTTGTGTCTGCTTTTGCCAAAAGCTAATCTTCAGGGAACCCAAGGTGATGTTCTGTGGGCCTGATGAGCTAGATTATGAAGGCGGAGGAGCTGGCGCATCAGTGAGAATGGGGTTTTTCCTTCCTGGTGGGGCTGCCCTGCCGAGCACAGTCCCCAGGAGCTGGCCTGCCTGGGCCCCGGACAGGGGCTGCAGGAACTGCTGAGGATAGAGGTGCAGGACACCCCTGGGCCCTGCACTGTCAGGGCTCTCTCTGCATGATGGGGGCCCTCCCAGCCTGGGTCACGGCTCTTCCAGGGCCAGCAGCACCTCGGGATGGCTGATGCTGTGTGGCATCAGAACAGGGCTGGCAGTGCCTGAGCCCCTGAGACTCTGCGTGGGGAGGAGGGGCTTACCTTTGTTAAAGAAGTCACAGTCATACGCTGAAAGAGAGAGAACAGGGACTTTCTGAGAGCCAGCCCAGAGCCTGGAACAGACAGACAGAGCCAAGGCTCCCAGCATCCCAGCCTCCCTTCTTCCCCAAGTGCTGGGACTGGCCTGCCTCCCACATGTCAAGATTTGGGAATGGTCATGGATGCAGATGTCTTAAGTGGAGGAAATAGAATGGCTCCTTTCTGGGCCGACAGCACGAGGCTCAAAGACTGGCACACAGTAGGCACCTCAGCGATGTGTCAAGTAGATGAACAAACAAATGTATGAATGTTGAAAAGAAGCGGGTGTATTTTGTGCGGCGCCAAAGAGCAGGATTAGAACCAAGGGGTGGGAGTTTTAATCAGAAATGTTGCGGAAGGCCCCCAGAGGAATGCAAGCACAAGATGGAGGTTGGTCTTCCAAGAGCCTTGGGTGGGAAGGGGACCAGGAGCCCCCAGCACCCCCGGCTTCTTCAAGACCCTTGCACTGCAGAGGCGCTTCCACCAGCCAAGCTGTGAGAAGCTTCTGCAAGCGTGAGCTCAGCGTGCCCTCTAGTGGTCATTCCCAGCACCACACCCTGTTCCCCTAGCCCCTCAGCTGCAGATTCTCAGTCCACTGGGGTGTGCCTGGGACCTTGCAGGAGGCCCCTAAAGCCAGCAGCAAAGCCATGAGGAGCCAGGCGGATGGACCTGGGATAAAGCTTAGGAGCAGCATGCTTCACATGTAGGCATGGTCTGAAGAGAGCCACCGACTCACTGCACACCCCAGACCACAAGGTCAATGCATCTGGGGTCACCCTCCAGAAAGAACACTAGGAGTCAGGAGACAGGCCCGCCGTGTGGCTAGGGGCACGTGCCTGCCTCTCCCTCCATCTGCAGACTCAGAAGGCTGAACCAGAAAATTAGAAAATCGCCAAGTTTCTGGTTTCCAGGGTGTACCCAGTCAAGGGGTGGTAGCCGAGAAGAGTCATTAAAAAGCCAGCTCTCTAGAGTCGGACCTGAGTTCAAATCCCACCTCCCTCACTCATCAACTGTGCATACTGGACCAAGTTACCCAACGTCAGTGAAATTTAATGCCCTCCTCTAAGGTGGGACCGCTCCGTACATCTGCCCCATAGACCTGCCAGGGCCTGGACCAGGGTAAGGCAAAGTGCTCATCTTGGATGTGAAATTTAAGGGGCTACCAAAAATCTCAGTAATCAAGATAAATACTATTTTAATGCAATATTTTTAAAACATCAAAATTAATGCAAAAAAATCCATGATAAATAGAATATTACAATTTAAAAATAAAGACAAGATCATTAACAGTCTCCTACTGAGCCAGAGTAGACACTGAGACAAAAGGAAACATTAATACTATTGATCCTTTGATAGTTTGTTCATCACAATATTTTTACAGCAATTTTTATTTTAAAGAAATATTATATTGAAATATTATTTCTCTTGATTACTGCATTTTTGGTGCCCCCTGAAACCTTGTACCCCAGGTAAGCACCTCAATCACCTCCCCCTAGTCTTGCATATTAAATGAAGTAATGCACATAGGCACAAGGCCTGGCACATAGTGGACCCTCAGCAAATGTCCTTCTGCTCCAACTTCTTCCTTTGGCATCTTGCCTCCAGGCCTCAGGGCTCTGGACATGTCAGTACCCGGGTGTCCGTGAAAAAATGACAACAACTCCCATATTAGCACAGGGCATTGTGCCAAGTGCTGTACATGCAATGCCTTGTTTAAACCACACAGCACCCTACAAGGTAGAAGCAGTCATCTTCACCCCTCTATTACAGATGAAGAGACTCAGAGTGTGAGGAATATGTCCCAGGCCAACTCAGTGGAGCTTGGGGCCAAACTCAGTCAGTCTGACCCCAGAGCGCAAGGCTGTGTAATGGCCATCGCACCCCAAGGTGAGGTGCTTGCACAAGGAAAATCCTTTGGTGCGCGGGAATAAATAAAAAATAATCAGTGAAGAATTTAGCCTTCTTTATATTTTCTTTCATCTTTTAAATATTGATTTTTAAATCTGTTTACATATTTTACATGAAGAGTATATCTATGGATGCATATCTGTGTATGCATATGTATGTGCACAAAATGATTTTACTTGATAGGGGTATGCAATGAAAAGCATCTGCAGACTACCATTACTCTGAATAAACTGATCATCTGTGCTGCCTCTGATGGGACCTGCAAACCTCAGCTGACAAAGGACTTCTATATTCATCACGCAATTTGGTCCTCAGAGTCGACCTGGGGGGCAGGTCTATTCCTGTTTCTCAGACAAGAAAATTGAGCCCCAGAGAGGTTGGGTGAGTTGTTTGAAGTCACATAGCTTGCAAGTGGTAGCTCTGGGTCTAGGCTCCTGACTCTTCTAACAAAGTGGCTACGAGCACGGGTTCCCATTGGACTCTCTAGGGATGAACCCTGGCTCCACCACAAACCTTGAGCATGTTATTGATCTCTCTCTAGGCTGTTTCTTCAACTGTAAAATAGGAAATATATAGCCCTGTTTCAAAGAGTAGTTGTAAGAATTCAATGAATAACACGCCCAAAGCAGCTGGTGCTTGGTACATTCTGAGTACTCAGTAAATGCTAGACAGACTGCCAGTACCCCTAGGGCATGCCTACAGGTGACACTCTACTCTGTCCCCTCGGGTGATTGTCTAGGACACTCACGGCAGAGGTGGGGGGTTCGCCAGTCAACAGCCACCCCATGCTGGCAACACTGGTGGGCATAAGCGGAGACGCTGGCACAGAAGCACTCACAGTCACCACCCCGGCTGCAGCCACATGTGTCCGTCAGGCAGTTTGAGTAAAACCAAGTGACATCAACCTGGAGAAGGTCAGAAGTTAGAGGTCAGAGGACAGATCCCAAATGTCAGATCTGCATCTTTTCAGCTGATGACTACCGGAACCAACATGAAGGGACCACGGGATAAGGTGAGCTATCCTGTCTCATGAGGTGTGAAGGGAGAAGGACAAGGAAGCGGGAACTCCATGGTCCAGGCAGATGCCCACTTTTGAGAACTAAGCTCTCTTCTCTCCTGAGTCTGGGCTGTTTGATCCAGGAGCCGAGAGTAGCTGAACAGGGGTAGAGCCTGAACTGCCTAGTCAGGGCCAGAGCCAGCCAAGGCCAATCTGACAGCAGCCTTCAAGGCCTGCAGGGTGCCATGCAGTGCTGAGCCCTAGCCTCCTCTGTGTGCACTGAAGCAGAACAGGCAATAGGTGGTGCCTCAGCTTGAGGGCTTTGGGTCCACCATTTAGAAGAACTTCATGATAAGGAGGAAGGGCCAGATCAAGATGGGCTTGAAAAGGGCACAAGCTCTGTTTGCCTGGCTGTCTGTGCCTGGTCATCTGGGGAAATAGGACGGACTCATCTGAGCTGGCTGGAGGCAGGGGAACGGCAGAGGCAGATCTTCCCTGGAGATCTGAGCTGTCTCCTCTGAGACATGGGGGAGTCTGAGAGCTGAAGGGATCCCAGGAAAATGGAGGGGGCACTCGGGAGGGGCCGAGGCTGGGGTCCACTCACCACAGGGTGGCAGATCTCAAACACCTCACTGAGCAGGATGCTGCACTCCTTCTTGGCAAATGGTTCTCGGAGAGGATTCAGGACACACATATCCCGAGGATCGAGGGCGTCTGGGCACTGAGGGGCAAAGGCAGGGCTGTTGACCTCCCTACTTGCCAAATGCCTGTTGCCTGACATGACAGACAGATTTTAGGGTGGCCGCCATGATCCTTGCCCCCTGATATTCATGTCCTTGTAAAATCCTCTCCCCTTGAATGTAGAAGGGACCTATGCCTTGCCTCAAACCAACCGAATATGGCCCAGGTGATGGGATGGACGTGACCATGTGTATGTGATCACACGATTCCCAACATGAGATCCCAGAGCCCATCTTGCTGGAGTCTCTCCCTTGCTGGCTGTAAGGAAGCAAGCAGCCATGCTGGGGGACCCCACATGGATGGAGGTGTCAGTGGTCTCTTGGAGCTAAGGGTGGTCTCTGGCCAAAAGCAGGCCCAAAATATGGAAGCTCCCAGTCCTACAGTTGCAAGGAGCTGAATGTAATCAACAACCATGTGAGCAGATGAGGATGCAGTTCCTTCCCCAGTAGAGCCTCTAAATGAGAGCCCAGCCCTGGCTGACACCTTGATTGCAGCCTTGTGAGACACTAAGCAGGGAACCAAGTCCACCGTGTCCTGACTCCTGGCCCACAGAAACTGAAATAATATATGTGTGTTGTTTAATGCCACTAAGTCTCATAAAATTGTTACATAGCAGTAGATAACTAATACAGATGTTTCCAATGTCTGCTGAATCTCCTTTCTTAGACTACATTTTCACTGGAGAACCCCATGGGATGCCGAATGGGATTAGCAAGAGAGAAATATGATGTATATGGGGGTGTGGGGACAACAAGGGTTAGTCACCCACTGAGCTTCTCTAAAATGGGGGTGTGTTAGGGCGCACTTTTCAGAGGCTGTGGGAACCCTTGTCCCACCTCAGGATTTCAGAGGCTGTGGGAACAGCCCTGCCCCACCTGGAGCAGTTGAACTCCAGGCCATGCCCAACTGCTTCCATTACCCCAGTCTACACAGGTTCATCTCCGTGTACTTCCCAGCAGGGCATTAAGATCACTAAGTCCAGGAGAGGCAAATATGTAACACTCATATCACCACTCTCCACTGCTGCTCCTATGGCAGACATAAATAATCAATCACAGTCCTCCTTCCAGCTGAACTTGATACAGATCTTGGATGTTCTCAACATAGCTCCCACGCAGTCTCTTTTGACCAGTCAGAGTTGTCACATGAAGTGAAATCTATTCATCAGCCCTCTCTTGGCCCAGTCCCCTCTCTTTGCAGAGGATTGCAGAGATGGGACTTACTCAAGGTCACCCAGAAAGTCAATGGATGACCCAAGACAAGAACCCAGGTCTCCTGCTCTCAACTCAGTGCTGTTTCCCCCACAGCTCACAGATTGGCAGCCTCAGTTAGACATCTCTCAGACTGTCTGTTGGGCAGACCCCCTCATTTCTATCTCTGCTAGTGTTGTCCTTCCTCTCAGAGACCTTATCTCTGATATATTCATCTATTTAAGCATGGCCAAGCCTTTAAGTGCCAGTACCACTCTCATCTCCTTCAGGAAGCCTTCCCTGATTGCCTCAACCCACCTCAGTCTCTCTTGGTCTCTTCTCTGTGCCAGACCTAGTGCCAGGCACTGGGGGGCATCATCATGAGTGACCATCTCTCCTGGAACAGACTTTATCACCTTCCCAACCCTCCACTGCCCTACCAGGGCTTAGTCCAGGGTAGGGTGGGCAGCTGGATTTGTGAGACAAGACGATGCATGATCTTTGGGCCATAGGACAGAGTCTAGGGCTAGGGATGCAGTCAGAGGCTGAGAGAACATTGCAGGAGAAACCTCACACCAGCATCCCTCTTTCCTGACCTTGGGCCAGGTTCAGAGCTGGAAGCGCCCATCTGAGTGAGGGGCATAAGCCAGCCTGGAAGAGAGGCTTTACCTCAACTGCAGCCCAACTGCTGCCAAACTCCTGGGGGTTAGTTAGCTCTAGGTTCTCCGGGGTCCTCATCTCATTGATGGTTTTTAAGTCAAAGTTCCCACAGAGGCCCGCCAGCTGGCCCTGAAAGGAGAGAGGACACCATGGTCAGTTGCAGGCCTGCCAGGGGTGAGCCGCGGGCAGAGGGGTCACCATGAGCCCAGGAGTCTATCATAGACCTAGAAGCCACTGCTGAGGTCACAGTTTGAAGAGGGATGGAGCAATGTCAGAGGAGAAGGGGCCCAGAGCAGGGTGGAGGAGAGAACAGAGGCATGCTCTTCTTGGCTCCTCAGGGAGGGTACAGCTCACCCAAGGACACCCAGGGCTTGGCTCAGCCCCAGGCAGGAGCAGAAGGTCACTGCTCATGTAAGTACCTGCCACTGAGGCCCAGCCTGGACGTGCACTGTGGTTCTCTGGTCCCACAAGAGGGTGACGTGCTCCCGTGGGAAATGCACCAGTGTGAAAAATCCCACTCGCCACGTGTGGACCTCCTGCTTGTCATCCAGGAAGCTCTCTGGACTCTAGAGGGACAGAGATGGTCAGTCCTGAGCCCAAGTGCTCCCTACCGCCCAGGTCAGCTATGCCTGCGGCCTGGCCCTCACCAATGCCTCTGCCTCCCTCATACCCTGACATTGGCCTCTGTGTTCCTGACCCTGGCCAAGAGGAATTCAGTCTGGGCTCCTAACTCAGTGGCTCTCCAAGAGAAACTGCTGTGGTAAGAAAGCCAATCCTCAGCCCTCTTCTGCCCCAACCCCTGGTAACCTGTAAATTGTCTACACAACCTTCACAGGTACTGAGCCTTACAGGATTTCCAGAGTCATCATCAAAGACAATGAGTGAGTTCCCAACGTTGATGGAAATAAATTTCCTGCAGATCATGCCAGAGCTGTAGCAGTTCACATTCTCTACAATCACAGAGAAGCTGACATCTGACGTGCTCTGAGGAGAGAATAAGCGAGTCCAATAAAACAAGGGAGAAAGGAGATCCTGCCAAGAGGTACAGAGGTGGAGGAACACGCACTCCGAAGTGGCTTTCAATCCACTTCCACTTTGCGTTAGCTGAGCTGTGTGACTTTGGGCGACTTCTGTTCTCTGAAGCTGTTCTGGTTTTGGATGCCTAGTGCAGTGTTTAACATGTGGTGACTCTCCAAAATATCTGATGAATGAATGTATTAATAAATATATAATAGAGATGATTGTGTTGATAGGGTATGGAGAAGAGGCACTGTCTCACATACATCCTTGATGCTAGTGTAAGCTTTTTGAAGGGGAATTTGCTGGCATCAAATATTTTAAATGTATATAGCTTTTTATACAGCAATTCCACTTCTAAGAACCTGGGGATACATCCACACAGGTATTCACTGCAGCACTTAAATATTGGAGACAACCTAAATGCCCATCGATGGGGAAAAAATAAAGCAAACTAGAGGGCATTATTTCTGTAGAATTCTACACAGTTGTTCAAAAGAAAAAAGTGTGTACCAACTATATGAAATCAAGTCCAAGGTATCCTCTTAAGTGAAAAAAGCACATTGTAGAATCTTATTCACATAAACTAAACAAAGTGTGTGTGTGTGTGTGTGTGTGCATGTGCGTGTGTCCATGTCTCACAGAAAAATGTTCTTGCAGGATTCATCCCTGACTGGAGTGGTTATTCAACAGGAGATAGGAACAGAAGAGATGGGAAGGGGAATATTTGTTTTTAATATACACTGCATTAACCTTTAAAACTTTTTAAATAAAATGAGGTCAATTACCTTCATCTTGTGGAGTTACTGCAATTATGTGAAAGACCCCAGTACAGTGCCTGCCCTATAGGTAGGATTCCTTCCATAAAAGGTTTTGTCATCATTATTATTATATGTTATTTTTATTATTGATGTTAGTCTTATAAGATGAGATAGGCTATTAGCAAAACCAAGGTCCCCCGGGTGACACTCCTCCACCACGTCAGTGCCCGTTCCTTCTAGGGTAGGGATCCTGCCTTCACTGTGCACCCCACATCACCAGTTTTCTTCCTCCAGGTGAGCTGAAAATTATAACCTGTGACTCCTTTAAGCACCGCAACTCTCCAGTCAGATTTCTTGGTCAAACTTGATCCCAGCTCTACCACTGACTGCTGTGTGACCTTGGGCAAGTTACCTAACTTCCCTTAGCCTGAATTGTTACATCTATAACATGCGCTCCATAAACTTTACCTTGTAAAGCTGCTGTGATATTTAAGTGAAATAATCCACAAAATATGGCTCAATAGACCCCTAGGTACGTAATAAAGCTCGAAAAGCATTAGCTCTTGCTATTATAGACAGAAAAAAGCATTGGGACCCAATAGAGCAAGATTATAACGGTGAGCAGACAGGCAGTGTGGTATCTCAGGACTGGTGAGCTCCGTCCAGCCCCGAGCTTGGGTCTCAGCACTTCTTCCAGTCTGTAAATAGCCCCACCTCAGGGCTTAGATCCCCGACCACCCAATTCTGCATCAAACTGGAGTCCAGAGCACCAGAGTGCCCTGACAGCTGTGCATGGAGCCAACTGGGCAGAAACATCTGGGAACTCACCTTGACCAGGTGCACTTTGCATGCCCCCACGAAGTCAAACGGGAGCCCATCAAACGTGCGGTAATGTCGGTCACCATAGGCAGTGCAGGTGGAGGCGCAAGGGTGGAGGGTGCACTGGAATGAGCCCCGCTGGCACACACTGAAAAACACATGCCCCGACCAGCTCGCAGGGCACACCCACCCCATACCTGAATACTCATGACAGAGCCATGGCTTATCGAATGCATGCACACTGTGTCCCTCGGCAAAGAGGTCAACAAACACCAACCTCTAACAGAAGCCTGGAGGGCAGGATTGTGATTTCATGCAGGAGACACCAGGGCTCAGAGAGGTTATGAAACACAGCCAATAAATAATGGACCTGATATATTTAACCCAGATCTATTTAACTCCAAAGTCTATACTCCCTTTACCACTCCATTCATTCACTTACCCATTCATTCAACAAATATTAGGTGCCTACCATATCTCAGGCATTATTCCAAAATTTTGTGATACATCAGTGAATAAAACAAAAAGAAAACCATCTGCTTCTGGGAATGTTTATTCTAGAGGGAGAAGAGATACACGAAATAAAAAATAATAAGGCAGTGAGAGTATGTACTATAGTGCATTAGAAGGCAATGAGTGTTATGGGGGAGCAGGATACAGGTCACTGGGAATGCAGGTGGAGTGGGTTACAATTTTAAATAGGGTGGTTGGAGCATGTGTGAGTAGAGACATAAAGGAGGTGACAGAGTTAACTCCATGGGCATCTGGAAAAAGGGTGTTTCAAACAAAGGGTACAGTCTCTCCAAAGTCTGTGGGGAACACTTGGGAGACAACATGGCTAGAATGGAGAGTGCAAGGGCAAGAGAGTAGAAGAAGAATTCAAAGGGGCAATGGAGGGTCAGGTGACATGGGTCCAATAAGGCCACTGTAGGAAGGTTAGCTCCTGCTAGGAATGAGGGGGGTGGGCATTGGAAGACTTGATCATGGGAATGACACTATGTGATTTATGTTCCACTCTGGCTGCCGCACTGAGCCTAAAGGGGGTCAAGTGGAAACAGAAAGACCAGTTGAGTGGCTACTGCAGCACATCAGGAAGAGATGACGGCAGCCTGGAGCAAGGTAACAGCAGTGGAAACAGGGAGAAGTTGTCAGATTCTGGGTGTATTTTGAAGGTAGAACCAAAGGGATTTGCAGACAGTTTTGATATAGGTAGTGAAAGACAAGACTCGAGGTTGACTCCAGGTTTTTTGGCCTGAGCAACTGGGAGAATGAAGTATTCATCAACTCATATGGGGAAGGATGAGGGAGAAGCAGGTTTGAGGGGGAAGATCAGATGTGCTGTTCTGGACATGTTGAATTTGAGACCTCCATTAGACGTACATATGGTGATGTCAAGTAGGCAGTTGGATGTGTGAGCCTAGAGTTGAGAAGCATGGATTGGATTACAGGTAGAAATCTGGTAGTCCTCTGCCTATGCATGGGCCTTGTAGCCATGAGATTGGGAGAGTTCACCAAGGGAGTGAGTACAAATACAGAGGAGGAGAGGTCCCTTGGGTCGCTCCAATATCAAGAGGTTGGAGAAGAGGAAGAACCAATGAAGGAAGCCGAGAAGGAAAAGGAAGAGAGGTCAGAGGAAAAGCAAGAGGAGGTGGTGTCCCAAAAGCCACGTGAATGAAAGTATCAAGAAGGAGGGAATAATGCAAAAGTGATCAACTGTGTCAAATGCTGCCCACAGGTCTAGGAAGGTGAGGACTGAGAAAGGCTAACTGGGTATGGCAATATGGAAGTTACTGGTGACCTTAGTAGGAATAGTTTTGATGGAATGATGGGGAAAATGCCTGACCAAAAGGGCTTAAAGGGGAATGGGAGAACAGAAAGTTGAAACAGCAAGTATAGAAAAAGTGTTCAGGGAGTTTTGCAATAAAAGGCGAGCAGAGAAATGGAGCAGTTACTAGGAGTTTGTAAGTTTTTCAAATGATATATTTTTATGCAATAGGGATGAGCCAGTAGAGAATGCAAATTGTTTATATGGGAGAAAAGAGGGAGAGATGCTGCAGTGGTTCCCTTAGGTGGGCAAGTGAGGAACTAGGACCCAAAGGACAAGTGAAGGAACTTCACTTTAGATAGGAACACGGACACTTAGTTCGTCTGTTGTACAGGCAAAATACATGGTCACAGAGCCTGGGAAGTTCCCTTCTTATGGCTTTAATTTCCTCAGGGAAATAGGAAGCAGGATCATCAGCTGAGAATAAGAGGGGAGGAGGTGTCAGGGCTTTGAGGAGAGAGGAGAAAGAGTGGAATAGTTACCTAGTGGGAGGAAATTGCAAAGGAGACCCGGGAAATACAGTCCGAGAGCCCATCAGCTCTAAGGGCCTTTTCGACACTTCTGAGCCCATGAATTTAAAACGAGAGCTGGCAGCCGGGTTTTGCACATCCCTCCAGTCACATTCAGCTGCATGGATGCAGGTACAAAGGAAGTAAAGGTGTGGATGTCACCAGGGTTGTGGTTTTGCCAAACAAGTAGGGCAAATCAGGAGGAGGAATAGAAGTGGGGCTGCACTCAAGAAGTGATTATGGTTCTGGACCACAGGTTGAGGTAAAAGGGAAGGGGAGACATCGAGGGGGTGAGAGGCAGCAGAGAGGTGGTAGGGATCATGGATGAGACATCCCTGTGGGGTTGCAGGATTGAGGGAGTCAGGGTATGACAGGGAGTGGAGTAGAAAGACAGAAGGTGAGGTGAGACGCTTTGGGATGTGGGCTTGGTGAGTTGTTGGGAATGGCAAGATGACCCCTCACTCCACTAGGGTGGAGAAAGATCTTTGGAAGAGAGAGGATGAAGAATCTGAGATGTTGGGAGATACTAGAAGCACCTCTAAATGGATACTAAAATCTCCAAGAATTGGGGAAGGAGTAGGGTTGGCAAGAGTCACAGAGCTCAGTGCCAAAATCTTTAGAAGTAAAGGGGCATGACCCAGGGCTCTGCGTCTGACAGCAACAATGAGGGACAGGATCAGTCACGCACTGACTGCACGCGGCTTCCTAAGCCTGTTTATCCATCCTGTCAGTCACCCACGTACACGACCTACGACTCATCCATAAATGCAAAACTGCTGGAAATACTCCCACTGTGGCTGACCATGTTGCCGACCACGGCGACATGGAATGCAGAGCTGGGAAGGGATGGGCAGCCAGCTCCATCCTGGTAAAGAGATCCCAGCAAATGCTCGAGTCACACCAGCACAACACATCTCCAGCACCCACCTCCCCGCGGGAGAGCAGCTGGAATCTGGGCCACAGTGGCAGGTCCTTCGAGGGCAAATGTTGAGGTTTGTCCCTGTATTAGGAGGTAGAATTTTTACAACTGAGTTAAAAAGTAAAAACTTGCCCATCTATCTCCCAGTTTTCTATGAAGAGAAGACATTCACCCTATGGCCAGTCAGCCTCTCCTATGAAGGCAGACGCCTCCTCGTGTCAGGGTTCCAAATCCTAAATAATCCCAGCTCTTCGGCCTTGGCTCCAGACTCCTTACCACCTCTGCCTTGGATCTGATTTCTGAGCACAATGCACTCACAGGAGAGGATTCAATGTAACTCAGCTACCCCCTGCCTGAGGGTGAGGGTGCTGCTACAGGGGCTGGAGTCCAGGGAAGTGATGGAAGTGAATCCATCTCAGGGCCTGAGCACCCCTGGGCAAATCCAGGCCAGCCATCCCCAGTCTCTCACCTCATGTGCCTGGCATCCCTGGTCAGCTCTGGCTCACCACAGTCACAAAATCTCAAGAAAAAAAATGAGCACACAGCCTGTGCAGAGGTCTGTGTCTTAACATTATACCTAGGGACTTCTGGGGTCAGACAGCCAGGGCTCTGACCCTACAAGTACACTCTGATGTATCTGGAGAAACCGGCCTTGGAGCAGATGGGCTTGACCGTGACCCTGCTTCTAACACAGAAAGAAACACTATGGCCTTCCTCTAGGCCAGAGAAACAGGGTGGTTTCAGTCCCAGCATGGGACAGGCACTGGGGGCCATGCTCCAGCTAGCCAGATGGGTCTCTGAGATAGAACCTCTCTGAGCTTCTCTGCTGGGCCCTGAAGTTCCAGTGCCAGGGGCTTCCTGCTTACCTCAGGCCACCCCTAGCTGGTTCTCCAAATTGGGACAGTGACTGGGTTTGCTCTCCAGCATCAGGGCACATTCATCATTTCTCACCCCGTCCCCCAGCATTCTCTCTATCAGAAAGCTCAGTCTACCCACTGCCTACCCACGTCTGCATGGCCCAGAACAGGCCCTGCAGAACTAACCCCAAGTCTGTTTCCATAGAATCCAATCCAGGTGCACACACTCCCACATATGCACACTTACATTACTAAACAAATACCCTCACACGTACTTTCATACACAAGAATGTACCTATTCACAGGCAAACACAATGCACATTTACACAGATATTTACACTCACATGTGAATACAAATATGTATAGCCATTGTACACATACATCCACACACTTTGCACATACATGTGCACACATTTTAAATGGATCCATATGCACAAAAATATATATAAACACACCTATCCACATAAACAAATTTCTAATTGTATATATTCACTGACATATTGAGATTTGTGAATGCCTGCCTTTTTATATACATCCATGTACATGCATGTTCACATATGCACATGTGCATTTTGGATTTGCACTCACACTCATATGTTCATATAAATATGCAAACAAATTGTCATGGTTACAAATATGCATGTATACATATTCATACACATGACTGAACAAACATATTCATGTAAAAACAAAAATATTCCTTTGTATGCATATACTCCTATGTGTACACAAACCCCTATACCACACACAACACACAAACACACAATATGAATGCAAACACAATGAAACAGGAATGCTAGACTATACTCTTGATTATGCACCCACATCTATGCCCCCTCCCAGCAAAAAAGCAAAGCCTGCTTGGGACCCTCACTTACCAGGTATGGCAAGGAGACATCACCTGGTCCCCAGGGAAATACTCCTTCCCCTTCCAAGTGCAGGGGCACTCCTCTGGCAGGAAACATACATCCCCGTGTCTGAGCAGACTGTAGAGACACAGCAAGCAGGCGGTCAGGAGAGCACCCTTCCCATAGCTGCCATCTGTGGAGGACCCTGCCTCAACCTGGATGCTCGGAGGTGGCTCCCAGCATTTACCCTAGAAGAGACTGACTGTGTATTCACTCCCCATCCTGCTGCTGCTCAGTGAGGTTCAGAGGGATCTTGGTAACTGGAAAAACCAGTAACAGACTAGGCCCAGCCTGATTATCTGTCATCCATCAAGAAGCAAGGCTTATCTCTACCAGCCACAGCCCTACTGACCAGGTGGATGCCAGTTATTCCTCAGGCACTAGTTGTATACTAATGAACAGGCTATGGATATGGGCGATGACCCTCCTACCCAGGTTGTTCATGGAGCTCTCAGACCACAGGCCCCAAAGCAGCAGCGCTGCCGTCTTCTAGTCTGGTTTCCATGAAATCTGACCACTCCCAGGCCGGAGCCAAGGATGTCTCAGGGCATTTATTAAAGATCTCAGGCCGTAGCATCATGCTAGATCAGACATCAACAGGATACAGCCTGGGGCAGGGCTAAGAACACAAACTTTGGCAATAAATAATGTTTTGTTCAAATCCAGGATCTACCTGAAACAAGTTACTTAACCTTCCTATTTTATTTTTCAAAAGAATACAAGCACATGGGTTAAAGAGGTAAAAAGAAAGGGTGCTACAGGCATTATACTCAAAGGAGTCCCTTGTTAGTTGCTCCTGTATCCAGATTTTCTGCCTGGAAGCACTTTCTGGACTATAGTACAGGATGATGGAACCCAAGCACAGCACGCTGCATCACTGAGGAGAGCAGACAGAAAATGGGGTTGAGGGCTTCTGAAGTGGCCAGAATATCCAGGTCAGGATGTGAAATAGAAGGGATTAAAGTCAAAGTTCTAAATTACAAGTACAAGAGCAAACTAAATCCAAAGTAAGTAGTAAGAAAGAAATGAATATAAGAGGAGAAATTAGTGAAATAAAAAACAGAACAATAGAGAAAAATTAGTGAAACCAGATGCTGGTTCTTTGAAAAGACCAATAAAATTGACAAACCCCCGTCTAAACTGAATGATAAAAAGGGGGACAGGAATACTCAAATTACCAATATCTGGAACAAAGAGGAGATATTGCTGCAGACTCTACTGATAGTAAAAGGAAAATAAGGAAATATTATGTACAATGTTAAGTGAATAAATTTGACAACTTAGATGGAATGGACAAATTTCTTAAAAGACACAAACTATAAATATTCAGCCAAGAAGGAATAGGTTAACTGAATTAGTCCAATATCTTTAAAGAAATTAAATTTGAAGTTAAAACTCTTCCAAGATTAGTAAATTCTACCAGGCACTTAAGGAAGAAATAATACAAGTTTTAAACAAACTCTTCCAAAAATTGAAAAGGAAATCATACTTCCCAACTCATTTTATAAGACCAGCATTAATCTGATACCAAAATCAGACAAAAACATTGCAAGTATGGAAAACCACAGACCATAGAATATTAAATAATACATCAGTCACAACTGGGGTTTATCCCAAGAATGTAAGACTGGTTTAAGATTTTAAAAATCAACCAATGTAATTTGCAACATTTATAAAATAAAGGGAAAATATCATATGATACTCCAATAAATAAAATCAATTGACAGGCTTGGTGCGGTGGCTCATGTTTATAATCCCAGCACTTTGGAAGGCCAAGGTGGGAGAATCACTTGAGGCCATGAGTTCAAGACCATCCTGGCCAACATGGCAAACCCCCTTCTCTACTAAAAATATGAAAATTAGCCAGACGTGATGGCCCGTGCCTGTAAGCCCAGCTACTCTGGAGGTTTAGGCATAAAAGTCAGCTGGACCTGGGAGGTGGAGGTTGCAGTGAGTCAAGATTGAGGCACTGCACTCCAGCCTGGGCGACAGAGTGAGACTCTGTTTAAAAAAAAAAAAAATCAATTGACAATTCAATACCCATTTATTATAAAAAATTTGCAGCATAATAGAAATAAAAAGAAACTTCCCCAATCTGATAAAGATCATTTGCAAAAAAACTACAGCAAATGTTAGAATTAATGGTAAAAGATTAACTGCTTTATCCAAAACAAGACAAAGGCAATGATTTTTACTTCCATCATTTCTATTCAAAAGTATATTGTAAGTCCAATACAGCACAATAAGGCAAGAAACATGTGAGATGTAAAAATTTAAAATAAAGAAGTAAAACTATCTTTATTCACAGATGACATGATCACTTACTGAAATTCTAAAGAATCTACCCAAGAAAAAGCCACTAGAACTCATAAATGAATTTAGGAAGATTGCAGAATACAAGGTCAATGTGTGAAAATCAACTGTATTTCTATATTGTGGCAATTAAAAAATGGAAAATTAATAAAATAACACCATTTATAACACCAACAAAAACAGCAAATACCTATGAAAAATTCAATGAAAAATGTGTAAACCTTTACATGAAAACTATGAAATATTGCTAAGAGAAATTAGTGAAGACCAATAAATAAGAAAATAATACCATATTTGTGGTTTGGAGGACTTACTGGTGTTAAGATGCCGATTCTCCCCAAATTGATCTATAAATTCAACACAGTTTCATTCAAAATCTCAGGGGCTTTTTTTTTTTTGGTAGAAATTGATAAGATGATCCTAAATTTACTTGGAAATGCAAAGACCTAGAACAACTTTTTGAAAGAAAAGATAAAAGTTGAAGAACTCTCACTTCCTGATTTCAAGGCTTACTATAAAGCTTCATAAATCAAGAGAGTGGATATTGGCATGAAGACAGACAAATAGATCAATGGAACAGAAAAGAGTTCTGAAATAGACCCACGTGTATACAGTCAATTAATTTTTCACAAAAATGCCAAAGCAATTACATGGGGAGAGGAAAGTCTTTTTTAAAAAAATAGGGCTACAACCACTGGCCGTCCATCAAAAATAAAATAAAATAAAACATACCTTGACTCCATTTTGCAACTTGTGTAAAATATAATAATTTTAAATAGGTCATAGGCTTAAATGTAAAAGCTAAAATTGTAAAGCTGGCCAGTTGCAGTGGCTCCCACCTGTAATCCTCGCATTTTGGGAGGATTTCTTGAGGCCAGGAGTTCGAGATCAGCCTGGGCAACATAGCAAAACCCCCATCTCTACAAAAAATTTAAAAAATTTGTCCTAGCTACTGTAGTCTTAGCTACTCAGGAGGCTGAGGCGGGAGAATCGCTTGAGCTAAGGAGTTCAAGGCTGCTGTGAGCCGTGATGGCACCACTGCACTCCTGCCTGAGCAGCAGAGCAAGACCTTGTCTGTAAAAATAATAACAATAATAATAATAATTAATTATTTAATCCATTACATTTAATTGTAAAGCTCCTAGAAGAAAACATAGGAGAATATCTTTGCAACCTTGAGGACTAACTATAAAGAAAAAAATGATAAATTAGACCTCATCGGAAATGAAGGAGATTTTTAAAAGAAAAAAATTAGACATTATCAAAATTAAAAACTTCTCATCAGAAGTTTTTAGATACTTCAAGGCATGTTAAGTAAATAAATAGGCAAACACACACTGGGAGAAAATATTTGCAATACATATGCCTGACAAAGGACTTGTATCTAAAATACATAAAAAATTCTTACAACTCAATCAAATAAAAAAAGACCAAATTTAAAAATGGGCAAAAGACCAGAACAGACACTTCACAAAGAATGATACACAAATGGCCAATAAGTATATGAAAAATTACTCATAGTCATTAGGGAAATACAAATCAAAGCCATAATGAGATAGGACCATGTACTTGCTGAAATAACAAAAATGGAAAAGACTGAAAACACCCAGTGTTGGTGAGGATGTGGAACAGTCAGATTCTCATACACTGGACGTGTAAAATTGTCCAATCACTTTGGAAAACAGCTTGACAGTTTCTAATATAAATATGAATCTACCCTAGGACCCAGCAATTCCACCCTGAAATGCTCATCCAAGGGAAATAAATAGCAACCTTAGTCAAAATAGTCCCAAACTGAAAACAACCCAAATGTCCATCAATGCTTGAGCAGATAAATACTTGTTTTCTTTTTGGAATCTTGAAAACTTTATTGCTGAGCTAAAGAATCCAGATCAAAAAGGTCTGTGAGTATGTATGTGTGTGTGTTTGTATATATATGGATCTTTTTATATAAACTTCTAGAACAGGAATAACTATTATATAGTGACAAAAAGCCAGCCAGTGTTTGCCTAGCACTCACAGGGGTAGGATTGACTACAACAGAGTATGAGGGAAACTTTGTTGGTGACAGAAATATTATGTATCTTAATTATGATGATATATACATAGATGTCAAAATTCATCAAACCATACACTAAAAGTAGGTACATTTTATTATATATAACACCTTTGCAGACAAATAATTGTATATTCATACAATGGAATACTACTGGGATAGAAAAAGGAACACACTACTGATAGATGCAACAATATAGGTCAACCTCAAGAGTTAAGGAAGAGAAGCCAGGCCCAAAAGGGTATATAGTGTATGATTCTATTTACATGAAGTTCTAGAAAAGGCAGAACCTATCCATGCTGATGTGAAGCACAGCAACGCTGGTGGGGGCGGAACTGGCTGGAAAGGACTGACAAAAGACTTGTATCTAGAATAGATAAACATTATATATTCACATTAGGGAATATATAGGGCGCCAACATTAGGGAATTTTCTGAGTGACAGAAATGTTCCATATCTTCACAGGAGTGTGGGTTACAAGCAGGTATCAATTTGTCAAAGCCTAACACACGGTATGCTTAGGATCCATGTAATTTACTGTATATAAATTATGCATCACTTCCTAAAAGGAAAAAAAGAAAAAAGATTGAGGCATCAAAAGCTGACTGGAGGCTCCTTATTTAAGGAGGACCAACCACTTTGTTGAGAAACTCCCAAAATATCAGTTTCTGTTGTGTTTTTCTATTGGCCCAGCCAATTTTCAAGGGAAGAAATCTCTGTCATCTCTGGGCTGGGAGGCAAATGTCTCCATTTGCTGGGATTCCACTTGCTTTTCACTGAAACTCCCTGTTTCCACGATGCATCTCAACTCTCCTGGTGCCTCCAAGACCAAAGTCTCTGATTTGGTTTCTCTTGAAACTCTCCTTTCTCCTGCTGGATGGGGCCGGAGCAGTGGTGTGACCCCAGCAGGAGCAATAGGGGATCTGGAGGCTGAACTCCTCCTTGCACAGACTTGCAACCCAACCTCCTGTCTCCCTCCCCCCACACCCCCTTCTATTTATTCCTCTTGGATGAACACTTCAGGGTGAACTGCTGGGTGCTCAGGTAGATTCATGTTTATATAAGAAACTGCCAAACTATTTTCCAAAATGCATGTACTATTTGTTTCTCCTTGGCCTTCCCCTCTGCAAGGCCAGTTTCTACACATCCACCCACGTTCCTTCTTCAAAAACTACTGACCTTCCACTCTTCTCTCTTTGTCCCTGGGGATTTATACCTTTTTACCCCATTATCATTTCACTGTGGTTGTGGGAGGAAGCAGGAAAGAAAAAAAGCACGTGATTAATTTACTACGTTTTACCTGAAGCCACTTAGCCCTTCTAAGCCTCTGTTTTTATGCTTAAAACAGGAATAATGACACCTTCCTCCCAAGTTCGTTATGAGAATCTTATAGGCCTGGGCACACTGCCTATCACCTAGTAGAAACACAATAAATATTGGTCTCTTGCCCCTCTCTCTCCCATAATTGCATCAGACACCAGTGAAGGGCTGGCTCACTGCCTTCCTCCTTCAGCCCTAAGCCTTGTCTCCAGCCACTTCTTGAGGGGTCTTCTCTGTTGCCCACCATCCATTACTCCCTCCTTGCTCTTAGCAGACCTGTCTGCATCTCTGAGCACCTGCTGTGTGCCCATCATGGGGAAGAGCATGCAAGGACTCAAGGCTTTGGCCTCCATCCTCAAGGTGCCTTCAATTTGCAAAGTACCCTCTCTTTACCTTGTAGGGGACCTTCTCACTCCAGGGACCCCTCAGGGAGGCTATTTGCAAATGCATGGGATCCATATGAGAAGAAACAATGCTATCTGCTCACATAGAGTGTTTACTCTGTGCCATTTTACAAATGAACGAGCTGAGGTTCAGGGTAATTAATTAACTCAGTCAGGAAGTGGAAGAGCCAGGGTTCAAGCCTGACTCCAGAGTCTGTGCTCTTTGTGCCTCACTGCCCAGTGGCCCCAGGGCCCTTGGCTCAGACCCCAGATTCAAAGAAATATGGAGGCACACAGCCAGCCACAGACTGTTCTTTGGAGATTCTTAGATACATCATGGAGAAGGGCATGGTGGCCAGACAGTCGGAACTCTCATATACAGAGGTGATCATGGGTCCCAAGGGTCCTGGGCAGGGGTTGTTAAGGATGGTTGGGCATCTTTGGGAGCCCTGTCCCAGCAAGAGGATGTTCCAGGATGGTAGGAAATGCCTGCCCTTCCCTTACAAATTGAGACGGTACCAATTTCACTTTGACAAGCCCCTGAGGCATGTGTGTAAGTTCCTTAGAGGGCCTTTGATACAGCACGCAATGGGTCATTGGCCAAACTGAGCCCAGAGCCCAGTCTCCCGGTCTCCAGTCCAGCGCCCCTTCCACTGTGTCTCTGTGGCCTTGCTACTACTCTTGGCAGTGAGTGACCCTCGGTTCCTGACACCAGACACCCTGGCTTTTCCTGACCTCAGGCTGAGAGGCAGGCTGTGCACACAGGATGGTGTCACAAGAGGCCTTCAGTGACAAAGATACTCCTCAAATGCCACTCCAGGGCCCAAGTGGCAGCAGGTGGTCAGGCCTAGGGTTGCTTGCAGGTTCTCTTTCAGACACTTGCCTGGAAGGGGCAGGCTTACAACCCACATTATGATATCTATATAGGTGACCATCACGGACCTCACGTGCTCTGGGCCAGCGGCTGGGCTTGGAGTAAGGAGACTTGGGTTTGAGTCCTGGCTCTTTGGGCACCACTTCCCTCCACCCTTCCCCTGGCCTCAGTTTCTTCATCTGCAAAATGGGAATCACGGTCCTCCCCTCCTGTCTACCATGGATGCTCTGAGACTGAAGGAGGTAATAACATGAAAGTGCCTTAGAAGCAGTAAAGCTCCAACTGACTGTCCCCTCCCCTTCCTACCCTAGAAGCCCTGAGCCCCATGTCATTTTCCTTGGCTTTCAAGCCTGGGCCACGACTCCCAGGTGACCACTAATCTCTGCATAGGCTGAAGGGTACAGCCGGCTGTTGTCAAGCCATGGGATGAGGTGCCAGCTGTCTTCTCAGCCCAGACCTGGGAATGAGAATGGGCAGAGCTGGGTGTCAGGCCCTGGGCCACGTCGGTGTACAGAGCCCACACAAGGCATGCTCACAAAGCCTGACTCATGCAGCTCTCACAGCTTTAATGGCAGGGTTTTGGGGACCTGGGAATGAGACAGTTTTCTCTGGGTGGGGTCTTCTTTTTTTAATATTCTGGGGGCACCAGCCCTCCTCCTGAGGTCTCTGATCAGAACAGTGCAGAGGAAGAGGTTGAGAGCTGAACCTGAGTTTCCTCTCCAGTGGTCTCCAACCCACTGACGTGCCCAGCGTGCCAGACACCCCACTCAGTGCTTCCACTGAGTGAGCTCACTGATTCCTCGCAGTAGCGTGTTAAGGTGGTAGGCCTGATGATGGTTCCATTTCACAGATGAGCGGCCAGGGCTCTCCCTCCTCCAGCCCACACTCGAGGCTGGATCCCCGCCTCTCCTCTTTCCCAGACTCCTCTCTGGCCATTATGGCTGTGGCTGGCCAGCCTGGGCCAGTGCCTTCCTACAAGGCCATGTGATGTTTTCCCTGCCCCCACTCCACCCTGTGGCCCTTGGTTCTGCCAGCCTTCAGAGTCGCGGGCCCACGACACCATGGGTACTTACCCCTGGGGACAGGCACAGCCCGAGAGGCAGGGGCCACGGGCTGACACGCTCAGGTTCAGCAGTTGCTGCTCACACGTCCTCTCCCTGCTCAGCTCCAGGTCCGTGTGCAGGTCGCTGCAATTCACGAAGACCTGGCCTGCTGGGCAGGCAGCAGCTGGAAGAGAAGAAGATGGGAGCGGAGGCCCTGGGGCCTCAGTATGGGCTCCTGGGCTACAGGGGCAGCAGCTGGAGGATGGAGGGAGAGACGGGCTCGGAAGTCTCCTCCCGCCCTGGCCGCTCCTGGGTATTGCTTGGTTTCCCAGATACGCCTCACAGAGGGAGGGGTAGGTGTGTGCTGTCTGTCACACAATAAGACCACAGCCACCAGGACCCATCGCTGCACATCCTCCATACCAGGCTGCTCCAGGCGCTTCCCCTGCATCATCATATTGAATCCTACAACAACTCTAGAAAGTATTATTGTCCCCCATTTTTCCAAATAATGGAGTGATGCCACTTCTCCTCCTCCCCAAAGTCATCATAAAGTGAGAAGTGCCCCAGAGGGACCAGGAGAGGGGCTGGAAAGAGGATGACCAATCAGTGTGGCAGGGGGGCCAGAGGACTCTGAACGACAAGGAGAGTCACGGTCCTGTTACCACTATTTCTGTGACATGAATGCACCCTCTCTCCCTGAGCCTTCCGTAAGGTCTGCCCTGCACATTCATGCTGTGTGAGTGAACTTTTTTAGGAAAAGTAATAAAACGGAGCTGAGTTCCATGCCCAGGCTGGGATGAACCAGAGAGAAAGGCATAGGCACAGGAGGTGAGATAAAAGTCCCAAAGAGCCAGAAATCCAAAGCCAGAAGTGACCAAAGGAAAAGCACTTCCAGGATTATACACAAAACATGCGGAGGATGCAGGAATCTAGGTTATATGCCAAAGAGGAAATGAAGGCCCAGAGAAGTAAAGTGGGTTGCCCAGGGCTGCACAGCTAGAGAGTGCCGGGGAAGATTTGAACCCAGGCTGGATGATTCTGGAGGCCCTGCTCCTAACCACCTACTGTATGATTATTCTCCAATCCCTTCCTCCACCCCAGGAAGCCCTCCCTGAATGCTCTAGCCCCCAGGCCACCTCACAGCCTCTCAAAGGTTGACGCCCCCCCCACCACTGTTCCACCCCATCCCTATCTCTGTTGCCTAGGAGGGTCTCAAAAGCCCAGGCTGTCCTGTCCACCTCTGTGACCCCACACCCAGCATCGTCCTGGGCAGAGTCTGCCTTAGTAGATGCATGACAGCTCAGACAGAAAACATCAGGACCCAAAGGAAGTCAAGAAACTGCCCAGATACCCAACATGGTTGCCTCGGATCATTGCCCCGAAGGAAGACAAAGTCTCAGCCTCTCCTCTGCAGGCAGCAGAGACAGCCACTAGGGTGGGGCTGAGGCTGGGACAGGGCTTCAGGTGCCACCCTCCAAGCTGGAGTCTTTGCCAAGAGGGCAAGGAATACGGAAGGCCCAGTGTAGGGCAAAACCTGGAGTGGGCTCGCCACAGCCTGATCAGTGCTCCACTCCCCACTCTCCTTTACCACGTGGAGCCCCCAGAAGGGCCTCACCCCTCCAGCCACCCTTACCTGGGGCTCTGCTATCACAGCTCATGACTCCATCTTTGCAGTGGCTGCAGAGAGAGACGGGCCCTGGGATTAGCCGACCCAGTCACTGCAGGACCCAGACACCCCATGTCACTGCACTCGGGTCACTGCAGAGTTCAGAAAGACATCCTCACTCACTTCCCCCTCCCTGCACAGAGCAGGGCTGGGTGTCCCTTCACGGAAAGTGCCACTCAGCTGCACTGTCTTCAGTCAGCAGCCTCCCTTTAAAGAGAGAACAAGAAGGCTGCTACCTACGGAGCTCACCAGTGGCCCAGGGATAGGATGTCACTGTCTCCGGGGGGATAGTCCACTCCCTGGAAGTGGCAGGAGCACTGGTTCCTATAAAAAAATGGGAGCGAAGAAAGGTGAGCAGGCTCAGGAGCTGGGGCAGAGACTGCCAAGGACAGGGACCCCACCCTCAGCCAACCAGGTGCATAAGGACCCAGGGAAAAGTAATGGTATCTACAGTGACATGTGACACATCTCCAGCGAGGGGAAAAGCCAGCCTGGCACCAGGGATAGAGGTCACGGCTGGGTCCCAGATTCAGAGCCATGCACCAAGCTTAGACAAGGAGTCACTGGTCTCCATACACTCCTGCAGCCAGCCTCATTTGGACCGAGAAAGGGAGGGGCAGTAAGAACAGGAGCACAGCTCCTGGGCCCACGCCATGTCGAGAACGGGGCAGATATTCAGCTGGTGCTGCATCCTGGCACAGGTGTCCTGGTCACTCACGCCCAGCATCTATTCCAGTTGCTCAGTGCCTGTGCTGCACTGGTTGTTAAGTACATTGACCTCTGGCCAGGGACACCCAGCCAGGCCCTCTGCATACATTATCTCATTGATTCTTCACAGGGATTCTGTAAGGTAGGGATTCTTATGCTGTCTTTCTTCTTTTGTGCAGGTCATCTAAGGGCAAAGTCTACGTTTCCTCCTCACACAGCTCCCACAGAACCTGCCGATTATAGGCACGTGCAGGTCTTGGAGCAGGGCAGTGAGTTACGGACAGGACGCCGAAACTCTTCCAGCTCCAGTGCTGCTCAACAACCACCTCCCTCTCCCTACGTAAGCCACACAGACCCCCTTCATTGGCAACACTCAATATCAAGGGGTGAGAGCCGCCAGGCACACATCTGGATCTCAAGGGAGGATTCTGTAGTTTGGGAAGGCCTATGAGTGATGCCTATTTACCCTAAAGGGGCCTCTCTCTAGCCCTGCCACCATTTGAAGACCACCAATCAAATGTATATCATTTTACAGATGGAGAAACAGAGGCCTGGAGGGGACCAAGGACCTTGC
Organism: Pongo abelii; assembly: GCF_028885655.2. Taxonomy (NCBI): domain Eukaryota; kingdom Metazoa; phylum Chordata; class Mammalia; order Primates; family Hominidae; genus Pongo; species Pongo abelii. The sequence continues at coordinate 59,651,012 of NC_071994.2, forward strand.
CAGTCGCCCCAGGATCACGTGGGGTCGCTGCCTCCCACTATCCTCCTCCTGCTCTGCCCTCCAGCTACACTGAGAACAAGCTGGGCCTTGGGCCACTCCCTCTTCCTGGAGCCCCCTTCCTCACTCCCTCAGGTCTCTACTCAGACCTCACCTCAGCAGAAAGGCTTTACTTCCAGGCCCACCTCAAGTAACACACCAGGAACAGGACTCCCTGCTCTCACTCTGCCTTACTTGGCTCAACAGCTCCTGTTGCCACCTGTCCATTAAGTGTCTGTTCATTTATGTGTCTGTCTTGCAACCCTAGAATGTGAGCTCCATGAGGGCTGAACTCTGCTGTGTTCACTGCTGAATTCCCAAGCCCTAGAAATGTCTGGAACATACCAGAAAGTCAATAAATTCTGTGGAAGGAGAGGGGAATGAGGAGAGAGAGGGCCCTTGGGCTCTGTGGGGTTGTTGTGTCTTGTGAGGAAGCTGCTAGAATGGCCCAAAGGCCAAGGCTGAGGAGAGATCTGGGAGGGAGGCCCCAAGGAGAGAGCCCACCCACCTTACCCACCAAGGTCTGGCCTGCAACTGTGAGGGGAAGCAGGTATACGAGAGGCCCAGCCAGGTTCCCCAGTTTCAGATGCCCTGGAGACCCCTGGCCTCACCTTCCCACCCAACTCAGAGATCAAGCTGGCCCGCTCACCGGGGGACACAGAGGTCAGCCTGGGTGTCCAGATAGGTGTCCAGTGGGCAGGTACAGCCCTCCACACACTCGTCCCTGCTCAGGTCATCACCACCATCAACCCCACAGGCCTCAGGGCTGGCCAGGTCCTGGCAGGTTTGTCCACACGGGGCCACACAGGGGCTATACTCCTTGGAGGCCTCACAGGACAGTGCTGCAGTGAGAAGGGGGGCATGCTTTGTCTCCCTCATCCCCACAGTTGTGTGGAGTGGGGCTGTCATTCTGATGAGGAGAATGGAGATCCAGAGAAGTTAAGACATTTGTCTGAGGTCACACAGCAGGTCAAGGTCAGAGGCGGAATTTGAACCCAGGTCTGACTCCAGAGTCCCACTGCCTACCAATACACTGGAATGGCAAAGCAGCGGGTGGGTCCTTCTACCAAGCTCAGCCTGAAAAAGCACTGGCAGGTCTTTTCCTCCAAAAGGCATTCCTCTGAGGTAGTGATATTGGGGAAGGGATGGAGATCACCACCCGCTAAGGCCCTGCACCCACCCTGTAACTCACACATAGACACATGCACGAGCCCAGGTGTGTGGACATACACACACACTCCCACCCCCTCACTCCCCTGGCTGTGTCACACACAGGTTGCGGATATCAACTGTGCTGCCTCTAGCAGCCTGTTTTGCTCCCTTTGTCCCAAGACTCAGGACTGCCCTCTCCTTGTGTGGCCACCGTCCCACTAGCCCCAGAGTCTCCTACACTCTGTGGGATCCAGTAGATCCACCGAGACCATCAAGTTCAGCTGTTCTCAACCCAGGCTGCACATCAAAGCCACCTGAGGAGCTTCTGAAAATGCTGATGCCTGGGCCCCACTGCCAGATATGTTGCCTTCGTTGATACTCGATGTGGCCCAGATGTGCGAATCTTTTGAAAGCTCCTATGGTAACTCTAATATGCAGCCAGGGTTAAGAACCAGTGGGTCTGTCCAATCCCTTTTGGGGAAACTTTGGCTCAGAGAGAATCAGGGCCCTGCCCAGGGACACATAGCAAGTCACCTGCAGGGCTGGATTAGAACTCAGGCCTCCTGACTCCCAGTATAGTGCCTTTTTTGTTTATTCAGCAAACATTTGCTAAAAGCTTACTGAGAGTCAGGCCTTGTGCTACAGCTGGGGACACAGAGGTGATGAAGACATGGGAAGAAGCATAGCCCAGGGTCAGGGTAGGGACGGGTAGGGGCTGGCTCATGATATTGAAGTCGTGTGTGTACTCAAACCCCAGGGCAACAGCCAGTGGTCTTTCGAAAGGTGCGACGCAAGGTGGCTCTGACTAGGGTGGCGGAGGTGGTGAGAAGTGGGTGAATTTGGGATTAACAGGACTGACAGGACTTGAGATGGACTGGAAGTAAACATGAAGAAGCAGTCTTGAGTCCCAGGTCCCAGGTGTTATGCCTGAGTGATGGAGGGGATGGGGGCCATTGGCAGAGGGAGGGCACAGGAGGAGAAGCAGGCTCTGGGTGCAGTCAGGCTGGAGGAGACTGGAGGGCATCCCAGTGGAGAGTTTCAGGGGCAGAAGACACTCAGGTCTGGAGTTCTGGCTCCTCCAGCTCAGCCTCACATGGGTGGGGCACTCACCACAGGCTGGCAGGCGGGCGCGGAAGTCAACAGGGAGCCCATGGCGCCGGCACAGGTGGGCATAGTGGGCCAGCGTGGCGCACAGGCAGGGCTGCCCGCAGCGGCAGGCATCCCTGCGGCACTGCTCAAAGTAGGGCACAGGGCTCAGGAACGCAGAGCAGGGCGCAAACAGCTCCCCCGTGAGCACGCTGCAGGCCTGCACTGAGTAGGAGGCTGGGGAAGGAAGAACAGGAGCCAGGCAGTCAGGGGTCGGTCTACCTGGTGTCCCAGGAACAGCCTCTCTCCCTCCCCATGGCTCAGGGCTGTGTGTGTGTGTGTGTGTGTGTGTGTGTGTGTGTGTGTGTGTGTGTGTGTGTGTGTGTGTGTGTGTGTGTGTGCACGCGCAGTATGGATGTAGGCAGCTACTTCAGTGTACAGCTTGGCTAGGAAGGTGTGGGTGTGGTTTAGTACCTCTGGGTGTGAATATGCGGCTTGACAAAAATCCCTGGAGCTTACATTCTGGTCAAAGGAGACAGTCACTAAAAAATTCATATAGAAACTTCAAAGGTGAAGAAGGTAAGAAGCGAGAGAAAGCAAAGAAGCAGCATGGGTGCATGAGGCGAGGCAGGAGGGGCAACTGCAATTTGAATTCAGGCAGTCAGGAAGGCCTCAGTGAGGGAATGAGGTTTGAGCACAAATCTGAAAGAAGTGAGGAACTGAGGCATGTGTGTGTCTGCAGAAACAGCATTCCAGGCAACTGCAAGTGCGAAGGCCTGGAGAGGAGAGCAGTCCTGACTGTGTAGAAAGAACGACAAGGAAGCCAGGGCAGCTGGGGCACAGCAGAGGGCGGTGAGAGTAGGAGGTGAGAAAGGGGGCACGGGCAGAGAGGGTGGGGCCTGGTGGGGCCATGGGCCGACTTCCGCTTTTGCCCTGAGATGGAGAAGCCAGTATAAAGGTGTGTGTGTATATCTGATAGTGGAAGAATATGAGGCTTCCTGCCTGCCTGGCCCTCACTGTCTCTCCTTTCCCCTCCCTGCTGCTCCTCCTTTTCTTATCACTCCTACAAATTTGGCCAGCACTCTCCCGCCTGGAGTTCCCTTTTCATCTCTCTCAAAGCAGTCCTCCCCACCCCACTCAACCATGCCCCTTCTCTTCCCCCGCCAACTCACCGGCTTGCAGGTGCACATCACAGGGGTCCAGAGGGGAGCCAGGGACCAGCGGGGAGCAAGCAGAAAGAGTTTTCCAGGAATTGCCAAAAAGTTGTGGGGTGCTCTCAGGTACACCCACTGGAGACCTGCAGCCATGTCATAGCCATATTCACACACTTGCCCATGTGGACACAGGGGCACAAATAGCATAGATTCAGGTAACACCTACTTGCTCATACACACACACATAGTCATAATCTACACATCCATATACACACACTCAGAGGAGCACATGTACTCACCCAAATATATAACATGTATACGCACACACTCTCAACACACACACACAGAGCACAAATATATGCCAGACATGCATATGGCCAAGGTGGTCCACACAGCCACATTCAAACACATGGAGTTATGGATGTACACACGCATGTGTGCGGGCGTGCACACACACACACACAACATTTAACAGGCCCCAAAAGGGCTCAAAATGGGCTAGGACCACACACTTGGGGTGGGGAATGAATATGGCTTCATTCCCCACCCCCAGCTCTTCAGGTCAGAAAAAGAAACAGGGACATCATGAAGAGTATCAAACACCATGGGGGTAAGACTTTTTTCCTCCCCCTTTCTCCATGGGCACTTCCTGAAAACTCCTTGGCTTGCCCTTTGGCTCTCTCAGTAGGAAACTGTCATACAAGGGGCAGTGAAGGGAGGAAGGGGGATGAGCATGTTTCCTAGACATCACAAGTCTCCAAGAGTCACCAAACCCAGGTGTAGGTGTTGAGCGGAGGGAGGTCATGGTCTCTCTGGGGGGCAGGTTCTGCCTGGCACCCACCATGCCCAAATATTGTTCTGGGGCAATGAGCGCACTCATATTATGTAGGGCAATATTCCTACTCAGAAGTTACATTTAGGAAAGTGGCAAACAGCTTACACACTAAACCAAGGTCTCCCCCTACTATTTGGCCAGCTACCCTAACATCAGCCCTACTAGGCAAAGCATAGTAGAATGCCACAGTTTTAAATATATATGCATTGAAAAGCTCTGAGCTTTATTTTGTTCTTGTTCTTCACAGCAAATCTGAATTCTCTGTTTTGGCTAAAGAATGCCTCCCCTGTTTCCTTCTGCATCCCCTAATGCATGCAACTCGAAGGACTGGCCAGAATCTCCAGCCTTTAAAATCAACCCTTTGTTCTCCTTTCGAGGAACCTTCCTAAGTTCCTAACCTACGTCTGTGCCCAAACATGTCAGCTCACAGAAAACAGCCTTTCCCTGAATATTGGGAGGCTCACGGGGTGCAAACTCAAGAGACTTCAAGTACCAAGTAGGAAAGGTACATGGGTTAGACTGGCCTGGTGGGTTAGAAAGTGGGAATGTTAGTGTTCTTGGCTCACTAGGGGCTTACACTCACCTAAAGGTGGTGTCTACCTCAATTAAAACAAACAAAACCATGAGCCAAATCAGTCAGTCTGAGGTCCCCGGTTTTAAGACCTCATTCTAAAACAGCATTTCTCAAGGTATGTCCCGTAGACCTCCCATACTGGAATCTTAGAGGTGCTTATCAAAAATAGGATTCCTGAGTTCACCCTAAATCTTGGCGAGCAGGACTCAGGAATCAGTGTTTTAACAAGCTCCTGAGGTGATTCCACACACAGAGGACTGTGAACCGCTGCTTTAAAGAGACATAATTAAATTTAAATGTAGAGAAATCAATAACTAATGGTGCATGCTGGGCACAGTGAAGGCCCACGGGAGAGACATTTAGGCAGTGCCTCTAGATACCCAGCCCTAAGGGGCCCATTTCCCCTCTTCTTCGGGTTCCGTGGCAGGGCTACGTACAGGAAGTCGTCCTGCGTGTTGCCGTTGAAGGTGCCGCAGAGGCCCACAGTGTCTTCCACCCATCGCTGGTCCACCTGCAGGTACAGTCGGAGCCCTTCACGGTCGTAGAGCACCCGCACGCCCACGTTCGTCCTCACCCGCAGGAACACGGAGGACAGCCTACGGATCTCAAAGGCGTCTGGGCACAGAATCCGAAAGGGGAGAGTGGGAGGGCAGCCAGTACACACCCCGCCCACCACCACCACCTGCCTGGCCCGCTCAGACTCCCACACCCGGCCCAGACTTCGCCCCCACTGAAGCCGTGCCTGCCATGAAGCTGGTTTGGGGAGGCTTGAGGAAACCCTGTTCAGTGATGAAATCAGAATCCAGAGATAACTTCCCACGGCAGCCTGGGCTGAGAAATTTTTTTAGCATCAAGTGCCAATTAAAGCTTTGCACCCACTAAGGAACTGGTACACGTTTCCTCCTCTAGCAGAAGGAGGATTCTGTAACTACCCATTCTCTTCACAGTGGCCACAACACAGTTTTATTATGGAAGCTCATGATACAATTTTAGATTCAAGTGTAACAAATTTAAATTTTAGATTTTATTGTAGAACATTTTATACCCTTTATGGTTTATATTTATTTCTGCAGCCTGTTGACACCCAGTGCATCCCCACTCCTCCCAACCTTGAGCCCCTGTTGTTGTTTTTCTTTCTTTCTGGTGCTAGGTTTTTATTTCTTAATCGTTTTGCCATTTTTGTTACATGTGTTTCTTATGAGCTACACATAAGTTCCTTGTGGAATCAGACAGTATAACAAGTAGTTAATAAACAAGTTATGAGAGTCAGGATGGGAAACACCCATGTATATGCTCATATTAGGAGAAGCCATCATACTACTAGGAAGCCCACTGTCCTGTTGAGGTGGGACAAAGACACATTTTTGGAGTCCACATTTTTGCAACCAAAGTGTCCCCTATCCTGATCTACCCAGTACTAGAATATGAGTTTTTGCCAGTGTAGCAGTGCTTTTAGCCAGAGGAGCCTGGGAAGAGAGGTCCAAACCCTCAGTTCCCAACTAGGTCTGTTGTCCACCCCAAACTGTACCATCTGTGTATGGCGGGATGATCTTGTACTGGTCAAACAGAAGGACATCCCCTGCCTGGGTCAGGGTCACCTGCCTCCGAGGGTCCTGGTGCAGAATCACTGACACTGACTGGACACAGGCTCCATCTTGGTTCTGGAGAGATAGAAAGGTCAATGGGGCAGTGTAGGTCTGACCATCCTGCTGGATACAACAGAGCCCTCTAGGGACAGAGACCCCAGCCCAGCTTGAGAGACAGTTTCCTCAGAATGACAGACAGAGCCCCAAAGATATCAGGGATCATCCAACCAAATACCCTTGTCTGGTATTTGGGCAGGCAGAGGCTCAGATTGGAGAAGGTTAGTAGCAGAATGCGATAACACTAATAAAAATGATAGTCAACTCTGTTATCTAAAGACACAGAGCAGAGATGGAACCCAGATGGCCCAGAGTCCAGCCTGAGAAACACTGGCCTCCCCCGCCTCATCACAACCCAGAACTTTAATTTCATCCCTTTGTGGGTGTTTTTATAATTCATTTCATGTGTCACATCCTGCACTCCACTGACAGGCAGGCAGGAAATTAGGCAATATTCTCTGGGCCTCAGGTTCTCTATCTCTCAAATGGTCACACATTGGGCCCCTTTTATACCTCCCTCCACAGGAAAACATCCACACAATCATTCATTTAAACACTTAACTGAGCACCAACTATGTGCAAGGCATACTGTATCAGACTTTATGGATTCAGTGATAAGACAAAGTTTCTGTCCTCATGGAAATTACGTACTTGTGTGGGACACAGACATTAAATAAGTAATTACGAAGTTGATTATTCAATTATAATCAACTCTATACCACTACACACCTCTACAACTCTACACCTGTGTAAGCAGGTGTAGAGTGTTAGAAAAGCATATGACTGAACCAGACTTAGTCTGCAGAGGTAGGAAAGGCCTTCCTAGGGAATGATAACATAAAATTGTCATAATAATAAAAGCCATAATAATACCACAATATTATTATGATATTATAACCAACAACTAACTTTCACATGGAATTAGTATGTTCAGGTGCTGTTCAAATCTCTATATACATATTCACTCGCCTAACTCTCATAGCAATCTGATTAAGAAAGTGTTACTGGCTGGGTGTGGTGGCTCACGCCTGTAATCTCAGCACTCTGGGAGGCCGAGGTGGGCAGATCACGAGGTCAGGAGATCAATACCATCCTGGCTAACACGGTGAAACCCCGTCTCCACTGAAAATACAAAAAATTAGCCAGGCATGGTGGCGAGTGCCTGTAGTCCCAGTTACTCGAGAGGCTGAAGCAGGACAATGGCGTGAACTCGGGAGGCGGAGCTTGCAGTGATCCGAGATCTCGCCACTGCACTCCAGCCTGGGTGACAAAGCGGGACTCCGTCTCAAAAAAAAAAAGAAAAAGAAAGAGAAAAGAAAGTGTTACTAACATCCCCATTTTGCAGGTTAGAAAACCAAGGCACACAAAAAGGTGACATATAAGTTGAAATCTGAAGCATGCTAGCTGGGCAAAGAGAGAAGAGGAAGAAGGAGACATCCAGGCAAAAGGAACAACTCGTACAAAAGCTCTGCTACAGGAAGTCGTTTAATGCATTCAAGAGCATAAAGAAGACTAGAGGGACCAGAACCCATCAGGCAAAGTGGTTTAAGATAAGGTTCAAGGCTGGGCACAGTGGCTTACGCCTGTAACTCCAGCCCTTTGGAAGGCTTAGAGGGGAGGATTGCTTGAGCCCAGGAGTTCAAGACCAGCCTGCTCAACATAGAGAGATCCTGTCTCTACAAAAATAAAAAATAAAAATAATTTTTTAAAAGGTTCAAGAGGTAGGTAAAGGCCAGCTTAGGCAGAGCCTTGAAATATTTTTAGACTTTATCGTAAGTCCAACAGCCAACCTGAGAAAGTGAACCAGGAGAGTGACACAGTGAAATGACAGAACGATCAGGGCTTGAAACTTTAAAGAAATACATTGTGCAACAAGCTACAACCATCCTTCTGAGTTCCTGCCCAGGGGTACAGAAAATCCCTGAAACAGCTCAAAATCATTGTATCTAAAACATCATCTTCTTTGTTCAACCCACTCATCCTCTAGTCCCCTCTGGACATGTCACCTGTGTGGGAATAAAGCCCACACCCTTTAGTCAAAAGTCTCAGGTTCAAATCGTAATGTAACTGAAAGCTATGAGACCTTAAAGAAGTCACTTAAATTCTCCAGATCTCAGTTCTCTCCTCTGCAAAACAGAGGTACAACAACACTTGGTTGTACCCAATCCTACCCAGTTGGGTACAGATTTTTAAGTGTGCATAAAATATTTTGGAGGTTGCATTTACCTCCAAAAGCCCACAGAACTTCACTAAGAGTGAAACTTGATGTAGGCAAATTCTAAAAATCACGTAGAAGGGGATCCCAGCATGAAATGTAGACGATAACAAAAGAATTCATACAAATGTATGAAACAATCTCAGTGAAGAGAGTGGGAGGAAAGGCATTGACATAAGTAACTTTGTAAATAAGTGGAATTTATAAGACTAAGGCAAAAGAAACTGTGCACAAAAACTGTACTTTAGTTGATAAAGTTATTTCCTATAGAGGTATGCATTAATAATAGGAATATACATGTATACTGGAATTGAACGATTAGGTAAATTGATGGTGCATGGTGAAGGCCAAGTTTCTTACTGTTAGAGTGAGTGTTTACAGATAAGCAAGAGGAGGAAGCTAGAATGATCCATGTGGAATGGATTAGAATTGGACCATCAGTGTGAAGTCATGTTTAGCACATGTAGATACAGATGGTTTTATAGAGAAATCTTTATACTTATGTGTATATACAAAGATAAACATGGGTATGCATATACAGTTGGCTCTCCGTATCCAGGGGTTCTGCATCCATGGATTCAACCAACCATGGATTGAAAATATTTGGAAAAAAATATGGATGCTTCCGTCTGTACTGAACATGTACAGACTTTTCTTACCATTATTCCCTAAACAACATAGCATAACAACTATTTATAGCATTTACATTGTATTAGGTATTATAAGTAATCTAGCAAGGATTTAAGGTACACAGGAGGATGAGCATAGGTTATATCCAAATACTATATACCATGTTACATAAGGAATTTGAGCATCTGCAGATTTTGGTATCTGTGGGGAGTGGGGTGCTGGAACACAGACAATATCCGCATTATCTGTGGAAATACCCCACAGATAATGAGGGTATTTCCTTTCTCTGTCAGCTGAGAAGGCCTAAAAGAAGTCATACCCCAGTAGCAATGAGCACACCTCATCCCCTGATCTTGATTCTAATACCATTGTCCAATAAAAGGAACCAGGAGAGCTTGGTAATATTTTTGGAGAAATGAATGATACTAGCACTGGGACAGGAACTATACAAGATAAGCCTGGTGCATCTAATAGGCCCAGAAAGTAAAGACATGAATGCACACACACACACTCAAGCCCCACCACCACTAGCATATACACACGCAATAATGAAGGTATGTCAAAGGGACACAGAAGTCAACTGTATGATCTCCCAGTGCCCAAAGCTGGAACAATTCAAGTAAGAACATAAAGGTGTAGTGGATTATAACTCAAAGTATAAAATAAACAGCCATGAATCTATGCTGATATAAATAAGTAAATGGGAGAAAAGAGACAAATCTCCCTGGCAGAAAAGTTCTAAATAATGCATGTAGATTCTCTGCCTTCAAGGAGGGGGAGCATAACTTCCCACTCTGTAAGTGTGGGTTGCCCATAGTGACTTCCTTCCAAAAAGAACAGTATGGAAATAGGGAAAAAGGAATAAATTTACAGTGGAGAAACCTGAAAAACACTACCTCCACCAGATGATCAAGGTCATAATCAACAGTGATAAACAATGTTGATAGTATATACCACGGATAAGATGTGACGAACATGGCATTTTACCTCTATGATCTTTCTCCCCAAAAAAACCATAACCCCAGCCTAACCATGAGAAGAAAAATCAGACAAATTCCAATAGAGGGGCATTATCCAAAACAGCTGACCAGCACTCTTCAAACTTTGAAGATTATCATAAACAAGGGAAATCTGAGGAACTATAACATCCATGAAGGGCCTAAGGAGACATGATGACTATATGTAATCTGGTACCCTGGATCAGAAAATGACATTAGGTAAAAAAACTATAGAAATCTAAATAAGGTATGCACTTTGGCTAGTGATAATCTATTAACATCGGTTCATTATTTTTAACAAATATACCCTACTAATGTAAGATGTCAAGGGAAACTGGGCGTAGGATAGACAGGAACTCTAGGTACTATCTTTGCAATATTTCTGTAAAGCTAAAGATGTTCTAAAACATAAAGTCTACTTTAAAAAAACACTTTGAGGGCTGCAAACACTACACAGATTCTCGGGTGGATGTGTTAAGATGCTGTGATAACATCCAACCCTAGGTCGGGCTCAGCTCTGCCTCCTGCAGGCTGTGGACTCTCAGAAATGCCCCAAGCCTCTGTAGGCCTGTCTCATCCTATTTAAAATGGGGAGAATGGTAACTACCACATGGGGTATGTTAAGACTTAAATTACATGTTTTTTGCAAAGTGATTAGTCAAAGTTCAAGGCACTGTGCAAATATTTTATCATTGTCATTATCATCCTCTCTGTGAATGTCCCCATGCCACTCCATTGCTGGCCACCCAGGACTGCAGTCGCAGCTTCATCTTTGACTTCTCTCCCACACACTCCCCACTTCACCAGACACAGTCAGTCAGTTGCCAAGTCCTTCTGCATCTGTTTTAATGGATCCTGGAATATTCCAACCTCGTTGTTTTTCTCATATAATCTAATCAACCCTTGGAGTGCCCTCCCTCCCTCTCCTTACCCAGACATACTGATTTCTATGAATATTTTTAGGCTCACTTTTTAGGTCACTCAGCCCAAATGCCACTTCTGTCATGAGGTTTTCCCTGATCCTTTTTCCTGACCTGTAGGACTATTTCGTCCACAGAACTCCCCTGTGATGGCACTGATCATGTTGTAGCTTGTATGGAAGCTGTCTGAGGACACGCTGACCTCCTTACAGGCCACAAGAGCCTGAAGATAGGATCAGGGTCTGATTACTCTGTGTAACATCACCATGCCCAGCACAGAGCTGGCACAGGGCTGGCCCTCCATGGATCCATCATGTGGGTGAAGTCACAAGGAGGAGAGCTGGCACAAGGTAAAAAGAACCTGCTGTCAAGAGGCACTGTCCCACAAAGAAGAGGGTTGTCTCAGGCCAAGGCTGGCCCACAGCCTATCAGAGACATGGTAGAGAGAAGGGCTGATGGCCAGGCATGGTGGCTTACACCTATAACCCCAACACTGGGAGGCTGAAGAGAGTAAATCACGTGAGCCCAGGAGTTCAAGACTAGTCTGGGCCACATGATGAAGCCCCAACTCTACCAAAAAAAAAAAAAACTAGCCAGGCGTGGTGGCGTGTGCCTGTGTTACCAACTACTTGGGAGGCTGAGGTGGGAAAAGTGACTGAGCCTGGGAGGTTGAGGCCGCAGTGAGCTGAGATTGCGCCGCTGCACTCCAGCCTGGGTAACAGAGTGAGATCCTGTCTCCAAAAAAGAAGGGGGGGATACTGAGGAAGGGACCCTGAGACCCAATAGCCCCCAGGATTCTGTGAGTGGGAAGGAGCAGCTGGGCTGTGCCTGTGTGTCCTGTCTGTCTTATGCCACCCTCAGGATGTGATGGGAATGACCCTACTTTTGAGGAAGAGCAGTCTTCTGACTCAGAGAATGGCCAGGCCATTCTATAGCAGAAAGAAGAGAGGGGGACACTCAGGCCAAAAGGAGAAGAAAGCCCAGTCCTCTGCCTCATCCACAGTTCAGCCTGTGTCCCCAGGGCCATGGAGTGACACCTTCAGCTGATGCCTGCTCACATTCAGGGCCCTCAGTGCTGGGGGCTGGAGCAAGGCCAGCAGGGAGGCAGGACTGTGGGGCAGTTGCCCTGGCTGTGGGTGTGAGCTCCTGCTCTGATGCACAAGGAGGAGCTTGGGCACAGCCCAGACTGGGGCTTCCAGGGTCGACTGAGCATGATCAGCCCAGGGACAACAGAGTCTCCGCTGAGAGACAAACAAACCCCCATCTACCCCAGACGTGCACGTTGGCCATTTTCTCAGTTATGTTCACAGGTGATTGACACAGCTCAAGGGTCGTGTCCTCCAGGAAGCCCTTCCTGATCCACTTCACACCTCTGTCACCCAGTGCCCAAGTAAAACAACAACAACAAGAAGTTCCCTCGTGGAGATCCACCCTGTGCCCTCCATGTTCTCACAGCTGCTGTAGCACAGTTACAACAGTTCACTTGCCTGCCTCGCCCACCAAACTATAGGGCCCAGGGAGGTGGAGCCATGTCTAATTCATCCCAGTCTCCAAGATCCAGCTCAGCTTCTGGTGCAAATAGGTATTCAATGTTTGCAGAAGGAAGGACAAAAGGATGGAAGGAAGGAAGAGAGGGATGAATGTTGAAGGTGCAATCCAATGAAGCAGAGAAGATAAAGTTGAATTAAACCAATTTTAGAGACTTTTTTTTTAAAAAACACTGAGGCCCACTCCATGATCAGGAATTCCAGTTAATAATTTATAAGAAAGAGATTTGTGTGTGCCATTCATGCTGGTCTTTCTAACATTGTTTTGAGCTTATTTCAATAAATATTTTGGGATTTTTTTTTTGTAAAATGGATGTAATTTTCCTAACACAGGTGTGCAACAACAAAAGAAGTTGCCTGAATGCCAGTTCAAATTGTTCTGTATAAAGATGCTCTTAAAAGACACAGAGTTATCCTAGAATCTTCATTCTTTTTTATTTGAAATTTTAAGTCATGTCCTTTATAAAGACCATAGCAGTGGAAAATGGTGTACTTTTTTAAAAATTGTGGAATATAAAATATTTGAAAAGTTTAATTTTCTTTATGTGTGAAGACACATAAAGTATGGGAGGAAACCAACAATCAAAACTAACTTTTTGTAGATAGCCATTACATTTCTTTTTTTTTTTTTTTTGAGACAGAGTCTTGCTCTGTCACCCCAGCTGGAGTGCAGTGGCACGATCTCGGCTCACTGCAAGCTCTGCCTACTGTTTCAGTGCCAGTATGTATTCTACAAGAGATTTGTTTCATAAATTAATTGATTTAAAAGTAGGTGCCAGTGTTACACTTTCATATATATATATATATATATACACACACACACTTATATACATATATATGTGTATATATACATTTATATATACACGTATATATATATTTATATATATACATTTATCTATATATATATATATTAGGTAGTAAAATCCTAAAACCAAAAACCCACTGAGGTCCAGGAAAGGGACGTGACTTAGTCAGCAGAGGTGCTTGGGCTGGAGCCCAATCTTCTTCCCAGAGAGAAGAGGCAGCAGGTGGGGGCCGTGGGAAGACCTGAGCCCTGTCCTAAGTCCCAGTCTCTCTCAGGGGCAGTAGGCAGGAGTAGCTGGGTGGATCGGGCCTGGGGATCCCCAGCTCTTACCAGGCCACATGGAGCGTTCTGCAATGTCACGGTGAAGGTGCCCGAAGAGCGGCTCTTGGCCAGGATATACTGACATGTGGCAGGGAACGTGTACCGGCGGCCATCAAAGGTTGTGAAGTGAATGTCACCAGTCACTGAGCACTCAGCTGAGAGATAGAAAAAGGCCACTGACCCATGGAAGCCACCCCAGTGGAACTCTGCCCTGCAAGCTCCAAGCATGAGGAGGACACAGCACCCTGCCCTCCGGAATAAGAGCAGTGTAAGGAATGAGGCCTGGCCTCTGAGAGCCCTGGGCAGTGGGAGACATAGGCTTGTCCCCAGAGAACTCTCTGAAGAGAGGTACAGCCCTGCCCTGGGGATCTTCCTCGGAGGGGAGACCAGGGCCTGGCCTTGAGGACCAGCCTCAGGCCAAGTACCCCTAGCTCAGGAAGGTCCTTAGATATACAGAACCCGTGGAAACCCCTTCTTCTCATGGAAAACCCTTCCTGGCAGGGGCTGGAGCCAGACCTTAATCAGGCAAAGTGATTCTGAGGAAACAAGCGTCCGGGCTTAGCCAATGGAACTGAGTGACATCCCCACCTGCAGCAAGCCTGGACCCCAGAGATTCCTTGCCCCAAAACCTATCAGACTGGTAGAAGGGAGTCTAGTGCAAGGTGGGGTCAGACATACCTGGGCAGACAGCTGTGCTGCACTCCCACTTGCCTGCGGTGCAGGTGCTAAAACACAGAGACCAAGGAGGCAAGAGGTCACCCCTCCAGGCCTGAGCTAGATGCTGGGAAACTGCAGGGCCCACAGCCCTCAGTCTTCCCATCTCTCAAATGGGTGGTAGAGATTTCCCCCATGGATTGGATCTAATGAGATTCCCCTGGGACTCAAAGGTACTGAGTGAGTGCCTTGACGCCAGCATTAGTGCTCCCAGATGGGCAGCCCTCGTGGAAAGCCTCAGCGGCCATGCCCCACACCCTGCTTCCCCGCAGCAGACACAGACCAAGCATTGCAGTCTTCCTTCACCACAGAGCCAGGTGGGTACAGAGTCCCGTGAAACTCACAGGGACACTCAGCTGGTGCCACGCAGCCCCCATCCTCGAAGATGAGCCCTAGGGTGATAGCAAAGAGCCAATTAACTCACCTTTGTCCCTGTTCACAAACCATTCGTGGCTCCCCAGGGCCTGTGATAAAGATCCCCTTATCTAACTTCTTTCATCTGTGAACCCACTTCCAAACTTTCTCCTCTATAAATCCTTGGCTCAGGCCAGAAGTGAACACCTTCTAATGAAAGAATCCCACCCCTACACCTTTTCTCAGAGAACTGCCCACAACCCCATCCCCAACCTGCACACGAGCTTCTCCTCACCTCCTCTCAAAAGTCTGCCACCACATCAAAAACAGCTTAGGTGCCAGGCACCACCTCCTCCAGGAATGACTTCCCTGACAACCTCTCCCCATTCTGAATTCCTATATTTTTTCTTGTCTGAACCCCCCTGAGCTGGCCTTCACCACATCATACCTTAGACTGGTCATATGAGTGTCATATCTCTGAAACCAGATTCTGATTCCCAAAGTCAATGGCTTTATTTTTATATTTTTTATCTCAACATCCTCCTAGCCAAGCACACTATAGATGTGCTGCAAATTTATACACTGAAAAACAGTCCGCATACATGGACCAATGCTTAACAAATGTATGTGTATATATAAACCAATGATCTGTTCTCATACACACCTTAAGAAGTGCAGTCCTGATCAATTTAAATATCCCTATGAAATCAATTGTCCTGATGAATTTCTCGAGAGGCTGCAGTTCTGTCCTCACCCTCACTTCCCTTAAACCATTTATTCATTTGTTAATTGTTTGCTCCTTCCTTCCTTCCTTCCTTCCCTCCATCCCTCCCTTCCTTCCTTTTCTTCCTCCCTTCTTTCCTTCCTTCCTTCCTCCCTCCCTTCCTCTCTCCCTTCCTTCCTCCTTCCTTCTTCCCTTCCTTCCTTCCTTTTTTCCTTCCTCCCTCCTTCCCTCCCTCCCTCCTTTCCTTCCTTTCTTCCACAAACAGGCATCTTCTGAACTCCTGTTTCGTGCCCATCTGTGCCAGGCCAGGAAGATGGTGCCAGGCACCTACGTCTGCCCCTAGCATACCATTGGGGCAATAGCAGCCGTCCACACAGGCGATCTCACTGTCCACACAGGATGCCCGGGGCTGGCAGGAGGCAGGGCAGCAGGCGATGCACTCATTGTAGGTAAAGGCCTTCTCCTTGCAGTGCACAGCTTGGGAAGGAGGGAATCCATGGTCTCTCAGCTACTGGCCCCAGCTCTGCTAGGACCCAGCTCCTACCCCAGGCCATGGAGTGGGGATAGGAGGGAGGGCTTTGATTTTCGTGATTTCCTAGTCCCAGAGGGAGCATTGGATGCCCAGGAAATTGACAAGGAGAAGGAATTGCAAGGGGAGGCTCTGAGAATCACCAAGGCTAGTTCCTCCCACTCTGAGCCTCAGTTTTTTCGTCTGTCACATGGATAAAACCTCGGGGCTGAGAGTTCTGATAACTATGATTCTGAGCAGGACAAGACATTGAGCTGACGCCTGAGAATACCACCCACAGCCTGACGCCCTCCCTGCCCCACTACTGGGCTGCACTTACTGCATTGCCGGAGCTGGGTCCTCCAGCCTTGCAAGGGCCGCCCTGCCTGGGCACACGCCCGGGCATACTCCGCCAGTGCCCGGCACCAGGTGGCTACATCACCCATTGATCTGTGCAGAGAAACCAAGGGTCACACTGGAACAGAACCCAAAGTGCCACCAGCCCACCAGCGTCCCGTAGAGACTGCCAGGGCTTCAGGGCACCTCTCCTCTCCACCCGGCTGGGAAAGGCTGCCCAGGAAGGCATCTAGGTGAACAGATCCCTAGACTTGAGCTACAAATCCTGGATTCTAGTCCCAGCATTGCCACTAACTTGTTATGTGACCCTAATGGGGTCCGGCCCCATTTCCAAGCCTCAGTTGAATGCGGCAACTCCGTCCCACCTAGGCAGATAAGAATTTCAGAGCCTTGGGAAGCAGATCTGGCAGTGCCTGGGATCACCCAGCTTGGTGGCCTGTGTGCTGAGCACTCACCCCAATAGTAGAGAGTTCCCCATAGCCCACACCACTCCTACTCACTGGCAGAGATCGCTGGTACAACTGGCTGTGAAGGGCAGAGGGCTGACGTAGGCGTGGCAGGCGTCAAAGGGGGGCCGCAGCAGAGCCTCACACTGCTCGTACACGCCCTAGAGCAAGGGACCAGGAGCCAGGGCTAGGGGCTGGCAAAGCCACACACAGCCCCACACAGAACCCCAACTTGAGCTGGAGGGAAAGGGAGAG
Organism: Pongo abelii; assembly: GCF_028885655.2. NCBI lineage: Eukaryota > Metazoa > Chordata > Mammalia > Primates > Hominidae > Pongo > Pongo abelii. The sequence goes on from NC_071994.2 coordinate 59,668,286, forward strand.
GAAGGCAGAGAAGAGAGGGATGGGGCCAAGGGCACCAGCCACTCTGGGGTCCCGCAGCCAGTGGCTTTCAAAGAGTTGGATAGCAAGTCAGGCTCTAGGGTAGGGGAGTTTCTCCCCAGGCTCCAGACCTGCATGGTTCCTGGGTTCTGCTGTAGGCACGGTGGGCGAGGCAGGGAGGAAGTTGTGGGCCCTGGAGGCTGGTTAGGGGCCTGCTCCTGCCAGCTGTGCACAAACTCAACCACGTCGTCAGTCAGCTTCCCTGGAGGAGGGAACTGACATCATGATGGGGCAGCGATGGGGTCGGGTGGATGGGAGGGACAGAAGGCTCTGAGGGAAAGCGGATACCAAGGGATGGGTAAGGAGTTTTGAAGAATCCGGTCTCCCAAGTTCCCATCCCAATCAGGGTTTCCCAGCTGAGCCATTCTCCTGAAAAAGCTGTTTGGTAGTAATAGCCAAGAATGCTCAGGAACCTGTAGTGGCTCCCTATGGCTCCAAACTCAGGGGATGCAGCAGCATGCACTGGAAAGAGAACTGGTGTGTGAGCCTGAAGAAGTTCCTGTGTCTCTCTGAGCCTCAGTTTCCCCATATTTGCCATAGGGAACATAATCTCCCAGTGAGATTGTTACAAGGACTACTTGAGATGATGCGTGTAAAGTGTTTAGTATGGTGTAGGTGCTCAAAAGGGGTCAAGACCCTTCTGGCCAGAGCCACCATGATTTGGCCCTGAATGCTTCACTCACTTCCTACCACTCCTCCATAGGTGTCTTCAGCTGGGCCAGTTCTCTTCCTGGCTGTCTCTAGCCCTCTGCTCCCTGCCTACCCCATCCCCCACATTGCAGGGTCAATCCCACCTGCAAAGTGTCCATTAGATCCCCACACAACCCTAGTGGGAATTCTCATCATGACTATTTTTGCAGATTAGGAACCTGAGGTTGACAGTAGTTTAAGAACAAGCCCAAGGACACACATTTGTTAGGAAGGGGCCCTTGGCCTTCCACTGGGTCTTTAATACCATGACCATGACCCCAGGACTCTGTTCCAAGTCCCCTCTGACCCCTCCCAGCCTGACCTTTCCCCCATCCCCACCAACACCTCTCAGAGGCCACCGGTCTGCGCCTCACCAGAACTGGTCACCAGATCATCCTGGGGGTCAGCATTGTTGTTCCCACACAGCCCATGGGTCCGGCCCAGAAGCTCTGGACTCATCTTGATGTAGACAGCCGAGGCACCATCCCAGGCCAGTGTGAAGGCTGACTGATGCCGCACGATGACATAGCCAGCAAGCCGCTGCAGACGCACGCTCCCCATTACATGCGGCAGTTGGACCCTGCAGGGCACATCCCAGAGCTTCAGGGTATCCACAACACCTCCACTAGCCCAGTCTCTTCACCAAAGGAACAGCCAGTCCCTACCCCATGATCCAAGGCCCCCACTTCCCCTCCCCATGAATTCCCAGAATTCCCAGGTGCCTGGAAGTATACCATTAGAGATGGATTCTTTTGTCTTTAGAGGTTTTTTTAAAATGGCAATTTCCCAGGCAGGAATAAATCTTAGAGTGAGTGACTCCAAGTTCCTTTCTCCCAGACAGGATAGAATATAAGCAAACACCTGCTTTATTTTTTTGGTGGGGAGCAGGAACCAAGTGGAAACAGAAGCCAAGAGAGGAGGAAAACTGGGAGTGCAAGAAAAGATGGCAGACTCCATCAGCCTTGACCACTTTCCCAGTTTTCCTGGTACAGGGACCCATAGCCAACCTGGAATTTGGCAACCTTCAACCCAGCAAAATATCAGGAAAGGGAAACAAAAGTACTGTCTAACTAGCCACAAGACCCATTTACCAACTCTTCATTCACAGGAGAAACCTATAGGCCATCAATTTTACACTCAGCCCCAGAACAATTGGTTGGTTACCCGGTTTCCAGATCTGAAGCAGGAGATGAGGATGGGGATAAGTGTCATTACAGGAAGACCCCATGACAGCAACAAGAAGTGACAGTGGACAGCAAGGAAGGGAAAAAACAATGAGGAAGAGATACAAGAAAGATTTCACAAAGGACCACAGTCTGGGGCCATTTAATTTGGGAGCAAGGGGTCCCCACTCCTCTGGTGGTCCTCCAGGCATCCCTGATGGCCCAGCAAGATAACTGACATTCACAGTGACCCTGTGTCATCAGAAATGGAAGTGTACTCAGAATCTGCTGAGAGGAGATAGAAACTGTGTATGATCCATTTGGGAAGATTTTGGGAGGGAAAAGTAAGCGTGCTTATCATGATAAACTCTCAACTCTATGGAAAACTCTATTTTCCTGAAAGCCTGCTGTCTGGAAATCCGCAAGGTCTGAGAGTTCCAGGGGGAAAAAAAATCATTCTGCAAATCCCACTGGCAAGAAACCCAGTGACCTGACAGTATGCTTCCGCCCAGATGGTGGAAATTGCTGTTTGTTCCCAGAAAACAATTTCCGTTGGGCTTGTGAAGAGTGGATGCTCACTCATCCACCACCACCAGTGTCAGGGATAGGACAGCTCAATGTGGAAGGTGTTAGAGTTACCTCACGCCTCCATGGGTGACCTCCTTGGCCAGATGGATCTCCTGCTCACCCGCAAAGAAGAGGCTGACAGCCCTGGAGCAGGTGTAGGGTGAAGAGCCGCACTGTGGGTCATTGTGCACCTGAGTAGGGAGTTCAGAGGCCGGTTTGCAGGCTCCTGCCACAGGCCTGACCCTGAGCTTCGCACCTTATTGAGTTTTCACTAATGCCATGGCTGTTCCCTGCATACCAACTGCCTTTCCTCTGTGATCTCGCTCAGTCCCCATACATCACAGAGGGGAGGCAATGGATTCACAGAGATGTGAAGTGACTAAGGCCACACACACAGAAAACTAGGAAATCCCAGAGCCGGGATTCTAGCCCGGGTCTGGATGGCTCAGATTCCAGGGCTCTTCCCAGACAATCATGCCATCTCCGTATTTCTGAACTTTTTTGTTTATCCTACCCAGGAAATGCCATCAGATTGAAGGCCAACAGACATACTCCACCATCTCACACTCATACACAACACAAACACACACATCTATACACATCCCATAAATTTCTCCCATGACACTCTCAGTGCACACACTGTACACACACTCCCCTTCCCCCATGCCCCTGGCAGGTACAGATTGTAGCTTTCCCTACACCCATCGGCACACATCTCACTCCTGTGCTGCTGTCACACACACACACACACACACACATGCGCACATCTCCTCTGCCCCCCGTTCAGACAGAACCCAGACTTCAAAGGCCATAGACCCAAAGGACGGGGTTGGGTAGAGGGGAGAGCTTCCCAGAGCTTATCCCTGCCAAGTGTGGAAACCCTTCCCGGGAAGGCACCTTCCATCAGATTACTCTTCAATGTGATTAAGCAGGCTGGAGCCACTTCAACTACAAGTGGGAACTGCGAAAGCTACCCCATGGTCTAACTAAAGGGTTTTCAAGCTTTTGTGACTATGACCTACAATAAGAAATATATATAACTAAAAATTTTACAAAATAATACTTATCTCTATCATGTGTAATACACTCTTACAATATTTTCTATTTTATTTGTCTCATTTTTTTAATGATGGTTGTGATTCGTTAAGTTGATTTTGTAACCCACGAATGGCAATCCATTAGTCTAAGTAATTGTAACATGTCCACCATGAAATGATAGGTCATGAAAATCTCTGCTATGTGATAGGCCGAGGCAGAGAGAGGAAAATTGGTTGCAGTTCCCCGTCCATCCAGGGCATGGCCCCTAGAGCAGGCTCATAGGTCCATGACTGAGACAGAAGGATCACAAATGGCTAGCAGAGGGGAGACACTGAACACTGGGGTCTCCCCACACCCCCAACCCCTTGACCCTAACTCAGTACTGACCAAGGTGCCCTCCAACAGAGCTGGTTCTCCAAAGAGACTTTCCTCCAGGTGGAGGGGTATTGAACTGTGGCTGCAGGTGACTCCCAGTTTAGCACACAGGTTAGGCATGAAAATCAGGCCTGCATGACAGTGACTTTCACACATGTGTTCCTATATTTCACAAACCTTTACTGAGCACCAATCCAGGCACTGTCAAAGAGAAAGACACGGCCCCTGGCCTAGGAAGCTCACAGCTGGTAGAGAAAACCAACCCAAAACCAGACCTTTGTAAGAGAAATACAACGACAGGGTCATAATGTAGAACTTTGAGTTACCCAGTGAGGAGCTCTTCAGCCAGGCTGGAAGGTCAGGAGATCCAGGACAGCTTCTTAGAGGAGGTGACTCTAAACTGAGTCATCCAGGACCTCCATCACTTCTCTGAGTCCCTATTCTCTTTCTTAGCACCCAATGATCTTTTTCCCCAGAATGTTCTCAAGTCTGCCCACACTCTCCTACTCTTCACTTGGTTAACTCCAATTTATTCCTTAAATCTCAACTTAAATGTGACTTTCTCCAGGAACCTTTCCCAGGTCACCATCCTTCCCAATAAACAGGATTAGGTTTTCAAGACATGTTCGTTTAGCATTTGGCATTTCTCCTCCATAGCACTCAGTTGCACCTGAAATGAGTCATCTGATTTGATGTCCTTCTTCGTTAGACTATAAGTTCTGTGAGGACAAAGACTATATCTGTGTTGTTGTCTACAGGGCCTCCCACCACCAGACCTTATGCCAGAAAAGAGTACAGTATGCACTTAGTAAATACTTGATGAATGAGTGGCTCAATGAATGAATGGCCAGGGTGAGTGGGTGAGTGAGAGCTGTGGAGCCCCCAGCTCCTTCCAGGTGCAGACTGCCTGGGTGGGAGCTGGGGGGGCGATGAAAGGAGGAAGGTGCCAGTCTCTCTAACTATGACAAGTAGAGCCCAGGCCAGTGCAGCCTCCAGGGCCTAGAGAAGCATTCCTGGACAGGCAAGGCAGGGGAGGTCTCACCTGGATGGAGAAGCTCTGTCCTTCGGGCTCATGGCGCCCCACCAGTGTGTAGCTGCCCTTTCCAGAGAGATAGTAATAGAGCCCATCAAATGTCTCCACGTGGTGCTGCCCCCACGCCCGGCAAATGCTGTCCCTCTCAGGGCCGGCATTGTACACTGAGGGAGAGAAAAGAGAACCTCTCTGTGTAGCTACAGTGGGCACCAAGACAGAGGCTGGTGGGTTCCAGCCCTGGAAGTGCTGCTCCCTTTCCCCCTAGCTTTCTCTGCACCCAGGTCTCTTCCCGGGGGTGGGGTGGAGGCCAGACCCACCCATCTGGCAGCGCAGTCCAGTGGCGTTGAAGCGTCTGCAGTCACAGAAGGCTGGGTGCACACACTCACCTCCATTGAAGCAGGAGAACAAGTCTGCATGGGAGACACAGAGTCATTGCCCCGTCAAGCTGAGATTGGCAGAACCCAGGGAGGCAGCCCTCTCAGGCTTCACAGGATCCAGACCCCCATGGTAGGCAGCCCCAGCCCCAACATTCCTCAGCAGCTAGCACAAGCTGGTGCCTCAGACCACAGCCCTGCCCCCTCCCTGGCAGGCAGGTGGGGTGGGGTCGCAGGGCATCTGCCTTCGATGTGCATCAAGTGGCCCCCAGGCCAGCCCCATGTGGGCCTTCAGTTCCTAGAGCTGTTCCTGGCTAGCAAGCAAGGCAGGCAGAACTGAGAACAGGGAGCATGTGGGGTGAGCAGGGGGACTGCCTAGAGATCTGCAGCTGCTGCTCCTCCTCAGGGACACAGGACAGGTGAGGAACACAGGACAGGTGGGAGACACAGGACAGTTGAGGGGCACAGGACAGGTGGGAGACACAGGACAGTTGAGGGACACAGGACAGGTGGGAGACACAGGACAGGTGAGGGACACAGGACAGGTGGGAGACACAGGACAGGTGAGGGACACAGGACAGGTGAGGGACACAGGACAGGTGAGAGACACAGGACAGGTGAGGGACACAGGACAGGTGAGGGACACAGGACAGGTGGGAGACACAGGACAGGTGAGGGACACAGGACAGGTGAGGGACACAGGACAGGTGGGAGACACAGGACAGGTGAGGGACACAGGACAGGTGAGGGATACAGGACAGGTGGGAGACACAGGACAGGTGAGGGACACAGGACAGGTGAGGGATACAGGACAGGTGGGAGACACAGGACAGGTGAGGGACACAGGACAGGTGGGAGACACAGGACAGGTGAGGGACACAGGACAGGTGGGAGACACAGGACAGGTGGGGGACACAGGACAGGTGAGGGACACAGGACAGGTGAGGGACACAGGACAGGTGGGAGACACAGGACAGGTGAGGGACACAGGACAGGTGAGGGACACAGGACCGGTGGGGGACACAGGACAGGTGAGGGACACAGGACAGGTGAGGGATACAGGACAGGTGGGAGACACAGGACAGGTGAGGGACACAGGACAGGTGGGAGACACAGGACAGGTGAGGGACACAGGACAGGTGGGAGACACAGGACAGGTGGGGGACACAGGACAGGTGGGAGACACAGGACAGGTGGGGGAGGTAGGAACAGACACAGGACAGGTGGGAGACACAGGACAGGTGGGAGACACAGGACGGGTGAGGGACACAGGACAGGTGAGGGACACAGGACAGGTGGGGGACACAGGACAGGTGGGAGACACAGGACAGGTGAGGGATACAGGACAGGTGGGAGACACAGGACAGGTGGGAGACACAGGACAGGTGAGGGACACAGGACAGGTGGGAGACACAGGACAGGTGAGGGACACAGGACAGGTGGGAGACACAGGACAGGTGAGGGACACAGGACAGGTGGGAGACACAGGACAGGTGAGGGACACAGGACAGGTGGGAGACACAGGACAGGTGAGGGACACAGGACAGGTGGGAGACACAGGACAGGTGAGGGACACAGGACAGGTGGGGGACACAGGACAGGTGGGAGACACAGGACAGGTGGGGGAGGTAGGAACAGACACAGGACAGGTGGGGGACACAGGACAGGTGAGGGATACAGGACAGGTGAGGGACACAGGACAGGTGGGAGGAGAGGCCACAGACCCAGGACAGGTGAGAGGGGCCATGGACGCAGGACAGGGAGTGGGGGCTACAGAAAACAAAAGATGAAGGGCAATACCACAGAAAGTAAAAAGAAGCCACAGAACTGGGTGGGATGGAGGGGGAAACAACCACTAAATAACGAAGCACAGTCTCACTGGAGTCAGCCTGTGAGGGGGCAGTCCCGGGCCATGGTCATAGGAACAGGACTCTAGAGAGGAAGCTCTCCTCAGGCAGGGAGGAGAATGCAGAATGGCATGGTGGCCAGGGCCAGGGTGGGTGGAAGGAGACGCCAAGCAGGAAAAAGGGGTCCTGGAGGCCTGAGGGAAGCCCCACCTGCCCTCTGCCCTTTCAGGCCTCTGCCAGGGCTCTCCCATGCGCAACCCATGGACCACAGTGAAGGTGCCACTTACAGGATGGTGCACACTTGGCCCGATGGAGCCGCCTTTCCCAGGAAGACATGGCCACAGAGTCTGGGGCTTCAGCCTGCTTGTGAAGACAGGAGGAAGAGAACACATCAAGGGCTGACCTCAGGACGGGTTCCCGGGCAGGCTTCCTGGTGGCCACAGCCCTCTTTGTTCATCTCCTAGAGGGAGGAGCCCCTGCCCCTCAGTGCCCCAGCCACTCCTCCTTGCCTGGCCCCCTCGAGAGGCAGAGGAGAATGTTTAGGCCTGCCCTGGGCTCAGAGGAGCAAAGGCTTAGCTCTTACCTTCCCAAGTGGCATCTCTGTGGCAGACCATGAGGCCCATGGCTGGAACACATCCCTTCCCCTCCATGCCCCAATACCTGCCAGCCTCCTCTTCTTCCCTTTCTCCCAGTAAACCCTTGTGTCCTCCACAGCCTTACACACAATCCCCTTGTCTGGAAAACGAGCATGAGGCAGAGCTAAGGAACAAAGGCAGCCCCTCACCCCAGGTCAGGGGAACATCTCACCCCCACAGCCACCCCCACCCCAACCTTCCTTTGGGGCTCTTCCAAGAACAGGAAAACCAGCAGCCCACAGATTAACACCCACTGTCTTCACAACTCAGCTCCCAGTCAGGACTCCTGCCCTGATACCTCAGGTCTAAGGAGGAGACAGGCCAAGAGTGGCTAATAAACCGTATTTTCCAGACAGAACTCCCAGAGCATGGTCTCTCCAGACATAAACCGCCTGAAATCAGGACTGTCTAACAACATGGGTGTTCAGTCACCACAGGACCAGATGACTTATATACCGGCCCTCTCAGAACTCCAGTTCAAGATGTCTAATGTCACCTGGTACCGGCATCCTGGGCACAGTTGGCTCCTCCTCCCTTAGAGGTTCACCCTCCTCATTTGTACAACATCCCCAGAACCCTGTGCCAAGCATTGTGCTGGGTGCAGTGAACAGGGCAGAGTCCCTGACCTCGTGGAGCTTATGTGCTTGTTCATAGGGCCAACAAGCCACAAATCACACGGTGGGTATTTACCTCACATGTCATCCTCACTTGTTGTCATCCAGCAAAGGACTTGAACATAGGAAATATTCAGGCCCTCAGTCCCTGGAGCCAACCCCAGCTTTTGGCCCTGCCCTGGCAGGCACAGCCTGGCCACCTCGTCCCTGATGCTCACACGTTTCATCTTCATGGTCTTCTTGACATCTTAGCCAGATTTTGGTGTCCTTACCTACTTTGGCCCCCGGTTCCTGGGTTCTCCCTAGCAATCCTTACCCAGCCGACCCAGGCCCAGCCCCAGGAGTCAGGTTTCCCACCTGGGTACTGATCTATCTTATGGGGCCCTCAGAGACCACAGGAAATAGGAGAGGACAGGGTCACAGGAAACAACCCGCATCCTGTAGCCACCAGAGAGCTGTAATTAAACTCAGTCTTTGTGTCTTCACTCTTCGCTCCCACTTCAGATGTGGCCTCTGAGATAAATGAGTCATGAGGATGAGACAACCTATGATGCAAAGAGTCAAAGCCATTTTCTAAAGGATTTCTTAAATCTTGTCCAAATGATTAGTCTTCAGGGGGTAATCAATCAGGCGCTCTTAATCATTTTTATGCCATGAACCCCTTAGATAATTTAGTGACCCTATGTGGACACCTTCTCAGAATAATGTTTTTAAAAACACAAAATAAAGGATAAGGTTACAAAGGAAATCACTTATATCGCAATATCATTTTATGAAAATATTTTATAAAAATGTGTAATTTAGTAATATTTGTGCTTCTTTAATAACTCATTAAATAAAAGATCTAGCAGGGGGCCTTATCACTGCCAAAATTTTGAAGTAGTGATGAACATAAATGATATCTTGAGACAGCAACATCTATAAGTGGTAGGAAAATATCTGTCATGTCTATTGGTGACAGTCAAAGACACTGCAAATACTCTTGTGGTTTGTAGACTATAATAATAATTGAAAGGGATGCTGAATTTCAATTGGATTGAAGTTTCTGTAAATAACAATGTGTTTTTATTTTCCCCCATCAATGGACCCCTGTCTACAACAATTCTCTAGAAAATGGTTGAGCTCTGTAGAAGCAGGACAGCATTGAAATGAAGATTGGTTGCCTACTGGTCTGGGGCCCACCCCCACTTCATGAAGAGGGCATTCCAAACAGGAGCCCTTGAAGTATCCCTGGTACATGGGCCTCAGTCCCCCACCCCCCAACTCCTGTCACCTTAGAGGGAGGCCATTCTAATTCCTTGTTGCTCTGAGGAGCAGTGTGAGAAATCTCCCTGGGTTGCCTCGTCCACTCACTTACAACTCTTCCCCAAGGAAAAGGGGGGATGCCTACCCTGGAAACCAGCACGGGAGGATACCTACAGGGAAATGAAGTGTTTGGAGAAGGGTCATCTCCCCCACTAAAACATGGGGATTCCTGAAGTCCTGTATGCACGGCCTGGCTCTGCCAGAAGACTTTGCTCCATCTGCTCATTGCGGGGCTCCTGCAAGTCATCCACCCACCTCAATTTCCCTACCTACAAAAAAATGACTCCATTACCTTCCAACTCAAGCAGTATTTGACTGTGATTCTAAATCTTAGGGCCTGGAAGAGTGGGCAAAGAAGAAGTAAAAGACCCAGGAAATCCACATCAGAGAAGAAGCACGCCCACACCATCCCCCCTCACTCCACCTTGGGGTCTTCATGTCTATTTCCGAAGGGCAGGAGTTGGGACTCATTGCTGTTATAAACGATTCTCCCCAACCTGCTGGCTCAAGGGGCTCCCCAGAGCAGACCGCTGGGGCTGGGCAGGGCAGGGGCACTTGAGCTGAGGCTCAGCTACTTTGGGGGACCTAGCTGCAGGTAGGTGGAACTTATAGCTCATCTGTAGTTATAGAAAGAGGGAGACAAATGCGGGACAGGATTAGAAAGTAGACCTGAGTCACCTGATCCAGAGACCAAAGAAGTTTGGCAAAGGGAGAAAACAAAACTGCTGCCTCTCCCACAAACATAGAGGACCCTGGGAAGATGGGCAGTGGAATGGTCAAGACTCAAAGGGTAGAGGCCGGGATCAGTGGCTCATGCCTAATCCCAGCACTTTGGGAGGCTGACACAGAAGGATCACTTGAGGCCACGAGTTCAAGACCAGCCTGGGCAACATAGTGAGACTCTGTCTCTACCAAAAAAAATTGAAATTCAACCAGGCATGGTGGCACACACCTATAGTCCTAGCTACTCAGGTAACTGAGGCATGAGGATCACTTGAGCCCAGGAAGTTGAAGCTGCAGTGAACTATGATTATGCCACTGCACTACAGCCTGTGTCACAGAGCAAGACCCCGACTCAAAAAAAAAAAGGAAAAAAAAAGGCTCAAAGGATGAGTTCAGGGGTCTGCTTCTCAACCAAACCTTCCTTGCAACTTCCACCAGGTGGCCTAGTTTTTGTCTTGCCTGCATTCCTGAGGCTCCGCTCAGGGTATGGAGAGGGGCCTTTGACAGGGTTGAGGGCCTTCGCAGGCCAGTCAGGGAAAAAAAAACTCCATTCTTCTAAACGTTCATCTTTCTACTTTTACCTGCCAGAAGGGAGAGCTCAGCTCCCTCCTGAAAGAGCCCTGGTGCCTACCTCTCCTGAAAAAAAAAAAAAAAAAGAGTGGGCTACAGACCCCCAAGAGATTAAAAAGAATAGAAGGGTTTTATGAACTTGCACACCTCAGACACAGACCAGGAACCTGCTTGTTCCCTTCTGAACAACTCCAGAGACCCCGCCTGTAACCTACAGAGCTCCCTGCCAGCCTCAGATCCGGATAGACATGAGCTCCTGCTCAATGTAGCCCCCTCCCCAGACCCCCCTTACCTGGCCTCCCACCACTGTAACCGTGTCCCTCGTGGCAAGGGTCACCTCCTGGTGGCTGCTGCTGGAGGAAAAACGAGTCTGGCATGGATGGGGGGCTAGGATGGGTTATGCCTCCCCACAGTCCCCTGGCCTATCCCACCCTAAGTGCTAAAGCCCTGGGGTCACCGATGCCAGAAATACGGATAGGAGCTGTGGGTGGGGCCGCCACAGCTCACACATACTCACCTGGGTTCCCCAGCTGGCTCTGCCTGCGGCTCTGCACTGCCCCACAGAGCAGGTGTTGCGGCTGGGGAGGGGGATTATTCTCCACTGAAATTGTGCTTCTCTTTATTGGGGCCTCCCACCACCTGGCCCCCGCTGCTAGAAAGCCTCTCCCACGCCACTGAGCATTCCCCCATTCTCCCTCCCTGCAGCCTTCTCAAATCCTTTCTCTCCCTTCCCCGATGACCCTTCTCCAGCCAGGATCTCCCTCTTTCCTCTCAGTCTTTGGCCCCCAGCTCTCTCTAGTTCCCCACCTCGGGTCTCTTCCACCCAGCCTAGCTTTGGACTCTTTCCCCCGTGGTCATAGGCCTGCCTCTGTTGGCTTCGGGGTCCCTCCTCCACTGACCGCTCCTCCTGGGTGTCCCTCTGCTCTCCCTCAAACCTCTCTTTCCTCCCTCTCTCCAACCTGCGCCGGCCCGTTCCTCATTCCTTTAACGTTTCTCATTCCTCCAGCCCCCGAGCTCCCTGAGTCCACAACCCTCTCACCGAGGCGCTGCACCCTCAGGGACTCGGCTGCTGGCTCACCCTGGGGCAGCCAGACACAAAGCAGCCAGCAGAGCACCGACGCCGGGACTCCCATAGGGACACGAGGGGACCAGAGGACTTGAGCACAGGGCCAGCTTCCCGAGGTGCTTCCCCGGGCTAAGGCAGGGTCACACCTCCACTCCGCAGCTGAGGTCCCTCTTGCTCTCATGCCCCAGGGCTCCCTCAGCCCCTCCTCCCAGGCTCTCAGCTCCTCCCCGAACTAGAGTGACAGGAGTACCCAGCTTATTACCATAATTTAGGCACCTGTCCATAGCCCAGCCTCTGCTCTTCTTGGCCTGTGGCCACTCCTCCCCAGGGGAGGCTGGATTCAGATTACTCAGCCCTAAATTTTGTAGGGAAGCATAGAGGCAGCCTATGCAACCTCCAGCTCCCTTTACCTGGGTCCTGGAAGCCCAATACCAGAGACCCAAGATGAGGGTATGAGTGTGGCCCTATCCTCTCCTTTTACAGAGGGCCTTGCTGAGGCCTTGGGACATGCCACTAAGGGATCAGTGGTCAACAGCAGAGCCTGCAGAGTCCTAACTTATGTTCCCACCATGCCCCACCTCAGCTTCCACCTGGGTCTCCACATCCGTATCCTATGACCAGTTTTGAGCACCTCTAGGGAATGGATCATGCCTTAGTCCTCTGAATGCCCAGCACCAGCTCCTGCCCTAGCTCAGAAAATGACAACTGAATAATAAAAGTGTTTCATACTCCTATGTTATTGCCACCATCAAGGCCAAACTTTGACAAAACAACTTTATATGTGTGAACGAGGTCCACTGTCTGCCCAGGAGGAATTTTAAAATGGTGAAAGCATGGGACTGAGCACCTGGGGAATCTGTACATCATTCACTTTGTCATCACTTAGGGAACACCAACTAGATCCCAGGTCTCACACAGGATGATGATGATGGTGGTGGTGGTGGTCGTGGTGGTATCGGCCCTAGTAGACTCCTAGGCAAGGGTATAGATTTGAGATGCATTCCTTCATTCATTCACTCAACAAATTTGTTTGGCATTGATTCCATGCCATGCACTGTTCTAGGCATATAGTGGTAAATAAAGCAAACATAGCTATCTTCACACAGGAGGAAGCTGGGGGCACAGATAGGAAGATGAAGAGGAAAGAGCTAAGGATGGAGCCTTAAGGAATGCTGGTTAAGGAACAGGCAAAGGCTGATTGTCTCCAAGGAAGCTTGAAACAAAAATTCATGAGAGGGGAGAACCAGGTCTCAATGCTATTCTCAAAACAAAGCAGGGGGCATTTTAAGGTGGAGGGAGTCTGTGGGGGTGATGGCCAATATAAAATAAGGATTGGGGTGGCAGGTGAACAGCATTCCCCTGGGTAAGGACATTCACTCACCTCTTCCAGGATTCTAAATACAAAATAAACAGCCATATGACATTCTTTTGCAATGTGGAGAATCAATGAAGTAAGTCGGAGGGGAATGCATTTTGTGTGGCCTTTTCTGGACCATTCAAAAATCCCACAAGTCTTTCCATTTTATCGCTGACTTAATAGTTAGTGCTAAGGTGAGAAAACAGATCATATTTTAAGGTTCTTCTCCAAGAGGGATTTACATCTTAAACTAGGCAGTAATTTAGCTCAAACAAAAATAGTGTGCTTGTAAAACTTCAGCTATTGGGAAGAGGGATGCAGAGGGGTGTTTAGGTGCCCCAAAGTTACAATTGTAAGTGGTTACCGGATGTAAGCTGCTGTCCATCTCCTTGCCCCTGCCCTTGACAGGGTGCAAAGGGCTCAGGTGCCTCCCTGGGTTAAGTTCAGGCACAAGCCCCATACTTAGCCTCTGATTTACACGTTTTTATCACCCCTCTCCTAGCCCCTCTTTCCTTTCATTCATTTCCAGGCCTGGTTCATCATTGTCTTTGCACCCAGCACTAGACCTAGGAGTTAAGCAAATGCTGACAAAATTGAATTAAATGGACCAGAGGGTCTGGGCGCTGGGTGAAGGTCAGCCATAGATCAAAATGTCACTGCCAGGCTCTGCCAGGCTTCGATGGATATGTGAGTGTGCTGGGTTTGGGTTTTGTTTTGTCTTGTTTTGTTGGGGGTGGAGGTGTTAGGGAAGGTGGGAGGGGAAATCAGTTGAGGGGGCCACTCTCACACACACTGGTTCAGACCCCTGCGGCCCACAGTAAAACCCAGCCCTGCCCCCAAGGAATTCACAGAACAAGGATTGATTTCTCTCTGGTGGAAAAGTGCAGGAGGAAGCCAGGACTGAAGGTACGCTGGAGGTGAGGGCGTAGCAAAGGCTGACAGTCCAGGAGGGCCGTGAACCTCGACAAGAGTATCCAGAGAAAACGGACTAGATTGCCCCGCCCCCTGCCCACCAGTGTAAATAGTTTCCGGATCTCTCTATTCCGGTCCCCACAAAAAAGTCCCAAACCTCCTCCCTAAGTCTCCACGATCTTCTTCCTCAAACGCATGTGTTCAGGTACCACTTCCAGAGAAATACCAGCTTGAAGCCCAGCTACTGCCACCTCAGGCCCATAGGCACACTGGGGCCCATTTGCTCCCAGGCTTCAGTGGGAGGCGACGATTCAGCACCGGCGACTCCAGCCTCGCAGCGGCCCCGCCCCACAGAGGCCTGGCCCCGCCCCTCCGCGCTCAGGCCCCGCCCCCAGCCCCGAGGGCGGCTGGCCGGGTCGCGGTCGCGGCTCTTTCCAGCTCCTGGCAGCCGGGCACCCGAAGGAACGGGTCGTGCAACGACGCAGCTGGACCTGGCCCAGCCATGGACCGAAAAGTGGCCCGAGAATTCCGGCATAAGGTCAGAGCTGCAGGGAGCCCCAGGCTTCTGGGACTCCGGAGTCCTGGGAGCGGTGGGTAGGGGATGGACACCCCGGCACTGCCCCTCCCTTTTCCGGCCCCACCTGATGGCTCTGGGTGGGCTGGGACACCCGAGGGTCGTTTGGCTGGCAGCAGGGATCCCCAGTAAAGTGAGGGAGGGAATGCGGGGACTCCGGGCTCAGGGACTGCTAAACGGGTCGATCTTCTGCCAATCTTTCTCCCTCTGCCTTCCAGGGGCAGGGACGTCTCTGGGGTTTGAATTCCTTCTAGTCTTGGCCGCTTTTCTGAGGTGCCTCCTTTGTGGGCAAGCCCCTCTCCTTCCTAGTGCCCCCAGCTCAGGGCTGTTGAGGCATGTGGAGACAGTCTGGGGCAGTATCTGAGAGGTGGGGGTTGGGAGAAGGGAAACTAGACGTCTCTCTCTCTGCCTTTTGACCTCAGAACATGAGTTAGAAGCATTTCAGCCCTGCCTGCCTAAGGGCGTTTCTTAAGGCCTGAGAAGTAGCTGAGGAGCTGGTGCTGACCCGGGTGCGGTGGGGAGGAAGGGAGGAGGTACTGAGGGCGCCGGCCGGCCAGATCCTTCAGGCAGAGCCGGGTCCACCCTGGTGTGTCCCAGTGAGGGGCCTCACTGGTGGTCTGGGATTCTCAAGGACCATCTCTGGAAGCGGCCAGGTTTCACACAGGGCATTTCGAGAACGATTCACAAAGCTGTGCAGAATCTGCTGAGGCCCTGAGACCAGAGAGGGCCATCAAAGAGATCCAGCCCACCTCCCCACCAAGCCTTAGGATGCCTCTGAGTCTGGGGATGAAGCCCTCGGAGCGGGGGGGCGGGGAGTGGGGGGGGGTGGGGGGGCGGTTGGTGGTTGGTATCTGGAACTCCCCACAGGCCCTGCCTGAAGGGCAGGTAACTATTGATAACTGTGTGACCCAAGGGTCTCCCAAAGACCCCAGGGGCAGTGTCTTTAGACCAAGCCAAACCTCTTCCTGGTCTGAGGGCTGAGCTCAGGTAGGGCAGGTCAGGGTGCTTAACCCCTTCCTTCCCATAAAGAGGCCCATAGGAGCCAAGGAGCCAGCCAGTGTAGGGGCCACAGGGGCTTGGGGCCAAGGGCCTGGGGTCAATTATTCATTTAATAAGCATGTTTTGAGCATCCTCTCAGCCAAACCCAGTCTGTGCCGTTTGCTGGTGGTGTAGGTGGGTGGCAGACCCTACCCTGGTAATTACCCATGTCTGGGTGCTGCGTGTTGGGGCCAAGCTTTTGTAGGGGCACAAAGGGACAGCTCAAACTGGCAGAAGGCTCCTGAAAACAAAGTCTTGGGCATCCCTGGTCCTGCTCCCAGGGGTGGGTGATAGCTGGAAGTTCAGTAGGAATTTAGGGGCTGGCGAATACCAAGGGGCGCTTGAGACAGCATTCACCGTTACATCCTGTTGCAAAAAGACATGTCGGAAGAAATTACAGCCGCTAAAGACATTTTGTGAGTGTAGATTTCAGACAACCCAGTTTGAAGGAGCTCAGCCTTCCGTCCCCCAACCCAAGACTCAGGGTTGAATTTCACTTTCCTGCCCTTGGCCTGAAATAACATCAGGTCTTCTGCCTTCACTCTGTGGGGCACCTGCTCTGTCTTTTTTGTGAGAATCATCTCCAGAGTCCCTGGTGTCTGATGCAGACCCTGGGTTTGCCCTGTTCCTCTTCCCCAGGTCCCACAGGCTCCAAAGGGCCTCAGACCTCCATGTTTCCTCTGCCCTACTCTTCCTCATCACAACAGTCATTACTTATTAATATCCCTGTGTGTAGGCAGGGTAGGCACCATGTGCTAGGCAAGGCCCAGGCTGGACTTTGTGCCCCGCTGCCTTGGAGACAGCCACAGCCTTCCCCTCCCAGGTTGGGGATCATCCAGGAACTGGGGAGAGAGGAAGAAGCAGCAGAGGATAGAGAGGAGGCACACAGACATGCTGGGAGAAATTTACAGCTTGCTGTTGTTTGCTTTGTAGGGGTCCCTTCCTTAGTGTTTTGGAGGAAATGGTTTGTGATCTAAATCCTTAGTTGTTGGAGGTAATATTTAAGGTAGTGCGTTATAATGGAAAGTGCTGTGTGACCTTGAGCAAGTTACTTAATCTCTCTGTGCCTCAGTGCTCTTACTTGTGAAAAGAGATAACAATATTTAACGAATAAGGTTACCATGAATGCTGAATGAGACCTACATGTGTGTGGGGAGCTTAAATAGACCCTGGCACTTAGGGAGCTCTTAAAAAATGTCCACTGTTTATTATTATCTGGACTTAGCAGAACTGGGACTAAATCTTAGCCCTGTCACTGTCAGGGAGACCTTGGCCAAGCCACCCACTCTCCCTGAGTTTTAGTTTCTTCAGCTATGAGATAGAGTTTGTAGTACTTACCTCACAAGACAGTCAAGACTAACTAGCAATTAAAGTACTGGCTGCTCTGGGTCCACAGTAACCACACTGTTTCCAGCTGATACCTGCAGTGTCCAGTGTGAGCCAACAGGCTCCAGGCATCGACTCCTTTTGATTTGTGAAGTTACCCCAAGGCCGCCAGGAGCACTTGCATGCCCTTCCAGTAACTAGTAGCAACCTTGGGCCAGGATTTGGGGGAGCAGGGCTTGGTCAGAAACTGTTTTCTCCCTCAGAGAATCAGCTTTCAAAGGGAGACTGCTCCTCTGTTCGCAGCACCAGCACATGGCAGGAACTTGGTTACTCATTTGCTTAAAAGTATTTATTGCCTCTTCAGCAATCATGCATTTATGAGCATAGCTGTGTACACTGCCTGGGGCCAGGCATCTGACAACCGGGTGGGATGAATAAGATCAGAAAGAGCCACCACTCTCTAGGAATTTGTTAATCATTCATTCATTCACATAGGCAATAAATATTGACTGAGCCCTTAGTATATGCCAGGCAGTACTCTAAGCATCGAAAAACAAAATAAAGCCCTTGCTGTCTTAACAGTACATTCCAGTGGGGAAGACAGATAGTTAAAAGGAAATCGACAAAAGTATCATACAATGCCAGATAAATTCTATGAAAAAATAAACTAAGATGGGGAGAGAGAGACAGTGCGTAACAAGGGAGGCAGTCACGAAGGCCTCTCTGAAGAGGTGACGTCTGAGCAGAGACCTAGAAGAAGTGAGGAGAAGGAGCCACAGGGATTCATGTAGAAGGGCATTCCCTAAAGTGGAAGCAGCAAGTGTGAAGGCCCTGAGGCAAGCAGATGCCCGCCTGTATGGAACAGCAAGTAGGACAGCGTGTCCCAGAGGAATCGTGAGTGGAGAATGGTGAGAAATGGGTCGGAGGGGTGGTAGGGGCCTGATAGGCCATAGTCAGGTCAGGATTTTCTTGTAAGTGTGAATGATTTACATTTAAAAGGAATTGTTCTGGCTGCCCTGTAGAGAATCCACTGAGGGGCCCAAGAGTAGAAGGGGGACCTCAGTCAGGAGGCTCCTGCAGGAGCCCAGGCCAGAGGCAGGGGCTCGGACTCAGGTGAGAATGGGTCGGATTCAGGATACATGTTAAAGGAAGAACTGACAGGCTTTGCTGATGGATTGGCTATGAGCGTAGAAAGAGAGGCATCAAGGGTGAATCCACATTTGGCGGAGACGGAGCAGGTTGGTGGAGACAGAGCAGGAGGTGGTGGAAACCTAGCGTTCCACTTTGAATGCTGTAAGTTTGAGACGCCTGCTAGAGGTGACTGAGAAGGCTGTAAGTCTGGCCTGGAGATAAGCATCGGTAGGTCCTTGCGGGTATGAGTGGTATTTAAACCCCTGAGATGAATGAGGTCACTTAGAGAGACAGTGCAGATGGAGAGGAGACCCAGGACAGAGCCTGGGGCACCTCAACTTTTGGAGGAGAAGGAGCAGCAAGCAAGGAAGGAGAGCAAGGAGAAGCAGGGCGTGATTGCTATGCCAGGCACAGGGTGAAATACTACAAACTAGCTGACATGTCAAGAGCCTCTGAAAAGATGAAGGGCACTGTCTATGTCCTTGATGGTGGTGATGCTTTCACACGTGCACGTTTATCCCCAAACTCATCAGGTTGTATACACTAAATATATACAGCGTTTTACATGTCAGGCATACTTCAATAAAGTGGTTCCAGAAAAAGAAAAGAAGTCGGGTGTGGCGGCTCACGCCTGAAATCCCAGCATTTTGGGAGGCTGAGGTGGGAGGATCACTTGAATCCATGAGTTTGAGACCAGCCTGGGCAACATAGCGAGACCCCATCTCTACAAAAAATACAAAAATTAGCCAGGTGTGGTGTTGTGCACCTGTAGTCCCAGCTACTTGAGGGGTTGAGGCAGGAGAATCAATTGAGCCTGGAGGTTGAGGCTGCAGTGAGCTGTGGTCACACCACTGCACTCCAGCTTGGGTGACAGAGTGAGACCTGGTCTCAAAAAAAAAAAAAAGAAAAAAAAGAAAAAGAAAGAAAGTAACAGAAAAGGAAAGAAAAGAAAGAGAGAGAGAGAGAGAGACAGAGATGGAGACAGAGAAAGAATGAAAGAACCCTAGACAAGGAAGAAAGAACCTGAAAGAAAGCAAAAGAAAAAGAAAAGATGGATGATAAGAAAAGGAGAATCAAATAAAGCCTGGTACCACTGGGATGCACACTCTGAAGGCCTGGGAAGAAGTGTGGCTGGATCTATTCATCCCACTAACATCTACAGAGGGCCACTCGCTGCCCGCTGCTGTGGGTATAGAATTAATGTCCACTTATTCTCACTTAGTTTTATGTAACAAACACAGGACTTACTACCTGCCAGGCACTGTTCTAAACTCTTCATAATTATTAACTCATTAAATTAATACTAAAAAACAATGATTAATCTCTCACAGTGACTAAATCCCATTTTAAAAAGAGATGTTAGTCCCCATTTTACAGATAAGGAAACTGAGGCACAGAGAGGAGCAGACCCAGTTGGGGAAGGGGTTCTTTGGCTCCACCACCACACTCACAACCCAGGCCTGTGTCTGGGCCACACACAGGCTTGTGGGGAAACAGGAGGGTAAAGGGAGAAAGTTCAGCACAGCTTGGTGAGTCCCATGGCAGAGTTGGGGACAAAGTGCTGTTGTGTGCACAGAGAAAGATGTGGCCAGCTTTGTGGGGGAGCCTAAGGAAAGACTTGACCAAGAAGAGGTGACATTTGAAGTGAGTCTTAAAGGTAGAGGAGGAGTCCACAGAGAGGAAATACTGCTGGTACCACCACTGCTAATGGCTAACCAGGGTGGCAGCAGGGAGCAGGTGGCTTGTCCAAGGGGGAAGCCAAGAAAGCTTTATGAAGAGGTTCTACAGAAAAGGGCAGGATTAAATGACCCAACAAGCTGCACCCTGGGGCCAGATGCAGGAGGCCAGCATCCCTGAAGGGGCCAGTAGAGGGAAGGTTACCAGAACATGTGAGAACCAGGGCTGCCAGAGAGGCCCAGACAGCAGCTGCAGCCTTGGGTGGAGGAACCTGCCTAACTGTGGCCCAGCAGCCAGCCCCCAGGGACTAAGAGCCTCAGTTCCTGTCTCCCCACGCCTCTCATCTCCTGCTTGTGCCTCCCGATGGCTGAACACAGCAGAAAGCCAGAGGGGAGGGGAGCCCAGGCAGAGCCCTCTGGACAAAGGGCAGGGTGGAGAAGTCTGGAGATCTAGCACACATTTTGGAGACCTTGAAATGTCCCAGGCGTTGTCATACGTGCTTCACATATACTCACTCATTTAATCCCCACAACAGCCCAAAGAGACTTCATCAGGCAGAACAACATGCATTATTTAATTTGTTCTGGCTCTCTTTCTCCATGTTTGACTCGGTGCACACCTAAAGTTGAATCTTCCTGAGTTGAATGTCCCATGGTTCCCCTGTGTAGCTATCCTGAAGGGCCAGTCCATATGGGGGAATACAGGGGGATGAGACTGGAGGGTACCACATGGCCAAACCCAGCTTTTGCCTCCAATACCCTAGACAAGGGGCCTGAAGATTGTGAGGGTGGAGATGCTCCCTGTCCCCTCCTCCCTCCCACACAGACCGATAGCACAGTGCCAGAGAAACATCAGTCAGCGAATGCTAATCTAGGCAGGGCTGGCAGCAGGGGCAGGGGGGAGCAGGGATGATAACAGAGATCCCCAACAGCTATTTGTAGATGGTGGGCTCCTTTAGGGCTTCTGTGCTCAATATCAAGAGGGATCCGAGAAAAGGAAAGGCTTTCTAAATCTAGTCGGAGAAAAAAGACTGGTGTCTTTCCCACAGTAGGTGTTCAATAAATGTGTAATGGACAAGTGGACAACAAAAGAGTTATATTTCGTAAGTGGATACCATGTGGTAGTTTGAAAAAAAGCAGAGGTTTTGGAGCCAGTAGGCATAGGTTGGGGTCTCAATTCTGTCACTTCTCTGAGCCTCTATGTCCTCATCTGTAAAATGGGGATGATAATGTTCACCTCAGAGGGTTGTTAGGAGATTAAAGATAATACACATAAAGTTCCTCAGGCAGTGGACAGTCAGTAGGGAGAGGCTGGCTGGGATAAGTGAGCCAGACAGAAAGAGCCTCAGGCTGGGAGGTAGGTGAGGAGGCTCTGGACTCTAGAAGAGGGGACTTGGGCCTCATCTGAAATGAAGGCAGGATTCAGATGAGAGGAGGGAAGCCGTCCATTGTGGATAGATGGAGTCGCTGGGACCTACTTTTTTGTGATGAATTGGAAGTGAACTAAGGGGAGGCAGACCCAGAATATATGTGCTGAGGACCAATGGAAAGGTGGTGACCCAGGCCTGGGCCAACAGGTCAGAAAGAAGGCTCTAGACTACAGCAAATAGAGTTCACGTTTCATCAACAGACGCCACTGGGCACCGTGCACCTGTGTGCATGACATGGTTCTGGGTTCCACAGGGAAATGAAGAACATGTTTGGAAGGAAGGGAAGAAAGGAGTGTGGGAGACTTACTGCGTGCCTGGTGCTTCATATGTACCTGAGTACAGGGTACTGGGACAATGGTACAAAGCACCCTAGAGCAGGGGCTCCCCAAAACTGATCCTCGGGCTAGTGCTAGGCGGAATTCCAGAAGAGAGGACACTATATAATTTTTTAATATTGGAAAAGTAATTTGATTTGGACCACAGGGAAGACTACAAAGAAAAAGTAATTTAAGTGATGGTGGTATTGTTACTGCACGTTCAGGCTTTAGAGAAACTTCCATCTTTCTCAGCTTTCTTTCCTGGTGCCTTTTAATGCCTGAAGAGTGAGGTGTGAGTGTGTGTTTTCACTCAAGTGTGGTCAGAGAACAAAGCAGTGCTGTTGTCTCTGAGTCTTTCTGAGATATTTCTGGGTGAGAATGATCCCTCCCTTTGCAGGATCTCCTGTGTAACCAGTTTTCAAGTTTTTGATGATCTATCACTTAGATTCATATTTAAAGAGCATTCTACATAAACCAGATCTATTTTCCCTGTTAGCTGTTATGGTCTATAGAGAATTGTTTAAATGGACAAGTCAGACATGGCAGTAGATGGAATGATCTGAGTGAGGACAAGAAGATTCCAGTGTGTCAGGGGAAGGATCTGTTCCACTGCAGCTGAGTCCCACTTGGGATGTGGTGAAGTGAGCAAGGGCAGAACTGAGGACAGGGTTTGAGTGACCTAACCGGTGACAGTGGGTGGACATGAGGCTGAAGAGCTGAGCTCTGCAGCTGTCTCAGGAGACAGGTAGGATGAGACCTCTGGGAGCAGTGGTCAGTGCTGGAGGGCTGCTGACAAGGGCCAGGAGCCCAGGACCTGCAGGGACAGGCTCCTTTCCACCAAGACCATCTCCAGGTGATCTGTGCTTGGCCCAGGAAAGGGAGAAAAACAGAACCCTAGACCCTAACATGGCAAGTTACCTTACTCTTCTACCTCAGTTTTCCACCTAATGCACAATAAACATGGTCTAAGGAGGACAGTTCCTCACTACTGAAATCTAATGCTACAGCAGGATACATTTCTGCAAAGAGGGATAAGAGAGAACTTCAGTCCTAAGGCCTCAGTCAATAAGAGATTCCCTCTCCCATCTTCTTTCTTGTGTCACCACCCAGGGTTATAACTAGGCTAGAAGTCTTTGGTCAGGGCGTCCTCTCTCCAGCCAAAGCAGACGTGATTTTTATACTCCCCTTAGAAAGTAGAACACTTGGGTTCAAAGAGTCATTCAAAAGATGTCCCATTTTCTCACTCATTATAGACCAAGCCAAAAGTGTTTTCTTAACAGTGCAGAGGAGAGAGATGGGGCTTAGAGATAAGAAAGGAGTTCTTGAAAGCAAAGGGTTTGAAATTTTGGCCTAAAGGGACCTTGGGAGTTATTTTCCCCTGCCAGGCCTGAGTCACAATCAATGGTCATCGTGGCGTAGCAGAAAGAACATGGGCTTTGGAGTCAGACTTGGGTTCACATCCTAGCTCTGCTTATTAGCTGTGGGACACTGGGTGAGTTGACTTAACCTCTGTGATCCTCAGTTTCCTCAGCTGCAACATGGTGTGAGAATATTGGCCCCAATGTGATAAACAAATGGAATAAAGCCCATGAAAAGCTCCTGGTGCCACCGCATGGGGGCAACATCATTTCTCTTCCCCTTCTGTTCCCATGGTTACCTCCCTCCCACCTGGACCATGTGGGCATACCAGGAGGCAGGCAGATAAATTCATTCCATACTTCTTTATTGAGTGCTTACTATGTGTTAGGCACGAGGAATTTAGAACAAAATAGACCTCATCTTTCCCCTCATGGGATTTTTCTGTCCAGCGAAGGTGACAGAGAAAACAATTCACAGAGAAAACAAACCTTAAATTACAAATTGTAATCAATCTGTGAAGGAATTGAAACATCTCCGGGGTGCAGGAGTGGGTTCTGTCTTGGTAGGTGAGTAGGGAAGACCTCTCTGGAAAGGAGGCAGCTAGGCAGGGAAGTGGGGGAAGCAATCCAAGCAGAGGGAACAAGCATACGCCAAGGCCCTGAGGCTGGACAGCGTTCGGCCTGTGGGAAGAACTGAAAGGAGGGCTTTGTAGCCAGGAAGACTGGTAGGAGAGGAGATTGGGCTTTGATAAGTCAAAGTAAGGAGTTTGGATTTAGGTTTGGTTTGGGGTACAAGAAACTACTGAGCAAGCATGCGACATATCTAATTTATAACGATATTTCTCGCCCCTGCTGCTAGGAGAGTTCATACTTCTCCATCACAGCCCAGTGTGGGCAGCCCAGGCCTGTCTCAGGGAGGCACCCCCCCCCCCCACAGGCCTGAGCAGGGGGTGTGAGAGAATTCAGGCTATGTAGAGAGATGAGCTTTTGGAGGTGGTGGATGCGAGAGGCCAGCCTCCCACCCTAAGATTTAGTACCACCCACTCAAGCAGATGCTTCCATCTCCTGTCATCTGGGAGCTCCCTTTTTTTTGAGATGGAGTCTCACTCTGTCACCCAGCCTGGAGTGCAGTGGTGCAATCTTGGCTCACTGCAACCTCCACCTCCCGAGTTCAAGTGATTCTCCTGCCTCAGCCTCCTAAGTAGCTGGGATTACAGGGGCACACCACCACGCCCAGGTAATTTTTGTATTTTAATAGAGACAGGGTTTTGCCATGTTAGCCAGGCTGTTCTCAAACTCTTGATCTCAGGTGATCTGCCCACCTTGGCCTCCCAAAGTGCTGGGATTATAGGCATGAGCCACCGCACCCAGCCCTAGCTGGGAACTCTTTGCACTGAGGTAGGGAGAAAGCAAGGGTGCCCTTTTGGAGCAGGTGGGCTGAACTTCTGTAGCCACTAAAGCCCAAGCTGTGAGTCAAGCCTCCCAAGTTATTCTCACCTTTAATGAAATGCTCAGTCTGATTTTACAGGGAAGGAGGTACTGCCAGATCCAGGCCAGAAATCTGCATTCTGTACCCCCTGCTCAGGCCAGAAATCCCAAGGGCTGGGCCCAGCATGTCCCCTCTGTGGTGGGACAGATAGACTGCCCCGGTCTTCCAGAACCCTTGGGATACCCACAGAAAGAGGTAACGCTGCTCTGGCCCTCTTCTGAGGACCAGTCAGTGGAGAGCATGCAGCTTCCAGCCGCAGCCTCTCTATGAAGGGCTGAGGCCCTGGGCCGGGAGGCTGGAGGAGAGAGGGACCCAGTGACCCCTCAAGCTTCCACCTTGCTCTGTTACCCGTTCTTGGGCTGAAGAGAGACCCAAAGATACAGTGTAGAGATTCACACTGAGGTAACTCAGGGAGTGGAATTCAGGGCCTCCCACTGGGATTGAGGTGCTAATGACACAACTCCTGAACCCGACCTTAGAGTCCCAGCCAGTGACGTCAACAAAGTTGAAATGATGTAACCTGACTCTCCCCCTGCGGGGCTTGTGCAGGGGCCTGGGGAGGCGGAAGGAGTGGCCAGGAAACTGACTAGTGGACAGAACTCAGGGCAACCCAGCTAAGGTCAGGACAAGACAGAGTGAAGGTCCCCTGGCACTGATGTTACAGAAGAATTCGGTGGTAAGGGTCTTCTGGCGAGTGGCATGTGCTATCTGAGCGAGTGGCCCAAATCCTTCCTGAAAGCATTTATCCGGCACTACAGCCACCATCAGGTAAGACAGTGGGCTTCTTCTGGCCACGGATGACACAGCCATGGGGGTGAGCAGCAGCACTGCCATGGCAGCGTGTCGCTGTCACATGGGGATTCACATATGTACATATGTGTGTACATCCCCGTGTGTGCACATATTGCCCCACCTGGGGACAAGGGGTGCCTGGCCACATGTGGAGGGGCAGCGGTACGCCTGTGGCCACATTGGGGTGGTCTGCATAGGTCTGATGCATTGGGGTCAGAGGGGCAGCCTGGCCTGTGGCTTCTCTTCTCTCCTCACAACTCCAGCCCTGAAAAGCTGCTGGGGAGGCCTTTGGGGATGTCCTCTCCTCCCTGGGTTCTGCTATGCGGAGTGCTGTCTGGAGCTGTGATTCTGCTATTGGATTTTCCAGGTGGATTTTCTGATTGAAAATGATGCAGAGAAGGACTATCTCTATGATGTGCTGCGAATGTACCACCAGTAAGTGTGCTGGGTCCATCTCTTGTGGACCACTCGGGTTCCTTTGTCTTCAGGGAGCCCTGGGGTGGGTTGTTCTGAGACAGAGGAGCTCAGAGGGTGGATGCTCACTGCTCCTGGAAATCAAATGGACATACCATTCACTCATTTCAGCAACTATTTACACAAGTACTTTGTACTTGGCTTTGTACTAGGGGCTGGGGTATACTTGTGAGCCAGACAGATTGGTCTCTGTTCTCAGGTTGCTCACAGTCTGATGGAGGAGGCTGTCTAGTAGCCAGATAGATTCAATAGAGCATGATTGTTGGGACAGAACAACAAATGCCAGCTGGCCATAGTCCTTGCATCAGATGTCTCTGATCACCCACTTGCTTTTTGATTCATTTTGTATACTTTATAAGCTCCTGCCACTGCTGGGCACTGTGCAGAATCTGGAAATGAATTAGATCCACTTTCTTTCCTGGAGTAACTTGTGGTCTGGTGAGGGGAGATGAACATACACTGCAAACACAAAGAACTCTAATATAAGTTACATCAAATAACTGCTAAGTAGAGGTAAAAGCAGAAATGTGAAGAAAGGAGTTTTCCTTTCCAACTGCGAGGGAAGAGGAAGGACCAGGAAGGCTTGAGCAAGGCTTTGAAGGATAAGAAAGATTTGGGGCCAGGCACGGTGGCTCATGCCTGTAATCCCAGAACTTTGGGAAGCTGAGGCAGGAGGATTGCTTGAGCTCAAGAGTTAGAGACCAGCCTGGGCAACATGGTGAAATCCCATCTCTACAAAAAAAATACAAAAAATTAGCTGGGTATCGTGGCACGTGCCTGTAGTCCCAGCTACTTAGGAGGCTGAGGTGGGAAATCACCTGAACCCAGGAGGTCAAGGCTGCAGTGAGCCATGATTGCATCACTGCACTCCAGCCTGGGCAAGATAGCAAGACCCTGTCTCAAAAATAATAATAATAAAAGAAAAAGATTTTGGTAGGTGGAATATCAGGGAAGGGCATTCCAGAATGAGGGATCAGCATCAGCCAAAGTGTGGAGGCGTGAAAGCAAGGGTGTGAATGGGGATAAGTAATCTGAGGGAGGACACGGAGATCATAAATAGCCACAAGGCTGAAGAAGCTCCATGGGGACAGGTCATGGAGGGCCTTGAGCCTGCCGAGAAGAGTGGACTTTGTCCTCTGGGCAGTAAGGAGCCATCAAAGGGTTTTAAGCCAGGGAGTGCCTTACACTGAGAAAAGATGACATGACAGTGAGTACGTGGGCAAGCAGCTGGAGTCGAAGGTCTGAACAGCGTGAGGGAGGAGGCACGTGAACTGTGGTGAGGTGAAATTGACAGAGCTTAGCAGCAGATACGAATGGAGATGATGAGTGTGTGAGGAGTCATCAGCATCTCACACAGAGCTTTCCCCTCTGGAAAGAGCCCAACGTCAGAGATAGGCAGCACTGAGTTTGAAATCCTGGCTTCATCTCATCTGCAAAATGGGTCAACAATCCCTAGTAGACTGGTTTCCTGGGGATATTTATATGAGATAACAAAGTCTTCTCAGGCACTGGCCCGGTGTGAAGGGCTCTGGGCTTTTCAGGAGTGGTCTCCTCCATTCCTAAGCCTGGGCCCAGTGGCTGAAATGGCTTTCTCTTGGAATCCCTGGGTCCCTGAGGTCATGGCCAGGGGTGAGGCTCCAGGCATTCCCGGCATCTCCACAGGACCATGGACGTGGCCGTGCTCGTGGGAGACCTGAAGCTGGTCATCAATGAACCCAGCCGTCTGCCTCTGTTTGATGCCATTCGGCCGCTGATCCCACTGAAGCACCAGGTGGAATATGATCAGCTGACCCCCCGGCGCTCCAGGTGCAGAGGAAGCCACCAGGCTGGAGGCAGGGGGTGGAGAGGTCACCCTGGGTGGGGCAGTGCTGGCAGCCAAGCTGCACCGTCACCGACCTCTCCTCTGTGGCAGGAAGCTGAAGGAGGTGCGTCTGGACCGTCTGCACCCCGAAGGCCTCGGCCTCAGTGTGCGTGGTGGCCTGGAGTTTGGCTGTGGGCTCTTCATCTCCCACCTCATCAAAGGCGGTCAGGCAGACAGCGTCGGGCTCCAGGTGAGCAAGCAGTGTCCGGGGGAGGGGGACTGAGGGCCTCGCACCTCCTGTCTCCCCCTCACTCATCCACTAGGCTGTGTGGCACAACGTGGTCACCCACTTTTCTGAGCCTTCGGGCGAAGAAGAGACTGGCGCATCCTGATGGATGTTCTTAGGCTCATAGAAATCAGGCCGCAGGCAATTGCCTGTTTTCTTGAGTGAAGCTGGTAACCTGGCTGCTGCCTGCTTCCAACTGCTGCTTCCTTCCAGCTGCTGCCGCTGCACTTCCCCCCACCTCCCCCACTCCCCAAGAGAGGAAGATAGTGATGCCGGCATATGAAGTTTTGGACCTGTTGCCTTTTACCAGCAGGCGGAAAGAAAGCCTGGTGCAGTGTTATGCCAAAGAGCATAGACTCTGAAGCAGGGTTAGCTGGGTTCAATTCTGGCTTTGCTATTCATTAGGCTGTGTGACTTGGTGGAATGACTTAACCCTGTGCCTCAATTTCCTCCTCTATAAAATGAGTTGCCGATAGTACTGTTTACCTCATCAGGTTGTATGAGTAAATGAATTAATAGTAGAAAGTGCTCATAGCAGGGCCTGGCACACAAATGCTGTGAGTCTGGTAAGTGAACAGAGAAAGGGAGATTTAAGAAACACCTGGAATGTGACAGGTCACATGCTCACAAGCAGTCCTTGCTATATGCATTGAATGGATCTTCCCCATTTTACAGATTTAATAGTAGCTCAGAGGCCAGTAAGTGGCAGAGCCAGGATTAGAAACTGAGTCTCCTGACTGCCAAGCCCAGAAATCTCTCTTCAGCAACCCAAGTGCCTCTCCTTTGGGGTCCCCACACCTCAGGGCCTGAGCAGAGATGGGCAGACCTCCAGGTCTCACTCCTACCTGAGCCCAGGGCTGTGTTTTTGTGTGTTGAGATAAAGGAGGCCCTCCCACCATCACCAAGAGCTTCCAGGGGGTTTGTTATCAACATTCCAATCCGGGCTGCCAAGCTTGCGGCTTCAAGGGGCTCGAAGGCTAATGGTACAAGACACTGTGGCGTAGGGGGTGGAAACAGGGAGCTGACAGACACCGCTTTGTTCTAAATCCCTGTCTCACGGCTCCCTGGTGGTGTCTGAAATTTCAGCCCCTTCATTATTTCTTTCCTCTGCAGCACATTTTCCAGCTCAGAAATGCAGCCAGAGAAAACACATAATGAGCTCCTCTCTTGGCGTCAGCTGAGGCCGCCTTTTTTCCAGGGCAAGCTCTCTTAGGACAAGCAGTTCTCAATGCTGCCTCGATGACTGGGGGCGTTGGGGTATTTTAATGAGACCTAGAGTTTTACCTTCCTGGCTGTTTCTCAGGCTTATGAATTATCGGCCCTTTCTCTAGCTGACGGGTTCATCTCTCCTTTGTGCCGCTGTCCCTCAGATCGTTATATCATCGTGGCCCTTGCACAAAGGGCCCTTTGCAGGGCTCCACACAGGGCGAGACGGGGAGGAAAGTTGATCCTGCAACCTGAGCCAGGGGCCGTGTGGGAATCATTCTGACTGGGGTTCTGGGCAAATTCCCTTTAGGAATAAGACAGGGAACTTTACTCAGAGGAGCTTTGGGAAAAACGGCTGCATCCATTGACCTGTCTGGGGTTCATGTTTCTGGGGAGATCTCTCTCATGCCTGAGGGCAGCTGGAAGAAGATGCTGGAGGCAGGGGAGGAGCAGGTTCAGATACAGCCTGGCTGGGCTAAAGACCTGTGCTGATTTGACCTGTGAGGCTGGGTCCCCAGTGGTGGGCTTGGACCCTCCCACAGGACCTAGTCCTGGGGATCCACCCCTCTGCCCTTGTCCCCTGCTGGAGATACTTGGTTTTTTTTTGTTTTTTGTTTTTCCCAAGAATATCCTAACTTAACCTACATCCTCTGCCTTGCACAGGGCAGCCTGTGCCATACAACTTGCTGTATATTCCAGGCCTAGAAAATTATTCTGTGAGCCTTGGTTGTCCCTGTCATAACATGGACAGTGTAATCCCTGCCTTTGTGTGGGACTTGAGGGCTCTGACAGGTGGCAAGGATTCAGAGAGGGCAGGATGCAGAGAATTGCAGCTAGGCTTGGCCGGATGCCCTTCTTTTCTGCTTCCAGACACCCAAGAGACACCACTTGTCTATCAGGGAGACCTGACTTCAAATCCCACGACACTATTTACTATTGGGGTAACCTTGAGCAAGTCACTTTAACTCTCTGAGCCTCAGTTTTCTCATCTGATTAACAGAGATACAAATTCCTGCTCTGCAGGGTTGTTGTGAAAAATAGGTGGAAGGAGTTAGTCTGGCCGCTGTCCTTGAATTACATGTTCCCAGAAACCTAGAAGGTTCTTTAGTGGGCCCCCACCCCAGTGCCACTTTGAGCCCTTGACCACTCCTGTCAGGTCCCTGAGAAGACTGGGGTCTGTGTCCCGGAGTGGGAGGGAAGCGTCCCTTGGAATAGTGAGAAAGTGACTCTGTGGGAATGCTGTAGAGGGCAGGAGTTGCCCTAGAGGACCCCTTGGAGGCTGTATGTCCACCCAGCCCCACCTACCTAGACCCACAGGGAGTCCAGCTTGCGTCCCTCACGTGTGCCAGCAAGTCTCCAAAGGGTGAGCACGTGTGTTTCGAGTTAAGCCCGAGTTAAGCTGACCTGCACTAGCCTCAGACAGGAACCTCTCCAGGAGCCAGTCTCTGTTTTGCAGCTACGGGCTGTGTGACCTTGGACAAAACCTCACTTCCTTGGGCCTCAGTTTCAGCTGATATCTGAGAGTCCCTCCTGCCCTGTGGTTATTAAATGAGGAGCACCAGAATTGATCCCCAGGGCCGGGGTGCCTGGAGGAGCAGGCAGTGTCCAGCAGGGGGCAATCTCACCACAGCTCTGTATCCAGGGCTGGCTGCCCAGGGCCCATCTCACAATGCACTGTGGCCTAAGCCCTAAGAAGAGAGATCTGAGCTGAGTATTCAGGGATCAGGACTAACTCATGATAACAATAGCAATCATGTATTGAGTGCTTACTGTGTGCCAGGCACTAGCTGGCTTTACATGCACAAGTTCACTTAATTCTCACCGCAACCTTGGTATTCCCCATTTTACAGACGAGGAAAACAGGTTCAGACAGTTCAAGAGACTTACTCAAGGTCACATAGCTAATAATAATAAAAGAAGGGATTTGAACCCAGCACATCTGATGCCAAAGCCCTGTGCTCGTTCACTGTTCTTTGCTTGCTCCCAAAATAGGAATTCAGAGGTCAGGGCCACAGCAGAGTTAAAATGTTCATCAAGTTTCCATATGGTGGGAAAAAAAAAATCGTATGTGTGTGTGTGTTGGTGATGTGAGCTTGGCTCAGGAGTCACAGAAGGTCCCCACCCCGACTCAGTTACAGTGTTGTAGCAATTAACAGAGATAGGGAGCCAGCTTCCTAGGGGTGGGTTGGGACAAAGTCCCAGTAAGAATAGCTTAAAGCTGAGTGAAAGGTCACCCTTTG
The DNA here is from genome assembly GCF_028885655.2 of Pongo abelii. NCBI lineage: Eukaryota > Metazoa > Chordata > Mammalia > Primates > Hominidae > Pongo > Pongo abelii. The sequence goes on from NC_071994.2 coordinate 59,699,750, forward strand.
CATAGAATCCAGAATCTGATGGTGCCCCAGTGGAGTGAAAGGGGCACCAGAGTGAGGGTGCAGAGAGTTCTGAGATCTTCTCCCAGCTCTGCTGCACACCTGCTGTGCCCCTCACCCCTGTCTTGGTTTCTCCATCTGTAAAATGGGGCGTTGGTTGAACCTGGGATCCCCCAGGCTGATGGAGGGTGGGTTGGTTGAGATCAAGGCTTATTCCAGGGGATGGCACAGCCACCCTTCCCTTTTCCGGAGAGCAGTCCGGGAGCATCTGGTGGTGAGTCTGCCCCACTGCCTGATGCTCCCTCCACCCGGTGCTCCCTGCCTCTCCCTGTGGTCAAGGTAGGGGACGAGATCGTCCGGATCAATGGATATTCCATCTCCTCCTGTACCCATGAGGAGGTCATCAACCTCATTCGAACCAAGAAAACTGTGTCCATCAAAGTGAGACGTGAGTGAGGCCAGAGCAGGGCAGTACTCCATGACGGTGGGAGGGAGGGAGGGCGGAGGAGCTGTCCTAACCCCTGTGCCTTTCTCCCGCAGACATCGGCCTGATCCCCGTGAAAAGGTGAGAGGCCCCTCCTCTGCAGGCCAACTCTTCCCTGTGGGCCCAGGGTCCTGTTACAGCCCTGGGGTCCGGCTCCCACCGTGCCAGCCCTGCTTCTGGGCCAGTGGAGGCTGGAGGCTCTGGACACGGTGGATCTGGATTTGGGGCCTGGTTCCTCAAACGTCTCTCGCTAACCACCCTCCTACCTATTTTCCCTTCCCGTCAGCTCTCCTGATGAGCCCCTCACTTGGCAATATGTGGATCAGTTTGTGTCGGAATCTGGGGTAAGGGCCAGACCTCCTGTGATGGGGTTTGGGTGGGGTCATCTTCAAGGAGGGGCGGCCAGTCCTGAAGGGAGGGCTTGCTCTAGAGATGCACCCTCAGGGGCTTCACACAGGCCCCCAGGGCAGCCAGCGCACCGCTGTGGGGCAGCAGCCCTCGGCCAGGCCAGGCTGGTGCAGACACATCCCCAGGGACGGAATGATGACCTGGCTGGCGTGAGTTCAGCAGTGCTCGCCCTGCAGATCCCACAAGCTCAAGAGGCCGCTTGCATGCATGTGGACACTCAGTGATTCTGCTTCTATCTCTCTTTCAGGGCATGCGAGGCAGCCTGGGCTCCCCTGGAAATCGGGAAAACAAGGAGAAGAAGGTCTTCATCAGCCTGGTGGGCTCCCGGGGCCTCGGCTGCAGGTGGGTGGTGGGCATGACCTGGGGTCATTCGTGGCCAGTGCACCCCAGCAGGCCCCTATTGCCCTCCCCTTCCTCACTGCCACTTCTGAGGAAACCTTGCCTATCAGAGGTGTGACTGTCCGTGGGTGATGATACTTTTTTTGTTAGAGACAGGGTCTGACTCTGTTGCCCAGGCTGGAGTGCAGTGGCGTGATCATAGCTCACCGTAGCCTCAACCTCCCTAGCTCAAGCAATCTTCCCTCCTCAGCCTCCTGAATAGCTGGATCTACAGGAACACGCTGCCACACCCAGCTAACTTTTAATTTTTTTGTAGAGATGGAGTTTTGTTATGTTGCCCAGGCTGGTCTCAAACTCCTGGGCTCAAGTGATCCTCCCACCTCAGCCTCCCAAAGTGCTGGGCTTAGAGGCATGAAGCACCGCACCCAGCCTTGGTGATGACACTTCTTGGTGCCTGATTTCCCCTCTGAACTTCACGACAGGCCTTTAGGGCCAGAGAGACATCTCTAACAGAGCCCAATTTACAGATGAGGAAATTGAGGCCCAAAGGCAGAACAGTGTTACCTTGTGGGCCCTTGAGTCACTGCAAAAGGAGCCTGTTCGGCTGGTCATCTCTGTCACAGTTCTCTTGTCACTTATTACCTTGTTGGCTTCCTTAAGAGGCAGACAGGGAATTCCGAACAGACACTGGGCCACATGGGGCTTAAGCATGCAGGTGCCACTGTTACTCAGATCCCAGTTCCAGCCCTGCTTTCCCACTTAAGAGCTCTGGAACCTTGGGCCAGTTACTTAACCACTTTGAGCCTCAGTTTCTCCCTCTATAAATGGCGATAATAATTCCCACATCACAGGGTGGTTGTGGAGAAAGTAAAGTGCCAAGCTTAGTACCTGCTAAATAGTAAGCAGTTGGTAAATATTAACTATTATTATTTAAGTTATCCCTGTTCTTTCCTTTCATTCACATTTATTCAATGTTTTGTGCCAAGCATAAGTGATAAAAAGTCCCGCCTTTCTGGGAGACAACAGCCTAATCTAGAAGCCAACCACATAAATAGTTATAATATAGGGTGACAGGGACTCGAATGGAACTACATTCTGCGTCCAGGATGACAAAGAGGTGCCATCTCTAATCAATTAGTAGCAGCTCCCTGGAGTGCTGCTTTGAAAAGAATTCTAAAGCTGTATCCAGGACTGTAGGAAAGAGTGCTGTGATCAATGAGTGATTTCTGCCACCAATCTAGGAAGGAATAATAACGGTACGTGTACCATCCTTGCCGTAAATGTCATAGGAGCACTGAGAACAGAGCGGCTAGTTTAGTCTTGGGATAGAATAAGGGATCTGAGCCAGGCATGGTGGTGCGCACCTGTAGTCGAAGCTAGTCAGGAGGCTGAGGTGGGAGGATTGCTTGATCCCAGGAGTTGGAGGCTGCAGAGAGCTATGATCACACCACTGCACTCTAACCTGGGTGACAGAGCAAGACCCTGTCTCTAAAAAATAAATTAAAAAAAATAAGAGGATCTGGTGAAAACCTTATAGAAGGGATAGCATTTGAATCTTAAGGAATGGACAGGAAAGTGCTAGAAAGAAAGAAGAAACAGCAGATGAGGTATATTAGGTGAGAGGTTGGGTAGGAAGAATTACAAGGATTTTTCTGTGGCTGTTGCCCAGGGTAGCAGTAGAATTCAGGCTGGACAGGGAGACAGAGGCTGAAGAGGTAGGCAGTTGAGGGCCTTCAGTCCTGAGCTCATGAGTGACCTGTATCCTGAGCACTGGACATGGGTGACCTGTATCCCGAGCACACATTTCCCACCTCCCGCAGCATTTCCAGCGGCCCCATCCAGAAGCCTGGCATCTTTATCAGCCACGTGAAACCTGGCTCCCTGTCTGCTGAGGTTGGATTGGAGGTGAGTGATGCTGGGCCAGCCCCAGTGGGGGCCCACTGGAAATTGGGTCAGACTGTGACCCCGCAGTGACAGGGGCAGGTGCCTTTCCACATGGCCCTCTTTCAGCGGTCACTGAGGGAGTAGGAGCCCTACCCACCCTGCAAAGAAGGCTTCACAGAGCGGGGACGTTTGACCCTTCTGCAGCCTTCCCCAGCTCTGATAGTTGTTGGTCACGAGCTTGGGAATGTCGTAATGGTAAGCAAAGAGCGGACCTTCAGTGTCCACTTGCGTCGGACATTGTTCCATGCCCTTTACACTTCACAAGAACGCTGAGGGTTAAGTACCATCATTATCCCCACTTTACATATGAGGAAACTGAGACCCAGGGAAAGTATATGATTTTTCCAAAATTATGTACCTCGTATGGTAGGGCTGGGATTCAAACCTAGGTGGTCCAATCCCAAAGCAGGAACCCTTAACCTCTTCTTTGGACAAGTTACTTCATGTCTCTGTGCTTCAGTTTCCTTACCTGTAAGATGGGGATAATAAAGCCTTTCTGCCAAGGTTGTTGTGTGGGTTAAAGTAATTAATATGTATACTAGAACTGTGCCAAGCACATTGTAAGTGATCAGTGAATGTTAGCTATTCTGTTATGACGATTCAACACAGCCTCTGCTAAATGAGAAGCTCAAAGTTTCCCACATCTACAAACTGTGATTTCTAAAGCAAATGTCATCAAATTTAGCCAAAGAAATGAACATGTAATGGTATAATATTTGATAGTTGATAAGATAGTTATGAAGTAGGGGAGTGCCAGGGTCAGCTTTAAGCCCTCCCAGAGCTCCACCAGAGCTTCCCAACTGCTCCATTCATCAGAAGGAGCTGAGGTACAGCCACTTGAAGACCCAGCATCTGACCCAGAGCCCCGGGGGAGCCTGTCCTGCAGATGAGTGAGTGTACAGATAGCGCAAACACAGTAATCTTTCTCCATTTCCCCACCAGACAGGGGACCAGATTGTCGAAGTCAATGGCATCGACTTCTCTAACCTGGATCACAAGGAGGTGAGATGTGGGGGTCTTCACCTGTTGGCCCTTGTCATCTCCACACCCCACTTCTCACCCCCACCACCCTGGAGCCTAGGGCCTTCTGTGCTCTCTGCCTGGACTGCTGTGGTCTGTCAGGCTTAGGCCCACTGTCCTTCTGTCCCCACAGGCTGTGAACGTGCTGAAGAGTAGCCGCAGCCTGACCATCTCCATTGTAGCTGGAGCTGTAAGTCCAGAATGAGCTGGTGGGAGCCCCTTGACCCTCATCCCCAGCCCCTCTGACCTTTGATCTCTGCCACACACTCCCAGGGTAGCTGGTCTCCTTCCCTGAAGCTCTGACAGAGCAGAGTGAGAGGACTTCTGCCCAGCAAGAAGTTTGGGTCAGGGATTGCAGGAGCCGCAGTGCCTGATGGTGCTGAGAAGACCACCTGCATCTCGGCCCCCAGGGGTGTGGCAGGGGATCCCCAGGTTCCCCGGGGGCTGAGCAAGGGGCCTTTTTTCTCCCACGAGGGCCGGGAGCTGTTCATGACAGACCGGGAGCGGCTGGCAGAGGCGCGGCAGCGTGAACTGCAGCGGCAGGAGCTTCTCATGCAGAAGCGGCTGGCGATGGAGTCCAACAAGATCCTCCAGGAGCAGCAGGAGATGGAGCGGCAGTGAGTGCAGCCAGCCCTGGATGCCCTGTCCCACCTCCCACCCCACCATACGACCCCACCTAGCTTGCTTCCTGCCCGCTGTGTCCCCAGCCAACTTCCTTCTCCTCCCTGGAGGCCAGTCCTCAGACCAGATGAGTTTGGTGGTAGGTCAGCGTATCTATCCTTGGCCTCAGACCACCTGGCTCCTTCCTCCTTGCTGAGCAGAGCCCCCTGCCTTCCAAGATTCCAAGAATATGGAAAATAAGCATCCTACTAGCAGTAGGCTCTAGCTAGCTAGGATTAGCTACTAGCTAACATTTGTCAAGTACCTCCATAAGGCTGGTGTTGTATTAGGGCCTTGTTTATGTTTCTTAATTCCCACAGTAGCCCTGGGAGGTAGAGAGTATTAACCCCATTTCACAGGTGTGGAGACTGACACTCAGAGAGGTGAAGCCACTTGTGTCCAAAGTCACACGTGGTCAAGCTGGGATCACCCCAGGCAATCTGGCAAGTCCCCACAGGGCTGCCCTGCCTATAGTGATAAAGCTCACCCTTGTCCAGGATGATTGAAATGATGGCCTAAGAGAATAAATGGGGTGAGCAATTCATAAATCAAAAACTACTGTCAAGATCCAAATCCAAATACATTCTAGGCATTTAAAAGTATTTCATGGTGGGTCGTGGTGGCTCACACATGTTATCCCAGCACTTTGGGAGGTCAAGGCCGACAGATCATTTGAGGTCAGGAGTTCGAGACCAGCCTGGCCAACATAGTGAAACTGTGTCTCTACTAAAAATACAAAAAAATTAGCTAGGCATGGTGGCATGCGACTGTAATCCCAGCTTTTCGGGAGGCTGAGACACGAGAATCACTTGAACCTGGGAGGTGGAGTTGCAGTGAGCTGAGATCGCACCACTGAACTCCTGGGTGCAAAGTGAGACTTTGTCTCAATCAATCAATCAATCAATGTATTTTGAAAAGGAAAGAGGAAAGGCTGTCCCCATCTCCCCCAACACAGAGTTAGCTGGGAGTATTCCACCTGGCTAGGAGCCCCTGCCTTGCTCCTGGGGTCAGTCCAGGCCCCGCCTGTCATCAGTCACCTTACCTAAGTGTTTGGAGGAGGGTGCATGGAGTGTGGCCTTCACATGGATCTGCTTCCCTCCTCCCACAGCCCAGCATCTCTGCTCAGCCATGCCAGACAAAACCACGCAAGAGCACAGCGTCCAGACTTTGTTAGATAACATCCCCCGAAATCAAAGCTGGTCCAGGCCTCCTAGGAAGGAAGTCTAGAGAAAAACCATTTCGAACTTTTCTCAAATCAAGAATTCACAGTAAGGAAGAGTTCATTTCTCTTGCATAGGGCCAAACATGCCAATCTGCATTTGTGTTTCAGAAGGAGAAAAGAAATTGCCCAGAAGGCAGCAGAGGAAAATGAGAGATACCGGAAGGAGATGGAACAGTGAGTACCTCGGCTCCGCGCGCGTCTGTGCATGAACATCAGTGTGCTCAGGGGAGTGTGGCCAACCAGAGGCTGCCTCCAGAACCAGTTTACCTGGTTCTCTCATCCCCTGGTGGGTCCTCCTTTATTTGTAGTAAAGCCTGTCATATTATAGTAACTGGAACATAGTCTCATATAATTGCCAAGGTGGGGTTCACACTCAGTTTAGAATACAAGCTCCGGGACTTTGCTTGATTCATCAGGGCTAGAACCATGAGGCTTCTCCCCAGGCTGGCTGGGGCTCTCCGATATGCAGGAGATGGGCCTATGAGGGTTCTGACTCCAATAACAGGCATGGGGGTCTCATTTCAGGATTGTAGAGGAGGAAGAGAAGTTTAAGAAGCAATGGGAAGAAGACTGGGGCTCAAAGGAACAGCTACTCTTGCCTAAAACCATCACTGCTGAGGTACACCCAGTACCCCTTCGCAAGCCAAAGTGTAAGTTTCATGAGCCAAGGGGAGAGGCTAAGGGGACTAGACAGAAATGCTGGCCCTCCCTCCCCTCACCACCACCTCCCAAATGAATAGCCCTTGGTGCTCTGGGCTGTGGTTCCTTCATGGAGGGGCAGCTGTGGGTCAGAGACCATCTGCCCCAGCATCAAAGTAGGAGGGATCTGTCTGCTCCCCTTGTTCATGGGCCAGCTCCACATACCCAGCTCACAGGTCCCCCACAACACTGACACGGGCAGGCTGTCAGGCTGCTGAAGAGGGAATAACGGCCATGGCAAAAGTGGACTAGCTCATGGGATTACTGTCCTAGTGTTTTGGGTGCTGGGTCCTCCTCCTACTTGGTTCTGAACAGGGGCTGGGTTGAAGCCAGCAGCAGAAAAGAGAGGAAGGAGCTCACATCAGAGAAGGGCTCTGGTGGTCCAAGGTTGATTCATAGCTGTGAGAGGAGCTTACTAAGTGTCTCCAGCCCCTATATCCCTGTACGTGAACCACTGTCACACCACTCCAAGGATGGAGGCAGGAACAGGACAAGGAGGCCTCTCCCAGACACCCAGCTATGGGCTATGGCTGTGCTATCCTGGGGCCTCAGCTCATACTCTCCTTACCATCTCCTCTCTTCATCTGTCCCACATCCTCACCTCCATTTTCAGTCTAGGCCTCTACCACCTGCTCCCTGACCACCTTCTCAACCCCAGCTTCCATATGCCTCTTTAAGAGGCAGCCCACACTGCCAGAGGAAAACGGGGACCATGACAACCACAAGTCCAGGATTGCTGGTTGGTTCCTTACTCCTGCCTTCCAGCTGTTTTGACTTATAGTTGACACAGGACAGGTCCTACTCCAGCTGATTGTGCTCAGCTGAACTGGGAACCTCCAGCAAGGGGCTAATCTGGACTCAGGAGCCCAGGTTCCCCATCTCTGCTGTGGGGCAGTCATTTGGCATGTTGTGATGGGGTCTGGACAGCTCTGTCCCCAACTTTGGGTCACATCTGAGACCCATGGGAATGTCAACCTGCCAACATAGGCCACTTGCACCAAGGAAGAGGTGCAGGGCATCTGGATGGTTCCATTTCACCCCTCCCTGGTGCAGGCAAACAGCTCCCAACACATATTTCTTCCTGGCAGCAGGGCAGTGTCATCTCCTGGTCCTCTCAGAAGGACAAAGCACACTCTCATCAGCCTCCCCCGTGACATTCAGTATCAGTTGAGGATGTGGCCAGAGCTAAGATCCCAATGAATGATCGCTGTTTTAGACGGGCAGCTAATTTGCTCTTACGAGTGAAATAGGAGCTTCAGGAGAGAAATCGATTTTAATTGCTTCTCATGGAAGTAATCCTAGTCAATTTGGTACCTTCCAAGAAATTGGGCCTCAGCTTCACAGCAAACACACCCTCTCAGGAACAATAGAAAATAAAAACCCTTTCACTAGCTGGTTATTTATTTAGTGCTTTTTAACCAGATCAAGCTCCTTGAATAAAAAGACCAAGAATTTTGCATTTGCTCAAGGTAAATGTAGTCTTAGGCAGCTCCACAAAGCACAGGATGGATGACCCCCACCCTCCCGCTGAGCTGGGACAGCTGCTGCCTCTATCTGTCTCTGTATGCACCAGCAATTTAATTCTCATTTGGACCTAAGGCAGGAAATGCAGTGAGGTCCCTGAGCCAGCTCACCTCCTGCCTCACTCCCTGTTCCCTGGGGACTAGCATGGTCTCAGCTGAGTTGGTCCAGCAGGCCTGGGCCCCAGCCAGCTCCTATCCAACCACCCTTCAACTCAGGGACCCAGTTTGCAATAGGTTATACCTGACTCAGGCTTCTGTGCCTGCAAGGGGTGGGCCCTGCTTTTTTTTTTTTTTTTCTTGAGATGGAGTTTCGCTCTTGTTGCCCAGGCTGGAGTGCCATGGCATGATCTCAGCTCACCACAGCCTCCGCCTCCTGGGTTCAAGCAATTATCCTGCCTCAGCCTCCCGAGTAGCTGGGACTACAGGCATGCGCCACCAAACCCAGCTAATTTTGTATTTTTAGTAGAGACGGGGTTTCACCGTGTTGGTCAGGCAGGTCTTGAACTCCCAACCTCAGGTGATCTGCCCGTCTCCACCTCCCAAAGTGCTGGGATTACAGGCATGAGCCACTGCACCTGGCCCCGGGCCCTGCATTTTTTAAAATAAAAGAGCATGGGGCATCTCTTACCTAGAAAATGAAGTCACTCATCCTAATTATGTGCCTGGGATTGACTGCCCTCCAGCCTGCCCCAGGGGGCTCTTAAAATTGCCCACCTACCCATGGCTGATCCAGCAGACCCCCAACATTTTGCCAAGCCCTGAAGGCCAGGACACCACCACGGAGGCTCCTAACAGACCTTCCCTTAGCTTAGGCAATAGGTGGTTACGCAGGAGTTGCGGGGGGCAGCCTTGACTAAGGATCCGGTAGCTGAGGGATTCTTGAAAGATGGAGATGTTTAAATAGGAGATCTCCAACCTTCTCTCCCTATCCAAGGCCCCATCAACTATCTCCCCCACCTCCACCACAAGAGACCCTATGATTTGGAAGTTGAGGTTATTTTCCTACCAAACTATTAAATAACCATTTGTGTTCCATTGTTTTATTAAGTAGTCCTTGTTAGTAAGGGAGCATCAGGGTTCCACTCTTGGGTAAATGTAATTTGAGCCAAGAGCCAAAGAACTTAACAGCCTTTGCATAGGCCAATGGGCAAGTTCTGTTAAGCTTTTAAAATATTAAAAAGCAGCTCACATGCAAACTGGTATACTACCTTCGAGAGTCCTAGGAAGGCCAGAGTCCAAGCTGGAAACTCTGGAATGGAGGGTTTGCTCTTCTCTCCACATTATGTCAAAATTCAGGTCTTCCTAACTCCATGTACCCCTTTTACCTTTTGGGATGTCCCCACCTCCTCGAGACCTTCAGCCTCCATCTGCTGTCCACACTGTTCAGACATCCCCTAGGGTCCCAGAGCTCCAAGGCAAGGGTGATAAGCAGAAGTCAGGAGGGTCTGTTCTCCCATTGCAGCCCCCTGCCCTCAAACGTGTGCGATTCTCAGATATTCCCATCCTCCTCACTGCACTTCCCAGCCTTCAGCCCAATACCCTACAAAATGGTTCTCACGCTGCCCTCAGATCTGAGTTTCCTGTTGTTAGCCCTTTGTACAGACAGATAAACTAAAGCTGCCAAGGTTGAAAGCACTGTATGTACAAGCTCAGAGCAAAAAAACTTTGCTCTGCGCTCCTGAACTCTGTCCCCTGCCCCTGACCTCACAGCTCCCGTGGAGGAAGCTGATTACAGGTCCCCAAACTCCTGAGAAGGTTCTCCGGCCTCTTGGTCTCCCAAGTCCCTTTTGGTTCACCAGCTTCCTCCTCTTTTCCCCGGGTAGATGATCAGGGAGTGGAGCCTGAGCTCGAGCCCGCAGATGACCCAGATGGAGGCACGGAGGAGCAGGGAGAGCAGGTTCGCGTCCCCGCTTTGCTACCTGGCCTGGCTGCTCTGCTTACCCTCCCCGCCTCCTCCTGACCGCAGTGCAGACACCCAGCTTCGGGGGACCGGCATGTGTGGGGGCCACTAGAGTCTGTAAAGCTCCTCCAAGCCTCGGCTTGGCCCAAGCACTGTACACAAAGCCTAGAGGACAGGACTCGATGCCCAGGCTGGTAGATCAGCTGTCGGACACCGGTACCACTGAACCGCTGGCTCGAATATTTAGATATTGCCAAAATCCCCCTCTACTGCTCTGGCCCCTCCCTGAGGACCCCCTAGACCACTCCCAAATCCAGCAACTAAGGAGGTAGTGTCTGGTCCAGCAGGAGGCTTTCAGCATCCTGTTCCAGCACTCAGGCTGGTCCGGGGCAGATAATTCAGCCATCGCTCTTGGCCCCAGGGAGCTTCAGATTGGGGGTATTACTCTGTGGAGCTGTGGCCTGGGGAAGGAAGGGGGCTGGTGCACTGGTTATCTGGCCTGGATGAGGATATGTTTTCTGGGGGCACATCTCCTGCCGACTCCTGCTGGAGCTGTCCTTCCAAGAGCTGTCCCAGCCACTGCCTTCTCTTTGAATGTTGAAAGCGGAGGACTTGACCTGCACTATGAGACAAGCCAGTTTTGTTCTGTTGAACAGCAGTTCTAGGCAGACACCCAGGCTCCCTTTTGTCTCGAGCCATTTTTTGTATGGAGGGACCAGACATGGGTTAGAAAAGTCCTTGTTCTCTTTCAACAAGGCTTTGTATGTGAAGACTGTGATTTGGAAAAGCTCATCCTTCCGCAAGGGGTTTTCTCTTTGATGTTCTGGCCCTGACTTTGAAGCCAGTGTTCTGGGGAGAGGCATTTGAGAGTGACCCAGGGCCTGGGAACCGGGGCTTTTCTCAGGTGGTCTTAGGCCTGTTCTGCAACCAAGGCGAGGCCAGGTAAGCCGAGTTGGACAGAGGGTGCAGTTTTGCTGTCGGATCTGCCAATGCTGTTTATCTCACAAAGTCATGCATTCCTTGGGAACCCAGCTCCCATCTGCTGCCCATGGATGCTCTGGCTGAGCTGAACTGTGTCTCATCATTTTGTTATCTGTGTTCTTATAGCTTTTGGATGGTTTTATCGTTACGATGGCAAATTCCCAACCATCCGGAAGGTAGGACAGGGTTGGGTGCTGTGCTGGTGTGCTGCGTAGTTTGCTGTGAGTTTTGGCTTTTCCCAAACATTCCTTGTCCTGTCAACACTAAATGGTGTGACTTGGCCTGTTCACTTGGAAGGCTAACTCCATCTGCATCTTTGTGTCAGGTTGACATCAAATGGCAGGGTGCCGTTGCAAAGGCAACATTGGGAGAGGGATCCACGGTGTGAGACCTATCCAAGTACCATCTGGCAGTGTGTGCATCAGCACTGGCCCTGATGGGAACAGGAAAGGGGCAGGAAGCTTCTCCTGTGTTTCTCTGTCAAGTAGAACTAGAGACCAAGGCCAGAAGCTTGGGGTCAGACAGAGCGAATTATCGGGGTGGGTGTACCTAGTGCATGTTATGAGACTGGCTGTGCCAGACGCAGCCTGGCTGACGAGGTGCGGATTTGCTGCCTCAGGTTGGGACAGAGACCCACTCCAAGCACAGCCCTCTCCTAGGAATATCTCTGCATATGCCCAGGATAATGCATTTTTCCAATCTCTAGGACCTTTAATTTTCTCTCTAAATCTTATTACAATATCTCCAGGCCCTGTAAAACTCTCTTGTCCTTGTCTTTCTAAATCACATTGACATTTGATTGTGAAAACTTTGCTGTTAATATCTATAATTGGACATTCGAGATGACTTGGTATTTGGAGGTCAGGCAACAGCATAAATCTGGGTGAGCTAAATTGGATGTTATCACTTGACCGGCGCTTTCTGGCAAGATGTCGGTTCCCCAGAAACCAGAGCACTGGCAGCTGAGTGACGTTGATGATATATAATTCTCCCTGCCTGTAAAATGGGAATATTAACTGTGCCAGGAAAATCTACCCCCTTCCTCCAGCACATTGCTATTAAAATAACAAACAGTAATATTTTTCCCGACAGAGGTTAATGCCTTTATCTAGGAACATAGATCAAGATTTGTACAGCATTGAATAAAACTTGGAACAGAGTTCCTCTGGGAATTCCTTCACACATTGTCCTGGTCTCAGAAAGGCCTTGGTCTCATAAGACTATCTGTTTCACTTGACAGGCTGACTTTGGTGGCTTAGGATGCCTCATTGGGTTAGATTTCTAATTCTTCTCTATATACTGCCTCTACTAGAACTCAGCTAGAGAGGACAAAACATACACACACACACAAGCACACACACACACATGCACACATAGGATTTTACTTGAAAAAATAATAAAGGAGACAGATATGTTAAATCTTTTCAGGCACTAATAACATGTAAATGTAAAAGAACTAAAATCTTCTCTACATACCACCTCCCATCAGAAATCATGTCCTTGAAAGTGCTGTTGATAAAGAAATAGGGTTGGCTTTCCCCTATTCCTTAATCTAATTATTCCAGAAACAGCTGGCATTTTGGTTTTCATTTTCACTTCCCAAAAAAAAGAAAAATTGCTTCTGGGTAGAATCAATAGCACAATCGCCCCATCTGCCTCCCCTCTCAGTCTGGACCAAAAGGAATATTGTAACTGACAGGCCATGGATGTAACTGACAGCTGAAAGGACAACAGAACCATGCCCCTCATACTGGCTCTGAAAACTCATCATCATTTTTTCTAGAGCTGTGAGAGACTCTTTGTCTCCCAGCAGCTGGAACGCCAAGTCCCCAGGAAATGCAAGTGGGTATCCATGGCCATGATCATCTGTGCATAAATTCCCCTTATTTAAAAATATAAAGATTCAGCTCATGCCTATAATCCCAGCACTGTGGGAGGCCGAGACAGGCGAATCACGTAAGGTTGGGAGTTCAAGACCAGCCTGGCCAACAGGGTGAAACCCTGTCTCTATTAAAAATTCAAAAATTAGCTGGGTGTGGTGGCACATGCCTGTAATCCCAGCTACTCGGGAGGCTGAGGCAGGAGAATCACTTGAACCCTAGAGGCGGAGGCTGCAGTGAGCCGAGATTGCACCACTGCACTCCAGCCTGGGTGACAGAGCAGGCCCTGTCTCAAGAAAATAATAATAATAATATAAAGATTCAGTGCCTTCTATTTCCACCTTGGCAGTAAATCCCTCTGGGGCTCAAGGTTCCCAGGCCTTTGGCCCCACAGAATTTATGCCAGGGCCTGAAGGATTCATGATTCTGACTAAGCCCTTTCATCAGAATTGCTTGAGTCACTCACACAGACCAGCCCTACTTGCAGGAGCCCACCGTCTGGCAGGGAAGGCAGATTCACACACAGCTAAGTAACCTGTGTGGGGCTAGTCTGAGATCAGTGGGAAATGCCATGGGGCAACTTGCCCTCTGCATCTGTACAGATGTGACTTTCTTGGGCGTGAGACAGAAACTGTCTACTACCCCCGCCCCCCCCCAGAAGCCCTGACTCTATAATCTTAGCACTGGTAGTGTTTTTTTTTTTTTCTTTTTTTAAGCAACAGAATGGCCATTCTTCTCATGGTGGTCCTGGAGGAGGCCAGGCTCTTACTCTAGCAAGCTACCATTAGGCAGTGTTTCTGGCTCCTCTTGGGAAGCTGCTGTGTGAATCTCTACTACGATGGCAGGGATTCATCTATCAACTGTGTCTAGTGAACAAGGTAGGCAAGGAACCAAGCAGGACTCTGAAGCAGTGAGAACCATTTTCTTGAGAGGCTCATACACTGCTCTGGAGGTGGGTCCCAGAGGTGACCATTTCCAGAGCACATTAGCAGTGCACAGAGGTGTGTGTCTTTAGGAGAGGAGCTAGGAAGAGTCCCTCAGAGGTCCATAATGGCCCACCAAGTCCCTCCAGCTGTGGATGAATGTTGTGTGTCCATTGCTAGGGAGCTCAATTCCTCATTCCTGGCCTTGGATGCTAAGATGATTCAGGAAATTCAAGAGCAGATCCCCAGAAGGCTTGTTGGGGGCGGGGGTGAGCTCAGTGAACAGGCAGTTTCCTCCTTGCCCCAGAAATTGCCCAGGGTGTGGGCTGTCTCTGCTGCCCCTCTCCTGAGTGCTCGCTCTGTCCTCCACGCTGTGTGTGATGGGGGCTGACCCTCCCTCCTGCCATGTTTCCCTTGCCCCCAGCTCATCAGGGCACTGTAGAAAAACTGGGACCTCGAAAACTCAGGTCCAAATCCTGGTACTATCACTTACAAGATGTCTGACATTGAACAAGGGACTTTACCTCTCTGAGCCTCAGCTCCTTCATCAAAGAATGAGGGTAAACCTACATAGGAGATCATTGGTATAAATCCCTTGGCACATAGGCAGTTCATAAATGTTCATTCTCTTCCTGCCTTAGCCCCTGGCTTCCCTGCAACCCCATGAGAGAAGCAGCCAGGAATGCAGGCTAGGTGGGTTTAATTCCTACAGGAAAAATAAGGAGTCTATTTGCCTTTCACGTCTCTCCCCAAATCCTCTAGAACCCTGATGGTGAGTATAAAGCAGTTAAGCCATTCTCTCCATGCCCTGCCTCCCAGTCCTGCAGTTTCCAGCTAGCCTTCAGTAGAGGGGCCCAGTTCAGAGGAAACTGTGGGTCTAGACTCTCCAGGGTGAAATGGTCCACAGCTTAAGCATGCGGGTAAAATCTGATGTCCCTGGCTCTGAGCCCCCAGGTCTGAGTGTGACTCCTATCACCTATAGCTTAGGACAGGACCTCTACAGATGAGGCTTGCCAGCCCTCCCAGATTTTCTCTGGAATCTCCCAGGATGCATCTCTGAATCTGAACATGAGATGATGCAGAAGGCATATGCCAGATACTGGAAAATCAACACAATGCCCTTTATTTATATAGCACTTATTTTTTTTATTTTATTTTTTATTTATACAGAACTTTTACAAAGTTCTTTCATGGATGTTATTTCATTGGCACTGGGTGGCAAGCCTGTGGGGGAGATATTTTTACCATTTTGGAGATGAGGCAAATCAGGCCCAGAGAGGTTAAGGAACTTAGCCAAGGCCACACAGCTAGTTAGTGAACTAATAAGTCAGTCTTTCTGGCTGGTAAAGAGAATGTGTCTCCCACTCTGCAGTAGGTAGCAGTGGCCTTCCTGTCCTAAAACTGAGGTCTGATGTCCAGTGTGGTGACAGAGCTGAGGGAGGGGATCTCCATGGGATGGTTGTGTTATCTGAGGACTGGATGCCCCGTGTGCTGTGCTGTCGACACTAGTTGTAATCTTTGTCATATAAACAATGCCACATCTACTCAGAAAGGAAAAGATAAGAAGAAAGCCAAGTATGACAGCCTGCAGGACTTGAGAAAGAATAAGAAAGAACTGGAGTTTGAGCAAAAGCTTTACAAAGAGAAAGAGGAAATGCTGGAGAAGGAAAAGCAGCTAAAGATCAACCGGCTGGCCCAGGAGGTACGTGTCCTGCCTGCAGGCCAGGCAAACATCCCTGGGACACAATGTGGTCGTTCTCCATGTGCTCCCAGAGGACCAGCTGGAGTTGTTCTCCTCAAATGGCGTACAAGGGTGGAGTGAGCCCGTTCCTGCTCCCCAGCCTAGAGAGAGAGATCATACCACCTGCCCAGGGCCATCTGAGGTTAGCTCCTGGCTTAGGAATTGAAGCTAGCCTCCTTGCTTGGGGGTGTGAGTCTTGCTCCTGGCTTTGGAATTGAAACTAGCCTCATTGGTCGGTGGGGGGTGTGAGTCTGAGGTTAGCCTTTCTGACCAGATGGTAGGTCTCAGGTTAGCCCTTGATACACCTGGCTTAGAGGTTTGAGTCTGTCCTCTTCACTCTACCCCACCAGAGTCTAAGGCTAGGCTTCTCCATCTCAGGTATGGCTCTGAGGCTAACCCTTCTGCCTTGCTTGTAGCTTTGAAATTAGGCTTCCACTGACCTGTCTACAAGTCTGAATCACTCTGGCCTCCCTTCCCAGGTTATTGTAAGACCAGACTCCCCCACCCAACTTAGCTTGGCTCTGAGAATATGGGTCTGAGGCTAACCCCTTTATGTAGGTGGTAGGTCTGAGGCTATCTCCCAACTAATCAGGCTATGAGTCTAAAGCTGCTCCCCTCAAGATAGGGTGTGTCTGAGGTTAGACCTCATCAACCTGGGAATATATCTGAGGCTGTTCCCATGAAGACATGTCCAAAGCAACCTTACACCGTGAATAATTCCTATGCTAGGTGAGATGGGTAACCTTAACTCCCCAGCTGTAGGAGGTATCATTGTTTCTGCTTCTCTTTAACGCATCCATGAATCAGAATGCCAATTTGATTAGATTATAAAACCAGAGAAGTCCTGGAAAATGTGAAATGCATTAGGTCTGACATTATGAACAAATTAGCTACAAAGTTAAAAATAAGATTGAACTTGTGCTTCTGAGGGCAAGACAGAATGGAGCAGGAAAAAAAAAAGAGTCAAGTTAAACTCTTGGAATGTGCTGGGGGAGGCTACAAAAACACCATTCTTGGAAAATCATAAGAGCCTCAGGGTTCATGGGGATCTGGGATCCAGCTAATCCCTCACAATACATAAGCCCCTTTTCTGATTTTGCCTACAAGTTCTGCTTAGTGAATTTGACACCCCGCCACTCTCTTCTCCCTTGTTGCCGCCTCCTTGAGGGCCAGTTGGAACAAACCCAGGTCTCTTTCTAGATAGCTGATGCACCTCACAGTACTCTGGAGTTTTTAAAGGAGTGCTTTCATGCTATTTCTATCCACATGTTATTCAAATGTGCCCTTTGTCCTCTCCTTTCTGCGCCGATCCTGGGTCCCAGGTGTCTGAGACAGAGCGGGAAGACCTTGAAGAATCGGAAAAGATTCAATATTGGGTGGAGAGGCTCTGTCAAACACGCCTCGAGCAGATTTCCTCTGCTGATAATGAGATTTCAGAGGTAACAGAGCCCTTCTTTCCACATAGACCCTCCTGCTGCCTTCAGAATGATCCACTGTGGGGACAGTGGGAGGTGAGATGACAACTAGCAAACGTCACTAGCCTCACAGTGCCCATCCACTGTCCAGACCCACCCCTACCACCCCACTCCCGTCTTGGGGAGGAGGGATATGTCTGTATTTCTGGGCATATTCCCAGAGTGATCACTAAGTCCCAGCTCATCTGCGATAGTCTCAGTTAGGCCTGTTGTCCTGGCATCATGACTAAGAGTCCCCCTTACACTCTCAAGGGCATTCCAGTTTAGAGAATGAACTCTGTGAACACCTTACCACCCACAGATGGCATAACTCGGGGCTCTTCTGCATTTGTGCACTCCCTACCAGCAGCCTAGTATGGGCTCAGCTGGGCATCCAGGTGGCAGAGGAATGGCGCCCCATGGTTCTGATTTAAGGGTGGTGGGTCTCCAGTAGCAAGAGAAACAGATTAGAAGAGCATAGTGCTCGATGTATTGTGAAGTGGAGCGCTAATCAGAGTGACAATTACAGAACTTCCTTGCAACCCCCCCAGATGACCACAGGGCCCCCACCTCCCCCGCCTTCTGTGTCTCCCCTGGCCCCACCCTTGAGACGCTTCACAGGCGGACTGCACCTGCACACCACTGACCTGGACGACATCCCTTTGGACATGTTCTACTATCCCCCCAAGACTCCCTCTGCCTTGCCTGTGATGCCCCACCCTCCACTCTCCAACCCACCCCACAAGGTCCCGGCGCCCCCTGTCCTTCCCTCATCTGGCCATGTGAGCGCCTCATCCTCCCCATGGGTGCAGCGCACTCCACCCCCCATTCCCATCCCTCCCCCGCCATCCATTCCCACCCAAGACCTCACTCCCACCCGCCCACTGCCCTCGGCACTGGAAGAAGCACTGGGCAACCATCCCTTCCGCACTGGGGACACAGGCAATCCAGTGGAGGACTGGGAGGCAAAGAACCGCAGTGGGAAGCCCACTAACTCCCCTGTCCCTGAACGGAGCTTCCCACCCACCCCAAAGGTAATCTCCCTGTTCCGTATGCTATGTTTGGAAGTAGGAAGAGTGGGGAGAACTGCTGTTTCCCATGTCCTCCACTGCTCCTGAGAGTGGAGACAGAAAGAAACATCATCTCACCCCATTTTCCAGGAATGCCCCCTCCGTGTTCATGTGTGGACATCCTGCATGTATATTATGGTGGTTCTCACTGATTTTGAAGTGCTGTGTTGTATGGTGAATGGCCTGGGACCTTTGGGGTAAGCAACAGTGTGTCCATTTGATATTCATTGCTCTCTCTTAGCTCTTCTTTGCTAGTGTATGCTGGTAACTTTCAATGTAGAACTTGGAAGGCTATGTTAATGAATAGCCAGCACTCTGTCACATCCAGTCACTTCCTGATATTATCCCAGAAAGCCTTGAATATGGGAAATGACTCCTGATTTAACGGGAAAAAAAGGGAGGGGAGGAGGAAGCAGGGGCGTATTTGGCTCTGTAAATGAAGTGATAACACTGTACCATCAAATGCAGTATTAGGACATTCCAGTGCCATTTTCTACAGTACTGGTCAACTGCACTGGCTTGAAGTGTAATACCTAGAAATTTCTGGCCAATTTCCAGCTATAGAAAAAATGAAGATGAGAGAGTTCCTAGAAATAATTTTCTATTAAAAGAACAGGAATGTTTTTCTTGGATGTTAGGAAGATGAACAGTGTCTTTCTGAAAAAGACATATTTCTTATTAATTATTCGTAATCCAAAGACTATTTTGAAACATGCAATCTCTGAGGAAGACAGGGAGCTTGGATCCCATGAAGGGAAAAACAAAATATTATTCCACTCCCAAAGCTATGAGGCCAGGCTTGAGTCAGTGCAAAAGCATCTCATGTCAGCTGAGGGTAGCAGGGGTTGCTGAGGGAGGGCATAGTCAATAGCACCTGACCAGTGGTTTTTATTAACCTTCCCTGCGTGGATTTGAGTTCCTGCATGGAGAGCAGGACAAGCATCTCAGAGCACTCAGGAGAGCTTACAAGGAAGGTGGGAGTGAAGAAAGTGCCAGATGCCAGGAAGGCTGCAGCTTCCAGCGGGAGACTCTCAGAGGGACCCTTTCTGGACCTCTGGTTGGAGTTGTGAGCCCTGCAGCTTCGATAGGAAGAAATCTGCCTGTTCTGGGGACATCTTCCCCCAGAGCCCAGCCAGGAGCTGGTTTCTAGAGCTGAGTTAGCCTTGCACAACATTTTTCTCTGTAAGTGGCCTCCATCAAGATGAGCAGTAGCTTTTCCTCAACAAATTTGATTCCACTTTGATTGAGTACCTGCCTGGAGCCTCTCTCTGTGAAGGGGAGAAGGGAGCAGTGCTGAAGAGGATGCGGAGGAGATTGACATGCCTGTGCTTTCCAGGACTTTGCCATCTGAAGGATGAGCTGCTGCCCAGGCAGGCTTCTGCTATAAAATATGCGTAAGGAATGCGCTATGGGAGGGATTCATTCTAACTGAAGATTGAAGACACCTCTGTAGAGGGCTTACAAGCTGAGCCTTGAGGGATGGCAACACATGGAGGATGGGAGCAAGGACATTGGAAGTGCAGGGAACATAAAGATGGCAAGTTGGAGTAGCAGGGAGTTGGACTGGCTGGGTTTGAATCCTGGCTCTGCCACTTACTAGCTAGGTGACTGAACACATGCTACTTCATCTATCTGAGCCTGGGCATCCCTGTCCAAAAATAGGAATGCTAATGGAAGCTACCTATTCGAATCAAATAAGTTAATACACGAACACATTATAAGTTAAGAATGGCAAGAGTGGCAGGCACGTCGTGGATGTTCAGTAGACATTAACTATGGTTATTGATAGTCCAGAGTACAAGAAAATTTGGGTGAAGCTGCAAACCTGGGATCTTAGCAATCTCAGTCTCAGCAAAACTTTGAGTCAGGATCAAGATTCAAGACAGAGTCCAGATTTCTCAGATTCTTCAAGGCATCACCAAGTTCCCACTGTTAGTTCCTGATCAGAGCCCAGGGAAGGTTAAAAGCCCTCCAACACGAGGAGCCTCTGAAGAACTGGACCATAAATGTCATAAGCAACATCAAAGCCAGGGTTGTCCCAGCCTCGAAAGCCAGGGGGCTGTTGTTTGGTTGGCTTCATTTGGCCCACCTCTCACCCTTGTACCACCCACCCTCCTCCTCCCTGCATGCCCCTGGCAAGCTGTCATCAGTGCTGCAGCAGGAAGTGTGAGTGACCACACGCCCACACAGTCACCCCAGCCACCAGCAGGTCCCAAGTCATGGAAACAAACACCTGTGTTGGCTTGACACTTGTGCCTGCCACACCAGCACCTGCCATAGGGGGGTTTTCAGGGCCAGATCTATCCACAGGCACTGTCCCATGTTCTCACCATACTATTTAGTCATTCATTTATTCATTCAACACATGCTTATTGAGCACCTACTGTATGCCAAGGCACTATGCAGGGCACTGGGAATCCCTGCTAGATAGACAGCTGCAGTCTCCTTTCTCAAGACAGTCTGCTGGGGAACAAAGAAAAGTAGGTACCCGCCACACCATCAGGGTGGAGATGGAGGAAGCACAGGTGCTATAATAAGGAAGAGGGCTGGAGTAGAGGAAAAGCTCAAGGGAGGTTTCCAGAAGGCAGTGATGCCCAACTTAAGACCTGGGAGGCAAAGCGGAAGAAGGAAAGAGCACATGCAAAGGCCTCAAGGCAAGAAAGCCTGGCATTTTTTGAGGCTAAAGCTAGGCAGTGTGAGGAGCGTGGCGAGGAGTGAGAGATAAGGCTGAAAAGGAAGCTAGAGAAGCTGGTGAAAGGCCTTGGGAGTCAAGCCAATGAGCTCAGTAGTCAATGGGGACACTCGGGAGGGTTTGGGGGCAGGGTTGTGAACTGATTTGATACATCTTGCCCAAGAAGATCAAGTGGGTTAGAGCCAAGCAGACAGGTTGCGTCAGCTCCCCCGGATGCCTCTCTTACTGGTCTTCACCCCATGGCCTCTAGAGACTATGTGCCTACCAACTAGGAACAGCAGATGCTTCACACTGTGGTCCAGGGACTGGAACTGTGGCCAAAGAGACAGCCCTTAAAGACAAGGGACACTGGATAGCACCCATGGCCACTGACAGAGGGGTCTGAAAGTGTGTCTCCTCAGTGACACTGGCTGCTGGCACCCCCAAGGCAGGTTCTAGCTCAAGTGTCCGATTTCTTAGAGCCACTCCGTAGTTTCTGTGGTCTCAGCCCACACTGTGGCCAATGGGCTTCTCATCTCTCTGCTGAAGATCACACCCCCAGGACCTCCAGCAGATTGAATGAACCAGGCTGGCTTCGCATGTGCATGGGTGTAGATTTGCATGTGTGTAGAAGTAGCATGGCTGGCCTTGGCCACCCCACCATGACCTCACCTGGGTCCGTGTTAAACTAACTCCTGTAGACATTTTGCCCAAGCCCACAGCCTCCACGAGGCCCTGGCGTGTCCACCATTTCCAAACCTGTCATGGTCCACCAGGAGCCCAATTTCATCTACAGGCCAGCTGTGAAATCTGAAGTTCTGGTAAGCCCCTTGGGTCCCCTCCAGGTTGTCTCTAGAGGAGCAGACCAGGGCTACCTCCCCTGGGCTCTGCTGTCTCTGGAGGGCAAGTGAGGTGGGTCAAAAATGCAGATCACAGATGCCGTCTCTTAACCTTCTTATTGGCCAAGAGATGAGCCACATGGGTGTAAGTGGATGTTGACATGACCAGTGGAATTTCTGTTCCCCACTTCACTGAACAGCCTGGAGCTCTGTTTAAAAGTAATAATAATCACTACGACCTGTGAAGAGCCTACTATGTGCCAGGCTCTGCATGGCCTCAGTTAATCCTCACAGCAGGACTGTGAGATGGTTCCTGTGGTCATCCTGTTTAACACTCAAGGAAAGGGAGGTTTAGAGAGGTTACCAGAGGGGCACCAGGTGCCCCAGGCAGAGCCTGGACTTAATACTTACCCTCATGCCTTTCATACTCCAAAGCCCACGCTCTTACCCTCACTGTCATCTTGCCAAAACCTACAGAGATTCCAGGTGCCCTGGCCCCAGACCTAAGGCCTGTTGTGGCCTGGCATGAAACACTCTCAGATGGGGAACTGGCCAGAGCAGGTTCACTCCCTTTCTCCAACTTACTTCTCACCTCTCACTGGGGCTGGAAGTCTGAGTTGTGGTCCTGGGGAAGTGGGAAATGTCCGCCAGTCTCAGTTACTGACGGCTAAGGGAGCTGGGATTCGTGTGCACCTCCCAGAGGTGCCGACCACTGGCTGGCCTCCCATGAACAGTGAGAAGACAGTCATGTCAGAATTTTAACTTCCCTTTCAAGGAAACTCTATCCAAATGTCAGGGCAGGACAGCTGAGGTATTTATTTTGGGCCTTAGCTGTCCCGTCAGCTCCCCAGAGAGCAAAGTTTTTGCTCCTGGGACAGCCTGCGGATGCATCCATGTCATGTTCTCTGGATAATGTCAAGGGGTGGTGTCTGCTTGACAACAACTGGTTAGCATCTTTGGACGTTGAGTAGGCCCTTAACATAAGCCAGACTGTCTGCTCGGGGAGGGACATTGGCATGGCAGCCCCAGGCTGGCAGGCCCGAGGCCTGGCACCAGGGGGCAGCCAAGACCTATTGGTAACTTCCAGTGTGGAACTTTTTTTTCCTCTGGCAGCCACAGGAGATGTTGAAGAGGATGGTGGTTTATCAGACAGCATTCAGACAAGTAAACTGATACCCATTGTGTGTCTGGGGGTCTCCCCACCACCCCCATCACTCCCACTCTGTGCCACTTCTTTCTCTCTGGGAGTACCTGGTCAGGTCCACAGTGGCCCCATCTGCCACCAAGCCTCAGGCCAGAGCTGTGTCCTCCATTGCCTGCGCAGGGGTTGGGGAGGATTTCATATCAGATGGGAATCCAGGGCTTATTAGACCCCATGCGTGAGCTGAGAAACAGCAGGATCCCTGGGCACTCACCTCTTCTGCTGCTGTTTTGTCCAGAGAGGAGCAGGGCAGAAGGAACCCTCAGAGGCCCACAGAGGCCAAGATGGGCCCTCGCTCCAGCCCTAGGAGAGAGGGAAGGGGCTGCTTAGGTGTCTCCCTGTACCTTCCCCTCTTCTCCTCCGGGTAGATCACAGCTTCACCAACCCTGCCTGACACTGAACCAGCCAGCATCAGGGAGGAGGTGGTGGCTGAGGTCCTCCCTGTGCCTAGGGCACTCCTGTGCACAGGGACGTGGAAGTCCTTGCTGGTCCTCTGAGTGGCATCAGGCAGGCAGCCACCTACCCCCCTGCATCCTGGGGTACCTCCACGGAGCCAACCATTGGATTGGCTATTTCATCACCAATGAAAGAAACCCCGGGACAAAGGGAGATCTTGCAGCCAGCCCAGGCTTCTCCAGCCTCCTTACTTGATAACTCACCATCAGACCACAGGCTGATTTGACTACAGGCAGGGAGCAGAGGGGCAGTATCAACTGTGCAGTGAGACATAGGTGTCAGCAAAAGAGGCTGCTCCCAGCCCAAGGATTTGTCAATTTAATCTTTCCAACAACCCTGGGTGGTAATTGCTATTATCATACCCATTTTATCTATGAGAAACTGAAGCAGAGAGATTTGAAAATGTGCCCACGATGGCACAGCTAATGTCAATCCCTGGATTTGAATCCAGGAGGTCGGTCTCTGCAGCCTGTGCTCTTAAACACTGTACCATCCCGCCTTAAAGCACTGTCGTCACAAAAGAGGCCTTCCAGGACCTGGCGGTTTAGGGCACAAACAGCCCTCACAGGGAGAGAAGCAGGGAAGTGCAGAGTCTAGGCTCCAGAGTTGGAGTCAAACCCTTTGCTCCCCTGCCCACTGACTGGGTGACCTTGGGCGTGAATATCACCTATCTGGGCCTCAGTTTCTTCCTCTGTTGAATGAGGGGCTGGGCTGCCTCTTTAAGGGCCGACCAGCTGCAGTGGCTTATGAGTCTCTGATCTAAATTCACACAAAACACAAGTACCTGCCATCTGGCCCATCCCTGAGAGCTGGTTCTCAGGATCATGGAGCAAGGAGGCCAGAGCCACCATTGCCCAGCCTTCCAGGAGAAACAGCTGGAGTAGGCAGCGCCCTCAAAGTCAAAGAGCGTCAACTCCACATTCTGCCCAATGATCCTTCTTGCCCGTGCATTCGCTGCGCCCCCTCTGTCTGCTGCCCACACACTGACCTGGATGTAGCCTCCAAGCTGAGCCGAGCTCATGGCCTCTTGGGGTTGAGCCTGGGTGATTGAGGCAAGTGAGGAGGGATGCCAGGCAGATGCTTGGGGATCTGTCTGCTGATATTTGGTGCTCGTCTTGTGCTCGGAACTTAGTTGGTGTATTCTGAGGATAGGGGAGTCTGTGGCCTCCCCACCACACAGACCATGGGCCCCAGGGATCACTTGGTGTGGTCTAGGGACCTGCATGCTGTGGGTGGCTCCACTCAGTCCGGTGAGGCCTGTCACGGGGCTCTCCTCTGCTCCCACCTTCCATGGGGACCAGCCATGGCTCTGCTGCCCTTGTGCTTAGCATCCTGGCCCCTCAGCCTGGGGATGCCCCTGGCTCCCACTCGCTGTGTATGACTCCCGAGGAAGGCCATGTAGTTCAGGCATTACCTCATTGTGTGTTCAGGTGCCACCTCACTGTCTTGTTTCTATACCCTGGAGCCATTGTCCCCACAGCATCCCCCATCAAGCCAGGTCCCCTGAGATGTGTGTCCTCCCTTCTCCCTTAGCTAAAGGGCCAACCTGCACTCCCCGGAATCTGGGGAGGCCTCTTACCTTCTAGGTAAGCATTACATGAGGACACTGCCAGGCCCCAGGCCAACACTGCTTCTCAACACCACCTGCTTTCCTTGTGGTGTCCGTGGGCTCCCTCCACCATCTTGTGGCTGATTTCCAGGAACAGCCTTCTCTTGAGCTGGATGGGCCCCTCCTGTGGGGTCGGAGCACTGGGTGGAGACACCCTGGGCTTCATCCCCCAGGGCCTGGGCCTGCTCCAGTGGAGACTTGGAAGAGATGAGGTGGGGCCTAAAGGACTTGAGGCTGGGGCCGAGACTTTCAGCAAGGCAGATGCTGCCTCTCCAGACCATCTAGACATCACTGGTGCCCCTGCAGCCCCTGACGCTTGTGCCACTGAAGCAGGGCAGGGTCAAGATCCTCTAAAGTCTTCCTCAGCCTCCTGCTTGTCCCTGAACAGGGGTCCCCTGGCTGCTGGGGTTGCCGGCCTCCTGTCTGCATCCTGCACCCTGGCCATGCCTTCCCCCACCCTGCCCCTCACTTCTGACCCTTGGATTCCAACCATTCACCCTCCTACTCCTCGGCCCTGACCCTCAAGGGCCTCTGCTGTGTTGCCCTAAAGCCCTCCCTTTGCTTCCAGGATTTCCGGAAATATGAGGAAGGCTTTGACCCCTACTCCATGGTAAGAGATGACGCTTCTCTCCTGGGGGAGTAACCGCAGGAACAGGGCAGGGTGGGGGTTAGGGTGTTTGATAGTGGTGCATTCCGGGCCCTGGGGTCCTGGGATGAGGTGGGGCACGGAGGAGTCCCAGTGATGCCCCAGCTGCTCTTCCCACGAAAGTTCCTTCCAAAGGGCACTCCAGTGTGAATTGTATGGTACACATGCACGTGTGTGTGTGCACTGTCCCCATGGTTCCTGGGACTCCCAGTTGAAGACCAATAGGGATGGGGCTGGGCACGCTCCCCTTGCCCATGTGCTCTGTGGGGCCCAGTGTCCCATAGATGCCTGGATTCCCCTTCTAGCCCTACCCCAAGCGCCATCCTTCAGGCCAGCTCAAAGCTTCCCACTGTCTTTTTCCCTCTAGTTCACCCCAGAGCAGATCATGGGGAAGGATGTCCGGCTCCTACGCATTAAGAAGGTACCTGGGCATGTGGAGGTCAGTGGGCCGCCATCCCTCTCTGTGCCTGCCCCTCCTCCCTTGGTTTCCTGCTTCTAGTCTCAAGGTCACTCCTGGGTGGTCTCTCAGGTCCCCACTGTCCTCCCGTCTCCCACAGAGACACCCTTCTGTTGTAAGGCCACATACCCAGGCCCCACTTGGCACCGAGGCCACGTTTTCTCCAGACGGCACTGCCGGCGGCCCCATGGCTTCTTCCACTGTTACTGAGGCTCTGTCAAGAGACTCCTTGGTGCCCAGGTGTCCGCAGGCTGCTGTCTGCTTGGCTCCCTAAGGCCTGTTTTCCTCTAACCAGGAGGGATCCTTAGACCTGGCCCTGGAAGGCGGTGTGGACTCCCCCATTGGGAAGGTGGTCGTTTCTGCTGTGTACGAGGGGGGAGCTGCTGAGAGGCACGGTGAGTGGAGACCAGCCACACCCAGGTTTGGGGATGATGCAGTGGTTAGACGGAGCCCTCCAGGAAAGCAAACAGGTGACCACTTGGAGTGGGCTGACGGTTGCTGGAGAACGCCCTCCCACTCGGGTCCATCCGTCCAACTGCCTGTCCAATCCTTGGGGGCTTGGGATGGTGCCTGGACCTGTGAGTACACAGCCAAGCCAGATGCCACCGTGCCCTCAGGGGGTCCCCAGCCAGGGTTGGAGACGGACTCAGAATTGCCAGATACTGAAAGTCACAGCATGGTCTGCTAAGGGCTGATGGGGAACTCAGAGTGGAGGGAAGCTGTGGGAACCCTGAGGGGCCCCTAACCCACCAAGAGGAAGTGGGAGGCCAGGAGCGCTCCTCAGAGGGGCAAACCCTGAGCTGAGCATTAGTCAATGTCAGCCTCGTGAAGAGGAGAAAGGGCTTTCGAGGAAGAGGAGCAGCACGTGGAAACCCCCGAAACCTTGCCTGTCCTTTCAGTGATGGTAAGAGCCGAACGTTTGGCCAGAACTAGCCATGTGCCAGAAGCTATTCATCTGGCTCGCAGCCCTGTGTCTCAGCGTTTCATGGATATTAACTCACTTAGTCTTCACAAAAACCCTGAAAGCAGGTTCTGTTATTATTCTTATTTTACAGCTGAGGAAACTGAGGCTCAGAGAGGTTAAAGTATTTGTTCAAGGACCCACAGCCAGGAGAAGGTGGAGGCAGGACTTGAATCCAGGCAATTTGGTCATTTTGCTTTACTGTCCAGCACAAGTGCCACCTCTGTCTGAGGTCTTCTGCAGCCTTGTCCCCTCCCAGAGGGCCAGAGGTCCCCATACCCTGTGTCTCTCTTCTCATTTTGCTTTGTTCTTTATCCCCTTATCTACAAAAACACCCTCTGCTGATGAGTGAAAGCTTTGCAGACCCCAGGCACAGTCTCTTGCTTCAAACCATCACCCCCTTCACCTGTCGGACACAGTCTGAAACCCCACTGTTGGTGATTTCTTCTTCCATGTCAAGGAAGCTCCTGAGTCCTCTGTGGCCCTTTGTGGAGATGTAGGTGCCCTTGGAGGAGGAGCCCCAGGCCTCTTACCTTCCCAGGCCAGAGTGGGGGATCCTATGAGCAGATCCCTTCCAGGCAGTCCTAGGCTGGACCACAAGCTGGAGGTGGTAGAATGGAGGGGTAAGAGGTAAGGGGCAGGAAACAGGGACGGGAAAGGCCCTTGGGGGCTGGCAACCAGGCCTCTGTGGGTTACTAAAGTGAGGTATGGGCATTGGGAGCCCTGGATACAAGTCCAGCTCTGCAGCCATGACCTTGGTGACTTCACACTCTAAGCTTTCATTTCAGCCATAGAAGGGGGACCTGCCCAGCCGGGCAGCTGCCCCAGCCCATCAGTGCACACCCAGGCCCCACCTTCTTCTTCTGTCTTCATTTGTCTGTCACCTGGTGACATTTCTGTGATACCTGCCTGCTGTGTCTAGCAGAGAGAGGGGACCAGGATGGATGGGTGACTCTCCTGGGTCCTTCCCACTTACAAAGCCCCAACCCAACAACTGCCTTATTGCCCCTGAGACTCTGTCATGGATTTGTACAAAATGAAAAGGTGAAAGTCACCCATCCCCAGTTGCACTGCACAGAGGCAACTGCTTTCTATGGTTTGGTCCTGCACTGCTTTGAACATAACCAGTCACTGATGAAGCTTCCCTAGGAGCACGTGTGTTTTAAGCCTCCATGGCCACCATTGTCAGTATCATACACCACATTCCTATGGGCCCTCATGCCCACAAGGCTCCTGGGTGATCTATTTCAATGTAACCTGGAGAGTGTTCTGTGGACATCAGGACTGGGAGAAATTCCTCCAAAAAGGGCTCTGATGTCGAAGAGGTGTGGAAAACCATGCACAATCTGTCTACCTCTTGGAAAGCTGCAGTGCATGTTAGCACATTCAAGACTGACAAATCCTGCAGTGAGTAGCTCTGTCCAGCTTATAACTCAGCTTTCCCCAAAATTATTAGATCCCAGGCCACTCTTCCAGGAACACCTTATTACAGCTTCATTTATTCAACAAATATCTACTGTGGTCCTATTTCGTGTCAGGCATTATGTTAAGTGCTGGGGATATTATGGTGAACCAAAAAGACAATCCCTGCCCACGTGGAGCTGACAGTGTGGTGGGAGAGACCATCAGTAAACAAGTAAACAAACAGATTAATGATTACAAATTGTGGAAAATGCCAAATAAGAAAAGATTGGGATGCTGTGAGAGAATAGGCAAGATCTACATTCGACTGAGCGGGGGTCAGAGAAGCCCCCTCTGACATTTCCTCTCAGACCTAGAAGAAGAGAAAGCAAGGTAGGGAACAGCGACATGAAGCCTCTGAGGCAGGAGAGAGCATGGCAGCTCGGGGACCTGAAAAGACCAGCATGACTGGCAACAGGGAGGGCTGGCTGGCAGAATTGACTCAGGCCTCATACTGTGCTGGAAATGCAGGTCTGTCTCCCTCTGTAATAACAGAGGCTCATCATCAATGATATCCAGGTTCTCCTGAGCTGGGGTGAGGGGGTGTGGAAGGGACAGGGACGAAATGCCCTTTGATTAGCCACTAACCAGGTGGCTAGTTTCCCCTCATGCTTTCTGAGTCCACATGAGCTTTCAGAACCCAGGCTCTGGTCTCTTCTGCTGTCTGGCAATGACCCCCCTTTGCCAAGCCCTGGGCCAGGCACATGTCACATACAGCCCAGTTGGCCAATCAGCCTCATCTGCCTGCAGGTGGCATTGTGAAAGGAGACGAGATCATGGCAATCAACGGCAAGACTGTGACAGACTACACCCTGGCTGAGGCTGAGGCTGCCCTGCAGAAGGCCTGGAATCAGGGCGGGGTAAGAATGAGCCCCCTCCCTCCTTTCCTCCCTCACCTGCCTGCCTCAAACCCTGGCCTCTGCAGCCAGGCCTCACGATAGGATGCCTCATTCCAGGGTGGGCATCTGGAGTCCAGGCAACACTTTGGTGACGCCATACCCCATCCAGCCTGTGGTTTAAATCTGACAAGATGGGATTCAGAGAAATAAATGTCAATTCCTGACCTTGGATCCAAAAAGCCAGTGGCTTAAACAGACTCCTGAAGCCAGGGCGTGGCAGGTCACCCAAGAAAAAGACTTAAGGTCTTTTCTAAGTGCACACTGAACAAGAATCAAGAGAATTCTGAGGGCTACCAGAAAGCATTAACAAAAGCAGAGAACCCAGGATGAAGGAGGGGCTGGCGGGAATCTGTTCTGCACTCATTAGACACCCACCCGGATCAGGGCCACTGCATAAGGTTGCCCAGGCTGTGCACTACATAATCTGAGGGGGTGCCCTTTTACAGACTGTAGTGTGAATGGTGCCTGTTCATGTTGTGCAATGCACAACCTGTGCAACTGTATGCAGGCAGCCGAGCCTGAGGTATTAAGTTCAGTGCCGAGGAAGCTGACCACATGGGCCTGGGACCCACATGAAGGGATGTGGAGAAGAGAAGACTCACGGGTAACATGATGACTATCTTTGATTATCTGAAGGTCTGCATTAGGGCAGAGGGAGCTGAAGTGTTCTCTCTGATTCTTGAGGGAAGACCTGGATTGGATGGAGGGAAGTCCTGGGGAAAGAGAGAGAGATTTCAGCTCAATATTAGGAACTAGCTCGTGGTAGAGGGGTCCAGTGATATTTCCGATACTTTTCAGGGGATACACCCAAGCCAAGGAGGGAGAACGATGGGCAAGTCAAGGATGGCAGTAAAAGGGATTCAGGTGTTAGGATCAAAAAGCTGGGCCAGAAGTCCCCCACTTGACTGTGCATCAGAAAGTGCGTCGGAATTACCTAGAGAGGTTGTTAAAAGTACTATTTCCCAGGACTCACCCCTGACTTCTAGGGGCCAATTCTATGAGTCTACACTTTTAAGAAGTTCCCCCAAGTGATTCTGAGGTTGCTGCCTGTCCCCGGTCCATAGATTGACATTTGGGAGCTGAGTGTCATTCGAGGGCCTTGCAGCCCTGGCCTCTATGGTCCCAAAGCCTCAGAGACTAGAAACGTCCTCAGACCATGGAAGTCACAGTGGGGCCCATGTGGGCCCATGGGAAGAAGGTGCAGGCTGGCTGATCCTGGGCCATGGGGCCCAGAAATGCGGATGGAGTGCCGGGGCAGATGCACCATCCAACTGAGTGTGCCCCAGAGTCACATGGCTTCTCCCCACAGGACTGGATCGACCTTGTGGTTGCCGTCTGCCCTCCAAAGGAGTATGACGATGAGCTGTAAGTGTGTGCAGGCACCTAGCCTGAGACCTCCTCTTCCTTCTCCGGAATCTCAGCCACCTTTCTCCAGCCCACCCCCAGCCTTCTCCCAGCCTGAAGGAATGGCCCAAGCACGCAGCTTCTCATAGCCAGAGCTCCTAGAAAACTCCTGGACTAGAGCCAAGTCATTGTCCTTAAGCAGTGTCTGAGCTGCCTCCCGGGCAGTCTTGTCCAAATTCTTCTCTACTATGGGGAACTGAGG
The DNA here is from genome assembly GCF_028885655.2 of Pongo abelii. NCBI lineage: Eukaryota > Metazoa > Chordata > Mammalia > Primates > Hominidae > Pongo > Pongo abelii. Next base: position 59,730,801 of record NC_071994.2, read on the forward strand.
CATGAGGTCTTAGACCGAGTAAGCAGTGACATTGGGAAAAAGACTCAGGAATGTTAATTCCCCACTCAGAACTTTATCCCCTGCCCCATTATTAGATGGTTAGAAGGTGTCTGTGTCCCTCCTTCACTCTCTGGAAGGTCTTCCTGATGTCTAACTGCATTCACTCATACTGTGCCTCTAGGCAGCCAGGACCACAGGCTTTTGTCCCCACCCTGTGGGACTCCAGGGAGCTTTGGCCTAGTCTGTCTCTGTCTGTGATTCCCTGTGTGTCTGTCTTTGTGTCCTGTGGGTCTCTCTGTCTTCTCTCCTCCTCCCTCTCTGTCTTTCTGTCTTTCACCCTCTCCTTCCTTCCTGTCAACCTCTTATCTGCCCCCCTCTTTCCCCTTCATCCCGGTCCCCTTTCTCTCTTACTGTCTCCTATTCTTTCTTCCTGTTTCTCTCCATCCCTGTCTCTGAGTCCCTGTTCCTCTGTCCTTGTCGTTCTGCATCCATTCTTACCTCTTTGTCTGCCTTTCTCTGTTTCTCTGCCTCTGTGTGGTGTCTCACCTCCATCTTCACCTCATCCCATCACCTCCCCAGCCCTCACCCACCCACCACTCACCCACTCACTGACCACGCCCTGCCTCCCTGTCGTGGCTGGGCCTGCTTGCTCCCCGTGGCCAGCAGAGTCTGAGCTCTACATGTGTCTTGGAGAAAGCAGGGTCTGGCAGCTCCTAATTCTGGAACCCAGGGGCTAGGCAGAACCGAGGCAGGAGCCCAGTGAAAGGAGAGGCCCCATGGAGCTCTGCCTGGGAGTAACCAAGCCTGTTTTGTGTTTCTTGCTCTGCTCTGTGTATATAGAGCTTCTCTTCCCTCCTCCGCAGCCGAAAGCCCCCAGCCGGTCCGAAAGCTCCTTGAAGACCGTGCTGCCGTGCACAGACACGGGTTCCTCCTGCAGCTGGAGCCCACGGTGAATAGGCAGGCGGGCGACATGGCCCTGTCTGTCCCTGCTGCGTGCAGTGGCCATCTGCTGCCCACGCTGTCAGCAGGTTCTTTGGACTGGTGTCCGGAGGGTACACAAGGTGCCATCCCTGAAGTGCTGCCTGGGGCCTGCTGTTGGCCACAGTGGAATTCCTCAGACTCAAAGCCCTCCCCTCAGGGAAGTGGTGCAAAGCCCAGTCTGTAGTACTTGCTTGAGACCCAGGTGTCCTGACTCATCACGGCCCTGGGACCTGCTTTGGGTCCCAAGCAGCACCCAAATGAGCAGGATGAAGCCCTGGGCACCGTTCTCTGCGGGACACAGACAATGCCTCGAACCAGGCATATGGGGCTGAAGGAGCCCACAGGAAGCCTGGCTGGAATTGCCCCCAAGAGATGTCCTCAACAGGATGTGAAAATTCCCCTTCCTATGAATGCCAACCTGCTGGGAGATCCTGCTCCACCCTGGCCCCCACACTTGGCCAGAACCAGGGCTATTAAGAGGTTTTGAAGGCTGGTCCAAAGAACCAGGGTTGGTGGATTAGAGTTGCTCATGTCCTGTTGTGCCCTGTCCTGGCCTGAGCCGTGCTTAGACCAAACTGTCTTCTCTGCCTTCTCCCTTCCTTGGCTCTGGGCTCTATCTGTGGGATATACCATGGAGCCCAGCTGTGGGATGGGTTTCTCACCCTGTGATAGGGATGTGCCCGTGGACAGAGCTGGCAGATGGCTGTGAAACTGGTGTTTGGTGTGGCCTGAAGCCACAGATGGCAGCATCTGGGGCAGACCCAAGCCTGGACTTGACTTTTCTGTTACAACTTTCCCAAAACATTAGGGCCTCATGCTCCCAAGACACTTGGCTGGCTAGACCATGGCTTCTGGGGTGGCCTGCATGGCCCTATGTTTTCTGTCACTTGCCTTTTGCAAGGGACTCTTGCCCCTGTTCCTCCCAGTCTCCTCCTTCCCCCATCCCAGGAGTCCCTCCCGCCTTCTCCCTGGCCTCCTGTGTGCTGTGGCTGTGGCTGGTGTGTAGCCACTTGGGGCCTGCACCCAGAGGGGTCTCCAAAGGGTGGCAGGGCCTTGTGCTGCCAGAGTGGGTACTCCCCGTTGTGGGGCCTTGCTCTGGCTGGGCTGAGTGTGCACCCACAAAGCCTGCACCCACCTGGGCTGTTTCCACTTCCCTGCAGGACCTTCTTCTGAAGTCCAAAAGGGGAAACCAAATTCACCCTTAGAAAACAGTGAGCTCTGGCCCCACCTCCTGAACACAAAGCCTCGGACCAGCCTTGAGAGAGGCCACACGGCACACACCAGACGGCATCCTTGGGACCTGAATCTATCACCCAGGAATCTGAAACTCCCTTTGGCCCTGAACCAGGGCCAGATAAGGAACAGCTCGGGCCACTCTTCTGAAGGCCAACATGGAGGAAAGGGAGCAGCCAGCAGTTTGGGAGAAGATCTCAAGGATCCAGACTCTCATTCCTTTCCTCTGGCCCAGTGAATTTGGTCTCTCCCAGCCCTGGGGGACTCCTTCCTTGAACCCTAACAAGACCCCACTGGAGTCTCTCTCTCTCCATCCCTCTCCTCTGCCCTCTGCTTTAATTGCTGCCAGGATTGTCACTGCAAACCTTACTCTGAGCTCATTAATAAAATAAACAGATTTATTTTCCAGCTTATGGGAGTGAGTGTGGATTTGGGCAGCAGATTCAAGGCTGCAAATCAAAACACCATAAGGTTTGTGGCCGTTATTCAAGGGTGATAGACAGATCCCAGTGCTGTGATCTGGGTCTGACATGAAGGGTGTGATCAAATGGCCAGGGCTGGCTTGAAGCAGAGGTTGAAAAAGCAGGAGATAGGTTGGGCTGGGCTTCAATGTCTTCTCAGCAGAGACGGTAGGAGATGAAGTTTGTGTGGCAGGGATTTTGCTCAATTCCAGAAAGCAGAGCTGAAGGTAGGAGCCCCGAAGGGTCACCTCAAGATATGGGGTGCCCCAGCTTCTTTCAAGAACGTCACGGCCACCAATGCTTCTCCTGAGGTCACCACGACAGCATGTGAGGGAGGGAGATGGCGGGGTCCACTCCCTCCGTGGAAGCACATCCCGCAGAAGCTCATGGGAAATGCAAGGGCTTGAGGCAGGAAGGCATAACTCCGGGGGCCCAGCAGGGGGAATGTCAAAGTTCTTCTGGCGACAGGGACCAGGGCTGCTAGCTCTGAGGAAGAGGGTGGGGCTGTATCAGCATGACTCGCCTGACCCCGTCTCTGTTTCCCCATTCCAAATTCCTGTGGTACAATCTGATCAGGCCAAATCACCTGAGTGGGCGACCCTTGGGTTAGGGACCAGTCACAGGTCCAATCAGCTGTGGCTGGGGGTGGGGTCACATCCCACCCAACATGGCTGCTGAGGCAGCAAGGACCGTGGGCAGCAAGTCATGATCACCACCCCTACCAGAGGATGACTATGACATCCCTCCTCCCCCACCAAACCCTGGGTATGGAAAGGAAGTGGACTGGGGTCCCAAGGGAAGGCAATCTGAGGGAGAGTGCCTGTGTGTGAGGGGACCATAGGAAAACCCCTTCCTGAGGTGGGATACTGCAGAGAGCCCCTTGAGGACACACCCACTGCCCATCCCCCAGGTTCAGCCCTATGTTCAGCTGAATCCCCCACCTCATCCCATAGTGGATGCAGACCAAGCTGGATCCCGAGGACTTGGTAATAAAACAGACGGACTCCCAACACCTCCCAGAATCATGGCAGGGGAGAGGGGCTCAGACCAAAATGCAGCGACTGCCATGTGGGACTGAAAGAAATCAATGGGTAGGGACAGAGAGGGAGCAGAGAAACTGCCAGACTTTCTGATGTCCTGGATGAAGACAAAGCCACAGTGACCTTCAAATTACTGGCGCTCAGAGACAGCAGCCACGCAGACAAGCTCCCTGTGTTTTCCTGCCAGGCACCTAACCTGGCTGTGGAGAAAATTCCAAAGCCCAGGTAAGAGGAGGGAGCTCCTATTTGCTGTCACCCATGTGCCTGGCCTAGGCTAGACTCTTGTCTGCCGTTTCAAACTGCAACACCTGGGCTTCATGCCTGGCCATCCCAGGAGCCTGGTGATAGCAGCCCACACTCAGATGGCATTGACTAAGTGCCAGGTATTGTTCTAAGCACTCAGCTCATACATTCCATCAACAACTCCATGAGGCAGGTACTATTATTATCAACAACCTCATTTTATTAAGAGATAGTTGATAAACAAAGAGGTGAAGTCACTTGCCCCAGGTCACACGGTGAGGAAGTAGTAAAGCTGCGACTCCAGCCAGGCACTCTGGTCCCAGAGACTGTGTGCACCCGTTTCCACCATATGCTCTAGAGGGCAAGGCAGCTCCCCCCGGAATGTCTCAAATTCCAGACTGTTGGCAGAACACGTCTCCCCACCACTGAAGAACAGTGAATGTTCTGCTGTTGGGTAGTGTTCACCTCCTTTTGTGGCCTACAAAAACTTCTGCTGAGGCCTTCAGCTGGTCAGTGCCTGGAATCTCACCATTGGAAATTCATCTGCAGCTGGAGTGAATGAGTTTATCAGCACTTATCGGGACTTGGTGAGTGAGACGGTAAAGAGGCTTTGAGCTCCTGATTAGAGGAGAAGGGCAGAGAGGATGAGCACTGGGCCGGGCAGGAAGGGGGACTGAGAGGAGGCGGGGGAGGTGGATGGCATAGCCCTGAGCCAGGAGGTCACCTAGGGCTGCCAAAGTGTGTAGGCTACGATGGGCTTCAGCTTCCTTTTTTATGATGCTCTCTTCATTGTCATCAAGGAAATGAACTCTCATTAGAAAGTTGTCCCACATTGAACCCAGAGTGCATAGTTCTCTCCAGCAGACATTGACATTAACCAGGTAGGAAGGGAAAAAGCCAAAGAATTTGTATAGAGGTAGAATCTAAATCAGCTCCTGACTCGCTTTGGGAGCCATAGGAACACTGCTGGGGCCAGAGTCCGTGGGAGGACTGGGCCAGACATCAGGATCCACTTCAGTGACCAAGACTAAGCATTTTAGGGCTAAAACTAGGGCAAGGACTGCCCATGGGCCAGTGCTATCTAACTAGCCAGCCAGGCAGCCAATTACCACTCATCAAATCTGACCCACAGGATGAACCTTGTTTGCCACCCTAGACCCTAAACCCCCCATCACTGGATGTTCAGGAAAATTGAACCCAAGGAGGGGATGATTTGTCAGGATCCCCCTAAGTTGGTGGCAGAGGTGCCCTTTCTCTGCACCACCCAGTGGAAACACAAACCTAAAAAGCCTGGGAATCCAAGGATGCCCTTTGACTCTGAACTTTTGGCATTCTACGCATCTCATTGAAGTTGCTTTCCACAGCTAGTCCCCAGGGTTTGCCGAGCTGGCTTTGAGCCTCTCGCCTCCGTATCTGGGAGTCAGAGGGGAAAGGGCTGAGTTTACGGCCTCTGTACTTCTGTGACTCTCTTTGGGCCTGTGTGGCTGGGAAGCTTGTTCTCACCCAGTTCCAGCCTAATTCCCAAGACCAAGATGAGGATAAGAACCTGTTTCCAGAGCTGAGAGCCCTGTTCTGTCCTGTCGCTGCAATGACAATTCCAGCTCTCTGGAGGTCAGGCTGGCCATCCCTCTGTGAGCAGGAGCAGCCCCCTGGGGAAGGCAGGTGGGCTGCCTGATGCAGGGAGAGGGTAGAGGGCTGCAGTTGTCTTTCTGGGGCCTGGGGTTTGCAGCCCAGGAGCCTGCCACTGGCCTTCGTAGGAATAAGATTGTTACTAACTACTAGGTGTTTACTACTTGTCAAGCACTGTGCTGAACTCTAAATGTGTGGTGACTCATTTAATCATTACATGGAATCCTATGAGGTAGACAATGCTGTTATCTTCATTAGGGAAACTGAGGCACCAAGGCGTTAAGTAACATACCTGAGGTTAAATAGATAGTAAGTAGTATAGACCAGGCAGGGTTGCTCCAGGAATCCATGTCATTAACCACAGTGCTATACTGCCTCAAGTAGATGAGAAAGAAACAATGTACGGAATCTGATTTCATGTGCCCCCTCAGCCTGGCTTCCAAAGTTCTACATCCTCTGGCCCCCAGACCATTTCTCCATTCCCGGTTCTTGCCAAATGACTTCCTCTGCTTCTGCCACATCAACCTCTCTGGTTTCCTTGGCCTGCCATGCTCCATCACTTCTCTGTGTCTTTGCACGTGTTCACTCTACCCTGTCCTCCTCATGCCTACATGAACTCCTATGCACCCTTTAAGGCCTAGGTCAACTGTCAAAGGAGGGCACTGAGCCCGGCAAAGAATGATATTTCAGTCAATGTGAGCACACCGCTCCCTCTTGAATTGGACCCTTTGGATTCCAAGTGACAGAAACCCAATTGAAGAGGACCAGTTAAGTGAAAAACCCAGGAGTATATGATGTCAGGTTTGGCCAGATCGAGATATTAAAATGATGTATCTATTCTGGCCATCTGTGTTAGTCAGGGGTCTCCAGAGAAATTGAAGCGAGAGAGAGAGATTTTTATTTTAAGGAATTGGCTCACACAATTGTGGAGGCCAGCAGGGCCAAACCCTGCAAGGCAGGCCAGCAAGCTGGAAACAAGGGAAGAGCTGATATTGCAGCTCCAGGCCAAAGCCAGTGCGTTGGCAGAATGCTCTCTTCCTAGGAGGACATCAGCCTTTTTTTCTTTTAAAGCTGTGGGCAGATTGGATGAGGCCCACCCACATGATGGAGGATAAGTCTACTGATTTAAATGTTAATCTTATCTAGAAAATGCCTTCACAGCAACATCTAGATGTGTTTGACCAAATATCTGGGCACTGTGGCCCAGCCAAGTTGACACATAAGATTAACCACTGTGCTGTCTCTGGACTCCTCTGTTTGGCTTCATTCCCAGATGGGCTCTTTCCACATGATGCCAAGATGGCCTCTGCTGTTCTAAATGTATTCCACCAAGTAGTGCAACCCCAGGGGGAAAAGCACGCCTCTTTCCTAATAGTTCCAGCTAAATCCTGAGGATTTACTCTGATTAGCTCAACATGGGGGTGTGGCCATCCTTGATTAGCCAGACCTGGGTCACACACCCACCCATGTAGCCAGGGTTTAGAGTGAGCCCCTCCAGTACCACATGGACTAGGTAAAGGGGAAAGGGGGGTTCCAAAAGGAAAATTGGGGGCTGTTGCAGAAGAAGGAGAAATGGATCCAAGGCAGACACAGAGGGGTGTCCCCTGAGAACCCTTGTCCCCAGAAGTGCCCTTTCTCCTCCTTTTCACCTGTTCTTCCCTTTTCCTCTCCCTGCGACCTAAACTGGAAGGGGCCTGTGGCCAAGACACCAGGGGTTCATTCCCTTGGTATGTGGAACCCCCACCAACTCCCAACTGCCAGGGTTGGGTAGTCGGCCAACACTTGGAAGTAAAAAATGGTATGTGATCTTGTATGACCACAGGACCCCCAAAGCTAAGATATGAGGGTTCCAATACTTGCTCCCCAATGTCCAGGGGCGAGAACTGAAATCTGACCTTGGTCACATTTCTTAAATCTCATTTTGGTTTCTTCAACTATAAAGGGGGTATAAATCGAACTTACTTCATAGAACTGTGAGGATCAAAAGAAATACAGATAAGCTGCTTAGAAATAGTTCTTGGTCCTGAAATTAATATTAACTTAAAATCTGAGATGAATGCTATAGAAAGAGCAGTTTGGGGCCCATCTCACTCCTGGGGATGGAGTTTCCTAAGGGGAGGCTCTGAGGCAAAGGGTTGTTCCTTACTGTGCCCCCTCACTTACACCTGTAGCAACTTCTCCTCTCTGCAGGAAATCCTCTAAGCTCTTTCCCCTTCCCTAGGGACCCTCAGTAGACCACCAGCTGAAAGAGTGCATGTGGGTACACACATATGTACATGTTGGGGTTTTAGTATTCATCTTTATTAATTTTATCCTCAGTGCACACAGGAGGTAGGAGAGACAGATTTATTCTCAGTTACCTTACAGTAAATAAGTGTGTCAACTTCCATTGCCCCAGACCTTATCCCTGCATGATGTGTTAAAAGCCTACAGGAAAAAATCTCTTCCCCGAGTGGCAGGACACTCAGTGAGAGACCAAAAACAATGGTTTTCTCCATTTATATACAGAAGTTAGACAGCCGTCCCTGCCTGCTCTCCTGAGAGGTGAGGGGAAAAAACAAAACAAAAACCTTTTCTTCTTTGAGAAGGGATAGAAAGAATCTTAGATTTTTACTCTAACTTTTTTGAATGTCCTTAGGGGAACAAATGCTGGCAAGGGTGTGGAGAAAAGGGAACCCTCGTACACTGCTGGTGGGAATGTAAATTAGTACAACCTCTATGGAGAACAGTTTGGAGGTTTCCTCAAAAAACTAAAAATACAGCTACCATATGATCCAGAAATCCCACTGCTGGGTATATATCCAAAAGAAAGGAAATTTGTGGTGGGGCACAGTGGCTCATGCCTGTAATCCCAGGACTTTGGGAGGCCAAGGCGAGCAGATCACGAGGTCAAGGGATCGAGACCATCCTGGCCACCATGGTGAAACCCCGTCTCTACTAAAAATACAAAAAGAAAATTAGCTGGGCGTGATGGCGCGCGTCTATAGTCCCAGCTACTCGGGAGGCTGAGGCAGAAGATTCACTTGAACCCGGGAGATGGAGGTTGCAGTGAGCCAAGATGGCACCACTGTGCTCCAGCCTGGCGACAGAGTGAGACTCCATCTCAAAAAAAAAAAAAAAAAAAAAGACAAGAAATTAGTATCTGTAAGATATATCTACACTCCCGTGTTTGCTGCAGCACTGTCACAATAGTCAAGATTTGGAAGCAACCTAAGCGTCCATCCACAAATTAAGAAAAAAAGGTGGTTCATGTACACAATGGAGTACTATTCAGCAATAAAAAAGAATGAGATCCTGTCATTTGCAACAACATGAATGGAACTGGAGGCTATTATGTTAAGTGAAATAAGCCAGGCACAGAAAGACAAACATCACAGGTTCTCACTTATTTATGGGATCTAAAAATCAAAACAATTAAATTCATGGAGATAGAGAGTAGACGGATGGTTACCAGAGGCTGGGAAGAGTAACGGGTGGGTGGGGAAGGGAGATGGAGATGGTTAATGAGTACAAAAAAAAATATGAGTTAGAAAGAATGAATAAGACCTAGTATTTGACAGCACAACAGAGTGACCGTAGTCAATAATTTAATTGTACATTTAAAAAATAACTAAAAGAGTATAATGGATTGTTCGTAACTCAAAGGACAAATGCTTGAGGGCCCTGGATACCCCATTTTACATGATGTGATTATTTCACATTGCATTCCTGTATCAAAACATATCCCATACCCCATAAATATATACACCTACTATGTACCCACAAAAATTAAAATAAAGAAATACCTAGGGATTTAGGTAGGGAGATAGCATTCTAGTCTTCCTGGCACCTTGGGAGCTTAGCCTAGGGACCTAGCCCTACCTGTAACCCTTTGGCCCCCTTGGGAAGATAAGAATTTTTTATCCCTTAGAAAAATTGTGGTACAATACACATAACATAAAACTTACCATTGTAACCATTTTTAATTACAGTTGAGTGATATTAAGTACATTCACACTGTTGTGCAACCATCACCACCACCCATCTCCAGAACTCTTTTCATCTTGCAAAACTGAACTCTGTACCCATTAAATAATAGCTCCTGTTCTCCCCACCCCATGGCCCCTGGTAATCATCATTCTACTTTCTGTCTCTATGAATCTGACTATTCCAGGTACCTCATATGAGTAGATACATTTTATTATCTGTTTATAACAGAACCATTAACTAGACAGATAGCTACAGATGTGATTCTTATGCTTATATGAAGGGCAGAATGCTTCTAAGGAAGGTGAAAGCACAACTTCTTTTCCTCTATGTCATATACATTTTCAAGTCTCAGGAGACTAGGGCTTTTTACAGGAGCACTGAGAAATTCAACGAAATGTTATTTCCCCACAGTCCACGTGTGCAAATAGTATGATGGTTGCAGGCTGGCCGAAGACAGCAGGTTCTCGGCAAGCACAGAAGGCAGCCACCTCCAAGGAAGCAGAGTCTCTCCCTCTCTGCCTGCATGTAGCACAGCTGGCCACTCTGGCCACAGACTCTTCATTGGTCAAGGGTGATTCTGAGACCAGTGAACCAGCTCAGACTACTGTGCAGGCCCCATCGCTTACCTGACAGGTACCAACGAGCAAAATCTTGTCTTATGTGATTCCAGACCCTCGACACAGTCCAACAGCCGTCCAGCAGGCAGCTACCTCAGGCCTGCAGCTCCTAACTCTGAGTCCATAAGTGGATTTAGGAAGGGGGACGCAAGGGAGGGGCCTTTAAGTCAGCCCATCTCTGGGAAGGACCAGGAAAGGGTTAACTAGGAAGTGACAATGGAGCCCAGTGCTGAAAGCTGAGAAGCAGGTCGTCAGATGGCTGGGGGATTTGGAGGTGACGTCCCCAAGAGGGAACAGCACAGCCTCTGGGAAAGCCTGCTTTTAGCTTCCATTGCCCTGTTCTGGGCACACACAGCAGGTGCTTTGTAAATATAGATTGTCAAATGAATGATGGCTGCCTATAGGAGTAGAAGCTATGTGGGGAACTCACTGGCTGAAAGTTCTGAAGCACTAACAATCCAGCCCCCCTCCACCCCATTATTTTCCATGACTCCCCCAGCCTGCGCCCTATCCTAGAAAGACTCATTTGTTCACTCACTGCATCTGGAAAATTGTATCTCAGTGGCCCCTCCTTTGTACACACTGGTATATCCTTCCCAACCAGGCTGTCTTCTTCACCTGTACAGACTGGGCCAACCCTCAAGGCCACCTTTTCCCCTAAAGCTTCTAGGAAGCTCCCTTTCCAAGCCCAGCCAACTTTTTGTTTTTAAATAAACATATATTTCTTTTGTTTTCCCAGCCATATTGTAAACCCCTAAGGGCAGGGACCATCAGTTATTATTCCTTAACTGGAGACAGTGTGATGGAGAGAAATGGTTCTCAAACTTTAGCATGCATCAGAGTCACCTGGAGGACTTGTTAAAGCAGACGTTTGGACTAGAGTTTCAGATTTAGTAGCTTAGGGGCTGACCTGAGAATTTGCATTTCTAACAAATTCCCATGTAATCCTGCTAGTCCCAGGGACCACATCTTTTGAAAACCATCAGTACAGAAAGCAGACCCAGCTGAACCTGGATTCCAATCTAGGCTCCGAATCTTACTGGGCTGTGTGAGCTAGGACAAGTCCCTTAGCCTCTCTGGGCCTCAGTTTCCTAAGGACACAATAATACTGACTTCACAGGCTTACAGAGGAACCCAGCTGGCACAGCAGGTGCTTAATAAATGCCCTTTACTGACTGTCTCAGTTACACATTGGTGCACTGAGCCAGGTTATTTCCTGAGCCAGGTTATTTCCCATTAGGGGAATGAGCAACACCTCAAACACCCTCCTCCCCTGCTCCATCCCACCACGGGACTGGTCTCTGGGGCAGCAGAGGAATTTTACATGATTTCTCTGGCTTCAATGGAAAAGGCGACGCTTCTCCCCAAACCGCTGGGGTTGCTCTTCTAAACAGAACTTCTCTAGGCTCTGTCCTCTGCCCAAGCCTGAGAGCACTCACATCATTAAATAATTACCTCCTCAAGGACACAATGGAAAAAAAAACTTCAAATTTAATATATTCACCAATTTGAAATTTTAGTGTACAACTTTTAACTAAAAAATAGCTTTTGGCTCAACACGGGGCATGAGGAGGCACTTTGGCAATGTCATCTTACAGCAGGTAAAGGCTAGGTACTGGCTGTGAGTCTGTCTCCATGTTTCTCTCACTCCTAACTCTCTCTCTCACGCTCTCTCTCCCATTCAGGTTTCTGCTTGCCCTGACTGGAGAGGTTCTTCTCTGGCCAAGTACCAGAGAAGGGTCTTTCTCCCTCTTCTCCCACAGAATCATGGTCTCACGTGTAGCCACACTTACCTCCATTTATATAGCAAGTTTTCATCAGTGCACAAGTGGCTTAGTTTGTTTGTGCTGCTCTAACAAAATACCATAAGTTGGGTGACTTATAAACAACAGACATTTATTCCTCCTAGTTCTGGAGGCTGGGAAGTCCAAGATCAAGGCACCAGCAGAACTGGTGTCTGGTAAGGACCTGCCTCCTCATAGGTGGCCATCTTCTCACTGTAAACTCACATGGTGGAAAGGGCAAATGAGGTCTCTGAGGCCTCCTTCATAAGGGTACTAATCTCATTCATGAGGCCTCTGCCCTCATGATGTAATCATCTCCGGATGGCCCCACTCCCTAACACCATCACCTTGGGGATTAGGATTTGGGGGTGGGGGGTACATAAACACTCAGTCCATTGCAACAAGGAAGTCAACTATATACATTATGTACAGACAAGCACTCAACAAGCCAAGTCTAAATAAGAACAGGGGATTGATCGTCAGAGAAGTGCAAATCAAAACTACAATGAGATATTATCTCACCCCAGTTAAAATGGCTTATATCCAAAAGACAGGCAATAACAAATGCCGCTGAGGACGTGGAGAAAAAGGAACCCTCGGACACTGTTGGTGGGAATGTAAATTCACACAACCATTATGGAGAACAGTTTGAAGGTTCCTCAAAAAACTAAAACTAGAGCTACCCTATGGTCCAGCAATTTCACTGCTGTGTATATAACCAAAAGAAAGGCCATCAGTATATTGAAGAGATATCTGCACTCCCATGTTTGTTGTAGCACTGTTCACAGCAGCCAAGATATGGAAGCAACCTAAGTGTCCATCCACAGATTAACGGATAAAGAAAATGTGGTACTTATACACAGTGGAGTACTATACAGCCATAAAAAAATGAGATCTTGTCATCTGCAACAACATGGATGGAACTGGAGATCATTATGTTAAGCAAAATAAGCCAGGCACAGAAAGACAAATTTCACATGTTCTTACTTATTTGTGAGAGCTAAAAATGGAAACAATTGAAGTCATGGAGATAGAGAATAGAAGTACCAGAGGCTAGGAAGTGTGGAGAAGGGGGGGAAGGGGGGAATGGTTAATGGGTACAAAAATATAGTTAGATAGAATGAATAAGATCTAGTATTTAGACAGCACAACAAGGTGACTACAGTCAGCCATAATTTATTGGTACATTTTTAAATAACTCAGAGGGCCGGGCACAGTGGTTCACACCTGTAATCCCAGCACTTTGGGAGGCTTAGGCAGGTGGATCACCTGAGGTCAGAGTTCAAGACCAGCCTGGCCAACATGGTAAAACCCCATCTCTACTAAAAATACAAAAAAATTAGCCGGATGTGGTGGTGTGGGCCTGTAATCCCAGCTACTCAGGAGGCTGAGGCAGGAGAATCACCTGAATCCAGGAGGTGGAGGTTGCAGTGAGCTGAGATCATGCCACTACACTCCAACCTGGGTGACAGAGTGAGAGTCTGTCTCAAAAAAATAAAATAATTCAAAGAGTATAACTGGATTATTTATAACTCAAAGAAAAGATAAATGCTTGAGGTGATGGATATCCTATTTATTCTGATGTGATTATCATACATTATCAAAAGATCTCATGTACATCATAAATACATCCACCTACTCTGTATCCACAAAAATTAAAAATTAAATAAATAAATAAGAACAGGGGGCTTGCTCTGCAGACACTGCATCCACACAAGTCCCCCATCCCACCACATCACACCCCCTTCCAAAGGGATAGCTTCCACTCCCATTTTTGCCTTCTTCATTTATCCCACCCCTGCCTAAGCCCATCCCTGTATCTCAGAAGGCTGCCCCAGTAGGAACCTGGACTCTGACACCTTCTTTGCTGGATGACCTTGGTCAACCAAGGTTTTCTCTCTGCCTTATTCTCAACTTGGTAATAGCAATCATACTACCTGCTTTAAAGAGAGATGGTGACTAAGCCAGAAAATGTAATAAATGACTTGGCGCTAGGTAGGAACTCAATCAATTATTAAAAAAATAAAAATAAATATCAGTGACCATCTTGGGATTTCAGACAAGAAGCCCTCGGCTGACCTGAAAGTGGAAAAGCTCGACTCGAGCGTCTCCTGTGTGCCAGGCTTTCTCACACACACAATCCGTAAGAGAGAGGTTATTCTTCCTATTTGACAGCTGAGGCTCAGGGAGGTTGACTGGCCCAAGGTCACACAGCTGGTCAGGGGTAACGCCAGGACCTAAACTTCCCCATCACAGAGTTTGGGTTTAGGCAAGCTCTGCTCAGGGGATAGGAGCTAAAGTCCCTCTGGGGAGAAGGGAGGAATGTACAGGAAATGGGAAGTTATTGAGCAGTGCCCTCGCATCACTTGGCCTCGGTCTCAGCTCTAGCAGGACCCTCCAGGCCCAGACAGCTGAGGCCATGCTGTGCCAGCCAGAGGCATCTGTCAAGGTCCTGGCTGGGCCAGAGAGCAGAGTCCTCTTTGGCTGAACCCTGAGAGACAGTCTGCAACAGTGTGGCCCTGAGCAGGGAGCGGGTTCAGCCAGCACACCTTATGGGATTCCACAGCATTGGCCAGACCCAGAGCTGTCCCCGTGCTGTTCACACACATTTCCTTCCATCAGCAGTGGCAGCTGTCTCCAAAGCAAATCACTGCAGGGTCATTTGTGTGCCTGCTTCACCCACAGGGGTAAGGCCCCAGGGAGCAGGGCCCCCTCACCCTCGAATCTTCCCATCTGACCCCCGACTGATGCCAGCAACAGAAGTAGGCCTTTCTTTCGGGTTCTAACACAAAGAAAAGGCAAAAGGCACAGATATACAGGTTTCCCCAAAGGTCTGTTCTTTGGACCTTGCACTCCCTCCTCAGGAGCCAAAGTCTCAGAGGCAGAAAAATCCTCGGTACCCCAGGATCCCTTTGGGAAGTGGTTAACAGCACAGGCTTTGAAGCCAGGCCTCACTGAGTTTGGGTCTTTTCTTCACCAACTCCCCCAGCTGTGTTACTAGGGAATGGGGCTTAACCTCTCTGAGCCTCAGTTCTCCCAATAGTTGTAACTACTAGGCAGGGTTACTGTGATATTTAAAACATGTAAAGTGGTTGGCATATACTAAGCACTCAACAACTATTGGTGAAACAAAAAGGAGAAAATCTTATCCTCAATAATCTTCCCAGGAAGAGAGCAGGTTTGGGGATGACCAGCAGCTTGGGAAGGGAACAAGACTTGCTAGAGAAGCCCTAAGTGGGTAAGCAAGCTGAAGGCAAATACTGACTTGCTCTGGGTCACAATGGGCATGTTTTTTAAAAAAGACACTGTGTGGAAGAAAGGAAGAGGAGATATGAGATACACACAAAGGAGAAGACCACTGGGGGTACAGGAGAAATAGGGGGGTTTACTAAGTTTCTGCTGTGAGTTGTGTGAATTACACCTTTTCTAGCTCTCTGTAAAGAGCTCAGTAAAGCTTTCATTTTTTTAAACCAATGGACTGAGAGTTAGCTGTTTTAGAGGATGCAAGGAGATGTTGTGTTTGACCTTAAGTGGCCTCAAGGGTATAGAGCAACCAGGCCATCCGTGGGAGTTACCCTTCTGCATTATGTTACTGTGGTGAGGGTGATCTTGGACCAAAACTTAAGTGGGCAAGAAGAAGAATGTTATTTAATTTCTGTATCAAGCCCCCATCCCACTAGACTGGCAGAAAACATTAGCCTTGGGCCTTCTTGGATTTCCTTCCCCACCTCCCCAGTTATGTGGTGCCAAGAGACTGGGGAGAGTTCGTCTTGCTCCTGCCTTACCCTCGCCATTCAAGTATGGCTGAGGGTCCCCTGCCTCTGATGTCTAGAGGCCCTGCCCTGGGACAAGAAGACCTTTCTTCAAAACAGCCCTTGTATGTGAGCCAGGCACAGTGGCTCACACCTGTAATCCCAACACTTTGAGAGGCCAAGGTGGGGGGGGCGGGGGGGATCCCTTGACGCCAGGAGTTTGAGACCAGCCTGGGCAAAACAGTAATACCCCCATCTCTACAGAAAAAAAAAAAAAAAATCTTAAAAACCTAAAAAGCCCTTGTATGGATTTTCTAACACAGTCTACACACAGCCTGCCCTTTCTGGGTGGCTGTCCCCCAGCCACCCCTACAACAGACAGGCAGGGAGGCTGGGCACAGGCTCCCTCTCAAAAGAACTTCTCTCTCTACTTCCCTCCTCCTGACATGGGGCAGGATGGAGATGAGACAGGAGATCACTTATCCCTCCCAGGTTCCAGTTAAGACATTTTGTCTCTATATCAGTCCTCTCTTTTACTAGTTCTACAGTCTTCCAAGTTCCCCTGTGGATACAGGCTTTGAGCACCTGAAGGAGACAGAAAAGGACACATCTTTCCCAGTCAGTGAGGTTCGCCGGAACTTAGGCTCTGTACTTGTTCTCCACTATTCCATAGTATAGATCACACCATGAGTTTTGCTTTTGTCTGTTTTTAACCAGCCCACTGTTGATTGTGGTTATTGAAAGGGTTTATTTCTTAAACTATAACCCCACTCCATTATGTCACCATTGTCATTGTAATGACCCTCTCTGCCATGGTCACTGGAACACTGGCACTCCTAGTCAGCCAGATAGAGACAAAGGCACTAAGGCCAGAACAACATCAGAGCTGGAAGGGACTTTTTTTTTTTGAGACAGGGTCTCTCTCTGTCGCCCAGGCTGGAGTGCAGTGGCCCGATCACGGCTCACCACAGCCTTAACCTCCCCGGCTCAAGGGATCTGGAAAGGACTTTTCTGAAGCTCTGAGCCAGCCCCTTTACTACACCCTGCCTGAGGCCACACCCACCCAGTAGCCAGTGAGTATGAGAATCCAATCTCGGAAATCCAGCCCTAGTTTTCATTTTGCCAGGAGAATGGCTGGGAATTCTCAGAGCGGGGTACCCTTGCTTGAAGCAAGCTCTCAGAGTCTGACCTTCTTCCAGGCCCTAGCAAGAGAAACAGGAGGCAGCACTTGAGGTGGGGAAGCACCAGACACCCAGCACCTCCCCCACAGAGGCAGACGTAGCCCTGTTACAGACATAAATGATTTTGTATGCCGCACACTGCTCTGCGTCTGTGTCTTGGACATCTTCCCCTGCCAGTAAGCATAACTCTATTCTCTGCGCTTGCTCCACAGTATCCCACAGTACAGATAATATCTGTTTTTTGTCTGTTTGGGTTTTGTCTGTTTGAACCAGCCCCATACTGATGAGCATTTGGGTTGATTCCAGGATTACAATCCATATACTACAAAGGAAGTCCTTTCATGCCTCCGTGCGCACCTGACTCCACACTTTTCAAAGTAATTTTCCCACCCGCATGGTGGGCAGTGTGGTGCATGTCCTCAGTGTAGACCTAGGTGCAGGGAAAGGTGGAATTTGTCCACAGTCACACAGTAGGTTTGTGCTAGAGATGGCAAACACGAGTCCCCAAGACTCCAGACTTAACACTCTCTTAGTCCCAGGTGATGCTCCCTTAATACCAGACTTTTTGTTTGTTTTAAATGACCCAGAATAGGCAAGTGTGAGGGTTGCGCCAGGCAATGTGGGGTGAGGGAGAGACCATTAAATAACCCTGATTGATCAAGGGGCTGCCGTGTGTGGTCACCCAGGGGATGAAGTAGCTTGGACAATCTCCCCAACTTGCAAAGCACATTCATACCCATGATCTCATCTTAATCCTCTGGGTTCCATATTATTATCTTTTCCATTTAGAAATAAGGAAACTGAAGTGCAGAACGGTAACTTGCCCCCAAATCACACAACTAGTAGTGGTAGAGCCAGGACTAGGAACCCTGTTCTTTAAAAGTAAATATATTATTACTGCTAAAAAGAAAGATAGCACTGCTGAAAGTGTGAAAAACTGAAATTGTATCTACAAAACAAAATAACAACATTGCAGAAAATATGAAAAAAACCTTGAAAGCAAGAAAAATAAACTAAAAGAAAAAATCTTACTGGGTGACCATGGACCTGTCATCTCATCTCTCTGAACCTCAGTTGTCTCATTTTCAAAGAAAGGGAATGATGATAAGCACAGCGACGGCAGCTAATACATACCGAGCACCGCCTTACCACATTTCCAAGTCTGAACTTTCCCTGCAGGCTTCATGCAAGCATACATATTTCATACGGCTATAATCATTGGAAGCACAATTTTGTTTGCCGTTTTTCACCTGACACTGTCTTGTAAACTTTTTCTATTGACTACACAGACTCAGCTAGCACCGTTCCCAGCAGTTGCATTTTTCCAGGTTAATTAACCCCTGTCCCTGGTGCTGGATATTTACTGCCACCGAGTTTTCACTATTTTGGCTGATGCTGCAAGAAACATCTTTTGGCTTCAGAGTAATTCTCCAAAGTCAGAGACTGAGGCTTTCAGACCCCGAACTCCTGCTTTCCCAGGACTTTTCACCCAACCCCATCTGCCCTCTGCCTCAGGGCCTGGGCAGAGCCTCGGCCTTGCTGACAGCATGCTGGAGAGGCTCACCAGGCTCAGCAGCCTCAGGGCAGGCTCAGTGAAGCTTGTAGGCAAAGGGGCTGAAGGGATCTTCCCTTTTATGTTTCCCTGACCCTTCCTGAGAACATGTGCATTTATGCTTCATACCCTAACTAGGAAAGTTCTTAAATCTAACCCCCAAATCCCATTTTCTGTTCTTTCTACATACGATATAAACTTCTTTGGGCCACAGTCTTGTGAGACTCTCTCCAGAACGTATAGGAAGGCATAATGTTATCTTTACAATTTCACGGTGTCCTCCAACTGTTAAACCTGTCCCAGGTCAGGTTAAGAATTTCAGTCGCTCTCCACTGCCTCGCATCCGTCTGGCCAGATGCGTTTCTTAAACTCCTCTTTTTCAGCCTGGGGCTATCACCCATTCTACCCATTGGTCTGCCAGTCGCTGTAGGGCTGTCATGTACCAGAGGCATGAGTACAAAAGATGGGGGTGAGGACGGGGGACCTGAGGAGCTGGGTTCAAGCTATGCTTCCCTGCTTGCTGGCACTGAGACCTTGGGGTAGTCATGTTACCGGCCTCCCTTCAGCTCCCTCGCAGCTTGGGTTTCCCCATCAGAAAATTGGAAGCGATTAGAACCTGTACTTAGCAAGAGTGCTGGGAGATCCCTTGTGTGAAAGTGCCAGATACGCTGTAAAGCAGTACCTAGGAGTGACCCACCTGGGACCACTTTTGAAAATGTCCAAGCCCCACCCCCACCCCCCACCACCACCACAAGGTAACGTTCTGCCCCACTTTTCTCATCCATGTTGGGTGGAGACTTGCGCCATCCCTCGGCTCACTACATCCATCCGCACCACGCCCAGGTGAACTCACACTCGGGACCCTGAACCCCCCACTCCAGGCCTTGTGGGCCCTTCTCTCCTCTTCTGCACGCCCCACCCTCCTTTCCCACCCAGACTCCAGTGTGCCCACACCCCACTCCCCATCTCAGCCTGCCTTTCCCCTCGCCCCCAGCGTACGCGTGCATCAGGGCACTCACGAAGCGACCCTGGCAACATCTGGGAGCACGCGCCTCCACATCTGGAAGGTGGGCGCAAGCGTGGCAGGGCCAGTCGGATTCCTCGCCGCCCCCCGGCCCCGCAGGTGGTGGAGCAGGGCGGGGTGAGGGAGGGGGAGGCCGGCGGGGCTGGGCGGGGCCCGGGGGGGCGGGGGCCTGACGGCTGGGCCGGGCGGCGGAGCTGCGAGGGACAGAGGCGCGGCAGGCGCGCGGAGCCAGCGGAGCCAGCTGAGCTCGAGCCCAGCCCGCGCCCGCGCCGCCATGCCCCTGGCCTTCTGCGGCAGCGAGAACCACTCGGCCGCCTACCGGGTGGACCAGGGCGTCCTCAACAACGGCTGCTTTGTGGACGCGCTCAACGTGGTGCCGCACGTCTTCCTACTCTTCATCACCTTCCCCATCCTCTTCATTGGTGAGTGCGCGCAGCGAGCCGCGGAGGAGGGGACGGGAGAGCAGGGAGGGAGGAGGAGGCGCTGCACGCCGCACCGCTCGGCGTCCCCTTCCGGCCCGCGACCGCCGTCCGCCTAGTTCCCGGGGTCCCCTGTCCTGTGTCCTGCCCGCCGGTCCCCGCACTCGCACACCAGCTCATCCCTTCATTCCCCCGGTGCCCCCGATCCCGCGCCAAACACAGCGGACCTTTGTGACCCATGGGATCACCAAGTTTTGCTTCTGCAGGGCCGAGAGCTGGGATGGGGAAAAGGGAAAGAGGAGGTCTCAGCACGCGGTGGGGAAGTGGAGAGGGGTCGGGCCTCACCCTCCGTGGCGCAGCTTAGGGAGCCGGGTCACCCCTCCCCCAAGGCAGCCTCCCTGTCAGCCGCAGCTGGGCCTAGGGATGAGGGAAGCCTGTGCTTTGGAGTCTGGGATGGAGGCCCAGCTAACCCCTATGCTTTCACCGGGCTGAGCCGCGCAGTGGTCCGTGATCTCTGACAGTCCCGGGCCCGCGCCCTGGGCGAGGAGAGGCGAGAGCTAGGGACTTGGATTCCCTTCCCCCGCCACCCCACCCGGGCACGTGTCTCCAGAGCGCAACTTCTCAGGCTCTGCGCAAAGTAGCTCCGACTCGCCGACGCAGCGACCCCGGCGCCCTTGCTTGCAAAGTTGGGCGCCACGGCTGGGACAATCGTGCGTGCCTCTCCACTGAGGTCCCCCCCATCTCTCTCCAAGACCTTGACTCTTCCAGACCAGTCAAGTCTATCAACTCATAGAGTGTCCCCTGCATCCCCAAAACGTGTTCATTCACTTTAAGAAAACAAGCAAATCTTAAAATTCATATACAGCTTTGGGGAAGAAAGGAAAGATTGTCACAAAATTAGATTTACAAGAGGTTGCTGCAGAAGCAGAGTTGCTAGTTATTAACAAAGACAATTAGAAATAGAAATAAAACATACAAAATATGTGCTCATATGTGCGTCAAAAATAAAAAAAGAACAGCATTTACCCCTCTGTTCTCAGCCAAACGGTTTATTAACCTGATGACTTGTCACACAAGAAGTTAGTGTGTATAATGGGGTACCTTGGCAGGGCACAGTGGCTCACGTCTGTAATCTCAGCACTTTGGTGGGCTGTGACAGGGAAGATTGCTTGAGTCCAGGAGTTCAAGACCAGCCTGGGCAACATAGTGAGACCCCCCCCCCCTCTTTCTACAAAAAAATTAAAAATTAGCTGGGCATGGTGATGTGCCCCTGTAGTCCCAGCTACTCAGGAGGCTGAGGCGGCAGGATCACTGGAGCCTAGGAGACCAAGGCTGCAATGAGCCATGATCATGGCACTGCACTCCGGCAGAGGCAACAGAGCAAGACCTTGTCTCAGTAAAAAGGTGTGGTGGGGGAGGTACCAGCATAGGACCAGGCTGAATGAGTTGGACGTTTAGTTTGTGTGTACCAGCCTTGGGGATCCTCATGTGTAGGTGTCACCCTCACCATGGACCCAATGCCCAAGCACCTTTCTGGGGTTCATGCACCCTCCTCCTCCTCCTCCTCCAAGTAGGCAGGCATCCTGCCTCTGACTGTCTCTCCCTGCAGGATGGGGAAGTCAGAGCTCCAAGGTGCACATCCACCACAGCACATGGCTTCATTTCCCTGGGCACAACCTGCGGTGGATCCTGACCTTCATGCTGCTCTTCGTCCTGGTGTGTGAGATTGCGGAGGGCATCCTGTCTGATGGGTGAGTGACTGTCTGAGGACTCAGGAAAGTGAATCTGCTCCAGGGTACTTCCTGAAAGTCCCAAGGAGATCCTAGCTCACCTGCATTCCACAAGCCCATGTCTTTTGTTACTACATCCAGCAGCTCAGTGTCTTCTATCTGCCAACCTCTCTGAGCTGGGCACTGGACACAAGTGAGTCCCAGGCCCTGCCATCAGTCCAGGAGAGTAGAGGGAACACGGATCTGCATGCCAAGTCCCAGTGAAATAATGCTAGAGCCTATTAGAGTGCCACAACTCCAGTGAAAAATGTCAGGCCTCTTCTACAACCTGCCAGAGTTACCTTCTTGGGAAACAAAAAAAAAAATCTAACCATGCCACCCACTCTTGCATAAGACCTTTCCTTGGTTCTCAGCTGTTTCGAAGATGTGGTCTCAGATCCTCAACCCACCATTCAAGGTCTTCACAGTCAGCCCCACCTATCTCTGGCCCCATTCCCCATGCCCAGCTTCCCTTTGGGCCTCACAGCACACTCCTCACACCTCTGCTACAGCACAGATCATACTGTATGTTAAAGTTTATGTCTATTTGCAAAACTGTCTTCAGAGTCAGAAAGGCCTAAGAGTTAGAATCTGAGTCTTGTTCATCTTTGTGTTCACAGTGCAAGGCATGTGATAAACATAAACATTATTCAGTCCATAAACATTTATTGGGTCCTTAGGAGAATGAATGAAACCATGTTACAAATAAGTACTCTGGGAGGCGAGAGGAAGGCAGAGTTGGGCAAGCTCCATGGTTGAGAGGGCTTTGGAGCGGAGTCTGGAAGGGTGACTAGGCTTCTGACACACAGAGGAGGAAGGAGAGAGAGAACTGGTGGTGCCTGAGGGAAGGGAAAAGGCACCAAAGAGAAAAGCAGGCAGGGCTAGGGAGCAGCGCAGGGGCTGGAGCATTAAACACAGGCTGGGGGGCGATGGAGGCTGAGGCTGGGAACCCAGGTTGGGGCATCTCAGGAGGACTGTGAATCCCAGACTGCATGTTTGGGTTGGATTTTGTCAGCAGTTTGGAACAGAAGAGAGATGTCATCAGCACAACACTTTTAGGTGAGAACCTGAGGAGGTGTTCAGCACAGGCTGGAGGCAGGGAGAAGCTAGAGGTATAATAGAAGCAGGACTTAGCATTGACTGCAGTAGTCTAGGTGAGCGATAACTGCAGACAGAAATGGTGTGTCAGCAGTCAGGGACAGAAGAGGAGCTGGAGCAGCCATCTCACTGACGAAGAATCCAGTAACCAGCAAGGATGAGAGACTGCCAGGAGAGGGAGTGGTGGAGGAGAGGGATATTTGGCTTGAGTATCTGAGGTCCAGCGCCCCCTGAGCTGGAATCAGACTATACCCAGACTGCACTCCTGCAGCGCTGCCTGGCTCCTGTAGTTGGATGGCAGGGGATAGGCTCCCTCATCCTCCCTCCCATTCCCCACCTTCCCTTCCCCAATGTCCCTGCATCCTGGCTTCAGCAGTGATCTCTAAAATACCTGCTTGCCTTGGAGGCAGCAGCTCTCTCTGCTTATTAAAGTCCCTAGACCAGCAAGAACACCAGAAGGCATACTGCTACACAAGCAGGTGACAAGTCTGCCTCCACCCCCACCCCTACACCCCATCCAAAGTAGCACAAATGCCACAGCGAGCCCTCAGATGGGAAATACTCACCAGATGGTGACAGAGAAAGACACCCCGCCCTTGGAGAAGGAAGACCTGGGTCTTCAGTGAGCACTGCTGCTGTGTACCAGCTATGGGACTTTGCACAAGTCATTCAGGCTTTCTGGGCCTCATAAGCATTTATAAACATACGATAAAACATTTTAGTTGCCAACTTAAAAATGTGTGAGAAAGTGTAAGGTGTTTCAAAATTATTTCAAGGAGTAAAGAGGCAAGAGTTTTGAAGATCCCTGGGCAGGGTGTTGGCTGCTCCCAGTGTGGCCATTCATGACTGCTCTCTGACCTTGTGAAACGAGCATCATAGTCTCTGGCTTGCCTGCTTCATGGGGCTGTGGAGGATGAAATTCGAGCACGGACAGGGTGCAGAGCCCGGAGTGGCAGAGCACTGGGCAGACTGTGTATTCCCAGAATGTGGGAAACTAACTGGAATCAGTCCAGGGACGCCCTCCTGCTGGCTGTCAGCAGCCCCTCCTGTGTGTGGCTGCACTGCTTCAGCTCAGTGCAAAGGGCCATCTCCTCCCCAGGGCACAGATCAGCTCAAGCTGAGTAATTGTCATCTGCTCTTTGTGAGCTCCTACCCCCAAGCCTGAGTGAGGGGCAAGAAAAGAGCAGACAGGAGAAGTCACAGACCCTTGTGATACCCCCAGTCTAATCCAGCCTGGGTTTTCAGAGCTGTCTGGAAATTTAGGGGGCAGGTGGGAGTGGGGGCTGATTAAGGCAGCCCTGATTTTATTTAGAGTGAGCCTCATTTAGTGACTAATTAAGCCATCTTAAACCTGTAGGGCTTCCCCTCTTCCTTTGGGTATTATTTCTGTGTGTGATGTTCTGAATTCAGAACAATCAAAGCAGGATAAGTTAGTGAAGAAGATATTTTTTAATAACTACAATATTTTCCCAGACCACCATACACTGGATAAAGCCTGTACAAAAACTTTACCTAATTTCTTAACTGAGTGTGTATTATTTAACAAAGCAGCTAAAAACTATTCTATGAAGTCATGTCATGAAATATTTAGTTCAATTATGGTTAATCCTCATCTTATTTCATCTTATAAAATTTTAACATTTCTACCTCCTATTGCAAAAAAAAAGCATTCATATCAGCATATAATAAAACATGTTTAGATGTCAGCTTAAAAACGTGTGAGAGAGTAGAGGGTGTTTCAAAATTATTTCAAGGAGTAAAGAGGCAAGAGTTTTGAAGATCCCCGGGAAGGGTGTTGGCTGTGCCCAGTGTTGCCATTCATGACTGGTCTCTGGCCTTGTCTCTCTTGTACCTTCTATATTAGTTTGAAGACCTTTTTTGGAGAATATCCACTAAAGAATATCAATATTTACCATTTCATTAAGAAAGAAATGTGGAGTTTGCCTTTTCAAGTTGGTTTGGTGCTCATTGATGTTTTCAGGGACCCAGCCTCTTCCCATCTTTCCATACCATCCTCTGTGTGTGTCAGCCTATCTTCCCCATGGTCACAAGGTGGCTGCCTAGCTCCGGGTATTGCTTAGCATGAGCAGAGAGGGCGTCCTCCCGACATGCCTTTCCTTTATGACGGAGATCATTCTTTTCTTGACATCTCACTGGCCAGAATATGTGGACCAACACTGGCAAAGGAGTATGGAATTGCATGGCTGCTTAAACCAATCACCATCCATTCCCTGTGGCTGGGTACATTGCTGCTGGAGCAAACCTGTGGTCCTCCTGGCACAGAATGAGGGGAAGATACTCTTTGATGGACAGCCCACATTGCCTCTACAGTTGCACCTCAGTCCCACCAGACCCACTGAGGTCACAGGATGGCTCTCCTCATGTCCTTCCTCCTTCTCTGTTGAACTCTTTTGTATCCGTCAAAGTCCGGCCTGGTGCCACCTCCTCTGGGAAGCTGTCCTTGGTTGCCCACCCCCTTCTTTGTGCTCTCTCAGTCTCTGTCCATCGGCAGTATCACTTCCCTAGCCTGCTGACTCCAACAGTTAGCTCTGAGCATGGCAGCCCCCTCCATACCATCAGCTTCTCAAGGGCAGGGACCCTTGGCACACTGGATAGAAGTAGCCTGGTGGGCAACAGCAGCACTGAGGCAGCAGGCTGTAGCAGGCCATCTGGGAATGGAGTGGGTACCACAGGACTGGAGCAGAAAGGGCAGGCTGGGCAGCTCTGGTAAAGTGGCTGGAGGCCACATAGCCTGGGCCTTTCGTTCCAGGCTGAGCAGAGTGGGTTTTGCTGTCTGCAGGAGGGAGCTGTGGAAGGGCATGATCACGACCAACTAAGGTGACCCTCCTCACCAGGCCCAGGGAAGACGGAGGCCTGGGAGGAGGCTCTGGCTGCCTCTGGGTCTTACCCCCAGGCCACAGTCCACCCACCTAGAGGCCTCTGTGAGTTAAGGTGAAGAGACTATGAGCTGGTATTGACTGTCCCATTCCCCATCCCGAGAGAGGAGACAAAATCAGTGACCTTGGAAATGCCTCTTCGTGCCTCAGTTTCCTCAACCATAAAATGGGAGACTAAGAGTACCCACTTGATGGGGTTTAATGAAGATTAAATGGGTTAACATATATCGCATGCTTAGAACAGTGCCTGGCACAGAGTAAATGCTCCATAAATATTGACTCTCATCAGTTTGTTATCACAGCCTCTGGGGAGGGTGCCAGTGCTGACTTATGCTGTTCATGTTAAATGGGGCTGTCACTGGGTGAGTTGTGGCATACAGGCCCCTGCACTGTTCAAGAGACCCCAGCAACCCTTGTGCTTAGGGCTCAGCACATAGTAAGGCCTCCAGATCATATACCCAGCTCTACTCCATGTACTGGCAGCTCTGCCCAGCCCATATCCCAAATATGCCCATTAACTAAAGGGCCCTGCAGCCTATAAAGTGATGCTATAAAGGTTCAGTGTTCAGCCTTTGGAATTCAAGGCCTGGGCTGCTCTATTGCAGTACTTAGCACGTCCCCATTCTGTCTGTTTCTCTCTCCCATCTCAGGGTGACCGAATCCCGCCACCTCCACCTGTACATGCCAGCCGGGATGGCGTTCATGGCTGCTGTCACCTCCGTGGTCTACTATCACAACATCGAGACTTCCAACTTCCCCAAGCTGCTAATTGGTAGGTGAGGTGTAGGAGGGAGGGGCAGTACCTTCATTCATTTCTTCAGATAATGTTTACTGAGGACTCACTATGTGCCAGGTATTGCTCTAGACAGTAGAGATTCGGAATAGAAAAAGAAAAAAATCCCTGCCTTCATGGAGCTTACAGTCTGGTGAAGGAGGATAGACAGGCAAAGACAGTGAATAAACAAACAAACAAATAGGTGGTGGGGATGCTATGAAGAAAATCAAGCTGAGTAAGGGGTAGGGGCAATGACAATGTTGCTATCTACACAGGATGGTCAGGGAAGGGCTCTGGTAACTGTGGGCATGCAGATATTTGGGGGAAGGTGTTCCCTGCAAGGGGAGTGACAAGTGCAAAGGCCTCTGATAGGGACAGATTTGGCAAAGATGTCACTGTGGGCAAAGCCAAATGAGCAAGGGGAAAAGTGGGAGGTGAGGGCAGGCGTCAGGAGAGGAGCGAGCAAGAGTCTCAGGCTCTGGGCCTGAGAGCCTGGGTGAACTGTGGCATCAATAACTGATGTGATGGAGGAGGGAGAGGTGGGCTGTGGTGGGGATCAAGTTTTCTACTGGGGGCATATCAAGTTTGAGATGTCACAGAGACAGCCAACTCAAGTGTCAAGTTGGGCTTTCATGGGGAGGTCAGGATAGGAGCTACACTTTCAGGAGGTGGGCCTTGTAGATGACATCTAAAGCTTGAGCCTGGGGCCGGCTGCCGTGGCTCACACCTGTAATCCCAGCACTTTGGGAGGCTGAGGCAGGCGGATCACCCGAGGTCAGGAGTTTGAGGCCAGCCTGGCCAACATGGAGAAACCCCCACCTCTACTAAAAATACAAAAATTAACTGGGCGTGGTGGCACGCACTGGTGGTCCCAGGTACTCAGGAGGCTGAGGCAGGCGAATCGCTTGAACCCAGGAGGCAGAGATTGTAGTGAGCTGAGATCGCGCCACTGCAGTCCAGCCTGGGTGACAGAGCAAGACTCCATCTAGAAGGAAGGAAGGGAGGGAGGAGAAAGCTTGAGCCTGGATGAGGTCACCTGGGGAGAGAAGAGAAAGGCTCTGGGACCAGAGCTTGAGGTTTGCTAACATTTAGAGAGACTTGGGAAGGAGTGCCCACTTAGAGCTTCTGAAATGTTAAATACTGCAGGACTGGGGTCCCAGGCAGAAACAACAGGATGATGGTTGGTGTTTACTGAGCATGTGCCATGGGGCAGGCTCCATGCCATGTTCCTTACATTCATTGTCTCACAGGCTAATTCCCCCAGCCTCCTTATTGGTATTGTTAATATCCCCATTTTCCAGTGTGGACCCTGAAACTGAGAGGTTAAAAATATTAACGGTAAATACTCACTTTGTACTTACTGTATGCCAGACTCCATCCTACCTATGTGATATATATTAACTCATTTAATCCTTGCAACAACTCTATGAGGTAGGTACCATTATTATTTTCCCTTTACATATCAGAAAACTGAGGCTCAGAGGTCAAATAACTGGCACTAGTCTAGCTCACCAAGGGGCACAGCCGGGAGTCTAGCATCCGTGCAATCTCCTAATCATTTCTGCGACTGCGTGTCTAAGGGCCCTCAGACTTCGTCCTTGGGGCAAAGGTATCAATCCGCAGTTCTGCCTCGGTGTTGGGGTTCAGCCTATGTGTCTAAGGCTGGGGCTGTACATCTGGCAGTTAAACTGTGTTCACACTATGTCATTAAGTCAGACTGATTTTTAGGTATCACAGCATCGAATTGACATTTGGAGTCTGGCACACTCTGTGCTAAGCCAGTGACATCGTGGTGTTGTCAGGGAGTACAGGGTGTTTCTTGCACTAATCACAGGTCTGCCTTTCTGTAGAAGGTGGGATCTGAGCTCCATTAGGATTATCCAGGTGATCCCCCTACCCCTAGCCCAGGGGTCCCCACGTGAGTATGAATGGGAGCTGGGGGAAGCAGGTTGAGAGGGGAGATGTTAAATACAGGCTTCAGAGATCCACCTTGCTTCCATTTCTGAAGCAGCTCCTTGTCTGTAGAGAACCCTTCATTAACCACCAGGGCCTGGCTGACCAGTGTCCTCTGGAAACACCCTGTCTGGACATCTGAGGAGTTCATTTTCTCATTCTCCAGCAAACACATAGTGTTCTTTCTTTAAAGCACAAGTTATCACCCATGGATGGATTTGTCCTTTTCTAACTAACAAAGACTAACTCCCTCCATTCCCCTTGTTGGAGTTATCTCCCCTTGAAAGGAGGCTCCACAGAGCCAGAAATTGTAGAACAGGGGAAAGTGGAGGGAACGCGCCTGTGAGCTGCAGGGACACAGGGCAATGGGTATTGGGAGAATGGCCGGCCCTCCGGGGAGGCTGATGTCTGGCCTGGGGATGGAGTCCCACAGAAAGGAGACCTATGATGCAGCTTAGATTGTCCCATGAAGGAACCATGATCCTGGAACCCAGATGAGGCCAAGGAAATGTTCTCTGAAAAAGTCATATTTGAGCTGAGAACTGAAGGAACTAACTGGGAGAAGGGAGCAAAGAGTGCTTCAGGCAGAGGGAACAGCATGTGCAAAGGCCCCAAGGCAGAAGGAACAAAACACATTAGAAAATTCAGAAGAAGAAGAAGAGTGGCGTGGCTGCAAAGTGGAGGGGAGCTGGACTTTGGATTTTGTTTGCTTGTGCCCAGGCTGGAGTGCAGTGGCACCACCTTGGGTCACTACAACCTCCGCCTCCTGGGTTCAAGCGGATTCTCGTGCCTCAGCCTGCTGAGTAGCTGGGAATACAGGCGTGTACCACCACACTCGGATAATTTTTTGTATTTTTAGAAGAGTTGGGATTTCACCCTGTTGACCAGGCTGGTCTTGAACTCCTGGCCTTAAGTGATCAAGTCTCAACTTCCCAAAGTGTTGAGATTACAGCCGTAAGCCACCGCATGCAGCTGGAAGGTCATATCACAGATGTTGGCCTTCATCCCAACAGCAATGGGAAGTTGTGTGTGTGTGTGTGTGTGTGTGTTTGTTTGTGTGTGTGTCGTTTAACATGTTTAACATAAAATTTATCATCTTAACCGTTTTTAAGTATAGTGTTCTGTGGCATTAAGTATATTCACAGCCGGGCATGGTGGCTCATGCCTGAAATCCCAGCACCTTGGGAGGCCAAGGCAGTTGAATTGCTTGAGCTCAGAAGTTCGAGACCAGCCTGGCCAACATGGCAAAACCCCGTCTCTACAAAAAACATAAAAATTAGCTGGGCGTGCTAATGTACACCTGTAGTCCCAGCTACTTGGGTGGCTGAGGTGGGAGGATCATCAAAGGCTGAGGAGAGAGGATCAGTTGAGCCTGGGAAGTGGAGGCTACAGTGAGCCAAGATTGTGCCACTGCACTCCAGCCTGGACAACAGAGTGAGACCCTGTCTCAAAAAAAGAAAAAAAAGTATATTCACAGTGCCGTGTATCCATCACCACTATCCATCTCCAGAACTTTTTCATCTTCTCAAGTTGAAACTCTGTACTCATTAAATGATAACTCCCCATTTCTCCCTCCTTACAGTCCCTGGCAACCACCATTCTACCTTCTGTCTATGAATCTGAGCACTCTAGGTACCTCATCTAAGCAGCATCATACACTATTTGTCTTTTTTTTTTTTTTTTTTTTTTTTTTTGAGATGTAGTCTCACTCTGTTGCACAGGTTGGAGTGCAGTGGCACGATCTCGGCTCACTGAAACCTCTGCTTCTCTGGTTCAAGCGATTCTTCTGCCTCAGCCTCCTGAGTAGCTGGGACTATAGGTGCCTGCCACCATGCCTGGCTAATTTTTGTATTTTTAGTAGAGACGGGGTTTCACCATATTGGCTAGGCTGGTCTCAAACTCCTGATCTTGTGATCCGCCCACCTCGGCCTCCCAAAGTGCTCGGATTACAGGCGAGAGCCACCATGCCCGGCCTATTTGTCTTTTTATGACTTGCTTATTTCACTGAGCATAGTGTCCTCAAGGTTCATCCATGTTGTAGTGTGTATTGAAATTTCCTTCCTTTTTAAGGCTAATATTCCACTGTATGGATATGCCACATTTTGTTTATCTCTTCGTCTGTCAGTGGGTTGCTTCTGCCTCTTGACTCTTGTAAATAGCACTGCTATGAACATGGGTGCATTGAGGGGTTTTCAACATAATCATAATAATTGCTTTATGGAGACCAGCTTGGAGGAGAACAAGATGGGGAGGAAGTGCAGAAACCAATGAGAAAGCTCTCAGGGTATAGCGGGAATACAGAGGACACATGATGATGCCTGGACTTAGGTGGTACCACAGGGATGGAGAGAAGTAGATAGATTCAAGCTATTTAGGAGGTGAAATAGACAGCATTTGTTAATGGGAGAGGTGTGGAGCGAGGGAGAAGAATGGAGGGAGAAGGAGGAGTAATAGGAGCTCACCAGCAGCCCCCATGTTATGCCTCTTTCCTTCCTTTTCCCTCTTCTCTCATCAGGCATTCAGCTTTTGCTGAGTACTTCTGTGTCTGACAATAGGCTGAGCACTCAGCACTGCAGGACAGGACTATGCAAAAAACCTCTGGGCCTAGTCCTGGGTCCACCGCTAATTCCTTGTGTGACCTTGCACAAGACATCTAAGCTCTCTGAGCCTCCGATTCCCCACCTGGGCAGGAAGAGTAAGTCCCTGCCTAAGTCGTAGGGTTGTAATGAAGAGCAAATCAGACCATATCTGTTAAGTGTTAGGGACAAGACAAGCATGAGGCATATTTTCAAGTCTCGGCTCCTGTAGGCAGCTCTCACTAAGGGCTAAAGGGCTTCTGATGCCTGGGATAGAATCTGTCCGGCAGAGTGGAGTGGAGGCAGGGGGACAGCCTTCAGCTGTGGAATTCCTCCAGACCTAGAGACCAGCCTGAGCTGGGGGACATTATTCCAGTCCTGAGGCGTGAGACCAGAAGGCAGATGCTTCTGCCCTCCATCCTAATGTCCTCGTGCAGGGACCCAAGGTGGATGGCATTGATCCCCCTGGGTGAGCTCAGCCCTGGGCGCATGGTGGGGCCCAACATCTCAACCTGTTTCCTAACCCTGAGCCAGGCAGGGCAGATTCCAGATTTGTCCCCAAGAGATGCTCTGGCATCCATGCCCAGGCGCACATAGGGATAGAGGGCAGGGTGAAAGTCTCTCTCCCTCCCTCGGGTCCTCTGGAGAGGGGCTCTGTGGCATGAGGCTGACCTTATCCGCATCTGGTCTAGGAAGGAGGAGGGAAGGAGCTGCCAGTGCTAAAATCTCCCCCACCCTCAAAGGGGGACTTCACAGGTTATTGCTGGTTTTGGTTGTTGGAAGCTGACAGTGATTTATTGGCAGATTGAAGTGGGTGTGTGTGTGAGAATTTAGGATAGAATCTACTGATAGCTTCTGAGGTTTACCTTCCCCAGGTCTTAAATCTGGAGATAACAAAAATATAACAGCTAATGTCCAAAGAGCACCCGCTGTGTGCGAGGCTCACTGCACTAAATGCTTTCCATACGTTTCTCACAAGAACCTTCTAGGTAGCACTATTATGATTCCCACTTAATGGATGAGGAAACTAAGCTCTAGAGGGCTAAGTGACTAATCCAAGGTCACACAGCTATTATGTCACAGGCTCTGAGCCCAGGTGTATCTGGCTGCGGAGCCACCACAACTAACCCCTGTATAACGCTGCCTCACGGAACTGTGGCTGGCTCTTTCTGTATGCCCCATGCCCCTGCTCCATCATCGTGCTGTGGTGGGCTCTGAACTGTGAGGACAGGGACCCGGGCTTTCACCCTCTCTCTGTCCCTAGCTGCCAGTGCACTTGGGCAAGGTCACATCCTATTTCTGGGCCTCAGTTTCCTCATCTGTAAAATGAAAGGCTGGATTGATTGACCTTTAAGATTTCCCTCACTTGGAAATTCCACAAGGAAGTCATTATAGCATGGAGCTTGCATGCATGGGCTCCAGCGTCAGGCCAGCCCAGCTCTGCCAGTTAATGGGTGTGTGGCCTTGGCTCTGTTACCTAACCTTTCTGAGCCTCATTTCCTTTGTCTGAGAAATTGGGGGTGACGGCAGTGTACTTTCTTTGAAAAGTTATGGTGAGGAATAGATGAGATCATGTGTTTAAAGTGCTTACTTGGCACAGTGCCTGTAACTTAGTTAAATTCAATAAATAAATTTCCTGTTCTTCCCATGATCATTTATTTTTAAGGGACATTTGTCTGACCAGTTTGATTTATGAGATTATTGGTGTTTTTCATGAATGTTAAGACGTATGTGCGTCATCTTAGAGTCACGCACTCTGATATATTCACACGTGCAAATCCCCTTACTCAGAAATGTACACACCCAGGCACGCTTATTCTGTCTCCTTCTCTGCCACATACTTGCACACATTATGTGAGTGTACACACATGATGCACACACATCTCTGTGATCTTCCATCTCTCCTCGGCAGCCCTGCTGGTGTATTGGACCCTGGCCTTCATCACCAAGACCATCAAGTTTGTCAAGTTCTTGGACCACGCCATCGGCTTCTCGCAGCTACGCTTCTGCCTCACAGGGCTGCTGGTGATCCTCTATGGGATGCTGCTCCTCGTGGAGGTCAATGTCATCAGGGTGAGGGTAAGCAGGCCACCTGGGCCAGGGTGGGGTGGGGAGCAGAGGCTCTGGCCTCTGTCCTGCCCCAGGTTCAGGCCCCCACCCTGCTTCTCAGCCAAACTGAGAAGGGATCAGCTTGTTTTACCTGCCGCCGTAAAGGGGAGTGGGGCCGTGGGGGAAGTTTCAGGATAGACACTGCATCTGGCCCACATGCACTCTACCCCAGGCTCCCAGAGGGAGAGGGGAGTGACGGGTGTGTTCGCTGAGGTTGGCGGATGACTTTCCATAGAAAGGGAAGATAAGCCTCAGGCACTGGCCTCTCCTACTTTCTTTCTTCGGGGGTGGGGGACTTTGCTTTAATGTATTCATATCGTCACACACGTAAATGAATGAATAAGTGTTTTGTTTTCCTTTCTGTTTGCTCCTGCCTCCCTCTCTCTTCCTCACCTCAGACTCCAACCTTCCCCTTCCCCTGCCCCTACCTCCCCAGGCACCCCAGACTAATGAACTCGTTTGTCTTTCCCATGCTTTGTTTTTATTAGTATAATACCATATGCATCTATCTAAATAAATACCTATTCAGGTTTTTTCCTCTCAGCACAAGTGAATATGTAGGTTTCCCCCTAGGTATTTATCTTGTAAGAATGGGATCATATTATGCACTGTTTTCTGCATTGTGCTTTTCCCACCCAACAAATGTCTCTTGGGACTCCCTCCAAGCCATCCGATATGGCTAATTCCATTTTCTTAATGGCTGCATAATATTCCATCATATGGATGAGCCATAATGTATTCAGCTATTTCTCTATGGATGGGCATTTACTTTGTTGCCAAGTTCTTGCCTTCATGAATAATGGTGTGTTGAGCACACTTATATATTTATGTATTGCTGCTTTTATTTCTATGGGAGAGAGTCCAAGGAATGGCGTTGCTGGGTCAAAGGGTCTGTGTATTTTAAATTTTGATCAATGTTACATATTGCCTTCCAGAAAGACTGTAATCTGGCAGCAATGAGTGAGAAAACCCTTTCCCTGCCTTCCAACCAGCAGTGAGGGCTACAGCCCTTTCAAACTTGGACTGCCTGCATTTCTCTGACTCTTCTGCTTTTAGTTGGTGATCTGCAGGGCACAAAGCTCCTTATGTGTCCCCCGCCTCCAGTGACCCTCACAGGAACCCTGTGATGCAAGCACCATCCCCTTTATAGACGAGGAAACATTTTAGATGAGGCTTGTCCAAAAACACCTTGCTAGTAAGTGGAGGAGGCAGGATTCAAAACCAGATCTGCATGACTTGGAGTTCTGTGAACTGTATATGAAACATGGTGGCATCCTTAGATCTGTGGAGAAGATAGTATATGAGAGATTCCTGCTCCTCCCCAACCCAACCTAAACCCAACCCAGCCTAGCCATGGGGGGTTCAAAGTCGACCTCAATGAGCAGTTACAAAGTCAGGATGCCCTGACATTGGTGGCCAAGAAGTGTTGGGGAATCCTTTTCCTGGTAATAATTACAGGTGAAAGATGGCCCCACATGTTAGAGATCAAGTGTGGAATATCACAACCCCAGATCCTTGCTGGGGCAAGGTAGGGAGTGGTGAGAAGTTGGACTTACCCATCCCCCGTGGCCCATGTACCCCACAGAGATACATCTTCTTCAAGACACCGAGGGAGGTGAAGCCGCCCGAGGACCTGCAAGACCTGGGGGTGCGCTTCCTGCAGCCCTTCGTGAATCTGCTGTCCAAAGGCACCTACTGGTGGATGAACGCCTTCATCAAGACTGCCCACAAGAAGCCCATCGACTTGCGAGCCATCGGGAAGCTGCCCATCGCCATGAGGGCCCTCACCAACTACCAACGGCTCTGCGAGGCCTTTGACGCCCAGGTGGTCAGTGGGGGCACAGCCACACCATCTATTCCCTGCCTTCTGGTTTAGGGTCACAGAGAGGGACCTCAAAGGGCATTAGGTCAAAATCCTGGTGGGACAAGGGGGGAAACTGAGGCTGGCGAGGGGAAGAAGCTTGCCTTAAGTCACACAGTGAACCAGGGACAGGTGCAGGGCTGAGGATTCATAGGACAGGCACAGTTGGAATGACCCTTACTGTTTAGGTCATCTAGTCCAACGTCCTTATCCAGATGAGGAAACTGAGGCTCTGAGAAGGGAAGAGACCCCACTGGACTCTCACATCCCTGTGCTCTTTCCTCTGGAGCTTACTGACTATAAAGGTTGGAGTGTTCACTTGATTTGGAGAGCAGGGATGTTAGTGGCCTGATCCTTATGGTAACTCTATGAGTTGAGCCGGGCAGGAATCTCGCCATACCACTGAGGAGCAAATTGAGGCCCTGAGAAAGGCTGTGACCTGCCCAGAGCTGGCCACAGCTGGCAGGCAGCAGAGCCAGTCTCCTGACTCCCAGTCCAGTGCTCCTTCACTGCCTCTGCCCTCGCACCAGGGCAGTTGCTGAGGCAGGTACAGTGGCAGGTGGTAATGAGTGAGTGTGGCACATGGCCACTTCCTCATTCCAATGCTGTGCTCATCACATAGTCTCTGACCAGCTGTGTGACCTTGAGCAATCATCTGGCCTCAGTTTCCCCATCTAGACCATGTTGGCGTTGATAGGGCCCTCCCAATTGAGCACTTGGTGATTCCATGATCTCTTCCTGGAGTTCACCTATTTGCAGAGGATGTGACCACTGGGTTTCCCCAGACAACAGGAGCTAGGGGCTTCCTGGGAGGCTAGGCCCAGCCGTGAACGAGCCCTCAGCCACTCTGACCTGGCCATGGTCTCTCTGGGCAGCGGAAGGATGTTCAGGGCACTCAAGGTGCCCGGGCCATCTGGCAGGCACTCAGCCATGCCTTCGGGAGGCGCCTGGTCCTCAGCAGCACTTTCCGCATCTTGGCCGACCTGCTAGGCTTCGCTGGGCCACTGTGCATCTTCGGGATTGTGGACCACCTTGGGAAGGAGAACGACGTCTTCCAGCCCAAGGTAGGCAGCCCCAGGGGTAGGGTAAGGCACCCTCTAGATGGTTTTCAGTTGTTTCTGAGAGTGCAACAGGCCAATGTGTGTGAGCCATGGCCACACTGGAGTGGCTCCTCACACATGCGCAAAGCCCATAGCAGTATCCCCACCACAGAATACTCCGCATCTGGTCAACAGAAATGCCAGGGGGCGAGCCTATGCCCCAAGGGTGTCCTACTCTCCTCTCACCATCACTACCATAATACCTCTCCCGGTAGTTAGGTCAGTCCGAAAACTGCAGGGGGTGCTTTTGTTTGTCCAGTGTCTAGAGCTTCTGTGACTTGGATTTGTTTGCTTTCAGTTCATGTCATCTTAGTAAACTCTTTAAAAGTTTTCAAGATATGTCTTCTTCAGTCCTGTAAATGCTGGCACTTGAGCTTTCTGCAGGGGCATCTTGGGAGCTGCTGTCAGAGGAGAGAGAAGTGGGAAACCCTCATGAGTGGAGCTTTGTCTCTCCCCACTCCAAATTTCATTCAAAGCTGCCCGTAGTTTTATTAATATGTTGGACTTTTTCCATTAAAATTTCTTTTATAAGAAAAGTTTCCATGGCTTAAAAAACACTGGAAACTTATTAGACTAGATTATATCCAATGGCCTTTGCAGTTGTAATGATTCTACAAACTGAAATTTGTTGGAGCTAGAAAACCTTTCCCCAGGGTTATTTTCCCTGCGTGGGGCCGTAGCATCCACTTCGGGGGCTGGGCAGACTGTGCTCTGTTGTCTGTTTCCTTGCATCCATTTAGGTTTAAATGGCCACAAAATGAAAACCTCTTCACCCCTAATAAGTTTCAGAGTTTTAGTTTCCAAGTGAGGATGTCATTATAACATTTTAACCACAGACAGTCTGAAAATAATGCAGAGAATGGGGAATTAGGGTTTTTAATAATTTATGACACCCTTTGAGTAACATTTGTTCATCTCATGAGCTCCAAAATCGCAGCTAGCAGTTAATCCTCAGGAGGTTTATGTTCATTTTTCTGGAGATATAATTAATCAGCTGAACAGTTTTGGCCACAGATATGAGATACGTCAAGTCTGATTTATGCAGCAAAATTTTATTGAACACTGCTGTGTGCCAGGCCTGGGTTGGGCTGTGGGAATATGAAAGCAATAGTTACGACGAGGATGATTAACAATTTTAACAGCCACTTATTGACCACATAATACCTACCTGGCTGTGTGCATGAGTTATCCATGTGTTATTTAATCCCTAAAACTATCCTTTGGTGTGAATATATTTTGCAACATCTTTACTGTGATATACCTCAAATACTGTACAGTTTATGAGATGATAGGTATTCTTATCCCCATTTTACAGATGAGAAAGTTGAGGCTCAGAAAGTTCAAGTAATTTTCCCCAGGGTCTCTCAGCTAGTTAGTAACAGAGGCAGAATTTGAATACAAGACTCTCACTCCGCAGTCTGGGCGTTTACAACCAGGAAGCTAAATTGACTATTATTATCAAGCCATCACCTCTGGCTCCAAGGATTATGAAATCCAATGGTGAGGAGAGAAATCAAAATAAAATACTTTTATGCTATGTGTTACATATGACTCTTAGGAGGTATATTCAGGGAATTGTAGGAAAAGATAGTGATTAACTTAGCCAGTGGTCATGAACAGCTTCATAGAGGAAGGGATGTTTGAAAGGGGTCTTGACGGATGAGTGGGAATTTGCCAGGCTGCCATGGGAAGATTTCTTGCTCAACCAAGAATTCAAGGACCACTTTTGCTTATTTAAATTTTGATGGCTTTTGAAGCCATATCTGGCTTTTTGAGCCCCTCTACTTTACCTGGCCCATAAAAGAGAGGGGAAGCGGCTGCTTCTCTTGTCTACAGGAGTGTCACCTTCAGCTCTAGCCTGACCATAGGCTACCCCAGAATACCCCCCATTGGCGATCCTGAAGCAGCATGGAGCCAGTTAATATTAGGGGGAAGTGACACAGGCCAGAGCCTTTATCAGAGTGTCCACACCACTCTCTTCTTCCTGTGTTTCCCAAAACCCTTGTGGGATTCTGCTAAGGAGAGAGCTCTGAGGCAGGACGTGCCAAAGAGATGGCGAGAGCACTTAGAATTTTAGTTCATCTGAACGTTATCATTGCCATTTCTTTCTCTTTGTTTATACACAAACCCTGGGGTTTATTACCATCTCATTGGAATGCTCTTGTCCCAGTTACTTAGCACACAAATCCCTGAGACAGATGGCCCTGCCTCAGTGGCAGTGGGCCTTATCAGATTTAATATTTGTTCCCTGCGGCCCAAACACAATCAGAAAATTTCCGACACAGAAACAAGAGTTGAAAGTAAATATAGTCTCCAGTGTCCGCAACAAAGAACTCTCCATCATGTGGTTGCCTGGGATGTGGCTTAATTCTCATGTGGACTTCTGAACTCAGAAAATGGGGGAAAGGGATCATTTACTGAGATCATTTGGTTCCTCTCCCAGCCCCCAAGCCATTCTAATCCAGAGAGAACCGAGTGCTATTCTGGTCTTTATGAATGGCAAAGAAGGAAGCTCCCTAGCTACATGTTGCAGTGTTTCACAGTCTGGGAGAGGAAGCCCTTTTTTCTGCCCAGCCTGAATCCATCCTGCAGCAGTTGGCACAGCGAGGCACCTATGGTTTATTCATCATCACTCTTCCTTCCTAAGATACTCAGAGTTGGCAAGAAACATATCATCCTTGGTATCCGCAAGGATGAACATTTCTGATGTCCTCTTTAGTTACTGAAAGTGTCTGTGACTTGCCAGATCTTTGATACTCCTGTCACCCTGCTGCCACTCCCCAGGGAAAGCTGGGACCCAGGTTGGGCTCTGCCTATGATCTATAGCTCTTTCCAGCCTCCTCTCCAGCCCAACCCCTACTCCCAATCTGTCACCTGCCATGGATGCCACTGATCTGGCTGAAGGACAAGAGAATTGGATTCATAATGAGCTGCTGGTGTCTGAAACCTGCCAGCTCTGCCCTGGGCTATCAGTTGAGCCAAAGGAAGAAGGAACAGTCTGGGTTTGATCGAAGGGCTAAAGCTTCAAACAGCCTGTAAGTCTCAGTAGGAAAATGTGTAGGTTTGGGAGGGCATATGTGTTTCTGAATGAGTTCCCCTAAGAACTGCTTATGGTTCTATATGTGTGTTCTGTTTGTCCCTATGTCTTTTGATGTGTCTTTTTCTGCGTGTGTGTGTGCATGTGTGTGTGTCTATGCCCCCTTTTTGATGGCCATATTTGTGGCTATCATTATGAGTGACTTAATGAGTGTATATGCCTGGGTGTTTCTGTGACTTTCTGGTTTTGGTGCATGGGCTAGCCTCTTCATAACCATGTCCATGCAGCTGGTCTGGCCTGGAGTACCTGCCTTCAATTCACTAGCTCCTTCTTGGCCATCAAGATTCTGCTCAAATGTCACCTGCTCCAGGGAGCCTTCACCTGGTTGAGTTAGATGCCCCTTATCTGTGCTCACATAACATCCTATCAAAGCGCCCTGTTTCTTTCCCTGACTTGATCCTTTGTCCTCTATTGCCTGACCTCTGTGTGCCCAGCACTCAGCCCCTGCCTGACACCCAGGAGATGCAGGGGAATTGGTTCTGCAAAGAAGGAATAATGCAGCAATTACTATATATTGAGTGCTTACACTTACTTTTCATAACATTGACTTCTCATAACAACTCTCTGAAGTCCCTTCATAGCCTCATCTTACAGATGAGGAAACTGAAGCTAAGAGGTTGAGGAACTTACCTAAGGACACAGTGGCTAATATATGATGAATCAGGACCTCTAAGTCCAGGCTCTTAACCACCATGTCAACAGTCTTGGATG
Source organism: Pongo abelii (assembly GCF_028885655.2). Taxonomy (NCBI): domain Eukaryota; kingdom Metazoa; phylum Chordata; class Mammalia; order Primates; family Hominidae; genus Pongo; species Pongo abelii. The sequence continues at coordinate 59,770,632 of NC_071994.2, forward strand.
AATGGGTAGGTGTGTTGGTCTCTGGGTGGCCAAAGATAGTTTTATTCTTTACCCAGGGCCTCCCGGGGCTGGGACCTATGGACAACTCACATTTTGGCACCTGCCAAAATAGGAAGCAAGAGCCCAAGTGATCCCCTCTCCTTTAAGCACCAGAGAACATGTGAAGGGGACCTTTCCAGTCACACCTCTGGCCTGGCAGAGACAATGGGGCTCCAAACTGTAGAGTCGGGAGTGCTGGGTTCTAGTCCTACCTCTGCAGCTAACTCTTTATCTTCCTCAGCAGTCACATTCTGCAAGCCTCAACTGCAAAATGTGTAATAACTTCTGTAGAAAGTACATGGGGGCATGAAGATCATTGGCTTGATTACTTTTAAAAAATGGGTATTGAGCACTACTGGGGAAATCCCTGGAAACAAACACAATTCTTCCCTGAGAGCTTGTGAAAATGCAAGACTAGGGCCTATGATTTTCCAAAGCATTTTCTTCCACCGTCAGGTTGTAGGTCCTTGGTCTTTTCTCTCTTGCCATGGTACCTGCAGGATGCTGGCCAGTGCTATCATATCCACTCCCCGTTTCCTAGGACCCTCTTCTCGGTAGACTCCACCAGGGCTTGCCTTCCTTGGGCAGCACGGCAGGCCTCTTGGCTAGTCTAGTACCCACTTCTTTTTTTTTTTGGATGGGTCTCACTGTGTCTCCCAGGTTGGAGTGCATTGGCGCAATCTTAGCTCACTGCAACCTCTGCCTCCTGGGTTCAAGCAATTCTCCTGGCCCAGCCTCCCAAGTAGCTGGGATTACAGGCATGCATCACCATGCCCGGCTATTTTTTTGTATTTTTAGTAGAAACAGGGTTTCAGCATGTTGGCCACGCTGGTCTCAAACTCCTGACCTCAGGTGATCTGCCTACTTCAGCCTCCCAAAGTGCTGGAATTACAGGCATGACCCACCACGCCTAGCCAGGTACCCACTTCTTAACTGAAACTTAGCTATTCCAAGTTCCATCCCTTTTAAACCAACTCTTTGAAGAGAGATCTAATAATGACCCAATGACTTATAGCTGCAGTGAGATTTTTATTTTAACAGGTCACAAAATTCTCAATCCACAAAAGTAGATTTCTGACCCTAGGGTATGTTTGTTGTGGGGGAGAGAGGAAGTAAAAGTTTTGCCTTTAGAGCTGCAAAACCAGAATTTGTTGTTTTGTTAAAAATGCACAAATACTGACGAGTATATTTAAGTAACACCCATAGTCTAATGAACAAACATGATCAGTTGGCTTTTGCAGCCCTCATTCTCCAGCCTGTGTGTTTTCTGCTCATTATAACACAGCGTGTGTGTGGCAGTCCATGTTTCTCCAGAGCTTTCATGAGAATCAGTGGTCTTGGATGCATAGTGTTCCCATGTGTACCTTAATTAGCTAACCATTCCCTGTGGTTGGACATTTATATGGGTTTTTGCATTCTCCTCCTGCTCTGGCCCCAAAATAAATGTCTGTGTTCATACAGCCATTACCTTATGTGAAATTATTTTCTTTGGGATAAATTCTTGTGATGTGTTGTTGCTTTAAAATAGTGGACTCCAGTCTCCAGAGCTGCGTCTCTGCAGAGGACAGTGAGACAGAAGAATCCCAGGGCATGTTAAACAGGACCCGGTCTTCCTAAACCCACATGCCTATATTTCTGACCCAGTACCAGCCAGGGGGGCATGTTTCCATCCCCCACAAGTCACAAGCCTGTAACTGACACTAGGACGCTTAAGGTCAAAGGCCTGGACGAGGCCTAGACAGTGGGTCTGGGGTAGTGTTTTTGACATCACTCAGGTTCATGTTCACATGTTGTCCCCTTACCAGCATGTGACCTTGGGCCAGCCACTAACCCTACTGAAACTCCTTTTTTCATGTATGAAATGGGGCTAATAATGGTACCCTCCTCATTAGGGTATTGTGAGGATAGAGTTTTGTACCTGATAAATATTGTCTCCTGCCCCTTCCTCCCCTGGAAGTTCAGATCTCTCCCTGCAGCCTAATTTTAAGGCCCATTTTTCTGCTTCCAGCCCACCCCTGCCCTTCTACCTTCAACCTCCTCCCTCTGCCTTTCCCTCTGGTACACTGGCAAGTGGGACAGAGAGCCTCGGTAGGGCCTTCCTCTTAGAGTCTTGCATGCATCCCTCAGTGGTCTCCCTGTGGCTGCTTCCTGCTGCCCCCAACAGATACGGACCCGTGTCGCACAGAGCATGGGAGAGACAGTGGTGAGCAGGACCAGACAGCTCCAGGGAGCAGTGAGGGCTGGCTTAGAGAACCTCTGTTAAACTGAGAGGCCACCCTCAGGAAGCTCCGATCCAAGATCCAGGAATCCCTGACTCTAGGGAAAGGCCTTCAGTGAGAGCCTGGGCCCTCTCTGCCTGATTCTGATTGTGGATGTGCCCTCAAACTCCTTCTCATCACTTTGTTCCATCCCTCTTTACCCTGCAGCAGCTCCCACACCCTGCCAAACAGGATGCACAGTCCAGGGCAGTGTCTGAGAAAGAGCAGAGATCTGTCTTCATGGAAATATTGATGTGTCTCTGCTGGGGAACAATGGATTTATCAAGATCAAAGTTTTCCTGGGAGTTATTGATGCTTAATTTGGAAATAGACACATTGTTGTTCCCTGGTATCTTTAGCAACAAAGTTGAAATGTTTGTTTTTCTTCACTGGTTGCCATCTGAGATCTTGCTGGAAGTACACAAGAGAACCTTAAATTTAACAGGAGGCCCTGGGAGCCCATGAGGCTGGCGGGCTTGGGTCTGAAATCTTTTCAGTCTCTTGTAAGTGATGAGCTCTCATTCTCTCCCGAGAGCTCTACGGTGCCATGTTTTCCACTGGCCTTTTCTGCTCAGTAATTGCTACATTACAGGCTGTTGGTGAGTTTGGAACAAGGGAGCTGCTGATTGCATTTCTGTAGCAGAGAACATGCACCGTGAGACTCGTTGTACCAGTTCAGGTTTTAGCAGCTCTATTTATTCTTGCCCCATTCAGAATGCTCTCCCCTGGGTCTGTGGCCACAATGCTAAGGGTCATATTTATTGGCCTGCGGTTGTAATTGGGCCCCATTCTGTTCCCCCAAGTGGAAAGATGAACAGGGTGTAAGCAACCTTCCCTGTAGTTAGAAGAATGTTTAGTTGGATTTATCAGTCTGATTTTTCACTCATAAACAGTTGCACAAGCCTTTGCAAGCCCGGAGGGTCTTGTAATAATCATGGCCGTGGTCCATTATGGCACAGTGATGTGTTCTACGGTGGTCATTTTGCTGGCAATGACAGTCACCTTGGAACTTCTCTTTCCAACAGACACAATTTCTCGGGGTTTACTTTGTCTCATCCCAAGAGTTCCTTGCCAATGCCTACGTCTTAGCCGTGCTTCTGTTCCTTGCCCTCCTACTGCAAAGGACATTTCTGCAAGCATCCTACTATGTGGCCATTGAAACTGGAATTAACTTGAGAGGAGCAATACAGGTACTTGGATGATTATTTTTTCACTTCTCCACAAGAACCATTATTAGGAATAATGTCCACGAGTGTTATTCATCCTCATGGACACTCAAGAATAATTCTGCTGTAAATTTATTTTTTGTTGCCCATTAACGATGTTTTAAAACAGTAACCATTGACAAGGCAGTGTGGGATAGTGGAAAATATCTTGGGCTGAACTTGGGAGACAGAGTAGCTCTGGCTCTGGTTCTGCCTTGGACTAGGTCTGAAAAGCCAGCTGCTCAGCCCTTGGCTTGAAAGTGGTAGACATCACTAATTGATCACAGCACTCTTTCTGACCAAGGGTAAATGCAACCTTGGAATCCTCTCTACATGGCTGTTCCAGAGTTCTGCTACCAGACAGTCTTCTTTGGGTGTGAAAAAAGGAACGTGCTTGACATACAAGGTCTAGATAGCCTCTAAGACAGGGTCCCCTCTAAGATGGGGTATTGGTCCACGGCCTGTTAGAAACTGAGCCACACATCAGGAGGTAAGCAGTGGGAGCAAGCATTACTACCTGAGCTCTGCCTCCTGTCAGATCAGCAGCTACATTAGACTCTCATAGGAGTGCGAACCCTATTGTGAACTGTGCAGGCAAGGGTCTAGGTTGTGTGTTCCTTATGAGAATCTAATGCCTGATGATCTGAAGTGGAACAGTTTCATCCTGAAACCATCCCTCTCCCCCAGGTCCATGGAAAAATTGTCTTCCACGAAACCAGTCGCTGGTGCCAAAAAGGTTGAGGACCACTGCTCTAAGTTCTATTTGAACTCTTAAGTCTTGCTCACTAATGAGGGTGACCTATTTGGTCTGTTGGGTCACTTAAGTCTAGGCTGTTGGTCCTGCCTTCTGTGATTTCCTTCTTAGAGTTTCTTGGAAAGATGATCAAAGCCAGGGAGTATTCAGGGCCCCTTTGAAGAAGGTGATGATGAGAGTTGTCCAAGTCCCAGAGTCTTCACTAGGATTTTGGTTCAGCTATCAGACTAGAGAGACATCCTGTTTGAGAGTAGTTTAAATGGGATAGAAGTTTGTTTATTCTTCAGATACAGTCAGGGCTGACACAGGAGCTACTCAATGATCAGAGACCTGGCTTCTTCTGTCATGTTGCTCTGCCAGCCTTCTTTTGTGACTTTTGTCTCAATAGCCATGGTGGCTATTGAAACTGCCACCATATTTACATTTAAACTAGCCAGAAGAAGGGACAAGAGGAGGGAACGCATTTTCCTCTTAAAATTGTAATACCTAATTTGCACATACCCTCTCACATCTCATTGGTGAGAAATCGGCCAAATGGCCATGTCTAGAGAGTCTAGAAAGAGCTTGGTCTTTATTCTTGACAGCTATATATGCACTGCTAGAAATTCTCTGTGCAAAGAGGAGAATGGGCGTTGGGAATAACTAGATGCAGGTATGCCTAGTGATGTCCATGAAGTTGTGGTAAAATCCTGAAGCTGCCTTGTTCTTCGGAAATGTTCCTCAGAATCACTAACATTGGTCTTGTGGGAGCCAGGATAAGAAGCTCTGCAGAAAACGGACCGAGAGAACAAGGATATAGCTTGGGCTGGGGACGATGTCAGAGTCCATACTCTGGCTATCTTGGAATAGTCTGTGTGAACGGTGCCCTCCCAAGTTGTGCAGTGGACAACCTGTGCAGCTATATATGGCAACCCTGCCCATCCCCAGTGGTTTCTCACTGGGAAAGCAGAGTATTTCCTCAGGGATGTCATTATGTGACAATAGTAGAAAGAGCCCAGGAAAATCTAAGACCTTCTAAGACTCATGGGGGCCCAGAGCTGGGAGGAACCAACCTGTTGCTCAGTTCAGAAAACCTCTCTAGAAATCCTAGCCTCTCCTCAGACCCCTCCAGTGACAGGCAGACTTGCACCACCACAAACAACAGCCACTTTTGTGGTTGGACAGTTTCGTAATTAAATATACTTATTGTGTGTATGTCATAAATTACATTTTCCAATTACACCAAAAGAGCCAAAAATGGTTTTTTAATGTGTTAGCATATAATCGTTTTTATCAAATTGTTTGAATCTTTCTTGTTAATAGGAGAGATTCATTACTATGCCACAAAAAGGAAATACTGGCATTAATTATAGAAACAAATTAGGGGGGCAGAGTGCAATGGCTCATGACTGTAATCCCAGCACTTTGGGAGGCCGAGATGGGTGGATCACAAGGTCAGGAGTTTGAGACCAGCCTGACCAACATAGTGAAACCCCATCTCTACTAAAAATATAAAAATTAGCCAGGCATGTTGGCGTGCACCTGTAGTCCCAGCTACTCAGGAGGCTGAGGCAGGAGAATCGCTTGAACCCAGCAGGTGGAGGTTGCAGTGAGCCAGGATCGTGCCACTGTACTCCAGCTTGGGCGACAGAGTGAGACTTCATCTCAAAAAAAAAAAAGTGGCTCATGCCTGTAATCCCAGCACTTTGGGAGGCTGAGGCGGGCAGATCACGAGGTCAGGAGATCGAGACCATCCTGGCTAACATGGTGAAACCCCGTCTCTACTGAAAATACAAAAAAAAATTAGCCGGGCGTGGTGGCGGGTGCCTGTAGTCCCAGCTACTCGGGAGGCTGAGGCAGGAGAATGGCGTGAACCCAGGAGGAGGAGCTTGCAGTGAGCCGAGATGGTGCCACTGCACTCCAGCCTGGGCGACAGAGCAAGACTGTCAAAAAAAAAAAAAAAAAAGAAAGGAAGGAAGGGGGGAAGGGGAGGGGAGGGGAGGGGGAGGGGGAGGGGGGAGGGGGAGGGGAGGGGAGGGGGAGGGGGAGGGGAGGGGAGGGGGAGGGGGAGGGGAGGGGAGGGGAGGGGAGGGAAGGGAAGGAAAGGAAGGAAGAAAGATGAGTTAGGGAGGAAAAAAAACCTTTCTTTCTTTCTTTTGGAGATTTCCAGAAAATGTACCCTTACAGATGAGAGCCTGTGTCTTCATGGGTTAGAGAATAACACTTTGTGCATAAAAAGTTATTAAGCACAATTCCTGAATTATACACAATTACTAGCTATCAGTCAGTTGTGCATTTCTGTGTATGCTGGTCTTCACTTAATAAGGCTTTATTTCACAGATCACTTGGTGTCCCTACTTCACTGAAACTAGGTGATTATCTTTTAAAGTCTCATTTCACATAACCTAGGAGGTATATAGATTTGTTTAAAAATTTCATTGCCATTATTTTAAACCTTACCCATGGCATATATAAACTCACAGAAAGACAGAATAGTTTCATTATTTTAAACCTTGCCCATGGTGTACATTAGCTCACAGAAAGACATAGAATAGGTTCCTGCCTTAAGAAAACCTGACCCACAAAAAAGCCTGGGTTTACACAAAAGAGGAATTAAGGGCGGGGAGCCCACCTTACAACAGAATGAATAATAGAATTTTATCCAAGAGCAGGCATCCTGAGGATATTTAAGACCCAGATGCATTTTTCCTTGTTCAAGACCACACATCCAAAAATTGCAGTCTTTCTGGGAGTCATGATCACTCTGCACATAAAGCGTTTAGTTTCAGAGCTCAGGGAGGCCGTTACCACGGCTGCTCTCCATCTGCCCTGTGAGGGTCCTTGTGGTGGCTGCACTCTGGGGATGGTGCTGGGGCTGTCTGACTCACGCGGTCGTGTAACACATCAGACCTTCCAAAGTCAAACCCTTGTTTTGTTTCAAGGCTCAATTCTGACAGGACTTGGTCTCAGAGCAGATCCCCTCCCTAGGCTGGAGAAGGCCACTTTAAAACAGATGGCCTGCCCCACTTCATCATTTTTATGGCTCTGATCTGTGTTCTCCACTGGCCTCTGGTATATCAAGAATACAACTGGACATGAAGATCTGCTTTAAAAAATAAAGAACAGACCGGGTGCGGTGGCTCATGCCTGTAATCTCAGCATTTGGGAGGCCGAGGTGGGTGGATCTCCTGAGGTCAGGAGTTTGAGACCAGCCTGGCCAACATGGCAAAACCCCGTCTCTACTAAAAGTATAAAAATTAGCTGGGCATGGTAGGCACGTGCCTATAATTCCAGCTACTCCAGAGGCTGAGGCACGAGAATTGCTTGAACCCGGAAGGTGGAGGCTGCAGTGAGTTGAGATCATGCCATTGCACTCCAGCCTGGGCAGCAGAGCGAGACTCTGTCTCTAAATAAATAAGTAAAAGAATTAAATTAAATAAAAATAAAGAACCAATTAAGTTCTGTCTACAGGAGAAGGCCTTACTTGCTGGAGAAGTAGCTTGCTGTGCTGGAGTAGACTTGTAAGTTGGAATGGTGATACAGTACCACCTTACAGAGCTGCTCTAGGGCACCATGGGGACTGTCTGAGAAGCCCCTGGCACACTGTAACAGGTGGCATCTAGTGTGGTGATGATGATGAGAATGATGATGAATGTGAAACACTCTGCTCTCATTTCTAGACCAAGATTTACAATAAAATTATGCACCTGTCCACCTCCAACCTGTCCATGGGAGAAATGACTGCTGGGCAGATCTGTAATCTGGTTGCCATCGACACCAATCAGCTCATGTGGTTTTTCTTCTTGTGCCCAAACCTCTGGGCTATGCCAGTACAGGTACTAGATGGGCTGAGGGGAAGGGAGGGGGGCAGCATGACACACAACCAGAATCTGCTGGTCCATGGCCAGTGACTAGGAGCACACCGTCTTCCACTCCATGCGTGCCTGTACCTTTCACACACTTGGCTATACCACAGGCTGTACCTCTGGGTCCCTCCTGTCCCATACTCTGCAGGCACTGACCATCTCTCTTAATGGCCAGAGAAGGCAGTATCATTAAGACTTTAAAAATGGAGCCAACTTTATAAACTATAGAAAAATCAAGCCAGGTGCAGTGGCTCACACCTGTAATCCCAGCACTTTGGGGGGCTGAGACAGGAAGATCACATGAGCACAGGAGTTCAAGACTGGCCTGGGCAACACAGTGAGACCCCACCTATGCAGAAAAAAAAAAGAAGAAAGAAAAGAAAATTCGTATGTGGAATGCTCACAGATCTTAAAAGCTATGTTGTAGCAAAATATTTAATTACATCAAAAAGTGTTAGTGATTATTTTTAAGCAAAAAGAGTAAGTTACAAATAGCATATGTTGTAGGCTTACTACTAAACTGGAATATATGTTATGTATACATTTGTACAGATTCACACATGAAAAAGAATTTGAAAACCACATGGTGGGATTATAAGTGATTTTTATTTTCTTTATGTGTTTCTAAATTCTCTAATAAGCATGTATAAGTTTTGGAAATCAACAACATGATATTTTTAGCCTAGGCAACAAAGTGAGACCCTGTCTGTACAAAAAATTAACTGGGGGTGGTGGCTTACAACTATAGCCCCAGCTACTCGGAGGCTGAGGTCGGAAGATTACCTAAAGTCCAGGAGGCAGAGGTTGCAGTGAGCTACAGTCACACCACTACACTCCAGCCTGGGTGACAGAGTGACACCTTGTCTCAAAAACAAACAAAACCTGGTGTTTTTTAGCCAGATGTGGTGGTGTGCCCCTTTAGTCCCAGCTACCTGGGAGTCTGAGATGGAAGGATTGCTTGACCCCAGGAGTTCAAGGCTGCAGTGAGCAATGATCACGCCCCTGCACTTCAGCCTGGACAACAGAGAGACTCCCGTCTCTTAAAAAATAAAAATAAAAACGTTAAAACATGGTATTTTTTTAAAGCAAGACAACCTTTGGTGCTGGCTCAGGAAGAGGTACATTACACCCCAATAATCAGAGGAGAATCGTCAGCGTGGTTGATCTGATCTCGGGCTTCATATGCCCCATGTCCCATCCAGAGCTCTTCCACCACAGAGTCTGATCCTGTCCTATGCCTGGGACTAAATCTTCACCCTGGTGTTCAGGCCAGAAACTGAAATCCCAGACCCATTCCCAGAGGGCGGGAAGATTCCACCGGGAGAGCTTGATGTAGCAGAAAGTGACTTGGGTGAGACAGGCTGATTCAAATACTTAACCTCTCTGAGTCTTTGTTTCTTTATCTATGAAATGGGGAGGATGCCTACCCTTTGGAGTTGCTATGGCAATTCAGTTAGATAGTGTAACACCAGGCAGAGTGCCCCCCAGAGTCTTCACTCCGTAAATATCTGATCCCTCTAACTTGCACGTGTTTGATGTGAGTGAGGTGTTACCAATCCAGAATCCATTGCTTCTTGGGATAAAGATTCCATAAACCTTCATCTCCAGTGATTTGTATTGGTCCTCCTTACTTGTAAAGCTTAGAGTTAAAAAATATTAAAAGAATAAAAGGGGACAGGCTCCCACAGGGACACAGCTAGACAAGATGGGATGCAGGGAATCTGATGTTCTTTTTTATGGGAACAGTCATATATGCCATCCCCCATTACCACCTACCCATGCCCAGACTGCCCCCGCTCCATTCTGCCAAGACAGATCAATGACTATAAAAGCTACAAAAGGGCCTGGAGATCTCATCTAGTTCAGTTACCAACCAACCTTTTATGCACAAGACTTTCTAAGCTGGGTGTGGTGGCTCATGCCTGTAGTCTCAGCTGCTCAAAAGGCTGAGTGAGGTAGGAGGATGGCTTGAGCCCAAGAGTTCTAGTCCAGCCTGGGCAACATAGAGAGACCTCATCTCTAACACAATTTTTTTTTTTTTGAAACATGAAAAATGAAGATTTCTGACCATGCTTCTCTCATTAGTTAACACTTTGGCCTGTGAGGGCCTGGTGCAGAGAGACACAGCCTGGGAGGATCCTAACATGTACACAGCATTCAAAAGGCTACAGGACACTTTCTGTTGTGTCCCCTTGAACAAGCAGTTTGTAAGATTTTGTTGGCCAGGTGCGGTGGCTCACGCCTGTAATCCCAGCACTTTGGGAGGCCAAGGCTGATGGTTCACCTGAGGTCAGGCGTTCAAGACCAGCCTGACGAATATGGTGAAACCCCGTCTCTACTAAAAATACAAAAATTAGCCGGGCACGATGGCGTGTGCCTGTAGTCTCAGCTACTCCGGAGGCTGAGACAGGAGAATTGCTTGAGCCCAGGAGGCGGAGGTTGCGGTGAGCTGAGATCGCGTCACTGCATTCCAGCTTGGGTAACAGAGCGAGACTCAGTCTAAAAAAAAGAAAAGAAATCAGGTTTTGTCTACTAAACCTGCTGCATGGTTACCATTACTAGTACTTACAGTGTTTGTTGCACATGCATCATTGCTAATAGTGCTAACTAATATTAACAGCCCTTGCCCTATGCCTGGCCCTGTCCCAGCCCCTCTCCCTTATATAATTTAACCCTTGCACTGGGGGTAGAGATTTTTATCTCTACTGATTTCTTACCTTTGCTCATTTATCATGAAGTATCCTTTGGTTTTCTGTTTTTGTATATACTTTTACCACTTATAGATTTGACCAGCACTCAAGAACCAGTGTTACTCCTGGGAGTTGATACAATCCCAGCCCCATGGCAAAGAAACTCATGTGGTTAGGATTCTGTGTGCAGCCTGGTTAGCCACAGGGCACACAAGGCTTTTTATAATATTGACATGAGTGCAGAAGCCCCGTTCCCGTGTAAGCGCCGAGGGCTCTTGTTGTTTCGTAATCTTTTTTTGGTCACATGCACACAGCTTTATTGAGATATAACTCACTCATTTAAAGCGTACAGCTCAGTGGGTTTTAGTGTCCTATATTCACAGAGCTGTGCAGCCATCATCACAAATGTGGACGTTTTCATTTCCCCAAAAAGAAACCTGTACCCATTGGCAGTCACTCCTCATCTTCGCCCCCAGCCCTTGGCCACCGTTAATCTACACATACTTTTGAAAGGCTAGTGAAACTTTCTCAGAAAAATAAATGCTTGCTCAAACATTTGGGCTATAATTTCAGGGGCTTCATGGGTGCCCCCCTGACATTCATCAAGAACACCAGGTTAAGGAATTTAGCTATAATGGAGGCCTCTGTGTTTCCCAGGCTCCTGGGTATCAGAGGCCCAGAGAGGGCAGGTGCCTTACCCTGGGCCACGCAGTGAACCAGTGGCAGAACCATACTCACACATCTCCTTTCTGCAGTTCCCCTGTGACAGAGTTCTCATGAAGCTTTTTCATTTATTTTCTGAGAGGAGGGTAAGCCACCTTGTATTGATCTCCAACTATATGCCAGCCACAATTCTAGGTGCTTATCATAAAGGTTCATTTAATCTTCACAATAGTCCTGCAGAGTGGACAGAGTCCTTCAGAGTGGGCATTATAATTACCATTTTAAAGATGAAGAAGCTGAAAACCAGAGAGGTTAAGTAACTCACCCAAGACTGCACAGCAAAGGGCTGGGGCCTTCAAACTCAGGGCCACAGACTCCAAAGACTATGTCCTCCCCACTACACTAGATTGTTTTCCTAACCTGTGAATAGGAGACAAAATAGTCCTTTTATTTCTCACAGTTGCTTTGCACACTCAGAATCCATGATTTCCTCCGCATGAGGGCCATTCAGACCTGTGCAGAAGAGAGGAATGGACCAAGGAGTCTGGGGAGCACCTAGGAGGAGGGGATGGGGAGCATGAGGAAGAGCCAGGGAACAGCAGCAGCTGCAGCACCAGCTCCCACCCCAGCCGCTGCCAGTCCCTTGGAGGTGGTGTGGGTGCAGACACTGGCTCACAAGGTGCCCTGTTAGTGAGCTTGGGGTGCCATGGGAGCCTTCTTGTTGTCAGGCCCAACCCAAGCTGGCTGAAGAACACCCTGATGGCCTCTGTTTGAGCACAACTAATGAAGGACTGGACGCCAGAGATAAGTCCAGGAGGGTGATGCTGCAGGGCAGTCCGGGAAAGAGGGTACTTCATCTCTATCATGGTCCTCTGCCCATCCATGCCAGCATCTAACACCTGTTAAACACTGGGAGGCAGGTGGTGAAGGGGCCACTTCCCAGCCTCTAAGGTACCTGCTAAGCCAGGAGGCATTCTGTGATTAAATTACAGGGCCTCCCACTTACTCCTTTATCCTTGAGGCGGTGCTGGGAGCTTAATGCCAATCTGGTGTAGGGCTCTGGGACTACGGGACCAAGGCAAGCAGTCTTTTCTCTCTCTCTCTCTCTTTGTAGCTAAGGAAGCCAGCACATCTGTTCTTTGAGAAAAAGCCCTGTATTTAGAGGTGTCTGCCTTTGAAGGCAACCTGAGAAACAGTCATCTTGGCGCTTTGGGGACTGGCAATTTACACTTCTCATAAATATTCAGAAGTAGGCAGTCATTTACATAAAGCTAGATGCAGAAGGAATTCTCTTTTCAGAGAATACCTGGCAGATTCATTAAAAAAATTAAAGAAACCAAGAGCATAAGAATGAAAAGCGAATTCTCAGACCCCAGGCTGGTTTTGTCTGGCATGGGTGCAGCAACTTTGCCTCTTTGCTCAGTTATCACTTTTTTCCAATGACAGTAACCATAAGCCCTGAGAGCCAGCAAACATAACAAAAGGTGCTGTCACAAACATTGTGCAATCCCAGCTCTGAGATTTCCATCTGGAAAATAGACTGGAGAGAGTTAAGGCTTCAACCAGCCTTGCAGATAAATGCAGTTAGTTACCAGCCCAGCAACCCTCTGCTTGTGTGAGAGCCCATTATGCTAACCTCCTTTTGAAATTGCTTTGTTTCTCCTCCTTCCCTGCACCCCACTCCCCAAGACAATTTGGAAACCTGGGCACCAAGGCTTGTCCCACTCTAGGGGACTGGGGAAACAGGGATTTTGCCAGCACCCCCTGGCAGGGCAACCATCAGGTCAAAGGGACCTGACCTATGACCCCTTCCTCAGATCATTGTGGGTGTGATTCTCCTCTACTACATCCTCGGAGTCAGTGCCTTAATTGGAGCAGCTGTCATCATTCTACTGGCTCCTGTCCAGTACTTCGTGGCCACCAAGCTGTCTCAGGCTCAGCGGAGCACACTGGTGAGTGCCCAAAGGTGTGTTTTGTCCCTCTTCCCCTCCTTCCCCCGACAGCAGCAGGTCTCCTCCCACACACCCACACTGTCATTGACTTTGACTTTGAGTAGGCCACTTCACCTGTCCAGGCGTCAGCTTCTTTGTCTGGGAAATGGAGTTAATGGGGGAGGAGGCTGCCTCCCGGTGGGGACAGGAGCCGGGCATGGCAGTGACAGTATTGACACTCAGGCCTTCCTCTCGGGTGGGGGACGGAGCAGAAGCCTCTCCCCTCTGACTCGGGGACCCCTGCAGGAGTATTCCAATGAGCGGCTGAAGCAGACCAACGAGATGCTCCGCGGCATCAAGCTGCTGAAGCTGTACGCCTGGGAGAACATCTTCCGCACGCGGGTGGAGACGACCCGCAGGAAGGAGATGACCAGCCTCAGGGCCTTTGCCATCTATACCTCCATCTCAAGTGAGTTCACCCCACGCAGCCAGCCCTGGGTGCTGCTGCCTACATGCAAGGAGAGGGTGTCACAGCTCGGGTGAGAGGGGGTGCAGGGACAGAAGCAAGAGGCCTTGAGATTATCCGACTCAGTAGGGGAGCCTCAAACTGGCTCTGATAGCTAAGCTCCCAGAAATCAAAGTACTCTTCATTCATTTATCCAACAAACATGCATGGAAAGCCTGCTATGTGCTGGACACTGTGCTGGCCCTCAGGATACAGTGATGAGGAAGAGAGATGAAGTCACATTCCTCATGGAACTGATACGTTATTGATAGACATCAGCAAGTAAGTAAATGACCACAGTTTTGAACTCTCCTAAGAATGAAGACTTTTTAGTGAGTCAGACTGAGTTGTCATTGCCCTGGGGAAGCTACAAGAAAGCTTCCATCCACTTGGGGCCATGCAAAAGAAAAAGACTAGTTATCCTTAAATATCAGAAGCCCGAGCTGAAGGTACTCACAGGTGTAGGGACTGAATTTATATTAACCAAGTAGTTTGGGAACCCCAAGCCAAGGAAGAAGAAAAAGACCAAAACTGGTAAAAGTCCTAGAGTCCCATACACTTGAAACCATTTTACTGAGAATGTAAAATTTTTTTTCTTTTTTTGAGATGGAGTCTCGCTCCATCACCCAGGCTGGAGTGCAGTGGCAAAATCTCGGCTCACTGCAACCTCCACATCCCAGGTTCAAGCGATTCTCCTGCCTCAGCCTCCCAAGTAGCTGGGACTACAGGCACACGCCACCACACCCAACTAATTTTTGTATTTTTAGTAGAGACAGGGTTTCACCATATTGGCCAGGCTGGTCTTGAACTCCTGACCTCGTGATCCACCCACCTCAGCCTCCCAAAGTGCTGGAATTACATGCATGAGCCACTGTGCCCAGCCCAAAAGATTTTTTAGAAATTGAAATTTTAGTTATGGAAATTAATTCAGTGAACAATGGTCCCCTGGCCAGAGTGAGGGCTTATGGAGGTCAGGTGACCCATGGAGTCCTGGCCCAAGTTTATCTCGCAGTTGGTCTCGTGGCTCCATGGACCCATCCCATGGTGGTTACTTCCCAAGTGCGTAATTGGGATGTAGATATTTAGCAACCAGCTGACTTCACACTAGTTCCCTGACCTGTCCAGTCTAAGAGTCATTATGGCCAAGTGGAAGCCCCTGGAAAGAAGAAAACAAAAAAGAAACCAAAACTTACTCAGTGCACAGGTTACATGAATGAGTATAGCTGAAGAGAGAATTTTTGAATTAGAAGACAGATGAGTGGGGATTACGCAGAACGTGGCAAGGAAAGTAAGTTGGTAGAACCATTTTACAGATGGGAAATTAAGGCCAGAGGGGAGTGTGTTCCTGAGATCCCTCCTGAGGTTAGTAGCATGGCTCGGACTAGATCCTCCAAAGTCTCTTAACTCCTGGCTTCAGGCTATTTTCCACAAAGAGCTGGGGGCCTCTGTGGGGTGAAGAAGACTTAAGACACCATGGGGCACCATTATGAGGCCATTTTCTCTTAGGAGAAAAAAATCTCTGGGCTCTGAAAGGAGTAGAATTAGGGTAGGAAATTAAGAGAGGCTACTGACCACCTCCTCCAACTAAAATTGGTTCTTTTGGTGCCAGGAGGAGACACACCTGGTGGGGGAGGGAAGGTGGTAATGGAGGGGGTGCTGGTAGTGTCTCCCAGATAGACCCATACAACAAGTCTCATGGAGAATGAGACGGTCACTCAGGTCATCTGCGTATTCTTGGCATTCTTGCTGCCTAGAGAGAGGGTCTGATGGAGCTAGGTGGCCACCAAGCTGTCCCATTCCCCAAGACAATTTGGAAACATGGGCACCAAGGCATGTCCCTGTCTAGGGAACTGGGGAAATATCCCACAGCAGTGTTCTCACGGGATGGGGCTGGCCATGAATACCCCAGGAGTCCAACCTCCCTGTGTCCAGCCAGACCATGGTGTCCTATGCCTCAGGCAAGGAACGTGGTCCAGTCATCAGTGGCTAGGCCCTCTGCCATACATGGCGCAAGCCATGGCGTTTTATGCAGAAAGTCCTGCTAGCATTTGATTTTCTCAGAATGGAGCTGTGAGCATGGCAGGCAACCACTGTTTCCTGGATTCTTCACCAAGACACCCCAAGTTCCTGGTCTCTCCCCGTTATCCTCATCCCTGACCCTGTGGTTCTCAGAGCCTCCAAACACACTCAGGCTAAGCACTCCATAGACAGGGGAAATTTGGAAGGAACATCTAGGGAGCTCAGAAAAGCCAATGTCCCCAGCCCCAGGCCCACTTCAACCTTCTCTCTGTCAGTCCTGCCTGCCCCTGGGGGCTGGTTATATGAAGAGTAACCCCCTGCTTGTGTATAGCCCCCCAGTTTTGTACAGGTTTAGAGATAGTTCCCAGCAGTAGGAACAGCTGCCGAGGTGGGAGAGGGCTTCTCCCGACAGCCGGGGGACTTCCTCTCCCAGCAACAACAGGGTGGGGTAGAGCAGGCTTGTCGTTGCTGAGATAGAGAGAGGGAAGGGAAACAACAAGGAAAGTGGGGGCACTGGGTCCCCAAGGTTCCTGGCACAGCAAGCAGCGAAGTTGGGGCAGCCTCAGGTCATGTAGTGGGGGCAGGTGACATCTGCTTTGACTGCTCCTAAGAGATATGTACTTATTTCCTGGATTCCAAACTGCAGCCTGGGACATGTTTTCTTACATAAACAGCATCAAAAGATGTCTGAGTTCCCAGGCTAGCCCACTGAACCCTACCTAGTGGGTGCTCATCGTCCCCCAGGGCCCCCAGAAGACAAGCCGTGGCTTTGTGATGGGCCTGGGGCCAGGAGGACCTAGGGATATGTTGTCAAGAGCTGAGATGACGCTGGAAAAAAGTAAGGGGCTCTGGAGCCAAGCAGGAGCCTCCCCAAGGACTCCTCACCTGTCCAAGTCACCTAGGGAGAGAAACAGAGCAGCCCAGGTTGGTCCCTGGAAGAGAGCAGCGGAGGAGGGGAAAGGGGAGAGCCCTTGGGGAGAGCTTTGAAAGTCAAGTGCTGTTTGCTCAGTGTGTTTGCCTTTCTGAGGATGTGTTTTTTTTTTCCCTCCGTTAGTCAGCAGTGGGAGGGGGAGAGAGACGGGTAGTAGGGTGCAGGGTACCTCCTGGCTGCAGGCATATGCTTTGAGTGCATGTTCATTTACCTCCTCTGGACTTCCTGCCTTCTGTTACCAGGGATCAAGACACAGGTCATTAGGCGTGAGGTAATGGGGCATCTCTTGTTCTGACCCCTGGCGCCAGTCTTGGAGTCCCGGCGCTGCAGAGGAGCCCCAGAGTCACATTTCCTGTTGGGGCCCATCCTGCTCATATGTGGCACCGTCAGACTTCTGGGCAGGCAAGATTACCTGTGACTCTGTCTGATGGTCTTGCCAATCAATATCACTGAGAGTAGCTGTGTATGGAGTCCCGAACTGGTACAGGATAAAACAGGGGGCTGAAAAGGGAATGAATGGGCACAGTTTCTCTGGCATCAAAAGTCACATCCAGAATTGATATTTCCTGTTGAATAAAAATAGAAATGTAAGTTGCTCAGTGGATGTTGAGTGAGCCCTATTCGTGTGCCCCACTCTGTGCCAAGCACCAGGAAGGAGGGAAGGGAAAAACGATAAGATGTGCTCCCTGTTCTCCAGGAGTTTATGCTCCACTGAGAAGTCAGAGCTAACATGCACAGAACAGTGTGGCAGCGAGAGCAGAACCATGTGGCCAGCTCCATGCTTGCCGCCTAGCAAGCATGATTGCATTTCATCCTCATAACAATTTGGTGAGGTGTGTTGCTCTATTGTCCCATTTTACAGCAAAGAGGACTGAGTCTCAGTGAATTGTAATGTCTCAGTGAGGTCTTCCACAGCAAAAGGCGAAGCACAGAGAAGGAAGTCCATGTGGGCTGGGAGTTCACCCAGAGATTCATGTAGGGGCAATGTGGGCTGTACCTTTCAAGACGGTGGGATTTCAATGAGAAGATGAAGTGGGAGGAAGCTGGAGACAAGGGCTGTGGTCTCTTCCTTTAGAAGTCAGTTCAATCTTTTTTTCCTTGCGGAAGCAGCATAACTCTAGGTGGTTCCTCTGTATCTGAGGACAAGCTTTGTAGAGGTGACAAAGGGGTCCTAGGTCCTGTCAGGCAAGCACTCGATATGCTGCCAGTTCATTCTGTCCATTGTGAGGCACCCATTCCAGAGCCCTTCCTCTGTACCAGGCTCTACAGAGGTCCTGGATGTTAAAGAGGAAGCAGGCATGGCCCTGGCCCTCCCAGTCTTGTGGGAGATTGATCATGCCCATGAATAGTGGCTGTGCATGTGGTCAGAGCCACAGGGTCAGTTCCAAATGCCCCTGTTTCTCTTTTGTGTTACTCACCCGACCCTGGGTCTTTCAATTCTTCCATTCATTTTTTTAAACAAATATTTCCTGCGCACCTTCTATGTGCCAGGCCTGGGGATGCCGTGGGAGAAGCCTCTGACCTCCTCAGTGGAGGTGCTCACTCAGAACAGGCAGCGGAGAAAAACAACATGACCTGGAGACCTGGTGCCCCTTCCTTCTCCAGCATGTCTGAAATTCTTTTGATTGTTGTTGTTTTGAGACCGAGTCTCACTCTGTTGTCAGGCTGGAGTGCAGTGGCGTGATCTCAACTCACTGCAACCTCTGCCTCCCAGGTTCAAGTAATTCTCCCTGCCTCAGCCTCCCAGGTAGCTGGGATTACAGGTGCCCTCTACCATGCCCAGCTAAATTTTTTTGTAGTTTTAGTAGAGACAGGGTTTCGCCATGTTGGCCAGCCTGGTCTCAAACTCCCGACCTCAGGTGATCCACCTGCCTTGGCCTCCCAAAATGCTGGGATTACAAGCATGAGCCACCGTGCCTGGCCTGAAATTCTTCAATATCTACCTGCCCTTCTGCCAGCTGGTGCAGCCACAGTGGGCTGCTTATGCATATCCTGGCCTGGCTTGGTGGGGAGCATGGCTGAGGGAGAGCCGGGGTGCCCATCAATTAAGGAGGTAAAGATCAGTCTGACTGAGATGCCTCCCGCCACACTTCCTCAGCTGCCAGCAACTGACACCATTAACCTGATTTCCTTCCCCCTCTGTTGACTGCACTGACTATTGGACTGAATGGGAAATAGCCCCGTGCACTTCAAAATACATTTCCCCTCCTGCAGATGCGTCTTGCAATTAGGCCCAAGCTGTGAGCCTGCATGCTCCTCCCCTGGCCCTGCACAGGCAACAAAGCTGAAGTTAATCAGAGGTACAAATGGCTGGCTATGCCTCTCTGACACATAACTTCTGGAACATGTATCAATGCTTTGGAAATGAAAAACTCCTGGTATTGCAATGCCAGGCTGGTGCCCATAAGGGCCAGAAAACATTCCTTGGGCAAAGCCAGGGGGAGTGGGTGATCTGATCCCAGCTCTGGTTTGTTGATTTGTTGTTTTGTTCGTTTTGTTTTGTATGGGGCAAGGGTTGAGGGTATGAAAAACTTACACAATTATTTACTACTGTAGCCCCCAGAATCCAGCACAAGGCCTGGAACAGGGAGACCTTTTTTGAATGAATAAGTCTTTTTTTTTTTTTTTTTTTTTGACACAGAGTTTCACTCTTGTTGCCCGGGCTGGAGTGCAGTGGCGCGATCTCGGCTCACTGCAACCTCCGCCTCCTGGGTTCAAGCGATTCTCCTGCCTCAGCCTCCCGAGTAGCTGGGATTACAGGTATGCGCCACCACGCCTGGCTAATATTTTGGTATTTTTAGTAGAGATGTGGTTTCACCATGTTGGCCAGGCTGGTCTCGAACTCCTGACCTCAGGTGATCCACCCGCCTTGGCCTCCCAGAGCGCTGGGATTATAGGCGTGAGCCACTGTGCTCAGCCTTGAATGGATAAGTCTTAAGGGATATTTTTGGAAAGGATATTCTAAAAAATACCCATGTCTCTACACTATTGCAGAAGGGCTTTCAGTTTTGATGGCAGCCTTTCAGGCCAGCCTACACGCAACTAAACTTTTCCATAACAGCATCACACTTACACAAGAAGAAGGTTTTATAATCCTGTTTCACTTGCCATTATTTAACATAGTTCTTCCTCCTTAACATTCAAGATCTGAGCACTATCGTGTTCTTCTTTTTGTTTTTGTTTTTTTCTAAATCAAATTAAGGTGAGTCACCTCACCTTGGGCCTGAGTTGGACAGAAATCTATTCTTGGCTATATTCCCCACCCCTCCACCACCTTGGAACCTTATAGAACTTTATGTGGTTCAGGAAAATGAGGGCAAGGCCTCAGATCTTCAACCCATGACAGCTGTATGCCCAGCTCCCTGCCTTCCTGTCTCACCCTCAGCTAGGGCACAGGACCGACTATTGTGCTCAGAGAGGTGCCAGAGCCCGTAACAACCCCAGACTTCTCAGGTCCAGCCACATCCACCCCAGAGCCCCAAAAGATGATCTTCAGAGAGACCTTTAAAACACAAGCAGCTGGTCACTTCCATCCAGACCGGAACCCAAGATGGCTGCGCTCTTGCTGAGACATGTTGGTTGTCATTGCCTCCGAGCCCACTTTAGCCCTCAGCTCTGTACCAGAAACGCTTGTTCCTTTGGGAATCACAGCCAAAGAAGAGATGGAGCGGTTCTGGAATAAGAACACAGGTTCAAACTCTCCCATTATCTCCCCACATCACTATCTACAGTTGGTCTCTTCCTATGGCCATGTCCATCTGCCACCATGGCACTGCTATTGCTTCGAGTGCAGGGGTCTCTCTTTTTGGCATGTCGGCCTTGTTACTCCCTGGGAACTTTGAGTCTTATTTGGAATGCGTGAAGTCCCTGTGTCTGGGGCCAGCACTGATCCACACAGCTAAGTTTGCACTCATCTTCCCTCTCATGTATCATACCTGGAATGGGGTCTGACACTTGATGTGGGACCTAGGAAAAGGCCTGAAGATTCCCCAGCTATACCAGTCTGGAGTGGTTGTCCTGGTTCTTACTGTATTGTCCTCTGTAGGGCTGGCAGCCATGTGAAGAACAGAGGTTCCCAGCATCATCTTCCTACACATTATTACATTCACCCATCTTTCTGTTTCTCACTCTTATCTCCAGCCTGGGAAAAGTTCTCCTTATTTGTTTAAATCCTGTTGTGCTTTTAGATCCCCTTGGAGCAGTAGAGTGCCTTGTAGACCATAAGAGTGGAAAAGGGTCTAGTTTTCCCCTTGTTTCTAAAGATGGGGTGGCTGAAAAAACTCCCCTTTTTTGCCCACAACTTGCCTACTCTGGGCCTAGAAGCAGTTATTCTCTCTCCATATTGGCCTTTGATTTGTGCTGAGGGTCAGCTTTTGGCTCCTTCTTCCTCAGACAGTGGAAACAATGCCAGCTCTGTGGCTTCTGCCCTGGGGGCTGGGGATGAGGCTTTGGGTGCCACTGCCTGTGGGTTGCTGGCTTAAATGACAATTCTGTTCATTGGTGAGAGCCCAGGCCATTAACACCTACGCAGTGTTATTGAAAGAAGAGAGGTGGGGGTGGAGGGGAATTAGTCTATCCCAGCTAGAGGGAGGTAAAGAAGGCTAGTTAGTTCTTGGAGCAGCTGCTTTGAGGAGAAAATGCATAGCTTTTGACACAAGAGGAAGATCCAGAAAATTATCATTGAACATATTAAAGGTTATTTCTTTTTCTTGTAAACACACACACACACGCATACACACACACACGCGTGTGCGCGCGCACACACACACACACACGCAGCTGATGATTCTACTCTCCCAGCCCCGGCCCTGAAGGGGAACCAGAACTCCCTGCACAAAGGCCGTCCATCAAGGGGAGGGTGAAAGAAGTGGAAAATCACATTTGCATTCTTTAGCGTCTCCATACAACAGCCAGAACTGGGCAGAAGCTAATTATATCAGAAGCATACTCCATGTTGCTACATCAGCTTTGGGATGTTCATTTTTAAATTTATTTATAGCTTGTCTCATTCCTCAAAGGAGTTCAGGCAGCTACAAAAATAAAGACAATAAAATTGAAAAAAATTAAATTAAAAAAACCATGACCAGGGAAAATGTGCAGTAGAATGAAGTGTCAATTATCACATTTTCTGACTGCAAAATCTCCCCCACAGCTGATGCACCATCATTTACTAAAACAGCCCCTCTTGTTGGACGTTTCCAGTGTATTTCGTTTGGGATGGTTTGTTGCTGTTGCTGTGGTTGTGGTTTTGTTTTATTGAATTTTGTGTTAGCTGCAGCTAATACCATCTTGCTGATGGCTTTGTGCTGCTCTTGAATGATTACTCAGGATAAATTCCCTGGAGACGGATTATAGGATCAGAAGGTCTGAACTTCTGTGTGGCTCTAGCTACAAAGCACCAGATTGCTTTCCAAGAGCGTTGTAGCAATTCATAATCCAACACTCAGCCTATTTTTTGGCTGGGAGTCAAGCCCCAGAATGTGAACGAGAGGTCTTGGCCTGGAGCGGGGGCTGAGGGATGGGTGCACAGGACCCCTCCTTATTGGTTATTTATGGGGATGGGCCAGGAGGAGCAGAAGAGAGGCCCCTGCCCTCCCAGTTGCTCCTTGGAGTGACTGGCCCCATAGGGGAGGGGCAAGGCTACCTCACATTTAGAACTATGTAGTTGGTGATGGTCAAGGTCCTAGGTCTGATGGGCATCCTCCTGCCTCTCCTCCTCAGCCAGTAATGGCTGCACTATGTCCTGTGTCCCAGATCTGGGTCCCTCATGCTGTGGGAACACCAATAATATGCTGTTTCCTGCTGGAAACGGTGCGAGAGGGCTGTGGCATGGTAGTGGGCCCTGGAAACCATCCAGCCTTCATGAGGAAGAGCAGTTAAAGCACAGGCATGTATGATGTTGGTATTCATTAAAAGCCTCATGGGCAGAGAAATTCGCCATCTGCCAGGGCCCAGCCATACAAGGGCTCCAGCCATACATCCTCCAGGAGACTGGGACCTCTCCAACTGCAGGAGCCTTACCTTCCCCATCAGATTAGGAATTCCCCAAGGATGGGGACAATGTCCTTCCCATCTGCTTGAGAACTTCTAAGGGGCATGTACTCTGTCTCCCCATTGTATCTGGAACTTCCTGGGAGCATAGCTCCTGTCTCCATCCTCAGACTGGGAATCCCCTAAGGGCAGAGGCCATATCCTTCCACCCACTTGGGATTCCCTGAAGTTGGGGACCACATCTCTGATGTACAAGGCTTTGTATGTACTGACTGCTGCAGGATTCTTGGAGTAAATGGGCAGTCAACTTCTTGGAATGGTATTGACCATCTGGACTTCATCAGAGTGTCCAAGACTTCGCCATTCATTAGACAGGGGCCATGTGCACAGGCAGAGCCCTGGCCTCTGGCTTCTGGCTCCTGACTCCTGGTCCCTCTGCTTTAATTTGTCTAATGGCAGAACCAGACTCCTTTCTGGGCTGCCCTGGAAGAGGATCCTTGAATGAAAGAGGATAGGATGAGAAGGTGGCAGCTGGCATGGTTACCTCTTATGCCATGGGGGGGCTGCTCTCTCTGGAAGTTTAGGCCTAGGGTCAGGGCACTGTTGAGCATTTTATACCCTAGGCCAGAGGAGGGGTGACGAGTGGAGCAGGGCTAAGCTAGTAGCCCATGAGGTATGATGTGTAGGCAGCACCTGGGGCTCATGGAGCCTGTTACCCATGTTATCTCCTCTGACCTTGGAAGGAGCTGGGGTGTATGAACAAGTATTTATAAGTTTACAAAAATCAGATGAGGAAACTGAGGCACAGGGAAGGTAAATGACATGCCCTAGGTTACACAGCTTATAAGTAACAGGGATTCTGCCCTTCTGTCACACCAAGTCCCACTCTCTTTTCTTCCTGAAGTCCCTGTGACTTATCTAAAGGCCACACATTTAACAGAATAAGGAGGAGGCCTCTGTTGCAGCAAACCAGCTACCCCACCTGCACACAGACTCTAAGGGACATCCTGCTTTAAGCTGTCCTTAGTTACTAATACCTCAGTGAGAATGAGTTTGAAATTTTCTCAAGAGCCATCGGAGATTAGGAAGCCTCTAAGCTTCATAGAGAGCCTGGCTTGGGGGGACACAGGAGCCAAAGGCAGAGGAAGAAGTGGCAGCTTGATGCCCCCAGAAACACGTGTTCCTGGCCTCACAGTTGGCCACAGACAGCCAACTCTCCCATCCTTCTCCCACCACTTTCCCGTGGGGCTAACTTCACCCTGTCCACACGGAGTGACTTAACAGCTTAAGCCCCAGAGTCGGGGGCCAGGGTACCTGGGACAAGAGTCCTGAGGGAAATGGGGTGAGGAACTGGAGGTGCCACAGGGCTAGAGTTCTGCCCCTAGCCTACTGGAGCTGTGCCCCACAAGCTGGCCCCACTGGGCTGCACTGCCTCCAGCCACCCTGGGCATCTCCATGTGTAGCTGTCACGCTCCTCCCACTAAACTCCTCCCTGTGCTTCCTCTGCAGTTTTCATGAACACGGCCATCCCCATTGCAGCTGTCCTCATAGTAAGTGGATCCTTTCTCCATCTCTTGGGGGTAGGGTGGAGGGGGAGGGCGTCTGCAGTGACAGGCTGCCCAGGTTTGGCCTTTCTGCACAGGGGCCTCAGAAGACAGGCTCCACAGCCAGACTGAAAATAGGATCGAAAGTTTATAGAAGGTGCGGCCCCTCCCCAACTCCAGCCGAACAGGGGCCTCTGCCTCCAGGCCTGGAAGATCGGAGGCTTAGTATTTAGAGAAATTAAACTTTCTTTTAAAAAATAGCTACCAAATTTTTAATTTTTAAAGTGAAACATGTGTATTGTAGAAGTGATAGGAAATCCAGAACAGAAAGCGCAAAGAGAATTAAAATCACCCATAATCCCACTGGTAACATTTTTAATGTGTTTCTTTCCAGTCTTTTTTAAGGCCTATGATATGTCATTTTCTACAAAAATAGGAATGTGCTGTGCATGCAGTTTTGCAACCTGCTCTTTTAAATTTAAGAATATGCCACACACAATTCTCCATGCCATTAAATATTACGATGGTGGCTTTCTAAAGCAATTTTGATAAAAGCTGTGTGTGAGCTGAGCCATGGGGTCAGGCAGCGTGCTCCTACAGAAAGGCCTGGGCCCCTAAGAGCCTGCAGCCCCCTCACCCAGCCTCCCATCCCCGTCTTCTGTGATGGCTGCAGTTCCTTAAAAAGATCTACTTATTTCCCCCGGGGCCAGTGTCCCTGAGCTGTGTAGAGTTCACAGCCTGTCGGATACGCTTGGGAATTCACTTCCAATGTGATTTATTGAGCTGGTTCCTGGCCTGGCTCCTGGGGGAACTGTGGGTAACAGAGGCCACTGAGCCAGCCAGGTGGCTGGGGCAAAGCACTGCGCAGCTTCGTAATCACTCTGTTTACGTTATCCCAATGAGGACTGGGGAGATGAGCACCCCGCCTGCTGTCTGCGGAGGGGGCCGTGCTGACCTAACCCGAGGTCTCCTCCCTGCTTATTCCCAGCCAAGGCTGGGCAGGACAGGGAGTCTTGGCCAGGACAGGGAGGGAGCAGCCCCTGCTCTCCAGCTTGAAGTCCTGAACTCGTTGGGGACGTTTCCATGAGATGACTGTGGGGATGATGAAGGTGTCTCCAACTGAAAGATCCTCTTAGGAGCCCGCTCCCTGCCAGCCCTCTCATTTCCCTTCCAGTGCTGAGCGTTTCCAGTGTGGGAGGGACCCACACCCTGGGCCACCCTGGCCTCACTTGTGCCTCTGTCCACAGACCTTCGTGGGCCATGTCAGCTTCTTCAAAGAGGCCGACTTCTCGCCCTCCGTGGCCTTTGCCTCCCTCTCCCTCTTCCATATCTTGGTCACACCGCTGTTCCTGCTGTCCAGTGTGGTCCGATCTACCGTCAAAGCTCTAGTGAGGTGAGGGGAGGGTCCGGGCGAGGGCACTGGGCAGGCAGGTCCTGTGTCAGCCTCAGGGCTTGCTCGAGTGACAGCCAAACCACAGCCGTTTGGTCCCGGAACACACCCCCATTGCTGGGCCTCGCTGTAGCTGGTCCTGGTTGGTCAGAGGGACATTGGCCTGTATGGTTTCCCAGCTCGCCATCCCTGAGCAAAGACTTGCTTACATACCTCCCAGGAGAGGGGACTCACTGTCACTTTCACGACAACTTAAGAAAAAAAATCAGTGTTGAGCCCAATGTGGAATCCTCCTAAATTCTACCCACTGGTCCTAACTTCACCCTCCAGAGCCACCAAGAATGAGGCCATCCCTTCCCCACGTGGCAGCCCCACAGATATCAGAAGGCATCCACTGTGTCTATCTTTCCCAGGCCAAGTATCCCCTACCCTTTCCACAGCCCCTGAGCCCTCACAGCCTCAGCCAGTGAAACAGCTTCCCCCAAGCACTGGGTCCTGCTCTGATTGGCCCACAGCTCTTGGAGGCTCCCGCTTCCAGGCTCTAGAGCCTCATGGGGACTCTGCCACTGTCCCAGAGGCATTGCCCTCTTGGGAATGAAAGCCTGAAGGTAGAAGGCTGAGGCTTTGGCTGGGAAATGCCCTATCCGGAGTGAGAAGATGTCCTCGGGCCTCTGAAGTAGCTCTGGCTCCTTGAAAGCAAGAGCCTGTCATGCCTCTATGGAGGGCTGGCTTGTCCTTACCCATGGCCAGAGAACCAGTCAGTAACAAATGTCCTCTGTGTCTTCAGCCTTGAGGAAGGTGACACCCCTGTCTTATGGGACCCTGGC
This sequence comes from Pongo abelii, assembly GCF_028885655.2. Taxonomy (NCBI): domain Eukaryota; kingdom Metazoa; phylum Chordata; class Mammalia; order Primates; family Hominidae; genus Pongo; species Pongo abelii. Next base: position 59,797,224 of record NC_071994.2, read on the forward strand.
AGGTCCTGGGAAGCTGGAAGGAAGGAGTAGCTGTTGGAGTGAAGTAGCTGATAGAGAGGGTAGCTTGCAAGGGGAGGCTCTAGCATGGGTTCAAAGATGGAATGGGGCATAACTCAGCAAAATTATGCTCTAAGGAGTATCTGACCGGGGAGTAGCTGGTTAAACAGGGATTAGCTCCCATTTCCACAGTCAGCTGTGCTGACTCAGTTTCTTGGCCAGGGTGTTGTGGGGTGTGATGATCACCCCTCTTCCCACCACCCACTCTCCAGCCCTATGATTCTGTGTAGAAACCACAGATTTAAGAACGCTGCACCTGCCTGAAAACTGTTGCACTGATCCCAAAGCATTCATATTTTCAAACACTCTGGATCCCACTGTTTCCAGGAATGGAACACCAGAGTAGCAGAGGCCTTTTCAGTGAGGCAACTCAGGCTCTGGCTGAAGGTGGGCGCAGGACACTACCTGAAGCTTCACCCCAAGAGATGAGGGCCAGCTCCACTCTTCCCAGTCACCGCCTGCAGGGGAGAGAGGCTGGACAGGGGATGAAGGCAGAGCCTGGCGGTCTGCCCCTCCCATCTAGGAGGTGGCACACAGAAAGGGTGACTCCAGGCCACAGCTCACTTACACCCCAGAATAACCTTGCCTTGAGGGTGGGATGGCTTGTCTGCCCCAGGCCTGTTGGACATTTAGCAAAAGAGAAGAAAGGGGAATACAAACAATCCTGAGCTTCCCAGAAAGCTTTCACACCTCCAGGATGGGAGAGAATGAACTGGAAGAGTGAAGCTTCCAGTGCTTCCACAGGGAAGTCTGGACAGGGGAGAGGGTAGGAATAGCCGCCTCCCCCATGAGTAATGACACCTCCCCCAGCAGGCTGTTATGGGGATCCGATTACATAATGCTACAAAACAGTTAACACGGTGTCTGGCATATAGTGTATGCTCACAAAATACTAGCTATTCTTTACCAATCCTAGTCCTAACTAACCTTAACCCCGACCAATCCAACACCAACCATCCTTCAGTCTAATAACCCAGACTAACTAACTTCAACATTAACCCTAAAACTAACCAATCTCACCTCCAATCCAGACCCCAGCCTATTCCAGCTGACTGGTCAACCCTAGCAAACCCTGGTAACACCAATTGCCTGCCCCCATGCCCACTGGTCTGCCCCCTTCAGTGTGGGCTTTGTGGGACTATACTTCAGCCCTGAGATCCTTCTCAGAGCTCTCTATCAGGCTGCGCCCTCTCCCCTCCCCTCTGCCCCTGGCAGGGGTGAGGGGTGTCTCTGTGCTTCCCAAGCAGCGTGCAAAAGCTGAGCGAGTTCCTGTCCAGTGCAGAAATCCGTGAGGAACAGTGTGCCCCCCATGAGCCCACACCTCAGGGCCCAGCCAGCAAGTACCAGGCGGTGGTGAGTGCCCGGCATCCCCTTGCTACTCCCAGCATGGTCCTCTAAGGCCCAAAACTTGGGCCTGCTGTGTCGGACTTCTGCCTTTTTTCCCAGGAAGAGGGGCTCCCTTCCCTACACAGCTCCCAGCCCAGTGGGTCCTCACCTCCAAACCACCCCCAGCCCCTCAAGGTGGTAAACCGCAAGCGTCCAGCCCGGGAGGATTGTCGGGGCCTCACCAGCCCACTGCAGAGCCTGGTCCCCAGTGCAGATGGCGATGCTGACAACTGCTGTGTCCAGGTGAGTCCTGCTGCCCCATGCCCGGCCACCCAGCACCAACTCCCAGAGGAAGCTCAGCAACTGGAAAGCCAGAAAGCTGCATGCTTAGTCCTCTGCAGAGGTCACCCTGCCCACCTATATGGTCCATAGGAGTCCAGAAACCAGGGACCACCAAGTGGGGGGACCCCCAGCCTTAGGCAGGGGTCAGCATGAGAAGGCCAGTCTCCCACTCCCCTGCTCTGGAAGTGATCCAGGGGCTGGAATCAGTGTCTTTTGGCTTTCATGGAGGAGGGGAAGCCGGAGACTATTCACACCGGGAAAGGGCTGCCTTTCTGTTCTCTCTTGGGCGGTGGGACGCACCTAATGAAGATTGTGGGAGGCTACTTCACGTGGACCCCGGATGGAATCCCCACACTGTCCAACATCACCATTCGTATCCCCCGAGGTATGGCCCAGTCCACCCCTCCAGCATGCCCCTCCCCATGTCCCACTGAATAACACGGAGATAAAAAGACAAAGCTGCATTTATTGAGTACCTACTCTCTGCTCATTCTTGGTGGATGCCCTGGGTATATTAGAGAAGGGGAAGGCTACATTCTAGAGGCTTCTGTGTGCTGGGTGGGAGTGAAGCACTAAGGACAGGGTAAAATTGCCAGCCTTAGTGTCAAACCATCCATTGCAGACAGTATAGGTAATGCACAAAAAGATCAGAAGTGGGTAGCCAAGGAACGCAAGTGGAAGAGGTGGGGTTTCTGAGAATGGACAAAGTCCCTGAGGCCATGAGGCAGGAGGATTTTCTGGCAGAGGCAGCCTTGAGCAAAGTATGGAGGTGGGTTGGAGGTGGGACCCAGGATGGCGTTTCTTGGGACCACAAGGAGCCTGGGCTCATACTAGGAGCATGGGAAAGGAGAAGCGAGTGCTTAGGAAGGGTGGCGGGGCAGGAAATCAGAGAGGGGGAAGGACCTGGGGAGCCAGAGGAGGATGTTGATTTCCAGAAGGAAAGGATTAAAGAGGGAGAGGACTTGTTGGGGATTCAAGGTAGGAAGAAAGAAAACAGGGGCCCCAGGGTTGGGTGCATCTGTCTGTCTGTCTTTCTGGGTAATGGTTGTTCAGACTCCCCCGGCCCCACTCACATCTGCCACCCTCCCTCCCTGCAGGCCAGCTGACTATGATCGTGGGGCAGGTGGGCTGTGGCAAGTCCTCGCTCCTTCTAGCCGCACTGGGGGAGATGCAGAAGGTCTCAGGGTCTGTCTTCTGGAGCAGGTAATACATGTATCCTCAGGGCTCAGTGGAGGGGAAATCTTTCGACCATCCTCCTCAGTTGAGGATGCACACACATTTATTGGAGGGCCCACTCTGTTCAGTGAGGACTCAATAAATGCTGCTAATTGATATTCTCATCATCATTGCTAGTACGTATTCAACGCTTACTATGTGCAGGTTCTTTGCTAAGTCCTTTGCATGCATTATTTCATTTAATTTTTATGATAACTAGCAAGGTCCATACTGTTCTCAATTCTCATTTATAGAGGAAGGTTAAACTATTTGTCCTAATTCACACAGCTAATAAGTGGCAGAGCTGGAATTGAAACTCAGTTCTGTCAGACTCTGAATCCCATGGTTACTCAGATGCACGGCAGTAATTTCCCAGTGCGGGAAATTGCAACACCAACATTCGTTTCCAGCTTGGTCCTGAGCTGCACTGACATACACACCATAAGTGGGTGTTCTGAAGAGCCAGATGTAACCAATAAATGTTGGTTTCTGGGCAAAGATCACTGTCTTAATTAAAGAGCCAGAACCCCAGGCTGAGTCAATCATGAATCTATTATTTATACCCACCTACTTCCAAGAAGCACTTGAAACTAGTTGATAAAAGATTCATGTAAAAATCAAAACCACAATGAGATACCATCTCACACCAGTTAGAATGGTGATCATTAAAAAGTCAGGAAACAACAGATGCTGGAGAGGATGTGGAGAAATAGGAACACTTTTACACTGTTGGTGGGAGTGTAAATTAGTTCAACCATTGTGGAAGACAGTGCGGTGATTCCTCAAGGATCTAGAACCAGAAATACCATTTGACCCAGCAATCCCATTACTGGGTATATACCCAAAGGATTATAAATCATTCTACTATAAAGACACATGCAGACATATGTTTATTGCAGCACTATTCACAATAGCAAAGACTTGGAACCAACCCAAATGCCCATCAATGATAGACTGGATAAAGAAAATGTGGCACATATACACCATGGACTACTATGCAGACATAAAAAAGGTTGAGTTCGTGTCCTTTGCAGGGACATGGATGAAGCTGGAAACTATCATCCTCAGCAAACTCACACAGGAACAGAAAAGCAAATACTGCATGTTCTCACTCATAAGTGGGAGTTGAAAAATGAGAACACATGGACACAGGGAGGGGAACATCACACACTGGGGCCTGTCTGGGGGTGGGGGGCAAGGGGAGGGATAGCATTAGGAGAAATACCTAATGTAGATGAAGGGTTGGGTGATGGGTGCAGCAAACCACCATGGCACGTGTATACCTATGTAACAAACCTGCACGTTCTGCACATATATCCCAGAACTTAAAAGTATAATAAAAGAAAGATGCATGTAAAATAAAACCCTTTAAAAAGGTAAGAAAATAGGAGCTGAGAAATGAAGAGGGTAAAAAGATGTTCAGCAACCCGGGCAGAGGACAACTACAGCCATCAACATAAAACCTGGCTCTGTGCCTTCTGGTAGCCAAGGGAAAAAGGGATCTCTGGGCTTTGGAGTACTCATTTAGGAATAAAAGTTGCAGCCAGTCAGCAGAAGGGCAAGCTTTCCCTACCAATCATTTCTAGGGGAAAATTATTCAAGGTGTCAGGTTTTTCATAAGCATGAGTACAGAACTGAGCAGGGAGAAAGACTTTAGGCCCAATGTCTGAATATCAACATGCACCCCTGTTTCCTGCATTTCCAAGATGTCCCTGAATGGTGTATCCAAAAGATGGCAAATTTCCCTCCTCAGTGGGGTCCTGGGCTAGCAGATGAGCCCCTTGGGTTTCCCATCACCTTCCATCAGGGACTGTGATGTCTTTGGGGGTGGAGGGGTCTTTGCCTCCATTCGCCATTTTATTTGGGAGATTTTTCAACATAGCCTGACTGGGAAGGCCCAGGTATTCGGTTTGAGATCATATTGCCTTATTCCGACTGCCTCTCCAGCCTTTGGAGGGAGGAGCCCTTTTCTGCTGTCCAGCTGCATGTCTGCAGCAAGAAGACAAGAGTCCCCAGTGCACTGTGAGCTGAAGAAAGTAACCAATATTTATTGGGCACCTCCTATGGGCCATGCCCTTTGCTAGGTGCATTGTCAACATGATCTCATCAAGCCTCCTACTAAGTTTAGGAGGGGAGTGTTGTTACCCCATTTCACAGAAGTAGAAACTGAGGCTCAGAGAAGTTGGGTGACTTACTAGTCAGTGTGTGGAGCAGAGACTCTGCCCATGTTCTTTCCCTCAAACCTAGTCACTGCTGGGGCCCCCAGGGCCTAGTCCTAAGGGTTATTGTCCAAGCCCCATGTAGTGGTCAGGCTGGATCTGGGCCCTCCTCCAAGGCAGGGCTTTTCCAGAAGGATTGCAGGGCTCAGACAATGGAGCTGCCCGTGCCTTGACCTGCTCAGCATGGATGTCAAAACCCACTCTGAACTTGGTCCCTTTGCCCTGCTTTCTTCTCCTCCCCCACCCTCATGCCCTCATGTGGCATCGTGCCTGCCTCGGGAGCTTTCCTTGTCCTATGCAGATGAAGCAGGCATGATTGGCAGGGGTCAGCTCTGCCCTGCCTCGGTCCCCACCTCTTCTCCAAGCTGTGCCAACCCTCAGGGTCTGACTGCTGCCCCTCTCTCTTAGGAAACCTCTGCCCCAGCCCAGGGAACACAAGGAGCCTCTCCAAGGCAAAGGACCCTAAGCACTTCTTTTTTTATTATTTTTTATTTTATTTTAGGTTCTGGGATACATGTGCAGAGTGTGCAGGTTTGTTACATAGCTATACATGTGCCATGGTGCTTTGCTGCACCTATCAACTTCTCATCTAGGTTTTAAGCTCCACGTGCATTAGGTATTTGTCCTAATGCTCTCCCTCCTCTTGCCTCCCACCCTCCGACAGGCTCGGTGTGTGTTGTTCCCCTCCCTGTGTCCACGTGTTCTCATTGTTCAACTCCCACTTATAGTGAGCACATGTGGTGGTTGGTTTTCTGCTCCTGCCTAAGCACTTGTTATAGGCCAGGCACTGTGCAGGCACCTCATCATCTCAGTCAGTCTGCACCAAACTCTGTGCAGTAGATATTATTATATCCTCATTTATCAGATTGGGAAACTGAGGTGAAGCAAGTTGCCCAAGGCCACCCAGCTGTTAAATGGCAGAAGTGGGATTTGCATCTGGGTGCTCAAGTGCATTGGTTTGCCACCATGTGCTCAAAGAGAAGGGGCACAAGAGCATGATGAAGAAAGCATAGCTAGCCTGACAGTCCAAAGGCCAGCAGCCGCTGTGGCCATGACTCACACACACCTGCCTCCTCCCAGAGCTGCCACATGGGTCCTCACAGCTCTGTCCTTATCAACACTTACTCTCCTTAACAGGTAGCCTAGGCCCCAGCTCCCAGCTCTGTTCGAGGCTCGCAGAGGCGCGGTAGTGAAGGGGTCTCATTTCTCCGGATCCTCTTTGCTCTCCCACCCAGTCCTGGTCCAGTTTCCCTTTCAAGCATAGTGAAGTACATTTGTTAGCTTGCAGCCAACTCTGGGAAATCATGAGAATTTGTTCCCAAGTCAACTCATTCTCCAGCGTCCACAGTGACGTATTCACTCACCCAGTTGAGCGCCTAGTGTGTACTAGACCCTGTGACAGCAACAGGAGTGCAAAGGTGACTAAGACACGGCCCCTGCTTTTTTTTTTTTTTTTTGAGACGGAGTCTCGCTGTGTTGCCCAGGCTGGAGTGCAGTGGTACAATCTCAGCTCATCACAAGCTCTGCCTCCTAGGTTCAAGCGATTCTCCTGCATCAGCCTCCTGAGTAGCTGGGACTACAGGTGTACACCACCATGCTGGCTAATTTTTTATATTTTTAGTAGAGACGGGGTTTCACTATGTTGGCCAGGCTAATCTCAAACTCCTGACCTCATGATCCGCCCGCCTCAGCCTCCCAAAGTGCTGGGATTACAGGCATGAGCCACTGCCCCTGGCCGGCCCTGCTTTTAAGGGAGGGGAGAGGAGACCTGGGCCTTAGAAGAGCACAGAGGAACCACAATTGACTCTGCAGTCAAGGAGAGGAGGCTCACTGCGGATGTGGTATTTGAGCCTTGAAGGATGAGTGTGGTTTCATCAAGTAGAAAAGGCAGGGATGGGAGAAGGAGGTGGTCCAGGCAGGGATGATGGTGTGGGCAAAGGCTTGTTGATATTAAAGAACATAGTTCTGTGCACCTGGAGTACTAGATGCGTGGGGTGCATTATGAAAGATGGGACTGAAGAAGTGAACTTGGCTTAGATCCCATGTAGTAGGTCTGAGAAGTAAGATTTAACCCAAAGGTTGCAAAAGAACCATGCTTGTGATAAAGGATGATGGATTGGGGAAACAGAGAAAAAGACAGACAGACAGACTGCAGGAAGGGAGGTGTTAGCAAATTATCATAACATAGTGTGAGGTGTGCATTAATATTCGCTCATTCCAAGTATTGATCGAGAAGAGCGGCAGGTACTGGGTTAGGAAACAGCTTGGGCAAATGCATGTGGAAATGAGAGAGATGTCAAGATGCATTGTAATGGCAGCCTCTTGAAGATCTTAAGTTGTTTCTGGTTCACTGATTTCGCAAATGAATTCATTTAGCAAAAGCACTATGGATACAGTGCTTACCTCTAGGAAGTAAGTTTTAGCCCAAATGCTGCAGAAGAATCATGCTTATGACAAAGGATGATGGACTGGGGAGAGAGAAAAAGAAAAGACAGACAGACTCTAGGAAGGAAGGTCAGTCTGGAGCTCCTTATAGTGGCTAGGAGGAGGAGTCTAGGCAGATATGACTCAATTAGCTTCATCTGCTGTTTGTCTCTCAAAATCTAGACATGTGCACTGCTCTGGCTGGCCCACCTATCCTGGGCATCGAGTTAAGTGTGGGGGCTGTGTTTTGAGAGTCCCCCTCCATTACTGGCAGGAACTCCACACCTCAGACATTGAGCCCCAGGTCTGCAGGGAGAAGACGTGCTTGCAAAGTGAGCTAAAAGCAAAACAGCCTTTGACCTAGCAAGCCTTCCCAAGTCTGCGTGCCTGCAGCCAGAAGTGAAGGTGATGCCAGGCTGCTTGCTGCTCAGATGCTTTTCAGCCATACCCAGGCCAAGACCTGGTAACCAGGCAGCCAGAAGGAGTTCCAGGAGGCACAAGGCAGGAAGTTTGGGGATTAGGAAGCACAGAATAGAGAATGCTCTGGGGAGATGGGTGCTTTGCTGGTACAACTGTTCATTTATTCCTCCAGTGACCACGTGAGCAGTATGGCTGCACACACAGGCTCTGCAGCCAAGCTGCCTGGGTTCACATGTGGTCTCTGTGCTTTGGAAAATTTCATAAGCTTTCTCTACCAGTTTCCGTTATTACCCATGAGATTCATGTGAGGATTAACCTAGCACGTAGTAAATATCCTATAAATATTATTATTCAACAGTGTACTTCTTTGCCAGGAACAAAATTCCCCTGTTCCTCTTTAAATGTCCTGAAGTCTGTCTTCTGGGAAAGATTCTTGTGAGCTCCCTGGGGACAGGGACCATATTTTATTTGTCTCACTGTATCCGTAGTGCTTTTTGCTAAACGAATTCACTTGCTAAATTAATGAACCAGGAACAACTTAAGACCTTCGAGAGGCTGCCATTATAATGCATCTTGACATCTCTCTCCTTTCCACCTGCCTTTGTCCGAGCTGTTTCCTAACCCAGTATTTCACTACTCCTCTTCTCCATCAATATTTGGAATGAGCAAATACCATTAGTGCATACCTCACATGGTATTATAATTATTTGCTAATGCGTCTGTCTCCTCCATGACTCTGAACTCCTTGAGGGATTATTCCATGTTGTACCCCAGGTGCCCCATGCAGATGTGTATTTTGTGCACTGTTCTGTGTAGGCTACAAAGGAAAAGGCCTAGCACCTGCCCTTGGGGAGCTCACCCACCCAGAGTGGACAGAGGTGTGCAGACAGAGCTGCAGGGTGGGCACGAACGGTCCATCTGCTGAAGTCCTGCAGATGCAGCCCCGAGCTGGTCCCTCACGTCAGCAGCCTGGCTCCTGGTCTCAGAGAGAACTGTGTGGTTCCCAAGCATTCGCTTTAGGAAGAATCACCTGCCCCTCCCTGGCTGTCTGCTTCAAGGAACTGTCAACCTGGGAATTTGCAAACTCTCTCTTTAATCCTTAAGAGGAAAATGTTTTGGTAAAAAGTCAATATTAGCAGATACACTCGGGTGAAATTCTTTCCCTGGAAATAAAGAATAGAGCCATTAATATCCACAGTAGAGTGATTTTAAATGCCCCCAGGGGGTCAGCAGGAACCAGGGCCCTGAGGAAAGGATCAGCGTGGGGAAGAGGCTCCCACTTCCCTGTGAGGAGCTGCACATGCAGTCTCACTGGAGCTCCCTGCTGCAATGCTGTTGCCTGTGGTGGTTGGTGTGGATGCTGCCTGCCAAGAACCCTGATTCCCCAGGAAGAGAGAAAAAGGCTTCTCTCAGGACGGCCCTGGTCCCATCTGCCTGTACAATTCCTGGAGCCTTTGGGGAGCTGAAGTCAGGGGCTCAAGTGCCCCTGGGTTTCCTGGAGGAGGCAGGTGTGGTGAGACAGCTGACAGACAGGAGAAGGGATGCTCTGAGGAGGTGACCGTCCAGGCATGGGAAGCAGATGGCCCCTGGCTATAGTCCTGATGCTGCCACTTGCTAGCTCTGTGACCTTGAGCAGGTTACTTCAGCTCTCTGAGACAGACTCACTGTCTGGACAATGAGTAAAACCCTACCTTTCCTCTCTCAGAGATTTGGCGATGGGACCCAATGAAATCAATTGGAAAGGACGCTGTGGGTGAAAGGTAACCTTTCAGAACAGCGACAAGCCTGTCTGGGCAGGATGAATGGGCTGTGGAGCCCTGTATATCCTAGCTCACTCTTTGAACTTCAGTTTCCACTTCTTCCCTTTTTATTTATTGCTGGGGTCTTAAATGAGTGTTGGGGGTATTCGATTCTCCCTCTGCCTGTACTTTTGGGGCCAAGCACTGAGCTGAAAAGACAATTCCTCCTAGTTCTCCAAGCCTACAACCTGCCCCCTAACCAGCCGTGAGCTGTAATACATTCTCCAGTGTCACTGTGAGGTTTGTGCCTTCACCCCCATTTTATAGATCAGGAAACAGAGGCTCCTCCAAGTAAAGGAGCTTGCCTCAGATTTCACAGCCAGTGAGTGGAAAAGCCTCTGGGATTCAAATGTCAGAGCCCATATTTTTCCTACTTCTCGCACCTGTTATCATATGCTGCCTCTTCCTTTAACCTACAGTTCCCTCCCTTCACCTTCACCATCTCAATCCTTCCCACTCTTTAAGGTTCAGTTCAGCTATGACTTCTTCTATGAGGCTCTACTCATTTTCTCAGATTTCTTCCTCCTCCAAATTTCTTTTAAAAATTATGTTTTTTCTCTGATTCTAAAAGAATGCACATTACGTTAGAAAAGATACACAAGCATACAGAAGATAAAAACCACCTAATATCCCATCACCCAGAAGCTTCCAGTTTTTCTTTATGCATTTGCATATGCATTTGTGTATACTTTTCCCCAAAAGTTCTCTGATACTTTGTCCTACTTTTCTTTTAACCCTTGTAACTTCCTGACTTTGGTACCTTTCTGATTTGCCCTACCAGATTGTGAGCCCCTGGAAGGCAGCCTCTGCGCCCTGATTCAGGTTGCCACACATATGCCAGCTCCTAGTGGGCTGGAGGGAAGGACATGCGGTTGGGGAACTGGAAGACTCATGCTTTCAGCTGTGTGCTTCCTCCCTAGAGTGCAGGCAGAGGAGGAATCAAATGCCCTCAGCACTCTTGTAAAGACCAGAGCAATCAGTGAGAGATGGTGCCTGCCAGACATACCATTTTTTACTTTTCAGCTTAAAACAGATACAAAGTTGGGAGAGGCTCATTGGAGGAGGCTTGGGGCTACACTGGAAAGAGAAGAACTTGGATTCACACCCCAGCTTCCCCTCTTCCCAGCTCCATCACATTTGCAAACTCTGAGTCTCAGTATCCTCATGTGTAAAATGGGGATAGGGTTTATAGGGTTGTAAGGATGAGATGATGAGTTGTTTGCAAACTACTTCTCACAGTGCACAGGGAAGGCCAGCAATGAGAGCCAGCCCCTCCCTTTCTTCTTTCCAAATGATTAATATATCTGTTACCAACCTCCACTCATTATATAGCTCTGTCATGTGCTAAGCACCATGGGGTCTGAAAAAGATGTTCTTCCTGCCTTAAAATTCCACTGGGGATGAACGAATTACACAGGAGCTGATTAGAGAGGAAGGTAGTCCATTATGGGGCTAATTGTGCAGTGCAGACAATGTTGCAAACTGAGTTAGGGCCCGGAGAGCTTATTGTGTGCTGGGGTCCTCAGGGATGCCACAGATGCATCAATAACCACCTCTGCTACTCTGGAAGTAGTCACATCAGGAAGACTCCAGAGATAAGCTTATCCGGGCTGTGGCCGCAGAGCTGGAATTTGTAAGCTTTAGGTTTTTATGTCTCATGTTACCAGCTTGTCTGTAAATTGTAAATTACAGCAATCTGATGGTTAGGGAATGTGAAGTTTGGTTGGGTTAAGAGAATGAAATGAGACCACAAAGATTAGAGAACAGGAAAAGAGGGGACTGGGGACTACATACCCATCAGAATCTCCATTCAGTCCTGACCCTCAGCAGGAGGGGGATTTCATCAGGCTCATTTCCATCCTTGATTTTGTCCATCCTGGTTCTCCTGACAAGGGGCATTTATCAGAGTTATGGCATGGGAAATCACAGGGGAATAATGTACCATGACATTTAAGAGTATGAACTTTGGAGTCAGAGCTATTTTCTCCACTACTTACTAGCTGTGTGACTTTGGGCAAGTTACTTAGCCTTTCTCTGAGCCTCACTTTCTTTATCTGTAAAGTCAGGGCAATCAAAATAAACCTCCTTCATATGGTTATTTTGAGCTTTATAAAGAGGCAATACTGGCTGAGCATGGTGGCTCACTGCCTGTAATCCCAGCACTTTAGGAGGCCAAAGCTGGAGGATCGCTTGAGCCCAGGAGTTCAAGACCAGCCTGGGCAACATAGGGAATGAGACTCCTGTCTCTACAAAAAATATACAAAAATTAGTCAGGCATGGTGGTGCGTGCCTGTAATCCCATCTACTCAGGAGCTTAAGGCAGGAGGATCGCTTGATCCCAGGAGGTGGAGGTTGCGGTGAGCCAAGATCATGCCATCGTACTCCAGCCTGGGCAACAGCAGTGAAACCCTGTCTGAGACAGAGAGAGAGAGAGAGAAAAAATACTACTATGGTGCTTATAAAAGTTCAATAAATTTTAGCTGTTTTTAGTATTACTAAAGTAAGATCTGTGTGAAAATAAAGCAGATTTTTTCCCCCAAACGTTCATGTCAGAAGTATATATTTCATTGGCAAGGGGCTGCTTCTGGAAGGTTGAGAGGTGTCCTGGGGGAGGGGATACAGCACTGGCAAAATTGGCATCACAATTCAAGTCACCTCACTCAGTGTTTTTTAAGTTATCATAATCCACAGTATGAAAAGCATTTGCCATTACAGGCCACTATATCTGTGCATTTATAAACAAGAGAAAAAATCACGAAAAATACAGTACCACCTGCAGTACACAACTGATTTCATCTATTCTTTTCTTTTTTCTTTTTCCTCAAATGCACTTGCCGCCTACTTATTCCATACCCAATGATTGGGTCCCTATCCACAGTTTGGAAAACACTATAAGAAATGATTGTGTCCTCTCACTTTCCCTCTCTGAGATTTAGTTTTCCAACTATAAAATTCTCCTGATGCCCAGCCAGCCTTACTGCTGCTCTGAGTCAATGCCAGGAACGCTGATTTAGCACATGCTATTTGGAGGGTACCCATCCAGGTGCTGTGGGAGGGACAGAGATTGAGAAGAGTGGTTTCTGACCCCACAGAGGCCATTTGGAAACCCTGGGAATGGGTGGGAGGGTGGCGGGGACGGGGGAGGGATTGCTTCTCCCCTAAGACTCAGCGTGATGGAAGGGTAATGGAGTGGAAACTAACTGATGTTGGTCTGTCCCATTTGTGTCCCAGCATCCTTCCTGACAGCGAGACAGGAGAGGACCCCAGGTACAGCCTTGGGACTGGGTCAGAAGTGGGTCCCAACAAAGGGAAGGGGCAGGTTGGGGGTGGGGGACTTGTGGGTGGGTAATGCTGAGTATGGATTCAGGGGTGTGTAGCCTACATATTTTCAGAGACATGGGGCTAAGGCCTGCATTCTCAATGAGGGCAAAATTTGGTTCTTGGGGGCAGAAAACACTTAGACATTGCAATGCTTTGTGGCTGTCCAAAGTACCAAACAAATGCCGGTGTATCTGTGGTGCTGAAATTTCGTGGTTGATGGAGTCAGAAAATAGATTAGTGATTGCCAGGGGCTGGTGGGAGAGAGAGGGAAGGGACTGCCAATGTGTATCGGATTTGTTTTGAGGAAGATAAAAATGTTTTGGAATTAGATAGTGGTGATAGTTGCACAACCTTGTGAATGTACTTTTAGTTTCAGAGGTTTTCTAAACCTCTGATTTTTTTAAGTGACAGGAAAGACAGAAAAAAGTGTATCTAAAAAGGCTCTAGGGGTGATAATGGAAAAGAAAGTTAAGAAATATTACTGTAAGAAAAAGAGATGGGTGTCCCTCAGGCCAGGCAGAAAATTCAGTCTTGTTGCTTTATGTTCATGTGCAAATCTAAAAAATCCAAGTGATATAGATTAATGACACTCTGAGTCCCTCAAAACCTTCCCTCCCCTTACCTCTCCCAAAAACATTTGAGATACCCTAGAGGTGGTATGAAGTCAGGATGGGAAGGTTGGCTTAGCTTTGTAAATAAGTTTAAACCTCTGGCCTTCGCTCTCCAACACCAAAGAGGCTTCACTTTGCTATATTTTCTCTGCCCTTTTTCCCTCCTTGTCCCCAAGTGTCAGTATGTGATGACAGGCTCAGCCTCTGTAATGGTAGTGATCGTATTTCTTGAGCCAAAAATCAGACCTCATTGGCATGTGACAAGTTCGCATGTGTGGATGAGAACAGAGTGGCAGAATATTTGACATGGGAGCAGCTTGGGCAGTCCAGGGCACATGGCACTGCACCTGACATCTTCCCTGGCAGATCCCCCACATTCCGTGGTTGTCTTCTGATGGGGCCATATGGGGCTGCAGATAGTGCCTGGAGCCCTCGCAGCTCCAGGGCTGTGGGTTCCCACCCCCAGAGGGCAGGTGCTGGTGTCAGCCTGCCTAGCCTGGCCTGGCTCTGTCCAGAGCACTCCCTGCCCCAGCTGTTTGTGCAGCTGTATCAGCCTCAGACCTCACCCTATTCATTCCAACCTGAATGCAGAGGCTGGGTCTGGAGGAGCCACACTGTGGGCTTCATACTCCCTGACCTGACAAGTTTTCCCCCCAGAGCCTGCACCAATGGCACCTCTCCCCATTCACCCTCTTAACTGGGTCTTCCAGGGCCCTCCTCACACACCCACGTGGTCAGGCAGCAGAGGCTTCCCCAAGATGGGCACACCCCACTCTCCACACCTCTCTATGCAGCATTTGTGGCTACAGACTGGGTGCCGGGGATTGTAAAGGCATGCTCATATTGGGTTGGAGGGAGCTCAGAATCTTCCTGGAGGACATAGTTCACTCCCATGAGAGCTCAGTGTGCCTTTCCTCCCCTGCTGCAGCCCAGAGCGGGAGACAGCGACCGACTTGGATATCAGGTACCGCGTCCTGGGAACATTGCCCTCCAGGTTCAGCTCCCTCCAGGGTGCTCTCAGGCCCAAGGGAGCCACATCACCCTGCCGGGCAGCCCCCAGGCCCCAGCCCCAGTGTTGGGGGAGGCCAGGGAGGGCCCCTGTGCTCCACCAGGTGGCTTGGGAGCTGCTGCTGTTTCTGTGCATCCATTTACTCCCTTCACGTAAGATCATTTTTATCTGGGATCTCTTTTTTTTTTCTCTTTTCTTCAAAAACCACATCACTCAAAATGTGGCTTCCTTGGCTCTGCTATAAAAAATAAATAAATAAATAAAAGTTCTTCCATTTGGAGAATTACCTGCTGACCTCAAAGTCCAGTGGCTTGAGGGCTACCCGAAGAGGGAGGAAGTCAGAAGTTGAGTGTTCCCTTGGTTTGGTCACACTTTTGGGCTTCTCCCTGACTAAGGAACAACAGACTGCAGGGCTGGGGCAGTCTGGGTGTAGGGCAGGGAGGGGATGAGGTCCTGCTGCCCCAGTCAGCTGAGACCCAGACCTCTCAAACCTGCCTGGGGGAAGGCAAGGCCACCAGAGGCCACACTAAGCAGATTTCTACCAACTGCACCTCCCCATCCCCTTGCCTCCGTCTGAGCCATCAGCTTGACAACTGCCTCTGAGAATGAGCCCCTGAGAATGCCTCCTGCACCCCCTACTCCCGCCCTGCTTTTTCCAGGAAGAGAGGCCCCGTGGCCTATGCTTCGCAGAAACCGTGGCTGCTAAATGCCACTGTGGAGGAGAACATCATCTTTGAGAGTCCCTTCAACAAACAACGGTAAAAGCCTGTCGGAGGGAGGCAGGATGGGGGAGGGGAGGAACTGTCTCTGGCCAGCCTGCCCCAGTTCCAGGCCCCCTCCATCGATCACCCACATCCAGCCATCTCACTCCCCAGGCGCTTATCTGCACTCCAGCCTCTCCATATGGTGCACCTGGAGAGGGGCCAGGTGTGCCTGAGCATCGGGGCAATCCACCTCCCATAGGGGAGAGGGCAGGAGCGGAGGGAAGGGAGAGAGCCCTGCCGCCTTTTCTCTAGCTGGTGGGAGGGCTAGCCAGCTCTCTCTGTGAGTCTCCATTCGCCTGGCTCCTGCACTATTTTCCCTCCAATGATAATAGTTAGGGCTAGCATCTACTGAGCTCTTACTACATACCAGGCACAGTGCCGAGCTCCTTGTACACGGAATTTCCTCTCATGCTTACAACACCCTCAGTAGGTAGGTATTATTATTATTCCCACTCTACAGATGAAGAATCAAGTCTCAGAAAGGTTAGGTAACTTACCCAAGGCCACCCAGCCAGTAAGTGACAAAGATGGGTCTCAAATCCAAAGCTGCCTAGCACCTAAGTACATGTTTGTCACCAACATATTCTGATGCCTCCATGAACTCTGGCTGGCACCTGCCCAGGCTAAGGGCTGGCTGGGGAAGTATGAGAGGAACAGGCTGGGCAAATATTTGACCAGCCATCATCATTACTGCCTAAACCAATCAGCAGTGGTTTTCCCTAGCAGTGCCCCAAGCACGGGCTCCGGCTGCAGCTTTTCCCACTGCACAGAGATCATGAGCGCCCTTTCATCACTTACTCTGCATATTTGCTCCCAACCAATTCCATCCTTCCAGTATTTAGCCTGCCGAAACGCTGTGTGAAGTGCTGACCTCAGCTCTTTTCAAGCTCACACGGTGTTTGCTTGTACCCAAGCGGGAGGCCTATTAAAGCCATTGCTCACCCTGGGCACAGCTACCCAGAGACTAATGACCCTCTGCAAGTGCTTGGGCCAACTCTGACCAGGCTGACCAGCTGCATCCCCTGCCTCTACCCACGCCAGGTACAAGATGGTCATTGAAGCCTGCTCTCTGCAGCCAGACATCGACATCCTGCCCCATGGAGACCAGACCCAGATTGGGGAACGGGTTAGTAGCAGCCTCTGAGGGGTTTTTTCAAAGCCAGGACCCCCAACCTACCATGCCCTGAGACACTACTCAGGACAGTGGGTAACTAGGAAATAGGAGACGTTGAAGGCTGAAGAGTTGCCTGCAGTAAGGTCAAACATGATGTCCTTGATGATGTCCTTTGACAGGTTTTCAGTCCTGCTTGGAGGGCAAGGTCAGCTTAGTGCCCTCCCAGGCTGGGGATCTTCTTCATTTGTGCTCCAGGTATACACTGAGAGCCCACACAGCACTGTGCTCAGCCTGGGGTTGTATTGTTCCTGTTCATCCTCCAGATGGGGTCCCCTCCACAAGCTTAGACAAATAGGATTCTCCTACGACTGTCCTCCTTTTGTGTGATTTAAACCCCTGCTGCCTCTGTCTTTGTTTGTACTGGTCAGATGGTCCCTAGCACTTACACAATGAATCTTTAAAGACCTGGGGCTCATGCTCCCCTCTTCTGAATGAATTCAGTAAACATGTGCAAGTTCCTTCTCTATGCAAGGTGAGAAGCAGGCAAAGAAGTGGATAGAGCCAGGCCTCCATCCCAAAGAGCTCACAGTCCAGTAGGGGCCAGGACAGTGTCCCCTGAATGGCTGAGGGCATGATCTGTTCCTCCTCTTTGGTGACAGGGCATCAACCTGTCTGGTGGTCAACGCCAGCGAATCAGTGTGGCCCGAGCCCTCTACCAGCATGCCAATGTCGTCTTCTTGGTGAGTGCACCAGCTGGCAGTCCCCTTGGGGTCCTGGTCTCTGGCTGCCTCCCAGGCCTAACTGCCCACCTCCACCTCCCCGCAACCCCACCATCATCCAACAGTCTCCCTCTCCAGGAATAAATCCCTCCTGCCAGAGATATTGCCTAATCATCCTAGTGATAGGGAAACTGAGGCAGGCAAGGATAGCACAAATGACCCATTGCAGACTTCAGATTGAGCTCTGCAGTAGCCAATAAGGAGAGGCAAGCTGTAGTTATAGGCTGCCTGTCTGTGGGACAGCCGAACCCCTCAACACTTACGCAGCCCGACTATAAGAATGGCTGATAACAGAATGTGTGCTGCCACTTCCCATCTTATGCCCAGGGCAGACATTGCTAATTGTTCACAGCATTATTTCCTATGGAACTTAACTCATCCTCAGAATCCCTCTCAACACAGCACTCCAGGTAACCACTAGCCGTCAAACATGAGATAAAACTAGGCCGGGCACGGTGGCTCACGCCTGTTATCCCAGCACTTTGGGAGGCCGAAGCGGGAGGATCACGAAGGCAGGAGATCGAGACCATCCTGGCTAACAGGGTGAAACCCCATCTCTACTAAACATACTAAAAATTAGCTGGGCGTGGTGGCAGGTGCCTGTAGTCCCAGCTACTCGGGAGGCAGAGGCAGGAGAATGGCGTGAGCCTGGGAGGCAGAGCTTGCAGCGAGCTGAGATCGCGCCACTGCACTCCAGCCTGGGCGACAGAGTGAGACTCCGTCTCAAAAAAAAAAAACTTATTCGCAATCCTTACGCTACTTCATGTCAAGCTCTGTTGTGTCAGGTGCCTTGACTGACACTGAAGAATTCTAAGACCCAGTCCTTGGCCTCAAAGATTTAGAATCTGATTAGGGAGACAGAGCTCACCCAGTTCAAGAGGCCCAGCCCAGTTCAAATCCAAACTGTGCGGCATAAACTATGAGGGGGCCTTGTCCAGGGAGACAAATGTGAGGGCTGGAGTAATCAGGGAGGACTTCCTGGAGGACAGCCTCAAAGGGAGAGTCAATTAAACAGAAGGAAAGAGGGAGTCCAGTTGCACAGGGAGTTGGAAGAAGGAAGCTCAAGTCTCTGATTCCAGCTTTATTCCCTCCCCTCTCCCTACACCACACGCACAAGCACTCCTTTACTAAAGACACTTCATAGTGGGGAGATTCATAGTCTCCGTTACCGTCTGACACACGCACAGCATTTTACAAAGCATTGGTGCATTCGCGATCTCTCATGAGATTTAAACAACCCTGCTAGAGAAAAGTGAGGTGGACATTTTATTTCAGCAAATGTTTATGAAGCATCTACTCTGTGCCAGGCATACGCACAAGAAGTCTCAGTTCTTGGGAGTGCCATAATCAGGAATGGACAAACGATCAGATCTGGCTTTGCGCCAGTGTCACGGGAATAGGGAGGAAGGAAGGGTAGGCGTGGGGGTCAGGACAGAACGCTGAAGGAACTGGTGCTTAGGTGAGCGAAGGATGGGTAGGAGTTCACAAGGCAGACAAAAGGCAGAACAGCGCTCCAGGCAGGGGAACAGCTCAGGAGAAGGCCCAGATGGCAGGCTTCCTGGGAACCTGGAATGCAGAGTGCTGGGAAAGCACAGATGAAGCATGAGTCTAGAAGGGAAAGCGAGAGGTTATAAAGCACCTGGAACACCAGCCCACAGGGTTTGACTTTAGAGATGATGGGGAGCCGTTGAAGGTCCAGGAGTCAGGCAGTGAAGCGATTAGATCTGTTTGAGAGTGATATCTGACAACTGCCCCATTTTAAGATGAGGTAACCAAGGCCCAGAGAGGTTGGGTGAGTTGTCCAAAGCCACACAGCTAACTAACTTCAGTCCCTAGACCAGAGTTGATAGAACTCTAATGGGTTTTATACTCATTGTCACCCCTCCCCCCCATGTCTTTCCCTACCCTCTACTCTCCTCCTCTCCCTTCTGCCCAGGATGACCCCTTCTCAGCTCTGGATATCCATCTGAGTGACCACTTAATGCAGGCCGGCATCCTTGAGCTGCTCCGGGACGACAAGAGGACAGTGGTCCTAGTGACCCACAAGCTACAGTACCTGCCCCATGCAGACTGGGTGAGGGGGAACAAGGGGGTGAGGCTGTAGGGGGCAGGGCTGGGGAGGCTGTCAGGCATCTTGGCAGGAACCAATCCGTTGTCTTGGTAGCAACTGCTGAGGGCCACAAAGTGTAAGAGACCAGCACTGGATGGCTTTATGCATGCTGGGCATTTCAGGGAGACCCTGTACAGGCCAGGGGTTTGGTATCACCTAGACCCACAGACACTCCCCATCCTGGCCTGAGCCCTCCCATGGTACACTCAAGGCTGGCACCAAGAAGTCTCAGGAATAATCAAGTGCTCACTTCTCACCTTCTGATTCCTGCCCTTTTGATGACCCATCCCCCCAGTCACGGGGAGTGCCCATTTGGATGGAAAAGCCATCTTCCCACCCTATGACCTTCGTGGTGTGGATGGATGCACCACCCCGGGAATCATATGGGAAATATGGAACCAAACAATACAGTAGTAATAGAAACTTCAGGCTGGGCGCAGTGGCTCACACCTGTAATCCCAGCACTTTGGGAGGCCAAGACAAGAGGATCACTTGAGCCCAGAAGTTTAAGGCTGCTGTGAACCATGATCACGCCACTGCACTCCGCTGCAGCCTGGGCAACAGAGCCTTGTCTCTGAAAATTTGAAAAAGGAAAGAAAGAAAGAAACTTCAATGTTATCAGTAGAGTCCAATGTTGTGAAACCCCTCATTAACTAAATTCCCATACTCTTCAGTAGGTAGAAAATAATTACTTTTTGATTTATTAGAAAGCACTTAATTTTTAAGATGGAGATCACGTAACTTTTGACCTCTAGGTCTTGCCTACTCCTATATAAATTCTCCTCTAAACAACAGCCAAAATTGAGGCTCTCTCTGAGCTTCAGGCCGGTGCCAAATGGCTCTGCTTATTTTCCCTAAAATAAATCTTCCTTCCATGTATGATGAGACCCCCTCCAGTATAAAAAAGACCCAAAGAAAATCACCCAAAGAAAAAAGGCCCAAAGATAAGACCCAAAGACCCAAAGATTTAAATATATATACAGATACAAAAGGTTTGTTTCTGAGTTTCTGTAGTGACCTTGGCAATACCTTGTAGTTCAGGACAATCCTGAGGAACACAGAAGTTCTGGGTTCCTTGAGGAATCAGTGACCAGGTCTCTCGAGCCCCTTGAACACCAGCATAGGGTGGGAGAGGGTGAGTGCAGCAGGGGTGGGTGTCTGAATTAATGGCAGGTCTATGTGATGGTGTCATCAAGTGTTCCAGATAAAAAGTTTTATTGAGCCAGGCGCGGTGGCTCACGCCTGTAATCCCAGCACCTTGGGAGGCCAAGGCGGGTGGATTGCTTGAGCGGAGCCCAGGAGTTCGAGACCAGCTTGGGGTAACATGGTGAAACCCTATCTCTATAAAAAAAAAAAAAAATCAAAAAATTAGCCAGGTATGGTGGCGTGCACCTGTGGTCCCAGCTACTCAGGAGGCTGGGGCAGGAGGATGGCTTGAGCCAGGAAGCAGAGATTGCAGTGAGCTGAGATGGTGCCATTGTACCCCAGCCTAGGCAACAGAGTGAGACCCTGTCTCAAAAAAAAAAAAAAAATTTATTGATTCCAAAGAGGCATGGCCACACACACTTAGACCAGCAGGTGCTTTGCTAAGCCCTGATGGAGGCTGCCAGACCCGCCGTCAAGAGGAGCTAAGGGTAGTGTACAATGAGCCCAGTTAGTGTATGACAGCTGCTGCCATGGGTGGAGTCCTTGTGAATAACCAGCCAGCTTGAGCAGGATGCACTAATTTGCTCTGCAAACCCAGCCATTGAGAATTACCCCTCAGATGTACTGAACTCTAGGTCCTAGGAGTATGTTGGTGGGGGTAGATTATCAATACCAGCCCACTTGCAGTGGATGAGCTGGAGGCCATTTGTGGTGAGGAAAGGGTTGTGTCCACCTCCGTCTCAGACTCCACAATTGAGGGATGTGACCACCATTCCTCCCCAGCCAGCCCCCAAACTAGGTTTGTTGCTGCCTTTTCAGATCATTGCCATGAAGGATGGCACCATCCAGAGGGAGGGTACCCTCAAGGACTTCCAGAGGTCTGAGTGCCAGCTCTTTGAGCACTGGAAGACCCTCATGAACCGACAGGACCAAGAGCTGGAGAAGGTGGGTATATCCAGGGGTGGCCAAGCAGCCACCCCTGGATGCAAAGGTTCTGCTAGAACCTGAACTCATAAAGGTCTTGCTGTCCTTACTGCCCCAGGAAGCCCCCTAAAGGGCAGATGTGGGAGCTGGGCATGAACTGGCTCCTACCAGAGGAGAGACAGTACCTGCGCCAGGTGCCCAGGGCAGAATCAGGTGGGCACCTTCGCCTTATCCTGAGGTAGTCAGATACTATTTAGTTGCAAAGTTTCAGAAAATCAACTCAAACTGGCAAAGAAAACTAAGCAAAGAAAACAAGAGGGAGTTAAGGATTTATTGACCCATGAAACCAAAAAGTCCAGGTGTGTCATAACTTTAAGTGTGCTGGATCCAGGTAGTCAGTGTCATCAGAAATCTGTTTCTTCCATCTCTTGGCTCTGCTCCCCTCAAATTAGCTCAGCTCCCCTCAAATTGGCTCCATTCTCATGGTATCAGTGAGGGCCACCAGCAGTCTTAGGTTTACATTCTCCCAGCTCAACAACTCTGCCAGAAAAAAAAGTGCCTCTTTCGCCATAGTTCAGCAAAAGTCCCAGGGCTGAGTCTCATTGGTCCAGTTTGGTCATGTGCCCACCCCTGAACAAATCACTGTGGCCAGGGATGTGGAATGTGAGGATTGGCCTGTCCTGGGTCATATGCCACTTTGGGAGCCAGATCTACCTGAATCACAGAGACTAAAAATAGGGGAAGAGTGGTTCCCCACAGGGATATGGGGGTGCTATTATCTGATGAAGGGAAAGGACTCAATGCTGGCAAGATGAATGTGTGTCTGTCTGCCCCTCCCTCAGGCAGGGACAACGTGGAAATCTGACATTGGTCATCACCAGAGTAGTTACCCCTTAACTTCCCCTTCCCCCACCAACCATATACCCTGAAGACATTGCCCAGGCCACATCTGTCTTTTAGGAGACTGTCACAGAGAGAAAAGCCACAGAGCCACCCCAGGGCCTATCTCGTGCCATGTCCTCGAGGGATGGCCTTCTGCAGGATGAGGAAGAGGAGGAAGGTACAGGCAATGGGACTGGGAGTGAAATTATGGCCTGAGGTCTGATCAGCCACAGAGAGACTAAGGTTTGGGGTTCTGGGTGTGGTGCAGTAGTGTGCCTTTGATTAAATGACTTCCCTCTATGTGCCCCCGTTGTCCCCTCAGTAAGTGGGGATAAAATGCCCCCTGATTCACCCTCAGAGGGATGGAAATGTGTAGCCACAGAGTGGGTTCTTGCGGCCTGCAGAGGAGGCAGCTGAGAGCGAGGAGGATGACAACCTGTCGTCCGTGCTGCACCAGCGTGCTGAGATCCCATGGCGAGCCTGCGCCAAGTACCTGTCCTCCGCTGGCATCCTGCTTCTGTCACTGCTGGTCTTCTCACAGCTGCTCAAGCACATGGTCCTGGTGGCCATCGACTACTGGCTGGCCAAGTGGACCGACAGCGCCCTGACCCTGACCCCTGCAGCCAGGAACTGCTCCCTCAGCCAGGTGTGACCGGAGGCCCGTGGCAGAGGCTGGGAGTGGGGGTGGGGGAAGGGCTGAGCCCATGGGCACCTCGGAACTCAGGCTCACTCTCTGCCTGTGAAGGAGTGCACCCTCGACCAGACTGTCTACGCCATGGTGTTCACGGTGCTCTGCAGCCTGGGCATTGTGCTGTGCCTCGTCACGTCTGTCACTGTGGAGTGGACAGGGCTGAAGGTGGCCAAGAGACTGCACCGCAGCCTGCTAAACCGGATCATCCTAGCCCCCATGAGGTATGCCTCTCCCCTGGCCAGGCTGGGGCTGTGAGCAAGTCACTGTTCTCTGAGCCTTAGTCTTCCCATCTATAAAATGGGGATATACAACCTGTCACAAGCTTGTGGGGGTGACTGAAGGAGACAGTGTGTGTAAAAGTGCCCTCCTTGTGCAAGAAGCAGGGAGAAACTGGCATTTACCCAGCCAGATACTGTGATAGGCATTGTGTGTGGTTAGCTCATCTAATTGTCACCATGGCCCTTTAAAGTGAGCGTCTGCACGTCCAAGTAAAGATTGGTTTCTCCTCCCTAAGCAGGTGTAATTTGCCCATCCTCACCCATGAGTTCAGCTCCCTGCCCTCCCCTCCCTCCATCTCCCTCAGCCAGCCTCAGGTTTTGACATTGGGGGAACAGGTAGCTGTTCTACTAATAATTTCCTGTAATGGGATGGATAAAAATCTCAAAGGCCACTTGATGTCAAAGAGGTTTAAAGTTGTCCCTGCCCAATTGGTTGGCCAACTTGGTTTAAAAACACAACAGGCAAACAGGTTTTCTGGCCCCTTGTCGAGGCTAGACCTCACTATCTAACTGCACTTTTTACTTTCCAGCCTCATGAGTTTTCTGTGGCCCACAGATATGGCCTCCAAGTTTATCTACTCTCTATTTGCCCCAGCTCTGTAGTTCTGAAACTCCCTGGTTGGGGTTGGGCTGACTCTGGGTCAGCCAGCCGGCAGGCTGTCCCCAGGGCCCTGTTCCTCTTGGCAGGTTGTCCCTCTGGAGAGAACTCTGTGTCCCAGGAGGACAGCTGCTGAGTCAGGCCGAACCGGCAGCTGAGAAAGGCGGCAGTGGTCGGATGGGCTTGAGAAACTGAAAGGCTTACGAAAGACCAGCGCCCCTTTGGGCAGCTGCAGGAATTCACAGGGATACAGGCCAGATGTCTACAAATTGGCAGAGGATGCCAGACCCATGAATGACTCCAGAGACACTTACATGAAATAAGTAACTATCTCATTCAGTAAACAGGAAGTAAATCAATGGACAAATGAGTAACTCTTCCTCTGGCTGCCTCTTAGGTTTTTTGAGACCACGCCCCTTGGGAGCATCCTGAACAGATTTTCATCCGACTGTAACACCATCGACCAGGTACAGAGGACCGTGCCACACTTTCCCCCCTTCCAGAGACACCTCGGACCCCTGGGGGCTTCTCCTGTCTGAGGCTGGGTTCCCCAGATCGGGTGATCACAGCCCTCTGGGAGGAAGCCAGTGTCTCCGATCCGATTATAATGCTGCCTCAGGGCTGGGGACTCCCTTGTGGGAGCCTCACAGTAAGGCTGAAGGAAACCAGATCCCTTTAGCTTCCACCTGAGATCCCACTGGCTTTCTCTAGTAAAGTTCCAGCATATTCTGAACCAAGGTGGCTGATTGTATGGAGAATATTCATTTTGATTCAGCCTGTGTTCTTTATTTACCATCGTACTAGATGGTGTGAAAACAAAATCTTGATTCCTACCTCAGGGAGTTTACCTTGTAGCTGGAGAGATGAGATATGTGCCTATAATAAAGGGAGAGCAAGGCCGGGCTCAGTGGCTCACTCCTGTAACCCCAGCACTTTGGGAGGCGGAGGCAGGAGTATCACTTGAGGCCAGGAGTTCAAGACCAGCCTGATGGCCAACATGATGAAACCCCTTCTCTATTAAAAATACAAAAATTAGCCAGGTGTGGTGGCAGGTGCCTGTAATCCCAACTATTTGGGAAGCTGAGGCAGGAGAATCATTTGAACCCAAGAGGCAGAGGCTGCCGTGAGCCAAGATTACGCTGCTGCACTCTAGTCTGGGCAACAGTGAGACTCAGTCTCAAAAAAATAAAGGATCAAAAAATAAAGTGAGAGCAAAATATGGCAGCCAGTAGCACTCTAAACACAGTCAATACCAAAATTCACCTCACTTTCTCCCCCTCGTCTCCCTCAGCACATCCCATCCACGCTGGAGTGCCTGAGCCGCTCCACCCTGCTCTGTGTCTCAGCCCTGGCCGTCATCTCCTATGTCACACCTGTGTTCCTCGTGGCTCTCTTGCCCCTGGCCATCGTGTGCTACTTCATCCAGAAGTACTTCCGGGTGGCGTCCAGGTGATGGCCTCAGGGGTGAGGGGTGGGAGGTGCTTTGCAATGTGCAGTTTGGTGTACTTGCTAGGCTCATCGTTATAAAAGTAGTAGGGTCATGTTCCCTCCAAAAAATAAAAACAAAAAAACAGAAATGAAGGAAATAGAAATATCCACATCTTATTCCACCACCCTAATATAATAGTCTGCCAACACATGCACACACTGAGGTTGACATCTGAATTATTTCCTTGGGAGATATGGTCAGGACTGGAATTGCTAGGTCACGATAAATGCACATTTTGTGCCCTTCATTCATTTTGCCAACATGCTTCCCAGGAGGGTTGCATCATTCTAGTGGTCAGGCTGATTGCTGATGCATGAAATCGGAGGGCACCTGATTCAAGCAGTGTTACGATAACACCTCCCAGCCCACGTGAGTCCAGAGTGTAGCTGTAAGCCTTGACTTGAGAGAGCCTCTCACAGCCATTCTCATGGATCACATTTGCCCTCATGAGCTTTGGATCTGTGCATGCCTCTTTCCTCCTCAAAATTTTCTAAGAATGTTCTCTAGAGAGTTCTTTCTGGGAGTGATTCTGCTAAACTCATAGATTCAAAGAATTGTAGGAAAAAATTTAAAGAACGTCCAGGCCAGTGTTTCTCAAACTGCCCATCAGTGGGTCATGAAATCAATATCATGGATCACAACCAGCATTTTTTAAAAAATGAAATAGAACAGAAAACATCAGACTGTATTCATAGAGTAAAGCAAGCTTTGCTTCATGAAACCTTTGTTTTGGTCATGTAGGTGTGTGAGTACTAATTTGTGAGATAAAATATATTTCTGACTGCAGGTTGTGGTCAGAAAGGTTAAGTACTTTTCCCAAGTGCACATAGTTGGCTAGAAACTAGAGTCGAGATACTTATTAGCAATAATAAAATTTAGATGCATTTTGGCCACAATTACCTGCCCCAAAGGATCAACATTTGTATAAATGGCTTTCTGCTTGGATGATCCAGAATGGCCCAACACCCACACGAGGAACATAGCTTTTTGACACTCACAAAATTCAAAGTGCTACACAAGCTGTTCTACAAAGTTCATTTCTTCTGCCAGAGAAACAGCCCAGTCTCTCTGGCACCCAGTCTGACCCTGGAGATGGTTTATCAGGGAAATCAATTTCCTGCATCCCAAACTGGCCTCCCTGGCACTGATGTGCTTGTCAAGGTGCAGCTTTGGGGAGCAGGAGGCAATTCTGTTGCCACAGAAACCTCTGGCCTTACCCTGAGCTGAAACCTATCATTTCAGCACATCACTGGCCAGGGTCTAAAGAGCTCCTTGATGGGGTAAGCGGAAGATGGGGTTGAACGCTTTGAGTTTGGTCTTCTGTTCCTTTGGCCAGCTGTCTCAAGGTTCAGATTGTTCACCTATAAAATGGAACTAACACTGCCTGCCCAGCCTTAGCTCAGCTCCAGGCTGTGCAGCAGAAGTACAGGGACAGATGGCAACCTGGGGTGGACAATGCCCAGGACAGCAGTAACTGTGCCCCACGTCAGGCTGTGTCTAAGCATTGTACATAAACGATCTCATTCAGTGCTCACAAAAGCTCAATGGGCTGGTGGCATCGTCTTCTCCCTTCACGGGGTAAGAAGCTGAGGCCTAGAGAAGTGAGGCCATTCACCCACACAGCAGTAGCAGGTGGAGCTAGGCTTCAGGCCCAGGCTGAGCCCTGAGCCTGCCCTCTTAACTATTCCACTCTGTTCCCCGCCACAGGGACCTGCAGCAGCTGGATGACACCACCCAGCTTCCACTTCTCTCACACTTTGCCGAAACCGTGGAAGGGCTCACCACCATCCGGGCCTTCAGGTACGAGTCCACATTCCCCCAAGGTAGGAGTGGAACAGGGGTGGGGCCAGGGGCCACAGGCCATGAGATTTGATTCTCAGGACTCCACTTGAGAAGGCCAAGGACACCTTCTCTCTCAAGCTGCCTCAGGCCCCAAGGCCCAAGGGATATCCACCAGCAGGGACAGGCCAGGTGGGCTCCCACTGAATGTTCTAGAGAGGAAAATTCCAGCTCTGTAGACAAGCCCAGGGCCTCTGTGAGGCAGAGCATGAAAAGAAACAAAGCTGGGACAAGTCTTCATGTATCAATGCTAGAAAGGGCCTTAGGTACGGGCCACCCTGAGCCCTTCTTTTATTAAGGAGCCCCTGTGTGTCAGATACTATGCTGAGTACTGTACAGGTCAATCCCACTCATTCTGCACTGCAACCCTCGGTGCTGAGAATGGTCATTTCCATTGCACAGATAAGGAAACTGAGGCACAGAGACGTTCTATACTCTCTCTGTGTAAGGTGCCACAAAGCCAAGACTTGAACCTATTTGTTCATGCAACAAACATTTACTAAGCCCCGACCATGTGCTAAGCCCCATGCCAGGCACTAAAAAGATGAGTCAAATAAGCCGCTGCCCTGCAGGCGTTTACAGCCCAGACTTTGAGCAGGCCAGGATAAACCCATGTGACAAGTACTCTGAAAAAAGCGGATTCAAGGGCTGTGGGAGCATAGCAGAGAGACAGTCAGGGAAGGTTTTTGTACTGGAGGTGTCATCAGAACTAGGACTCAAAGGAGGGGCAGGAGTTCACCAGGCTGAGGAATTCCTGAAAACTTCAGTGCCTCTGCCATCATCTCACTACCCTGAGTGATGATCTTGGGGTGGACAGGAGCATCTGAGACTGCCTGGGGAGTGAAGGAAGCTGTTGTTCCCCAATCCCCAAGAGTCTGTCTGATCTCCAGAGGCATCTCTCTTCCAGTCAGGCAGGCCATAGACCCCTGACACACATAGTTGGGCTCTTTTCTCATCTTCACCCAGAGAGTGATAATGGGTTATTTTTAGGGTGGCACAGCTGCACGAAGTGTGACAGTAACCATGAGACACCAAGCACTGTGTCCAGGAGTAACCATAGGGCACAAGGACCAGCCAAGGGCCCAGAGTGTCTTACATCTCCTCCCCCAACCCCTGAAGTCCAGCTTCAGCCCTGGAGAGGTACCCAGGCCCCTCTGCCCACTCCCTGGAGCACCTAGGGCCAGTGGAAAGCCACCTCTTAGGGATCTTGTCTAAGTAAAGAAGAGCAGAGCAAAGCTCTTCCCTGGCCTTGGCACTGCTCCCTAGACATCCCTTGCCCCTGGACAAGCCTGTGCTGTGTCTTCCACAAAGAAGCTTGCTGGGGACTGGATTATGACTCTAGAGTCTCCTCCTAGCCTCCTCTTCTCAAGCCTGAACTTCTCCCGTTCCTTCAACTTCCAGGTCCCTCGACATTACTGAGCCTAGCCTTTGCTCTAAGTTTTGGTGATTTCCCTCTCTCAATTGGTGTCTCAGAGGGCCCTGGGGTAGAGAGATGGTGACTCTTCTAGAGTGGGCCAGAGCCCCTTGTGTTGCAGATCCCAGCTTCCTGTAAGCAGCCTCAGATCAGGCCAAACCTGTGGTCAGCCAGAGCCACTGCTACCCAGTGAGGTCTTCCATACCCTACTGACACGGTGAATGATTTTTAAATTTGAATGAAAGGCTTTTTAATCAACCCTGTACACATTTAATGCATTGGCTTTAACCCAGCAGCCTGTTGAGAGCTATTAGCATTTATTGATTGCCCACTTACTACATGCCAGGCACCGTGCTAAGTGTTGTATGTGCATTATTACGTTTAATCCTCACAAGAACCGCATAACATAGGTACGAGTCGCCACATTCTCCAGATGCAGAAGCGAGACCCAGAGAGGCTGGGTAATCAATCCAAGGTCACACAGACTGCGGGGGCTGGTGCTGAGCTTGGAACCCAGGTTTGCCTGACCTTCTGGGCTTTCCTAAGAGATCTTATTTTTTCCCAAAAGAGTTTCAAGAGCGCCCAGTACTGGGCTCAGTGGCGGGCTCAGAGGTTGTTTTTGTTCATGTAGGAACTATCACTTCCCCATTTTTTTCATGAGAAAACTGTCTCAATCCTGATACACAGCCAGGAAGTTGTGATGTTCAGGCTCCAACCTGGGTTTACATGGTTCTGAGGCTGGGGCTCTTTTCTAGTCCTCAGACACACTGTCGCACGCCTGTGGCAGAAGCTCCCATCTCACACTTGCCGGCCCTCAACTCACACAGTCCTGAGACCCACATACGCTGAGCGCCTCACACTCCTATAACGCGCACATGCCCTGACGCACACACATCTTCAACACACACTTACTCAAACCCTTCAGGCATGGTTTCACACTCACCGCAGACACGTCACCCTCCCACACATCTCCACCCTGGGGGTGTGCAGTAGCATGCTCTCTCCCACCTCAGAGCCTCCCTTCAGTCCCCTCAGACACATGCCGTCTTTCTACCCAGAGACAATCAAAGCTGAACTAACACCTTCCAGGGTGAAATGCAAATGCCCAGTAAGGTACGTCTTGGGTGCCTCCGTGTCCCCTGAGTTTGGTCCTATCAAACCAGTGATGATGAGGCATCTTTTCTTTCGTTCCTTCCTCCATCATCAAACAAGCGCTCCTGCATCTCCTCTGGGCCAGGCCTACGTCAGCAAGGTCTGAGGGAAGCCGCCAAGGAGAGTGATGACGACAGCCCAGGCTGATCAGAGAGAGGAGGCAGGTCCATGCGCAGTAACTCAGGGAAAACATGATGAGGACCTAAGGATGAGAAAGAAGCCTCCAGAGTTCCCTGTACAGAGAGATTCCATCCATTTCAGAGGGTCAGGGGAGTGCCATGCATTCATCCAACAAATATTTATTGATAGTGCCAGGTGCTGGGGTACATTGGTGAATAAAACATCTTCATGGAATTTGCAGTTTATTGAGGGAGATGATTATAAATAGCTAGAGAAATGCATGTACAGCAGATACTGTGGAGCAAACAGGTTGCAGACAATAATAGGGGAAACCTACTTTATAGTAAGGTAGTAGCCAGGAAGAGGCTCTCTGAGGAGGCAGCATTTAAGGTAAGGCCTGAAGGTTGAGTTGAGCCAGGCTTATGAAGAGCAAGGGCAAAAGCCTTCCAGGAAAAGGGAATAGTGTGTGCAAAGGCCCTGGGGTAGGGAAGACTTTAGTATTGTCACAGAGCCTTTAAAAGGCTGAGTGGCTGCAGCATAGTGTGTGGGGTGTTTGTAGCAGGAATCAGGTTGGCAGGAGGGGGTTCTTCATCCTATAGGCAGTGGAAGGTCATTAATATTCTTTTTTTTTTTTTTTTTGTGAGGCAGAGTCTCACTCTGTCACCCAGGCTGGAGTGCAGTGGGGTGATCTTGGCTCACTGCAACCTCCACCTCCCGGGTTCAAGCGATTCTCCTGCCTCCCTCAGCCTCCCAAGTAGCTGGCATTACAGGTGTGCACCACGACGCCCAGCTAATTTTTGTATTA
Organism: Pongo abelii; assembly: GCF_028885655.2. Lineage (NCBI taxonomy): Eukaryota > Metazoa > Chordata > Mammalia > Primates > Hominidae > Pongo > Pongo abelii. The sequence continues at coordinate 59,828,072 of NC_071994.2, forward strand.
TTAGTAGAGACAGAGTTTCACCATGTTGGCCAGGCTGGTCTTGAACTCTTGACCTCAGGTGATCCGCCCGCCTCAGCCTCCCAAAGTGCTGGGATTACAGGGGTGAGTCACTGCATCTGGCCAGAGATCATTAATATTCTAAACAGTGGGGGAGAGGACACAGTTTGCGATTTAGATAGATTAAGCCAGCCACTGTGTGGAGTGTGGACTGTAGGGAGACAGAAGGTAGACGTATTCAGGAAGCTGATGCAGTAGTCCAGGTGAGAGTTTGTGGTGGGCAGGAAGCAGGATAGAGGGGGAGGGAGGCAAGGACTCTTTTGGAGATAGACATAAGAGGGGCCAAGGGGCTGAATGTGAATCCAGGTGATTCCTGGGTGAGAAACTGGGTAAAGGGAGGCGGCCCTTATTATAATGGGTAAGACCTAGAGAAAATGGGTCTTGGGGTAAAAACAAGAGTTTGGAGGAGGTGGGAATTCTGGACAGGTTTGAATAAGCAGAAAGGAGTGGGGTGGACATTCCAGAAAGGGATAGCTTACATGAAGTGGCCACGGTGGCATGTCTGGGGACTGGAGAGGCCCTGGAGGCTCCCTCTGCAGGTAGGGAGACTCCTAGGAGCTATGTGGACCAACACTGTTCCCTTAGGAACTTCTCATCCTCCCTCCAGGTACGAGGCCCGGTTCCAGCAGAAGCTTCTCGAATACACAGACTCCAACAACATTGCTTCCCTCTTCCTCACAGCTGCCAACAGATGGCTGGAAGTCCGAATGGCAAGTGCTATTCCCCCCTACCCTGGCCCCTGCAGAGGGCTTCTGATAGGAGGGTGGGGCCAGAGCAAGAGCACACAGGAAGCTGGGGATGAAAGAGAGGATAGGATACCAGATCGTGTGGACACCAAGCCTTCCTGCTTCCCCCAGCCCTGGTGGTCCTCCTAGTGTCTAGCCTGCGCTCCTTTTCCCCATATCACTGCCTGGAGGCTTGTGTATCTGAGGTGTGTGCCAGTGGCAAGAATAGTTGTGAATGTGTATCTGCAGTGGGTCATATGACACCCACGTTGTGTGTGTTTGTGGGCCAGCTGAGGCATGCGTGTTAAAGGGTGTGCAGGGGCTAGGGGGTGGGGGAACATGAGCTTGTGGGACATGTTGGCTCCTGGGGCTCCAGCCTTTGCAGCCCTTGTGTGTGTCTGGTGATGTGTGCGTGAGTTGCAGGGCTGGAGTGGAGGCCTCGCTGAACTGCTCTCTGCCCCGAAAGGGAGTGAGGTGGAACAGGGGCCTGTGGCTCTAACCCCTGAGCTCCCAGGCCAGCTCCTCTCCCTCCCCAGGAGTACATCGGTGCATGTGTGGTGCTCATCGCGGCGGTGACCTCCATCTCCAACTCCCTGCACAGGGAGCTCTCTGCTGGCCTGGTGGGCCTGGGCCTCACCTACGCCCTAATGGTGAGCGGCAGTGGGCTAGGGCAGAGGAGGGGTCAGACACCAGCACTCCCGGAGCACCTTCCTCACTGGAGGCATGAGATGCCCCCAGGCCTTACCCCAAGTTCATTTGCATCTGATGCCAGAGGGACGGTGTGGGCAGGAAGGCTGACTGGCAGGCCCCAGGGCCCAGGCCCCAGACAGGCGGAGGTTGGGGAGCCACACGACTAACCCTCCCTGTGCCTCCAGGGAGGGCTGCTCTGAGCAGGCAGTGGATGGCAGCAAAAGGAATCTGGGGCCCTGGCCCCTCTCCAGCCTTAAGAAGAGCCATTCTGGTGGCTGAGGACAGAACTAACCGACCACGGAGTGTGCGCCACTGGCTTGCTCCCCACAGGTCTCCAACTACCTCAACTGGATGGTGAGGAACCTGGCAGACATGGAGCTCCAGCTGGGGGCTGTGAAGCGCATCCATGGGCTCCTGAAAACCGAGGCAGAGAGCTATGAGGGGCTCCTGGGTGAGAGGCTCAGGGAGAGGGGTGGGGAAGAGTCCAAGGAGGAGTGTGTCTGGGTTGGGGGCCACAAGGGAGCCTGGGGATGGGGTGGCACTTTCGGATACTAGCTGTGGCCCATGCCTGGTTGGCTGAGCCCAGCCCGGCCCCCAGCACCATCGCTGATCCCAAAGAACTGGCCAGACCAAGGGAAGATCCAGATCCAGAACCTGAGCGTGCGCTACGACAGCTCCCTGAAGCCAGTGCTGAAGCATGTCAACGCCCTCATCTCCCCTGGACAGAAGGTCAGAGCACAGGCCCAACCCAATGCTGCAGGACAGGCGTGAGCAGGGGATGGGGCATGCACGGAGTTGGATGGCTTCGCAGTCACCTCGTGGCCCTCCAGGGCCGAGGCCTCTCACTATTCAGACATCGCAGTCTCCTGCCCTGGGCCTGTGGGGCCCCATCTTTCCTCTCCCTCTATTCCCTTTCCCCAGTGCTGCCCTCAGGCCTTGTCTTCTCACTCATCCACCAAGGAGACCGACACTCTGGACTCCCCCAGCTCACATGGGCTTTGTCAGGGTCTCCCTCTCTGCGAATGGTCAGGGGCTTTCCCTAGGGCACTGCCCCGAGCTTCAGGGCAGGGACCTGGGGGCAGACAGCGAGGCCACCCTTGTACAGGGGGTGAGCCCCTGCCTTTGGCCCTGGCCCAACTCTCCTCTCATTTCCCCCTCTGTCTCTTTGTCTCTGTCTCACTTTGCTGTGGCTGTCCATGTCATTCTCTGACCTTGGGATGTACCTCTGTCCTTGCCTCTCTCATCCTTCTATGTCACTATCTCTGTCTCTGTATTGTAATTTCTGTTGGTACTCAAGTGCCAGGAAGCAACGGGATCAGAGGTGGCTCCATTGTAAGGCAGGGCACACAGACACATCCCTGCATACCACTCTCAGCTGCCCCTGTGTCCTCCTGCCACACCCATGCCCATAAAGATACACCAGTGCCCCCCAGCTCTCCTTCAGCCAAGTACCCGGCACACCCAGACCCACACCAAGGCCCAGGCAAATGGACATCCATGCCCGCACTTGCATGCCGGTCCCTGTGTGAGCCTTCTCTGGACCCACTGCAGGAAACAAGCCCAAACCTGTGGTGTCCAAGAGAAGCTGGTCAGAAAACCAGGCCAAAAAGAAACCCTGTGACCTCCCACACCTGCACACACACCCAGAGCTAGCATAGAGGCTACTCCCAGCAGCCCCAGAGCCCCAGTGGCAGTGCCTGCTTCTCTTTCCAGATCGGGATCTGCGGCCGCACAGGCAGTGGGAAGTCCTCCTTCTCTCTTGCCTTCTTCCGCATGGTGGACACGTTCGAAGGTGAGTTGTAAGGCGGGCACCCCATGTGTACCCACAGCCACCAGATGAGGCCTCAGCCCTGGCATGTGGTCAGACATGACAGGAGGCCCAGCAGTCACCACCTTCCCCTGCACCCTCATTGGGACCCATGCAGGGCACATCATCATTGATGGCATTGACATCGCCAAACTGCCGCTGCACACCCTGCGCTCACGCCTCTCCATCATCCTGCAGGACCCCGTCCTCTTCAGCGGCACCATCCGGTGAGCCCCACCACCCCTCAGGCCCACCCAGCCCCAGGCCGGCTCAGTTCCATCAGATCTGGAGCACAAAGAGGAGGGGGTTGGGGGAGACCAGGATCCCAGAGGTGTTTCCTGCTCATGCCCTTCTCCATCCCATCAGGCCCAGGCAGGCTCTGGAAGGGGATCCCCCACCCATGGGTCTAAGATGCTGTCCCCCACCCACTGCCACCACCTCGGTGCTTCTCCCAGCCAGACCTCCAACTCAGTCCACTCTCGCTCACTGCCCTCTTTGCCCCCTGGGGATGCAGGCAGGACCCTGCTCCCTCCCTACTGGGGCTTTCTGTGCCACTTCCAGATTTAACCTGGATCCCGAGAGGAAGTGCTCAGATAGCACGCTGTGGGAGGCCCTGGAAATCGCCCAGCTGAAGCTGGTGGTGAAGGCACTGCCAGGAGGCCTTGGTAACTACTCCTGGCTATGCAGCTGGGTTGGTTGGGCACTCAAGGACCCTGTAAGGATGGCAGACAGAAGCCTGTTTCTCAGGTTTGCCCCAAGTTTGGAGTCTGAAGCCCGGCAGGACCATTTAGTCCTACTTCTCACTATACGGGGGCCCAGAGAGGTCAGGTGTCTTGCCCCGGGTCACACAACTGGTCAGTTCAGGGTCTGGCTCCTCCTGCAGGGTACAGCGGGTACAGTCAGGGATCCTTGTGAGACAGAGGTTGCAAGTCCCCCATGCCACAGGGGCATCTTCAGCCCTGCCCTGCCCCATCCACCTGCATGCCTAGTTCTGCCTTAGGGGAGGAGAAGATGGACTGGGCAATCATAGACACAGGTCACTCATCAAGGCCACTGGTGATTGGCAAAGCCCTGGTATATTTGCTGCAGCTCCTGGAGCATTGGGGGTGGCCAAGCCTTGGTTTCAATGAATCACCCTACCAAGGCCCACACTACACACTACACACACACTCAGTGCACCACTCAGGGCGCACGCGCCCTCCCAGAACTGCGCAGGGCCACAGCAGCACACACCTCCAGGGGTGCCCTTCTCGTTGCAGTCCCTGCAGACGGCCTCCACATTGTCGTGTCAGGTGCACCAGCCCTGCACACGCCTGTGCTCTTGGACACACACCCACCTATTTGCCCCATACACACATTTTCCAACAGCTCCCCAAGCCTTCCCATCTGCTCCACTCACAGCACAAGATTAACTCAGTCCTACTTCATCTCCCCGGGCTGTTTTCAGATGCCATCATCACAGAAGGCGGGGAGAATTTCAGCCAGGGACAGAGGCAGCTGTTCTGCCTGGCTCGGGCCTTCGTGAGGAAGACCAGCATCTTCATCATGGACGAGGCCACGGCTTCCATTGACATGGCCACGGTTGGTCCTGGGCACCTCCATGGGACCGTGGTCTTGGAAAGGGTTTAGTGGGATGCTAGGAAGAAATTTGCACGAAATAGTCCTGAGGCTCAAGTTGCCTTTAACATCAAATGCTATGTGTTGCAGAAAATGAAAAGAGCTGGGGGGACCCTGACTCTGTCTAGTCTTAGGGAATGTTACACACACACACACACAAAAAAAACACTACGCAAACACACACATAAGCTGCACACACAGACCCACACAGACTTCACACTGTCACCTATCACAACAGCACACACACAGCCACAACCACAACCTACATACACACACAGAGCTGAGCTCCCAACAGGCTGAGTCCAGTCCCTGAGTGCTGGGAACCTGTTCAGTCCTGTGGGGTGGGGGTGGGACTAGGATCGGGGTCAGATGGGAGCTGAGCCACAAACCTGGGCTCCACATCCCCCAAGCCAGGCTAGACGCCATCCATTGGGCAGGTGAGCCAACAGCTGTTGCCCCCACTTGGCAGGAAAACATCCTCCAAAAGGTGGTGATGACAGCCTTCGCAGACCGCACTGTGGTCACCATCGCGGTAAGGGGCCCATTGATGGGGTGCAGAGGGACACCCAGGGACAGGACCGGCCTCTTGTGGCTGTCATCAGTGCATAGCCCCTGGGCTTGCCTGGTCCCAGTAATCAAGAAAGAACCCTGAAGCAGTCAGTTCAGGGCAAGGGGTCTGGAGGGCATGCAGGGAGCCTAGGTTGCAGGATTTGGGGTGGGGGGTTTTGCCTCTGTACTTCCCTCAGATCTCCCCTCTCCTTCTCCAGGTTCCAAGGTCTGCCCCTGTCCCAAGGCCTTGTATGTTAGGCTGTGGTTACTTCTCCATAGGAAGTGGGGGAGGGGTTGTGGAGGGTCTCTGAGCCTTGAAGCCTGGAGGTGGGGTAGGGTTGGGACTTGGAGAGGAGAGAAGGGTGGTATTAGCAGATGGAGAGCTTGTAGTCACATCCACCCCAGGAAAGTGCAGTCCCCACAGTGACAGGACATTCCGGCCACATGCCTCATCCTCCTCCTCCAAGCTGCAGGAGGGCCGTCCTCAGCTGTGGCCCCCACTGCGGGTGGTGTTCCCACCATCCTGACCCGCCCCCTCCTGCCCTGCCCAGCATCGAGTGCACACCATCCTGAGTGCAGACCTGGTGATTGTCCTGAAGCGGGGTGCCATCCTTGAGTTTGATAAGCCAGAGAAGCTGCTCAGCCGGAAGGACAGCGTCTTCGCCTCCTTCGTCCGTGCAGACAAGTGACCTGCCAGAGCCCAAGTGCCATCCCACACTCGGACCCTGCCCATACCCCTGCCTGGGTTTTCTAATTGTAAATCACTTGTAAATAAATAGATTTGATTATTTCCTACTAGAGGCCCTGAGTCTGGTGGGCAGGGGCTGGCGGTGGATGGTGGGTTCAGTAGAACCAGCCTGGCTTTGGCATCAGGCAGAAGCTGTGTGAGCAAAAGCCTGCTTCCTTACCTGTGAAATGCCTCTATTAGTCAGCCAGGCTGCCACAACAACATATCACAGACTGGGTGGCTTTAAAACAGACTTTTTTTCTCACAGTTCTGGAGGCTGACGTCTGGGATCAAGGTGTTGGCAGGTTTGGTTTCTCCTGAGGCCTCTCTCCTTGGCTTGCAGAGGGCTGCCTTCTGGCTGTGTGCTCACATGGCCTTTGCTCTGTGCACATGCATCGCTGCTTTCTCTCTCTGTCTTAAAAGGACACCAGTCACATTGGATTAGGGCCCCACCCCTATGACCTCATTAAACCTTCATTATCTCCTCACAGGCCCTATTTCCAAATACAGTTACATTGTAGGATTAGGCTTCAACCTGTGAATTTGGCAGGACACAATTATGTCCATAGCAAGGGCGATAGCATTTCTGCAATGAGCTTATCAGATAAGGTAACAGATCTCCATACAGCTTGGTCTCCTTTCTTCCTACTTTCATTCTTGAATTAAAATCTGGATTAACACTATTTCAGTTGCAAATGACAGGAACCCAATTCAAAGTAACATAAGCAGAAACTGAATTTATTGCAGTATGTGACTGACAAAGCTAAGAGGTATACTACTTCAAGCATGGCTGGATCCAGGTGTTTGACATCCATCCGGGATATGTCTTCCTTTCTGGGTTCCATTTTCCTCTCCTTTCCTTATGACAGATGGCCACTAGCAGGTCCAGCTTACATCCTGCCCCAAGGCAACCCAAGAGGCAAAACAGATACTCCTTCCCAATAGTTCCAGCAAAAGTTTGGGAGCAAATCTCAATGGATCAATTTGGATCACATTCCCATCCCCACCCCACTGTGATCAGAGGGGTGGCATACACTGGCTGGCTAGGCCTGGATCATGTCTCCATCTCCATCCCCCAAGCACGGGCATTCAGAAACGGAAGGGTGGTCCTTCAGAGGGAAAGCACAGTGCATGAGCCACAGGTCAGCCAGGTGGTGTCTGGGAGACGCTGGAGCCCAGACACCAGGGAGACTAAAACAGCAGCTGGCCTGACTTCCTCTGCATCATGAAACAAGAGTGCACACCTGCCCTCGGCCAAGAAATGGCACGTGCTCATTTACATATCATTTTACGATCATTTGCATATCATCTGCAGTACTGGCTGCACCAAGCCCTGGGGTGCAGACCTAAGAGTCTTGAACCTGCATCCTCTTGGCTGCAAGGGGACCATAGAGGCACAACATAAGAAAAGCCCACCAGTGACTGTAAACTAGTTCAACCATTGTGGAAGTCAGTGTGGCGATTCCTCAGGGATCTAGAACTAGAAATACCATTTGACCCAGCAATCCCATTACTGGGTATATACCCAAAGGATTATAAATCATGCTGCTATAAAGACACATGCACACATATGTTTATTGCGGCACTATTCACAATAGCAAAGACTTGGAACCAACCCAAATGTCCAACAACGATAGACTGGATTAAGAAAATGTGGCACATATACACCATGGAATACTATGCAGCCATAAAAAATGAAGAGTTCATGTCCTTTGTAGGGACATGGATGAAACTGGAAACCATCATTCTCAGCAAACTATCGCAAGGACAAAAAACCAAACACCGCATGTTCTCACTCATAAGTGGGAATTGAACAATGAGAACACATGGACACAGGAAGGAGAACATCACACTCTGGGGACTGTTGTGGGGTGGGGGGAGGGGGGAGGGATAGCATTAGGAGACATACCTAATGCTAAATGACGAGTTAATGGGTGCAGCACACCAACATGGCACATGTATACATATGTAACAAACCTGCACATTGTGCACATGTACCCTAAAACTTAAAGTATAATAATAATAATTTAAAAAAAAAAAGAAAGAAAAGCCCATCAGTTATTGGAGGCAGGTCCAGTGCAGACCCCTGTGGATGTTCCAGGAGCCAGAGAAGCTCGGAAAGGAAGAGCTCTGTAAAGCCTGGCAGCCTGCCTGGAAAAGACAAAATTTGAATTAAACATTGTGGGGGATAGGGATTGGATAGGCAGAAAGTCAGAGAAAGGGCTGGGGTGGCAGGTAGGGACAGCAGGAGCTAAGGAGTGATGGTGGAAGTGTGTTAAGAGTGTTGGTTGATCAGGGAGGTGGGAGAGAGATTAGAGCAGTAGGGAGGGCATCATATCAGAGAGCCCTGAATGCCAGGGCAAGGAGTGTGGGGTATGCCCATGGACAAAAAGGGAGAAGGGTTTTGAGCAAGAAAGGGACTTGACAAGTTCAGTGTTTGGTGGAGATGACTATAAGCAAGTGCAGGATGCAGCAAAAGGGGAGGCTGAGCCTTTCAGGTGGGAGACTCACCCTTTCAGAAGGGTGAGCAGCAGGGAGGTGAGGCCTCAAGGCCGCACTGGGAGGCACAACCCAGCCTTTCCAGCTCTGAGATTTCCCCAGGGGCCCAGCAGCTTCCTCCACTGTGAGATCTTCCAAGAGCAGAGCCGGGGAACTGAAAGAGGACTCCACATGCCTACCACTGCTCCAAAGCCACCCCACCTCGACAGATTGAAGGGAAGTAGCAGGGGCAGGGCTGGGCCCACAGTGAGGTGTTGCAGGGATGCCCAAGGTCATCCTGGCCCAAAATCCCTGTATAACATCCCTCATGGCCCACCGACTTGATTTGGGTACCCCACAGATGTGGCTCATCTCTGGTTATTGTTATTAGAACTGACTCTTGCATATGTGAAACCAAAGCCTGCCTCTGTTCCACTTAAGTGTCCTGGTTCTACCCTTTGGGCCACGAAAAACTACTAGTTCATCCTCTTTCAAGGCCAGGTGTTTCTGCAATAGTGCCCAAATCCCTGGGGGACTTTCCTTTTCTGATGGCTGGACAGTTGTAGTTGCCTCAGAGATTTCCCCATGTAACCCTGTCTCCTTGAGCTTGCCACTCTGCTCATCTCATTTTACCCCCGCCTTCCTAGACACTGCATCTTTGTTAATATAGCCCATGATCACACCCATCCTTTGTAGCGGTGTTCGCTCTGCCTGCCGGTGGGCAGGCAGAGAAAGGAAAATCCAATATAAAATGCATATCTTGCCCCCACTGTGGCCCACAGCCACACTGCCCTTTCCAGACCCTGTCTCAAGCCCCCACTCCAACAAAATGGCCACAGATGGTCAGGGGTTCTTCCATAAGGATCTGAGCCACAGAGAGGGGTAAAGCCGTTACTGTTCCAACAACAGAGATCTAGCAGGCTTTCCCTCCCAGCTGAGAACCGGGGTCCATGCCACAGGGCAGCCTCAGGCTGATGCCTGAACAGAAACACCACCATGCCGGGACCAAGAGCCTGGGTCCCCCAGTGCCCGAGGCAGCCCTAACACACTGTTCAGGCCTAAATACCACCCATGACCTAACGTGGAAGAAGTCAGGTGACAGGTGTGAGAAAGTGTAAAGCAAGTGGCCTTGGCTCAAACCTTCTTTAAAGTTGGGCCGGAATGGTTGAGAAGATGGAGCCGCCCAGGCTGCCCCACAGCAGTAGCAGGTGTTAAACTGTGCTCCTTTCCTGCCGAGGCCTTTTTTTTTCTTTTTTTTATGAGACGGAGTCTGAGCTTCCATCAGATTGTCAAAGGATTCAAGACTAAGATTAAGAGCATCCCCCAAAGAGAAGCAGCTGCAGGTTGAGAAGTCCTCGGACCGCCTAATTTCCCCCAGCCCTGGGATTGGTGGCGCCGCCTCTCAGCGCCTCCTTTCCCGAGGAACCCGCAAACCTGGCGCGGCCGAGAGGCGGATTACTGACCCAAATACGGATGGGGATATTGGGAGAGGGGAGGCCAGGGCGACAGGGCGGCGGCCCCAGACTGGGAGGGCGGGTCACAGATCCTTCCCAGCCCCCCACTTTCGTAGAGCGTGGGCAGGAGGAACCTTTGGGTTCCGCGGATCAGAAAAACTCCGAAGGCCAGGTTATGAGTCCCGGGAGGGGAGGTGGAGGGCGGGGGCGGGGAGGGGCGGGGGCTTGCTCCGGCCCCGCCCCCTACGCTCCGGTGCAGGTCGGGCTCCCCCTGGCGGTCCCCGGCCCCTTTCCTCTCCTCGTGCGCCCCCCTCCCGCCGTCCTAGACCCCTGCCTAGCCCAGGTCGGTCTCCGCGGATCCACGGACGGACAGACAGACGGGAGAACGGCCAGCCGTGAGCGCCCGGGCGGCGGGAGGGGGCGGGGAGGCGACGGCCGTGGCGTGAGGAGCAGGAGCAGGTGCAGCGGCGGCGGCGGCGGGCGGGGCCGGGACCCGGCGCGGAGCGGGGGCTGCGGCGCGGGCGGGCGGCAGGGACCGGGAGGCCGCGACTCGGAGTCAGCCCCGCCGGGTCGCGCGCGGGGCCGGGGAGCCGGAGTTGAGCCGGGTGGGGTGGTGACTCCAGAGAACGCAGGATCCCAAGGAGACAGAGAGGACGAGAGCTGGAGGGGGATCCGGAGAGCGGCGGGGGCGCTCCGGGAGGGGTGGAGTAGGACATAGGGGGCGCACCTGGAGGGGAGACGGGGCGGGGGTGGCCAGGACCTGAGCTGGAGCTTGGGAGCCCGAAGGCCAGACAGGTGAGGCGGGAGACCCGGAGGTGGGGGTGAGGTCCGGTTAGTGGGAGAGATCCGGAGGTGTTAAGTTCTGAGCTGGGCTGAGAAGGCAGGCTGGGCTGGGATAAGGGCTCTCAGCGGGAGGCCCAGGGGTGGTCAGCTGGTGGGGGAAGCTGGGGGAGGACCCAGGGCCAGCTGGAGAGCCGGCAGGGTTGGGGGCTCCCTAGGCGACAGGCAGGTGGGCTCAAGGGTGAGGCTGTTTTTTTGTTTTGTTTTTTGTTTTTGAGACAGAGTCTCGCTCTGTCGCCCAGGCTGGAGTGCAGTGGCGTGATCTCGGCTCACTGCAACCTCCGCCTCCTGGGTTCAAGCGATTCTCCTGCCTCAGCCTCCTGAGTAGCTGGGATTACAGGTGCGCACCACCATGCCCGTCTAACTTTTGTATTTTTAGTAGAGATGGGGTTTCACCATGTTGGTCAGGCTGATCTCGAACTCCTGACCTAGTGATCTGCCCTCCTCAGCCTCCCAAAGTACTGGGATTACAGGCACCAGCCACCGCGCCCGGCCTGAGGCTGGTATTAAGAAGTGAAGTGGGACCCAGGTGGAGGTAAAGAAGAGTCTGGTGGGGAGTTATCTCAGAAGTGAGGCCAGCACAGGCTGAGTGCAGCCCCAGGGTGAGAAGGTGCCCACCAAGAAGACGCCGCAGTGAGGCCCTAGGCCACGTCCGAGGGGTGCCTCCGATGGGGGAAGCCCCTCCCTGGGGGTCACCGGAGCCATGCTGTCCCGCAAGGGCATCATCCCCGAGGAGTACGTGCTGACACGCCTAGCAGAGGACCCTACCGAGCCCAGGTACCGTGCCCGCCAGCGGAGGGCCCGCTTTGTGTCCAAGAAAGGCAACTGCAACGTGGCCCACAAGAACATCCGGGAGCAGGGCCGATTCCTGCAGGACGTGTTCACCACGCTGGTGGACCTCAAGTGGCCACACACGTTGCTCATCTTCACCATGTCCTTCCTGTGCAGCTGGCTGCTCTTCGCCATGGCCTGGTGGCTCATCGCCTTCGCCCACGGCGACCTGGCCCCCAGCGAGGGCACTGCTGAGCCCTGCGTCACCAGCATCCACTCCTTTTCGTCTGCCTTCCTTTTCTCCATTGAGGTCCAAGTGACTATTGGCTTTGGGGGGCGCATGGTGACTGAGGAGTGCCCGCTGGCCATCCTGATCCTCATCGTGCAGAACATCGTGGGGCTCATGATCAACGCCATCATGCTTGGCTGCATCTTCATGAAGACTGCCCAAGCCCACCGCAGGGCCGAGACCCTCATCTTCAGCAAGCACGCGGTGATCGCCCTGCGCCACGGCCGCCTCTGCTTCATGCTGCGTGTGGGTGACCTCCGCAAGAGCATGATCATCAGCGCCACCATCCACATGCAGGTGGTACGCAAGACCACCAGCCCCGAGGGCGAGGTGGTGCCCCTCCACCAGGTGGACATCCCCATGGAGAACGGCGTGGGCGGCAACAGCATCTTCCTGGTGGCCCCGCTGATCATCTACCATGTCATCGATGCCAACAGCCCACTCTATGATCTGGCACCCAGCGACCTGCACCACCACCAGGACCTTGAGATCATCGTCATCCTGGAAGGCGTGGTGGAAACCACGGGCATCACCACCCAGGCCCGCACCTCCTACCTGGCCGATGAGATCCTGTGGGGCCAGCGCTTTGTGCCCATTGTAGCTGAGGAGGATGGACGTTACTCTGTGGACTACTCCAAGTTTGGCAACACCATCAAAGTGCCCACACCACTCTGCACGGCCCGCCAGCTTGATGAGGACCGCAGCCTACTGGAAGCTCTGACCCTCGCCTCAGCCCGCGGGCCCCTGCGCAAGCGCAGCGTGCCCATGGCCAAGGCCAAGCCCAAGTTCAGCATCTCTCCAGATTCCCTGTCCTGAGCCATGGTCTCTCGGGCCCCCCACACGCGTGTGTACACACGGACCGTGTGGTATGGTATGTAGCCCAGCTAGGGCCTGGTGTGAGGCTGGGCCAGCCTCAGCTCAGCCTCCCCCTGCTGCTCCTCCAGGGTGTTACAAGGCACTTGGCACTATGCTATTTCTGGCCTCAGCAGGAACCTGTACTGGGTTATTTTTGTCCCTGCTCCTCCCAACCCAATTCAGGACTGGCTCACCCCTCTCCCCCACCCAAGGCTGCAGAGGCTGTGGGAGGTGCTGGGCCCTAGAGCTGTGTGTCCAGCCAGTCCTGGGTCCCCAAGATTGACCAGCCACACACTGGGCTGGTGGCTGGGGAAGAACAATCCCCTGAGGGCTGCTGCTTTGCTTCTGTGGCTCCAAGAAGTGCCTGTGGTCAGGCCCCAGCTCTCCTTGGTCCCTGAAAAAGCACCTGGCTAAGGGCTGGGCCTGGCCAGCAGGGAGGGCAGTTGATGAGAGAGCGTGTTCCCGCTGGAGGGTTGGTGCTGTGGAGCCTACACCGGCAGGGACAGCCTGGGGCTGACAGGGCTCCCCTCCGAGGGCCAGTTTCAGGGCTGGAAGGGGAGGAAGCAGGGGAAGGTGACCTGAGGAGGCTCGGCTTTGTAGAGCCCCGCTCAGGCACAGGGAGGAGAGGCCAGGGCTCCTGCCTTTTGCCACATTGGCCTCCTGCAGTGAGGGCTCCGTGGGCTGGGGCTGCTGCCCCTGCCTACTTCCTGCCTGTCCCCAGAGGCTGAGGAGAGGGGGTACTGTGCCCACCACACGATTAGGCCTCAGACCCAACTGTGGTCCTGGCTCCACGACAGTGGCTGCCACTCACTTTGTCCAGAGGGTGGCTTGGGGGTGGGTGTCTTTGGCTTGCTGGAAAAGGTGTGGGAACGTTCAGGATGGTGGGAGGGAGTGAGGTCCCTGAGGTGAAGAGGCCCTTGGTCCTGATGGGTTTGACCCGCGCCTGGACCCTTGGAGCAGTGTTGTGTGAACTTGCCTAGAACTCTGCCTTCTCCATTGTCAATAAAGCCTCCCCCTCATGACCTAAACTCTGGGCTTTTCTTGCTGGGGAGGCAGCAAGCATGCTGGTGGGAAGGGAGGCAGGGACTGGCAGCTGCCACCCCCTTCAAGAGGCACCATAGACCCTAGCAGGGAGGCCAGGGGAGGGACGGAAGGCTGGCACCTCTTCCACCAGTTCAGGGGGACCTTCCCCCCTCCTGCCTCAGGTGGCCCAGCCCTGTCAGCCTGTCTGGCCAACTCAGCCTTTGGGCACTCACCAGGCTTTGCAACCCTGGGCTCTGTCTCTACTCCCAGGGACCTGCTGGAAGGCTGGAGTGCCCAGGGAGAGGGGTAGAGGTGTCACAGGCATTAGTGTAGTAATTGGAGCACTAACTCTCTGAACCAGCCAACTGCCTGGGTTCGAATCCTGGCTCTAGCTGTATGACTTTTGTCAAGTAACTTAACCTCTCTGTGTCTCAGTTGCCTCATCTATAACATGGATGCTAATAGTACCTACCTCATAGAATTGTTTTGGAAGTAAATGAAAAATATGTAAAATGCTGAAGTGCCTGGTCTACAGTAAGTGCTCAATAAATGTTAACTATTGTGACTGCTGCTGAATCAGCTACATGATGAGGAAACGGCCAAACAAGTGTTAAAGAGAGACGGTGCTTTTATTTTGCCCTTGGTCTTGTTTCTTTGCCAGGTCTTTCTTTCCACATGGTGCCCCCTCCTAGCTGAGACCATGATTTTAGGGGCTGTGGCAATGCCTGTGACCGGGTCTCCTTGTCTCTATCTCACCCACTGCAGTACATCTGCCACACCGCCTCCAGGGTGGTCTTAGAAGGGTGGGTCACCCCCCACCCCCACCATGAAATACCTTCGGTAGTTTCCCATCAGCTCTGGGTCAAGGCTAGCTTCTTAGCCAGCCATTTCAGGCTGTGACTGCCTCTCCAGCCTTATGGCCCACTGTTTTCTTGCCAGGAGTCTGCACTTGCCCACCCACTTCCCTGGGTACGTCGCTGTTCTATCCCTCCTGGCACATAATGTTGAGCTTCCTACCTCCCAGACCTTGCTTATGTTATTCCCTTGGCCTGGACTGCCCAGGCCTCCCCTCTGTCTGTTGAAATCCATAAAAATCCAGGCCGAGTGATGCCTCCTTGAAACCTTCCCTGATTTCTCTGGAAAAGGAAGGTCCCTTCCCTCTGCTGTGCTATGGGCATTCTCCTTTTGCCTACGTTTAGGGGTCTGTCTCCCCATCCCCAAGTCCATGGCTTCCTGAGGTCAGGGACTGTGACTCAGCACTGTGGCTGGCTTACATGGAGTAGGTGCTACATGAATGAACAAGTGAATGAATGAATTAATGAATGGATGGCATACAGGACAAAAAACCAGGGTTATTGCTACAGTGTGAGGCCTGCATACAGGGCATCAGTGAGGGTCTGTCTCAGGCGGCTCCAGAGGCAGGGCCAAGGGGCCAGGAAGTTGCCGCTGCTGGTCTGAGCTCTAAGCTGCTCTCTCCCGGCACCCATGCAGTCCCCAGCGCCAATTCCCTTCCTTGCAGAGCTGACCCATTTCTGGTTTTGAGGGTGAAGGGGTGAAAGCTACTCAGAGTCAGCCCAGCATTCTAGGAGGCTGGCTCTTGCGACTCAGCTTGGCTGCCATTAAGGCCAAGGTGAAGGAACAGACTCACTAATAAGGACCTGCTGGCAGTACCATCCTTGGAGCCCCAACCAGAGTAACCTTCCTCCACCCCTCAGGGACCTTAAGCTGCTGGTGAGTGTGAAGCCCACAGAACTGAGGGCTTAGCGCCACCTGCTGGCCACAGAGAAGACTTACTTCAGCAGAGAAAATCAGGACCACTGGTCCTAGGTTTTCCACCAACTCTGAGGGAGACCCCAGCCTTAAGGCATAACCCAGGGAGGGGCTGGAAAGCTCCAGGCATAGAGAGGCAGTTCGACCAAGCCTCCCTCCTCCGCGAAGGTGTTCTTGCCCACTGATGGTGCTACCTCCATCTGGGGGGCACCCTTTCTCTATGGCACTGGCCTCAACTGGACAAAGAAGTTCACCTGAGCGCTACTCAGCCCAGCAGGAACTTCTGTGATAATTTTGTTTGTGATATTCTGCCTCCAGGATTGCATCCATTAGTCATCATGTGACAGCAGAGGAAGCAGTCCAGCTCGTCCACACGCTATGTGCAGAGCTGTCTCAACTCCAGGGCCCCTGAAAAGGAGAAGGGAAGTACCGTGTGTCACTGTGGCCCAGCAGGACTATGAGAGAAGCACCGTTCTTCTTTGAGTTTGTAGATGAGGAAACAGGGTCAGAAAGGGTGTCTCAGACCATTCAGGCGTCTATAACAAAATACCATAGACTGGGTGGCTTATAAACAACAGACGTTTACTACTCACAGTCTGGAAGCTGGGAAGTCCAAGATCAAGGTGCCAGTGGATTCAGTGTCTGCTGAAGGGCCTTTCTTTCCCCTGTAACCTTACATGGTGGAAGGTGTGAGGGAGCCCTCTGGGGCCTTGTTACATAAGGGCACTAATCCCATTCATGAGGATTCCACCCTCATCACCTCCCAAAGGCCCCACTTCCAAATACCTCACCTTGGGCATTAGGATTTAACATGTGCATTTTAAGGGGACACAGACATTTAGCCTATAGCAGGAAGTAATTTGCTAAGATCTCACAGCTAGTAGGAGGCAGGTCCAAGATTTCAGCCAAAGTCTGTCTAATGCCACAGCCCTGCTCTTCCCTCCCCCTCTTTCCCCTAGCACACAGTCCCAGTGACCTAAGCTCCAGCTTTTAGTAGGGCTGCACCTTGTTGTAAGTGTCACATTCACCACAGGGAGAAAGTTGTCTCCCAACCAAGGGAAAGAGGGAAGGTGGAACTCAGCAAGCCCCTGGGCCTCCCTGAGATCCCAGATTGGAAACTGGCAGCAGGCTTGGCTGTTCTGTGGCAGCCTAGATTATGTCCAGAACACCTATGAAGTCAGAACAACCTCACTGGCACTTTTTCTGGCCCACGTGCATGGTGAGCCCTCCATCTTCTTCCTTCTTACAGGAAGACTGGGCTCTTTGCCTTCCAGGCTCTTCTTCCAGCCAGTCAGGTGTCAATGCAGCCTGATTGGGCACATCTGCCGCCCATCTGTCCCCAACTCATATCAATGGTGTGAGATATGTCCTGGGCCTCAGTCCTGAGCTTCAGAGGGAAGGCAAGCCAGGCCACCCTCTTCCTGTGTGCTAGTCTAGAAAAACTAGCCCACTCGCACACTAGAACCTGCCCAGGCCTAACACCTATGGATTCGGCATCTCCAGCCAATGTCACCATGAGACCCATCCGAGCCCCACTAATGTGCACCTCTGGCCCTTCTGCTGGAGAGGACTCACGCAGCTTCTCCAGGGCCCACTTTCTCTCCACGGGCAGGAGGCTCTGTCCTTCACCTGAGCTCCTCCCCCACATCTTTTTCTAGGTAGAACTTTCCAGGGAGCTTGCATTCACAGCAGGAGAGCTGCCCTGACACTCCACAAGTCTCTGGGCTCCCCAGGGCCTCTGAGGTCTCCCAGGCCCAGATATCAGACCCTCTGTGTTGTACCAAGTGTCCAGATAACTTTAGAAAGAAGACATGAATTCTGTTCATCAAAGTCATGTTGACCTCAGGTCCGAAGAACAACAGATTGATTCCAGCTTGAAAGAAGCTGGGGAAAGGAAGAACAGTGGGGTTAGTCAGAGCTGGGCCAGAAGTGCCTTTTGTTGTGCTGGATTCTGGGTTATTGGCAGCCCCTCTGCCAGATCTACCCACCTAGGGCACTGACTCTATGGGAGTGGAAGCAGTTGCTACCCACACCCTATTCTAGTTCCACTCTGGGCAGGTCCAACTCTGGAGTGATGTGAAGAGCAGGCTGCCTGGACTGGCCAAACTGGGTCCAGGAGTGTGAACTTCTGCCTTTCCCCAGACCTCAATTTCTGGTAGGCACCAAGGCCAATGAGTGAAACGAGTAATACAAAATGCCTGTGCAGCTCCACAGCTTATTACCTTCAGTGGGGGAAGCAACAATGTTCAGGTATGCAGCACAGGTTGGCACTACCTAGAAGCTGTCTATAGCTTATAGGATGCAGTTGACTCTTTTGTTAGTCATGCACCTCCCCTTCATGAAATGATATTGTTCCTTGCAGCACAAATATGTCCCAACCTCCTCCTCCCCAGATCATCAGCCCCCAACTGAAGCAAAATAGACTTTGGGTAGTCTTTCCTCTGTTTACTCTTTACTTCATTTGATCAATTCCAATTTTTTTCATAATGCCATTATTATTGAGGGAAGGGGAGTAACTTCAAGGTAATCCAGAGAGAAGCAAATGCAATACAGTTCTGACTGAGATGCAGATTCCTTTTTGTTAAATGCCGACTGTGTCCTTGGTTTCCCATTCACCTGGGAAGTAGAAGAATAAAAATCATTCCATAGTTCCATCCAAGGAGGGCAGCTGCAACAGTGTGCTCTTGAGCAGGCAGTCTGGGTCATCAGGAAAAGCCATTCCAGTTACTCACGCATTCTCTGAGAAACCTTGTCATCTCTGCCATCTGTCTCTGTGTAGGAACTGCCAAAGTCCTTCGGTTCCCCATCTCAAATAAGCAGTGAATGGGTTACTTCCCTCATTCTAATCCTTCAGTCCCTCCTTGTGTCCGTTTGGATCTTCCAGGAAGCAGCTTTCAAGATGGAGTTAGAAGTACAAGTAAGTAATTAGGGGTGGTTCCCGTGAAAGATAAAGGGGAGAGGCTGTAGGGGGGAAAGCCTCAGACCACAGTGCAGGCTGACTGTGAAGGAGAGGCAGGGGGAATGAGGGAGGACTAAGATGAGCCTCAGGCTACAGTACAGTAAGTCCTCACTTAATGGAGTTGATAGGATCTTGGAAATTATGACTTTAAATAAAATAATGTAGAACAAAACCAATTTTCCCATAGGCTAATTGCTGTAAGAAAGAATTAAGTTCACAGCATATTTCTGATCATAAAACACAACATCAAACTTCTAAATAAAGACCAAACACTTCAATATTTAACACTGAAATAAATGTTTACATATACATTGAGGAATGATTACTAATACTAATGACCAATACTAGGCCAGGCACGGTGGTTCATGCCTGTAATCCTAGCACTTTGGGAGCCCAAGGCAGGAGGATAGCTTGAGCTCAGGAGTTTGAGACCAGCCTGGACAACATAGCGAGACCTTATCTCTACAAAAAATACAAACAAATTAGCCAGGCATGGTGACATGCGCCTGTAGTCCCAGCTACTCAGGAAACTGAGGTGGGAGTATCGGTTGAGCCCAGGAGGTGGAGGTTGCAGTAAGCCAAGATTGTGCCACTGCACTCTGGCCTAGGTGACAGAGTGAGACTTTGTCTCAAAAAAAAATTACTAAAAACAAATAGTAATTACTCACCCAATGATTCCAGTTCAGAGTTGTGGGTGGCCAGAGCCTATCCCAGTGGCTCAGAGCACTAAGTGGGCATCAACCCTGGAGAGGATGGTATCCGGCTGTAGGGCATGCTCACACCCACACCCTCACTCACTCTGGCACCATTTAGACACCCCAATTTACTGAAAGTGCTCATCTTTGCGATGTGGGAGGAAACCAGAGTACCTGATGAAAACCCATGCAGAACATGCAAACTCCACACAGACAGTGGCTCAGGTTGGGAACTGAATTTTTTTTTCATCAATGTGATAACAAAATGACATCAAATAAAATGATGTTATTCTAGCACCTAATATACACTCTGAGAAAGTCTTGGCCACCCCAGATCCCCAAGATCAGCAGCTGGAGATCTCGGGATATAGTTCAGTATTCCAGCATCAGCTCCCAACACGGAGCTTCTGCCTTGCTCAGTCAGTGGCAGAAGCAGTCTGGGGAGAGCATGGCACCAGCTGGAATACTGAAGCAGATCCCTGAGATCTGTAGCTGGAGCCCGTCAGCTGACTGCACTCCTCACACAGGCTCTCTCTCGAAGGGGGTCTCAGAGGCACATCTCTGTGGCTACCACACTTCTTTTGGTCAAAGCTCAGCTTCCTGAGGAGTTGTAGCACTTAGCTTATGCTGTGTAACAAAGCCAGTATAAAACAGTGGCTTTAAAAAACATTTTAAATATTAATGTAATATTTAAAATGTTTTACATATTAAAAGTATTTTCCAAGTATTTGAGAGTTGGCTCTGCCAGCTCTGCTGATCTCAGATTTGCTCACATGGAGTCAGGTGGCTGTCATCTAATCTAGCCTGGCCTCCACTGGAGCAACAAGGATGTGGTAGCCAACATCTCTCATCCTCCAGCAGGCTAGTCTGGACCTGTTCTTCTCTCAGCACCATTAGAAGCACACGAGGAAGCAAATGACACACAAGGCCTCTTGGGGCTTACACTTAGAACTGGCATGTCTTCACTGCTGTCTTCTTAAGTTGGCTGAAAGAGGTCACATGGTTGGAGGCACTGCAAAGTTACACAGCAATGGACATGGATGCAGGGAAGCGTGTAGGATTGGAGTCATCTTTGCAAACAACTACAGGATCCAGCTGATCATAAAGGATTTGTTTTCTTTTTCCATAAGCATCATTGCTGATGTTGGGGTTATCAGCAATAAACTCATAGTTTTACAGTCTCACCAATGCACCACAATGTAGCAGTCTCTCATTGCCCAAGGTATCACCTGAAGTTCTTTGTCTCACAACCAAGAAAATTAAGGAGTATGGACCCCAAAGGTGAGGTTGGAGCAAAAGTTTAAAAAGTGAAAAAAGAAAGCTCCCCACTGCCAAGAGGGGGCCCAAAAGAGTGTTGCCATTTCACAGTTGAATACAGAGGCTTTTGTAAGAAATTGATGAGTGCTGCACATCTCATTTGCATAAAGTATGAATTTCTGGTAGTTCTACCCTATCCTCCCAGTGTGCATGCAGGCCCTTAGCTTGAGTTACTCCATATGGCTTTGTTCCCCTTACTGCACATGTCTCAGGGGATGGAATTTTCCATTGTGGGCATCTCTGGGCAAGTCTCCTGTGTAGTCTTTCTTACCTAGGCAGCTGTGGACATGTCTAAGGCAAGCCTCCCTGTACAAGTTCTCTTGTCTGTGCCTGCAGTTTGATTTTTCAAGCTGTTCTTTTGTTTGGAAGAATTTTACCGAGGACCCACCCTAACTGCCTGTCTGACTGGTTTCTTCCTTCCTCCTCTCTCATTCCCTGCTTCAGGAGTGGAGACCCCAACTGCTGTTGGAGAAAGTGGACGATGACCACTCCTGGCTGCTTCCTGCTGGAAGGGGGCGTCGTTGGGATTACAGCAGTTAGGGCTCCTCCTGAGATTGGTCTAAGGGTCCCCGGAAGAATGGCGTGTCTATGTGTGGTTCTATCTGCAGCATCATTTGGAGTTTAATAGCCTCTAAGTGAGAGGAAACAATTTGAGTTACAGTATTGAATATACAAAGTCCAAACATTAGTACAAAACACACGAGCAAAAGGGGGCCTAATAAAGGAGCTAACCAGTTCCACAAAGAAGACTGGAATCCATTTAGGAGGGATTGTAGCCAACTGGGACTGGAGCCCACATTCTCTCTTAATCTGTCAATGTTCTAATTTGATCTTTAAGCACCTGTACATTCTCTTCTACTTGACTAGAGGTGTTGATCTAGAAGTGACATGCTTCTTTTTAAAAGTGCACAGGTACCCCCTACTTTGGCCATAAGGATATCTAGGGCCTATTTTGCATAACTACTGAGGCTAAAGAGTTTATGAATTGTTGTTGTGCTTCTATGGCTCCTACTGTTGGCTTCTACCCTTGTTGCAACATAATAGAAATATTAAGTACTGATCTTTCAAGGAGAGGAATACCAGCAAACCAGAATAGGCCTCTGGCTATAGAATCCCCTATCCATGGTTTTTCTAAGATAGGATTTGTCATGTGCAGGTCCTACCCAATCTTCTCTTTCAGTTAAGTCTCCATACGAGGGCATGGAAATGATAGACCTCTTTGTTCAGCACATCTGAGATAGCACACTCGCTAGAAAAGAGGCTAGGCTAGGGATGTCCCCAGATGATGCTGCCATATCAGTGAAATTTAAAGATAACAGGTCAGGAACCACTGCCACGATAGCGCAGGTTCCCTTCCAGTGCCTAGGGAAGATTAAGGGTAGCCAGGAGCCACAAAGGAAATAAAGCCCTGTCCCCTGAAGGGCCGGTTCTAAGTTGTAGCTTGTGAGAGACACAGGCAGATCTTTCTCATATCTTAGAAGCTTCCCCCTCTTGCATATAATAGGAACATCTTTGGGATGGGGATATCCATACTCAGGATAGTCACTCATGATGCCATTTGGAATTTTACATGCTAAATGAGAAGGGTCCACCTGATAAATTGAGTTTTTTGTTTGTTTGTTTGTTTTTTTTTTTGAGACGGAGACTTACTCTGTCGCCCAGGCTGGAGTGCAGTGGCACAATCTCAGCTCTCTGCAACCTCTGCTTCCCGGGTTCAAGCAATTCTCCTGCCTCAGCCTCCCGAGTAGCTGGGACTACAGGCATGCACCACCACGCCTGGCTATTTTTTTTTTTTTTTTGTATTATTAGTACAGACGGGGTTTCACCATGTTGTCCAGGTTAGTCTTGAACTCCTGACCTCATCATCTACCTGCCTCAGCCTCCCAAAGTGCTGGGATTACAGGTGTAAGCCACCACACCTGGCCGACAAATGGAGTTTCAAAAGACCAGGAACACAATATGTCCTGGCCAATATCTCAGATAATGCCCCCTTGTGACAGGGGCTGTCAGTCCAGAAGTCTCCTGTTCTGTTCACCCACAGATTTGTAGGCCATTACTACTAAGCATCATACAGGGGGTCTGGAATTCCATGAGGGTGCATGTCTGGGAAGGCCTATGTGTTGTTTTTTACATTATAGTGCCGTGTGTCAGGGTGGTTACCCAGAGCCTGCCATTGCCAGCAGGACTTCCAACCAGGAGGAGAGGCTGAATTCTGAAAGCCTCCCCTCCATATGGCTTCCAGTTTTCTTAGATCATCCTTCTTATGTCTTTTTCTCCAAACCTCCAAGCTTTCAGCAATTACAAGTATGGTGTTATAATATTTGAGATCTCCCAGGTATGGTCCTTTTCCTCTGCTTTTAAAACAGGAGGAGGCATTTGCTATTACCCAGCCAACTTTTCCTAGCCTGAGGGTGTGAGGCTTATCTTTGGGGAAAGTGTTTTCTGGCACCAGGGAGGAAATGCTTTCCTGGGAGGAGTTAGTTACTCAGTTGAAAGTGTTCCCATACCATGCTCCACTTATGCCTGACAAGTCTTTAATGGCTAAAGGTAAAGCTAACAAAGAGAATCCTAAGACAGTAAATACCAAGTCATCAAGAGGTTCCTTAGTGTTACTGAACTGAGCAAACCGCTCAGGACAGACCCAGCAATTAGTCTTGTATAAATGGGAGATGGCTGATACCATAGAGGCTAAAGGGTGTGATGTATTACCAAACCCAATAAAAAGTCCTAGCAGACTCGGCCCCACTGGGTAGAGGCTGCTTTAAATGAGGGACCATTGTTGCTTTGGAAGTACTTAGGGAGCCCAAAGCGAGGAATTATTTAACTGATTAGTATTCTCACCACCTCAGAGGCCTTTTCTGTTCGGCATGGGAATGCCTCTACCCAGTTAATGAAGGTATGCACTCACACCAAAAGATATTGAATGCCATTTATTTTTGGCATATGGGTGAAGTCTATCTGCCAGTCCTCCCCTGAGTAACTTCCCATCCTTTGAGTGTGGTGGGGAAGAAGTCATCTGTTAAAGGGATTATTTTTAAGAGGGTTTCACGAGTATTAACAACCTATTTGACCATTTTTAGTAGATTTTCTCCTGAGAACAATCTTTGGACACATTGATGTCTTATGCTTTCCTAAGTGAAAGGCTCAGTGGAGGATTTTAAGAATCTTCCATTGGCTGGAGGCTAGCAAGCGTACTTTGCTATCTTCTGATTGTAACCATCCTGAGGGTTGAAAAGTATACCTTGAGAGGTGGCCCATTCTATCTCTGTAGGGGAATACTGAGGCTTTATTTCCTTTATGTAGCCCTCCCAAATCAGAGGGGTCTCAAGTGTATTGGGACCTTGGGGCCTTCTTACTGCTGACTTAGCTCTTTGGTCTGCTAGCCTGTTTCCTTTGGCTATTTCATCTACCCCTTTCTGATGCCCTCTGCAACGTCTGACCGCTAATTCTCATAGGAGGAACACTGAGGATAATAGCCTGTTGATGTCTTGATGGTATTTAATGCAAGACCCATTAGTGGTGAGGAAGTGCCTTTCCTTTCAGATGGCAGCATGGGCAAGGAGAACTAGAAAGGTACACTTGGAGTCAGTATAAATGTTAGCTGTCTTTCCTTTGCTTAGTTCAAGTGCTCTTGTGAGAGGGATCAGCTCAGCTGATTGAGTGCATGTGCCTGGTGAGAGAGGCACATTTTCAATGTTATTTAGGGTGACTACTGCATATCCCACTTTACAGACTCCCTGTCCTACAAAAGAGCTCCCATCCATAAAGTGGGTCCAGTCTGGATTTTCTAGGGGAATTTCTTGAGATCCTCCCTAGCGGCATAGTTGTACTACAGTCTGTTCACAATTATGTTCAGTTTCTCCAGTTTCCTCTGGGAGGAAAGTGTCTGGGATCAGGCAAGGACAGGTTTTTAACTGGACTGCAGATTCCTCTGGCAGCAAAGCCTGATACTTGAGGAGGCAGCTGTCTGTTAGCCAAAGACTCACTTTAGAGGACAGCAAGTCTGCCACATTATTTATGTGAGGTATAAAAGGTTATTCCCCAGGGTTAACTTGGTGGCCTCTGGGACTAGCAGGGCCACTACTGTAACTGCTCAGAGGCAAGTTGGCCATCCTTTAGCCTCCAAGTCAAGCTCTCTACTTAAGTAACCTACTGGCTGTTGAGATGGGCCTTGAACTTGAATTAAAACTCCCAGGGCCATTCCTTTCCTTTATGATACATGAAGATTAAAGGACTTCCCTACGGAAAGACTGGGGGCTGGTGCTTTAAGCAAGGCTTGTTTTAACTGATTAACGGCCTTTTGACCTTCAGGTTCCCAGGTCAGGAAGTGAGTTTTAGCCACTTGAATTTCTTTTATAAGGTGATATAAAGGGCAACCTATTTTATCATACCTGGGTATCTGTAACCTACAAAAACCCGTAACGCCCAAGCATCCCTCAGCTGTTTGAGGGTTCTGGGGAGAGGAAAGGAGGAAATGGGATTAATCCTCTCCTCGCCTAGTGCTCTTGTTCCCTTCTGACAAGACCAGACCTAGGTACTTTACCAAAGTCTGATAGAACTAAGCCTTAGATTTTGAAGCCTTATATCCCTTTCCAGCTAGGAAATTAAGGAGAGCCTCAGTGCCATCTCAAGAAACTTCCTCAGTTGGGGCACAGAGGAGAATGTCATCTACATATTGTAAAACTTTAACCTGAGAATGGAAGAATTTGAAGAGATCTCTTGACAATACTTGCCCAAATAGGTGGGGGCTATCTCTAAATCCCTGAGGCAGTACAGTCCATGTTAACTGGCTGGTTTGATTGGAGGGGTCTTCAAAGGTAAACAAGTATTGGGAGTAAGGGTGTAAAGGTATACAGAAAAAGGCATCCTTTAGGCCCAGAACCGTGAACGATTTAGTTCCCTCGGGTATTTGAGTTAGCGAAGTATAGGGATTGGGATCTACTGGATGAATCGTAATCACAGCCTCATGAATAAGGCAGAGGTCCTGAACTAGTCTCCGTTCCCCATTGGATTTTTGCACCCCTAATATTGGGGTGTTTCAAGGGCTACTGCAAGGCCTAAGGAGGCCTTGTGCCTTTAGGTTATCAATGCTGGCTTCTAGCCCTTTTCTACTTTCTGGCTTCAGGGGGTATTGTCTCTGGTTAGGAAAAAAAGTGGGATCCTTGAGGTGGATCCAGACTGGTATAGTGGTTATAGTCCGGCCACTTCTTCCCTGAGTTGCCCAAACCTCTGGGTTAATACTGGTTTCCACTAAGGGGAGGCAGAGTTTGTCCTGGAGCCATAAGGATGGTGGCCCCCATACGTGCTGGAGTATCTCTACCTAATAAAGGAGTGGAACTTTCAGGCATGACTAAAAAGCCCTGTGTAAACAGTAGGTTTATCTGACTGCAGCTAATAGGTTGAGAAAAATATCAAGTTAAAAGTCTTTCCTGAGATGCCCATCATGGTTGTGCTATGGGAGGAACGAAGGCCAGAATTGGAGAGGAAAACAGAAGACTGGCTCCAGTGTCCAGAAAGAAGTCTACCTTCCTCCCTTCGAATTCCAAAATCATCTGGGGCTCCTGGGTAGTAACAGCAGTCTGAGCCACTGGAGCCAGGGAGTTGAGCCCCAGGACCCATCAGTCCTGCTGGACCATTTGTGAGACTGGCTCTGGACTCAGTGACCTATGCTTCCCAGGACAGTCTGCCTTCCAGTGGTCCCCATTGTATACTGGACAGGGTTGAGGTGGCTTCTTCTTGCTGCCTAGGCAGTCCCTTTTGAAGTGCCCTGGTTTGCCACATTGGTAGCAACTAGCAGGTGCACCTTGGGGATACTGGGTTTTATACAAAGTGGCCACCAGAGTCTCTGCCTTTTTCTTGTGTTTCCTCTCCTTCCCCTGGGCCTCCTCCTGGTCCCTATTATAAAAGACCGAGGTGGCTACCTTCAGGAGGTTTTGTAAGGTGCTATCTGGTCCCATGGCCTGTTTCTCCAGCTTCCTTCTGATATCAGGGGCTGACTGAGTAATAAACTTGTCTTTCAAAATTAGCTGTCCCTCAATTGAATTATTTATGTGAGGTACAAACACACCTCACAGGAGACAGGGAAGTGTGTTTCACTACAGCCTCTCTCAGCCTTTCCAAAAAGGCTGAGGGACTTTCATCTAGTTTTTGATCTATCATGGAGAGTTTGGGGTAATTAAGAGGCTTGGCTCTGGTCCTCTGTAGGCCCTCTAATAAGCACATTTGAAAATGTTTTCTTTGCCACTCATCTAAGGTACCACTGGGGTCCCAATTATGTTGTTCAAGGGGCACTGCCTCGCTTCCTATTAGGTATGTGAATGCTGGTTCTTTCTCACCTTCTTTCCTTATTGAGTGGCTATAGAAGACATGTTGTTCATCTCTGAATTTTTCTGCTGCCTGCAGGGCTACCTGTTTCTCTGAAGTAGTTAAGAGTTTAAAAGCAACCTAACATCACTCCAAGTAAGGTCAAACACCTGAGTTAGGTTTTGGAAAGCCTCTATATATCTATCAGGTCAACAGAGAACTTGCCCAGGTCCC
Source organism: Pongo abelii (assembly GCF_028885655.2). Taxonomy (NCBI): domain Eukaryota; kingdom Metazoa; phylum Chordata; class Mammalia; order Primates; family Hominidae; genus Pongo; species Pongo abelii. The sequence goes on from NC_071994.2 coordinate 59,855,232, forward strand.
CCTTTATTTGCCCAAGGTCCTGTAATGAAAAGGGAACTTCAACCCTAGTGGCACCATGTCCATCAGGCATTTACTGTAGGGGTAACAGTAAAGTTGGGGGTTGGGAGGGTAGAACTGGAGTTGTTGATGTTGTGGCTGGAGGAGATTCCCAGATAGGGGAAACAGGAAGGATTGGAGCATCCGGAACTGCATCCGAGTGTTCCCTAGGGGTTTGTTTCTCAGACTTTGGGGAATTATCATCTATGGACTTGCCTGATGTAACTGTTAGGAGAGCAGGGTCAATTCTACAACACTGACAAAGATCTGGGTTGTCTCTCAAGGCAAAGAAGGCTTGCACATAAGGAACCTCGGACCATTTGCCCTCCTGTCTGCAGAAAACATCTAGTTGTTGAATGGTATTAATATTAACACTTCCCTCAGGAGGCCAGGCCTCCCCATCCTGCAGCTGGTAAGATGGCCATGCCCAAGTACAAAAGAATACGAGGTGCTCTTTCTTCAGAGTCTGAGTGTCAAAGGAGTTCCAGTGTTTCATAATGCACTTGAGAGGAGTATAGGCTGAAGATGATTTGTTACACATCTAGAAAAAGAGGAGAGAAAAGGCATCCCTTAGTCTCCTTTGTCCTTCTGGAGTGACCAACAGCAGAGAGAAAAATAGAAGGGGCGTCCCCCTTCTCCTCTTCCCTCCCATTTCCTCAGGTTCCTGGTGACCATTATAGGTGCTGCCCATGGATCCAAGCATGACCTTCACCCACGAATCCGGAGGAGCTAGCTTGTGCTCACCTGCACAAGGCCCTAGCTCTCCACCCTGCTGGTTTCCTAGACCTACTTGGCCCATAAGGCTCCTGAGATTCCCTAGAACCCTGGGAGAGATTGTGCAGTAGTTGGATTTGGGCAAGACCCTTTAAGGAAGGGAACATCTTAACTCTATCCTTACATCCTCTTACTACCACCCAGGCAAAGTTATGAATTCCTAGAGAATGAGACCGATTGATTTCTAAACACAAGATCCCTTTCTCACTTAGATGCCAGTGTAGCTGTGTACAGAACAGATGCCTCAAAATAATGTAAAAATTGAATGGCTGTTCTCCCTCCAATGGGGATAACACTGAGGCTAAAATCTGTCTTCCCAGGGTGGCTTCCTCCTGGCTGTTGAAAGGGGAGTTTTTCTGCTTACAAATAGGGCATGGGGCCTGATCACTGAAAGAGGGACATAAGAGAGAAAGGAATCAGGGAACTAGAGGTTTTGGGCAAAGGGCTGACAAGGCTTCTCACAGAGAAAAATCCCATCCCACTAGGTAGCACTATAGGGTTTGAAATGTTAGGAAAAAACTCTGACTACAAATTCCTTCCAAGAAGAGGTCAGAAAGGGAGGTTTGGGGCTTAATAGGCTGTCCCCATAATATGCTGTCCAGTAGAAAAAACTAGTTTGTCTCATAGAGGGAATGCTTAAATTCATTGGGCAATGCTGAGCTCTTACATGAATGAAAAACAACCCGATGGAGAAAAGGGTATTCACTTGGGGTGAAACATCCCCCTATACAGTGCCATGAATGTCTATCACTGGGGGACAAAAAGGCCCTAAGTGAAAGTTTGGGCTGAAATCTTGAAGTCCCCCTGTCTCAAGGAAATCACAAAAACAACAATTATTTGAGTTACATTCCTCGTTACTAAGGTACTTGCTGACTTTGCTTAACAGGATTATCTCCCCAGGCTATAAAAACACCCACAACATTGCATACAAAGAAGGAATAGGAGACATAGTAGCCGCAAAAAGCAAGGAAGAAAATGCAATAGAAAAGTCTGGAAGTCCTGGTGCCAACACTCTGATGGGCTGTCGGGGGCTGGAGTTAGTCCAGGGACCTTCAGGTAACACTGAGGAGTAGCCTCAAACAAAAACCTTCAGTTGCCCCAGGACCTCCTTCTAGCCCATGTGACAGCTAAGTCCTCTGTGAAAGGAAACTGGATTAGAACAGAGCCAACATTCCCAACACCTGAGGGTGAAGGGGGACTGACAAAGTCCTCTCCAGCAAGCCTGTATCTTAAGTCTCATAAGGTTGGCAGCCACTCTAAAAGCTTTTAACTGGCCCAGTGTTTTGTTCAGTCTTCAGGAAAAAATCTGAGGACAAGAAGCCTCTGAAATGAAAGTAAAGAGTTTGGAGGTCCGCTCCTACTCACCCTTCCAGTGTTTCTTGGCCAATGCACCAAAATGTTAGTCTCGTCAATGCACCACAATGTAGCGGTCTCTCGTTGCCCGAGGTATCACCTGAAGTTCTTTGTCTCACGACCAAGAAAATTAAGGAGCATGGACCCCAAGGATGAAGTTGAAGTGAAAGGTTAAGAAGCGAGAAGAAAGCACTCCACTGCAGAAAGGGGGCCCAAAAGAGGGTTGCCATTTCACAGCTGAATACAAAGGCATAAGGCACACATTTCTGGTAGCTCCACCATCCTCGTAGTGTGCATGCAAGCCCTTAGCTTGAATTACTCCATGTGGCTTTGTTCCCCTTACTGTGCATGTGTCAGGGGATGGAATTTTCTATTGTGGGCATGTCTAGGCAAGTTTCCTGTGTAGCCTTGTTTTAATCTATGTGGCTGTGGGCATGTTTTAGGCAAGCCCCCCTGTACAAGTTCCCTTATCTGCAGTTTGATTTTTCAGGCTGCTCTTTTGTTTGAAGGAATTTGACTGAGGGCCCACCCTAACTGCCTGCCTGACTAGTTTCTTCCTTCCTCCTCTCTCAATAGCACCTGAATATCACAACGAGAGAAAGCCAAGAAATATGACATCAGTCACAAATACCACAAGAAACATTTGAAAACCACTTTTTATCCAGTTTTCTCATTGGCCTAGATCCAACAGGAATAAGTCCTGTGAATCTAAATGGCCAACTTTAGATAAAGAGCCATTTTTCTTAATTGATTATTCCACTTCTCCTAAAGTATTTATAATGAGATGTACTAGCTGTTGTGCAGATTTTGCCTTGACAGGCCCATAAATAATTGAGGGCCCTTTTATTATCTAAAACTATTTTAACTAACACATTTAAATAGGTCTCTTGGGCCTCTAAAGCTTGAGCTGTTTTATTTACTATTTGGGCCATAGTCAGGGATAAAAATGTTTAGAAACATGTTTTAGTTTAGAAATACCTACTGAGGGTTAGAAATTCTTAGTCAAACTAGTGAAATCTGGTGGTAAGTTATTGATCAGATAAAATATGAGCAATTCCCCTCTCTAAGCCATAGTTTCTAAATGTGTGAGAAAAACAAGCAGCCCACACATAGTTCAGGGCCTGGTCTGAACACTAAAGTCTGGTTCATTCACAGAGATATAATACTTGTTTAGTATGGAGAAACAGAGGGAGGCTTTAAAACACATCATCCCAGAGTCACAAACCATCATACAGAGGTCAGATGGCATGTGACAGCTAGGTCCTCTGTGATAGGAAACTGGATTGGAACACAGCCAACATTCCCAACACCTGAGATGGTGAAGGGGGACTGACAAAGTCCTTTCCAGCAGGCCTGTCCCTTGAGGCTTGTAAGGTTGGCAGCAGCTGCTCTAAAAGGTTTTTACTAGCCCAAGACACAGGGCTGAACTTTGCTTTGGAGCCCCTTACCTTTTTCCAAGGAATCAAAACAATTAATAAAACCAGTCCAACACCAATGAATGAAATAGGCCACCAATGAATGGAAAAGATATCTGTCTTCTCAGTTTCTGCAGAGACAGAAGGAAAACATTAGCAGGACACCTACTGGCAAGGGCCAGAGAAACCACACAACTGCTGCTGGGATCTGTGTGGTTGTGTCATCCTCCTTGTCAGAGATTTAACCACCAGCCCTCTGCCACATGTCTCAGCATCTCCATTCCTATCACATACACCTCCACACATCGAACAGTGTATGTAGCGCTTGCCAAAAATATGGAAGATGAACACCACATACCACATAATTGTGCTACCCTCATCTGCAAACCTTGTGTAATACGACACCATCTTCTAACCCTATGTGCATACCACATAGACAACCCCTCGTACCATACATGCAAGGTATATTTCCGTTTCATACTCCCCATGGACACACATACCCTCCCTGCATCCCTGCACATGCCACCCACACACACACCTAGTCCTAACTTCCAAGAATAATTCCTCTCTCCCCAGGATCATCCTGGGCCCCATCTGACATTGCCTGACCACAGTCCTCAGTGCCCCCAGTCACTCCCTGCCTTCCTTACTCTTCTCAGCCCCTGGGAGATGCATTTTACCAGCAGAGCCACCCATACCCAAGACCAGAGCTATGACCAAGGCATATGAGCTCAAAAAGCCCCAGCCCACTAGCAGGAGTGGGTCTGCTGTGAACTGTGTTTTAAGGATCCAGTGTGCCTGGGGAAGGCACTGAGCATTTGCAGAACCACTCTACTGTAGCCCTCCCCATCTTGGGACACAGCCCATAAAACAAGACTACTGGCTGGGTGCTGTGGCTCATGCCTGTAATCCCAGCACTTTCGGAGGCCGAGACGGACGGATCACCTGAGGTCAGGAGTTTGAGACCAGTCTGACCAACATAGAGAAACCCCGTCTCTACTAAAAATACAAAATTAGCCGTGCGTGGTGGTGCATGCCTGTAGTCCCAGCTACACAGGAGGCTGAGGCAGGAGAATCGCTTGAACACGGGAGGCAGAGGTTGTGGTGAGCTGAGATCACGCCATTACACTCCAGCCTGGGCAACAAGAGCGAAACTCCATCTCAAAAAAAAAAAAGACAAGACTACTGATTCAGCCTCTACCAGCCAGTTTACAGTGGACCTAGAGCCTGATTAGAAGGGCTGCTAGCAGGACTGGTCCCTGGCCCCTGATAGCCCCTTATCCTCAGGGAACATGGGTAGGATACTGTCCCCATTCCCCTAGCAACTGGCAGGTTTCCTATTTCAAGCCATATGGACCATCCAAAACCCTGAAGCTGCCATGAGCTGACAAATAGCCCTGCTCCACCTGATGACTACGGTCACCACTCTCCACCTACTAGACCATCATCTGCCCAGGTGTAGGGACCTAGGCTGGACTACTGACTCTGGGGCTGAGCTAGGCCAGACTCCAGCTTGGTCCTTCCAGTCCAAGCTTTCTCTGTTTTCCCTTCAGTCCCCAGCTAAGACCCTAGGCTGTGTGGGAATAAGTCTTATGTTATAGTCCCTCAAGGCAAGGAAGAGAAGAAATGTCCAGAAAGACCCTTACCAGAAAGACTGTGCCGAGCAGCAGTCAGGGTAAAGTTGTTCCTCAAGGGGGTATGCAAGGACTCATGCCATACCACACACTGGTAGACAGTCCCAGGGTCTTCCTGAGAGGAGTTCAGCTTCAAGCAGCTAGTGACATTAAATGTACCATCCATATTCTTGATGGTGGGACCAGTGATGACGTCCTCAGAAATCTCTATGGGATGGGGAAACTTCAGGGTCTGCTTCTTCCATATTATATTAATAGCCTCTGGGTAGAACCCACTTGACTCACACATATATTTGCCTTCATTCTCCTTCACCCCCACTTGATCCAGAAACAATCTGCTGGCTGGGGAAGCTGCCAGAGAAAAAAAAAACCATACAGAGTTGGGCCCAGCACCCTTTTATCCCCGCCACACCTTACGCTAACTGGCTTCTACCATACCCTCACAGCTATGCATCACTGCTCCTGTAGCCAGATAAGACAAAAAACACAGGATGCCTACTCTTTAAAGACTGGGACTCTGAGGCACAGGTAATGCTGCAACCATGTCCAGCAATGAGCTGGAGATTTACAATACCAGACTGGGCACTCCTTAAGGGTAGGGAGGGATTAGCTTATTATCAGCCTGACATCTGAGCCATGGAAAGCCTTCAGGACATGTGAGTGACTGAATGCAAGTCAGCTTGGGCTAAATATTCTGGGTATGTTGGTGCCAGTGCCAACCAGGTACTGACATGCTGTGACCACAACTCTCACAGAAATTTTGTAAAGCAGAGTTTTCTTAAGCTGTGTTGTGCCACAGACACCCTTCATAATCTGAGGAAAACCTTGGAACACTGTTGTGGTAGAGACTGCTAATTGCTCTTCAATTTTCATTCTGTGCATTTTTAGCTGGCCATGACATATCCAGATTAAACCTGTATCACCCAACCTCCACTGCAGGTATGTCTGACCATGCAAACTCAGGGGTCTAGTAGGCCTGGATTTAAGCAAAAGTAGCAAGAGCAACTTCTAGGAAGTATCCTTAAACTAAAAGGATGTCTTAAAAGACTGTCTCTTTCTCTCTCTCTCTCTCTCCTTCGTATTTCCTGCAGAATGTTTGGAATACTATGTGATGACTGGAGATGGATAAGCCATTTCCAAACACAAGGTGGACGATACATACTGAAGATGGCAGAGTGACAAGATAAAAGGATCATGGGTCCCAGATGATCACAGAGCTAGCTGCCATATCTGCCCTGGGCTGGCTACATTAGTGTGAAAGAAAAATAAACTGCCATTTCCAAAGCCACTATTGACTTCCAGGTTTCCCTCTCACATGAGAGGTCACCACTTCCACCCTATAATAAGAACAAAAGCTGAACAAATTGAAAATCAACAACTTTTCTTAGATTCCTCAGAGAATTGAAGTGACAGGGCAAACTGCCACTCAGAAAACTGGAGAAAGAAGGAGATTAAGAAAATTACAGCTAAGATCAAATTACCTCATGCAGAAGATGCTGGAGTCATAAACTGGTAGAAGTACTTGAGCAGTAACTCCGACAAACTGCTAAAGGATGAGTGTGGACTAGCTTGAGAATAAAAACCTCCTCAGGTCCTGGTCTTAGGGATGCTTACCACACTTTCATGGGTTTTCATCCTCGGGACACAGCCTTGGGGATGCTATCACACTGTCATGAGTTTTACTTCCAGGAACCCCACCAGATTCTCACAGTAAAGAGCCAGGAAAAAATCTCCTCCTCTTTCTGGGGGATGGAAAGAAGTAATCATTTTAAAATACACCTAGGTTATTCCCTCCATCTCAAGGGAAGATGTCAGAGCCTTATCTGACCTGAGAGAAGAAAATTAACCAACTCCAGCTGTCTATAGCCTTTCTGTATTACTTAAGAAGAGAGAAAGAGAAAAGGCTAAGAAACACTTCTGAAGGCCACAGTCCAGAGGCTCAGGCCACTAAAAGAATAAGATTTAATCATAAAACTATAAACAGATTCTCCTCCAACACTTTAGTACCACATCAACAGGGCTCCAGTATAATAACAGAAGATTACAAGTGAGAGAGCTACAAGGCACAGAACCTATTTAAGGAGTTCATAAGGAAACTCAAAGACAATAGGAAAGGAGAGAAAAAAACACTAGAGAAACTGAAGTCTCTGGCACCTATAGCTACAATAAGCATTAAACACAACCCAGCTCCTAGCCAAATTAACATAAAGCCGCATAATAAAAGCCTATTACCTGATACATAATATCTCTCTTTCAACTGAAAAATTACAAGACATGCTAAAAAATACATAGAAACAAAGCAAACACCAGACCCAGACTCAGGTGTGACACAGATTTTAGAATTATCATATAGGGAATTTTAAAAAACTATAATTAAAATGTTAAGAGCACTAACAGAAAGAGCAGATAACATGTACAAACAGATGGGTAATATAAGCAGAGTGATGGAAATGCTAAGAACGAACCAAAAGTGGATGCTAGAGCTCAAAATACCATTAAAGAACTGAAGAATGCCTTCAGTGGGTTCAACAGTAGACTTGAAACTGACAAGCAGCCTGGGCGCAACGGCTCACACCTATAATCCCAGCACTTTGGGAGGCCGAGGTGGGTGGATCACCTGAGGTCAGGAGTTCGAGACCAACCTGACCAGCATGGAGAAACCCCATTTCTACTAAAAATACAAAATAAGCCGGGGGTGGTGGCGCATGCCTGTAATCCCAGCTACTTGGGAGGCTGAGGCAGGAGAATCACTTGAACCCGGGAGGCGGAGGTTGCAGTGACCTGAGATCGTGCCACTGCACTCCAGACTGGGCAACAAGAGCAAAACTCCGTCTCAAAAAAAAAAAAAAAAAAAAAAAACTGACAAGGAAAGAATCAGTGAGCTTGAAGATGTTAATAGAAACTTCCCAAACTGGGCACGGTGTGGTGGCTCACACCTATAATCCGAGCACTTTGGGAGGCCAAGGTGGGCAGATTGCTTGAGGTCAGGAGTTCGCGACCACCCTGTCCAACATGGCAAAACCCCGTCTCTACTTAAAAAACAAAAATTAGCCGGCATGGTTGTGCACACCTGTAGTCCCAGCTACTCAGGAGGCTGAGGCACAAGAATCGCTTGAACCTGGGAAGTAGAGGTTGCAGTGAGCCGAGATCCCGCCATTGCACTCCAGCCTGGGAGACAGAGCGAGACCCTGTCACAAAAAAATTTTAAAAAAAGAAACTTCCCAAACTGAAATACAAGGAGAAAAAAGAATTTAAAAAAAAACAGAATATCCAAGAACTGTGGGATACTGCAAAAGGTGTAACAGATATATAATGGGAATACAAGAAGAAGAAAAAAGAAAGGAGCAGAAGAAATACTTTGAAGAAATAATGGCTGAGAATTTTCCAAAATTAATGATAGACACCAAACTAAAGACCCAGGAAGCTTAGAGAATACCAGGCAGGATAAATATCCAAATATGCCTATCCACGTCTAGCCATATCATATTTCAACTTCAGAAAGACAAAGATGGCCAAGCATGGTAGCTCACTCCTATAATCCCAGCACTTTCAGAGACCAAGGCAGGTGGATCACTTGAGCTCAGGAGTTCGAGGCCAGCCTGGGCAACATGATGAAATGCCATCTCTACAAAAAATACAAAAATTAGCCATGCTTAGTGGCACCCGTGTGTGGCCCCAGCTACTTGGAAGGTGGAGGTGGGAGGATCAATTGGGCTTGAGCCCAGTAGGACGAAGCTGCAATGAGCCGTGATCACACCACTACGCTCCAACCTGGGAAACAGAGTGGGACCCCATCTCAAAAGAAGAAAGAAAAGAAAAGAAAGAGAGAGAGAGAAAGGGAGGGAGGCAGGGAGGGAGGGAAAAGAAAAACAGAAAAAAGTCACAGGAAAAAAAACACACCTTACATATAAAAGAACAAGAACAACACTGGACTCTTGTCAGAAACAATGCAAGCAAGGAGAGAGTGAAGTGAAATATTTAAAGCGCTGAAACTTAAAAAAGAGAAAAACACCAACATGGAATCTTATATCCAGAAAGATTTTCCTTCAAAGGTGAAGTATAAATAAAGACTTTCTCAGACAAACCTTTCACCAAGAGACCTGCTGTGCGAGAAACATAAAAAAAAGTGCTTTAGCGGGCCAGGCATGGTGGCTCATGCCTGTAATCCCAGCACTTTGTGAGACCAAGATGGGAGGATCACTTGAGCCCAGGGAGTTCAAGACCAGTCTGGGCAACATAGACTCCATCTCTTTAAAAAAAAAAAAAATTAAATTAGCAGGGCATGGTGGTGCATGCCTGTGGTCCCAACTATTCCAGAGGCCGAGGTGGGAGTATCGCTAGTGCCCAGGAGATCAAGGCTGCAGTGAGCCATGACCGCACCACTGCACTCCAGCCTGGACAACAAAGCGAGACGTTGCAGGAAGACAGGGAAGAGAAGGGAAGAGAAGGGGAGGGGAGGGGAGAGGAGAAAGAAAGGAAGGAAATGAAGAAAGGAAGAGAGAGAGAGAGAAAGAAAGAAAGAAAGACAGAGAGAAAGAAAGAAGGAAGGAAGGAGGGAGGGAAGGAAGGAAGGAAGGAAGGAAAGAAAGAAAAGAAAGAAAGAAAGGGAAATTGAGTCAATAACTAATAAAAAAAGAAGAAGAAGAAAAAAATCACCTTCCAAAAAGGAAAGCACCAGGTTCGGATGGTTTCACTGATTAATCCTACTAAACATTTAAGGAATAAATAATGCCCAGTATTTTACAATTTTTTCCAGAAAGCAGAAGTAGACAGAGGGAACACATTCTACCTTATTCTACAAGCCCAATATTACCCTACTGCCAAAACCACATAAAGACATTACCAGAAAAGATAACTACAGATCAATATCACTCATTAAAATAGATACAAAATCCTCAAGAAAATATTAGCAAATCTAATCCAACAATACAGAAAAAATTACATACCATAACCAAGAGAGGCATATTACACATATGCAAGGCTGGCTTATCATTCAAAAATTGGTTAATGTAAGTCATCATATCAACAGGCTAAAGAAAAAATTATATGATCATACCAATAATGCAGAAAAAGTATTTGACAAAACCCAACACTGATTCATATGAAAAACTCTTAGCAAACTAGGAATAAAAGGGAAACTTCCTCAACTTGCTAAAGAATATCTACCAAAAAATAGCTAATATCATATTTCATGGTTAGAAAGTAAAATCAGAAATGGGCAAGATGTCCCTTCTAACCACTCCTATGCAACATTGTAATGGAAGTCTAAGCTAGCATAACAGGACAAGAAAAGGAAATAAAAGGTATAAAGTGAGAATGGAAAAAATATGAGGCCTGGTACAGTGGCTCACACAATGTAATCCCAGCACTTTGGGAGGCCAAGGCGGGGGGATCACTTGAGCTCAGGAGTTCAAAACCAGCCTGGGCAACATAGTGAGACCTCACCTCTATATAAAATAAAATAAAATAATGGAAGAAATAAAACTGTATTTTTAACAGACAGCCTGATTTATGAAGAAAAATCTCAAGACTTGGCCAAAAACAAAAACAAAAACAAAAACAAAAACAAAACCCTAGAATGAATAAGTGATTAAAGCAAGTTGCAGGATACAAAGTTAATAAGCAAAAATCAATTACTTAACAGGAATGAACAATTGAGCAACTGGAATTTGAAATTAAAAATATAATACAATTGGCCAGGTGTGGTGGCTCACATCTGTAATCCCAGCACTTTGGGAGGTCGAAGCTGGTGGATCATTTGAGGTCAGGAGTTTGAGACCAGCCTGGCCAACTTGGTGACCCCTGTCTCTACTAAAAATACAAAAATTAGCCAGGCATGGTGGCACATGCCCGTAATCCCAGCTACTCAGGAGGCTGAGGCAGGAGAATTGCTTGAACCCGGGAGGCAGAGGTTGCAGTGAGCTGAGATTGTACCACTGCACTCCAGCCTGGGCAACACAGCGAGACTGTCTCAAAAAAAAAAATGTCAATTTTTCCCAACTTGATCTCTAGATTCAATGCAATCCCAGTCAAAATCCCAGAAAGCCATTTTGCAGATATCAACAGATTCTCAAATTTATATGGAAAGAAAAAACCCAGATAGCTAACACTATACTGAAGAAAGGCAACAAAAATGAAGGACTAACACTACCTGACTTCCAGACTTACTACTAAAATACAATAATCAAGATAGTGTAGTACTGGGGAAAGAAGAGAGAAATCAATGAAACTGAATAGGGCAGGGTGTGGTGGCTCACGCCTATAATCCCAACACTTTGGGAGGCTGAGGCGGGGGAGATCACTTGAGCTCAGAAGTTCCAGACCAGCCTGGGCTACACGGCGAAACTCTACCTCTACAAAAATACAAAAATTGGCTGGGAGTGGTGGCACGAGCCTGTAGTACAAGCTACTCGGAAAGCTGAGATGGTAGGATTGCCAGGGCCCGGGAGGCAGAGGCTGCAGTGAGCCAAGATTGTGCCACTGTACTCCAGCCTGTATTAAAAGAAAAAAAGAAAAAAGAAACTGAATAGAAAGCCCAGAAATGGACCCATAGAAATATATTCAACTGATCTTTGACAAAGAAGCAAAGGCAATTCAATGGAGAAAAGACAGTCTTTTCAACAAATGATGCTGGAACAATTAGGTGTTCATATGCAAAAAAAAAAAAAAAAAAAATACATATAGAATATAGACACAAACCTTACACTTTTCACAAAAATTAAAGTAAACTGCATCATAGACCTAAATATCAATGGTAAAACTATAAAACTTCTAGACGATAACATAGGAGAAAATCTAGGTAGTCTTGGGTTTGGTGATGAGCTTTAGCACACAATGTTAAGAGCATGATCCATGAAAGAAAAATGTAGTAAGTTCGACTTTTTAAAATTAAGAACTTCTGCTCTACAAAAGACATTGTTAAGAGAATGAAAAGACAAGCCACAGACTGTGAGAAAATATCTGTGAGACATCTATCTGATAAAGGCTTGTATCCAGAGTGTACAAAGGACTCTTAAAACAACAATTTAAAAAATGAGCCCAGTTAAAAAATAGGCAAACAATCTGAACAAACATCTCATCAAAGAAGACATACAATTCCCAGTACTTTGGGAGGCCAAGACATGCAGATCATTTGAGCCCAGGAGTTCAAGACCAGCCTGGGCAACACGGCAAAACCCTATCTCTATAAAAAATACAAAAATTAGCCAGGCATGGTGATGTGTGCCTGTAGTCCTAGCTACTTGGGAGGCTGAAGCCTGGGAGAATCACCTGAACCTGGGAAGTGAGCTGTAATCACACCACTGCACTCCAGCCTGGACAACCAATGAACACACAAAAAAAGAAGACATACGAATGGCAAGTAAGAATATGAAAAGATGTCCAACATTATGTCATTAGGGAACTGCTAATTAAAACAACAAATGAGATACCACTATATACTTATTAGAATGGCTGAAATCTGGGCTGGGTATGGTGGTTCATGCCTGTAATCCCAGTACTTTGGGAAGCTGAGGTGGGCAGATCATCTGAGGTCAGGAGTTCAAGACCAGCCTGGCCAACATGGTGAGACCCCATCTCTACTAAAAATACAAAAATTAGCCAGGCGTGGTGGCGGGCACCTGTAATCCTAGTTACCTGGGAGGCTGAGGCAGGAGAATTGCTTAAACCTGGGAGGTGGAGGTTGCAGTGAGCCAAGGTCACACCACTGCACTCCAGCCTGGGCAACAGAGCAAGACTGTCTCAAAAAAAAATCTCAAAAAAAAAAAAAAAAGGAATTGCCAAAAAGCACTGTACTCTAGTAGATAAAGTTGTTTTTTATTGGAGTACAGGTTAATAATTAATTCAATAAACAGAGGATGGTGGGTACAGGTTTCTCACTGTTGGAGTGGGAGTTTACAGATGAGCAAAAGAAGGAAACTAGAATGATCTATGTGGTAATGGACTAAAGTTGGAGACATCAGTAAGAACAAATGTTTAATTTAATATAGGTACAGATGGTTACACATAGAAATATTTATAGATATGTGTATATGCAGAGGTTAGTACGCATACATGTATTTCTTTGCTCTGTTGGCTGAGAGGGTCTAGAATCAATGATACCTCAGTAGCAAAAAGTACACTTAGTGTCCAGGTCTTGGTTTCTAATATCATTTTCCAATAAAAGGAACCAAGGTTTCTTGGAGTATTGGTTGGTTCTAGGACTAGAACCAGGAAATATACAAGAGAGGAAATACACAAGATGAGTCTGGAGCATCTTATAGTGCCAAAAAGTAAAAAGTGCTTAAAATCAAACAAAATTCTTGATATGGATTTGCCAAAAATTAAATAAAACCAAAAATAAAATAATACAACAAAATCTTACAATGATTGGGATATGTCAATGTGACACAAGAGCCAAGTGAATGAGCTCTCCATGGCCAAAGCTGGAAAAATTTGAGAAAAAATAAAGTAGTATTGCATTATAACACAAAGTATAAAATAAATATCCTTGAGTCCTTATTGATATCAATGATTGAATAAAGTCATAAATGGGAGAAAAGAGATAAAGCTCCCATGCAGAAGAATTCTTAAAAAAATTATGTAGATACTCCACCTCCAAGAAGGAAGAACATAAGTAACCCCCAACCTTAAGTGTGGGCTGCACAGAGTGACTTCCTTTCAAAGAGTACAGTATGAAAATAGGAGGAAGAGTAACTTTTCAGTAGAGAAACCAGACAAACACTACTTCAACTAGATGGTCAAGGTCAACATCAACAGTCATAAGTCATGTGATTTGATGTGATGAAAATGGCAGTTTACCTCTGCGATGTTCCTCCAAAAACCCATAACCCCAAGTCCAATTATGAGGAAAACAGCAGACAAATCCTAACTGAGTGACATCCTGCAATATACCTGACCAATACCCTCACCAAACTGTCAAGGACATCAAAAATAAGGTCTAAGAAATTGTCACAGCAAAAAGGAGCCTAAGAACATATAACAATTAAATGCAATGTGGTATTCTGACGGGATCCTGGAGCAGAAAAAGGACATTAGGTAAAAACTAAGGAAATATGAATAAATTACAGACTTTCATTATAGTAAAATGTCAATATGGCTTCATTAATTATATCAAGGTACCATATGAATACAAGATGTTAATAACAGGGGAAATGGTATGCAGGGTGAGAGTGATATGAGAACTCTCATACTATTTTTGCAATGTTTCTGTAAATCTAAAACTGTCCTAAAAAAAGTCTATTAATGTCTTTAAAAGCCACTGTTGGCCAGGCATGGTAGCTCATCCCTGTAATGCCAGCACATTGAGAGGCCAGGGCAGGAGGATCTCTTGAGGCCAGAAGTTGGAGACCAGCCTGGGCAACACAAGGCCCCATCTCTACAAAAGTGTAAAAATTAGCCAGGCATGGTGGCATGCAACCGAGGTCCTAGCTACTCAGGAGGCTGAGGCAGGAGGATCACTTGAGCCCTGGAGTTTGAGGTTACAATGAGCTATGATTGTGCCATGCCCTCCAGCCTGGGCAAGACAGCGAGACCCTGTCTCCTATGTAGACCCTTTATATAGATATATAAAGCCTGGAAGAACAGTGGCTATATATACGGCCACTGTCAGTTGGCTGTATATATAGCCACTGTCGCTGTTATTCCTCTGTCAGTTGCAGAGGAAGTGAATCCTAATTAATATGCCTCTCACTCCCAAAATTACTATGGACAAAACATTCAGTCTTATGTACAATCATGGAGGGCCCATGCTGGGCTGAATTACGTCCTCCTAAAATTCTTATGTCCTCCCAGAATTCCCAGTATCTCTGAATGTGACTGTATTTAGAGATAGGTTCTTTAAAGAGGTAATTAAGTTAAAAATGGGGTTATTAGGGTGGGCTCTGATCCAATATGATTGGCATCCTTATAAGAAGAGGAAATTAGGACACAGATATAGGCACAAAGGAAAGACCATGTGAAGACACAGGGAGAAGATGGCCAGAGAAGAGAGGCCTCAGAAGAAACCAATCCTGCTGACGTCTTCATCTCAGACTTCTAGCCTCCAGAAGTGTGAAAAATAAACATCTGTTGTTTAAAGGCACCCAGTCAATGGTATTTTGTTATGGCAGCCTTAGCAAACTAATACAGCCACCAAGCTCATCCATGTACTATCAGACCATTTTATAATACAGGAAAGTGGAGCTCAAAGAGGTGTGTGGGTTTTGTTGTTGTTAATCCCAACACCATGGGAACTGTAGGGCACTGCCCCGAGACACTCACCCACAACTCTAAGCTGGACGGTTCCCTGTGCCTTCAGAGGGGTGACCACCACCTCACATCGGTACTCTCCTGCTTCCTCCAGCTGGATTCCAGGCAGCTGCAGTGAGGCGTCCCCACTCTTCAGCCTCCATGGAGACACAATGGCTCCAGGTCGGAATGCCTCTTGGTGATCTCCAAAAAATTCAAAGACCTTGACTTCTTTGTCAAACGTCAGACTCTTCCGAAACCAGGTGATACCCATAGACGTGATGTTGAGGGGTTGGGAATAAAAGACATTGCAGAATATGGTGACATTGTCATTCAGGGGTGTGATCTGAGTCCCCCCTGCCATCATCTCTACTTTCAGATCACCTGTGGCAATAAGAGAATACAATGTTCAGTTTCCCAATTTATGAACATGTTTTTGAGATGTGCTATGGACTGAATGCTTGAGTCCTCCAAAATTCATATGGAGGCCTGACCCCCAATGTGATGGTATCTGGAGGCAGGGCCTTTGGGAAGCGATTAGGTCATAAGAGGAGAGTCCTCATGAATGGGATTAGTGCCCTTACAAGAAAAGACATGAGGCTGGGCGCAGTGGCTCACGCCTGTAATCCCAGCACTTTGGGAGGCTGAGGCAGGCAGATCATGAGGTCAGGAGACTGAGACCATCCTGGCTAACATGGTGAAGCCCCATCTCTACTAAAAATACAAAAAATTAGCCGGACATGGTGGTGCACACCTGTAATCCCAGCTACTCAGGAGGCTAAGGCAGGAGAATTGCTTGAACCCAGGAGGCAGAGGTTGCAGTGAGCCGAGATTGTGCCACTGCACTCCAGCCTGGGTGAAGAGCAACACTCTGTCTCAAAAAAAAAAAAAGAAAAAAAAAAGAAAAGAAGAAGACAAGACATGAGGCTGGGCCTGGTGGTTCACACCTATAATCCCAGCACTTTGGGAGTCTGAGGCCAGAGGATTGCTTGAGCCCAGGTGTTCCAGACCAGACTAGGCAATATAATGGGACCTTGTCTCTACAAAAAAATAAAAATAAATTAGCCCAGCATGGTGGTTAGGACCTGTAGTCCCAGCTACTTGGGAGGCTGAGGTAAGAGGATCTCTTGTGCCCAGAAGTTCAAGGCTGCAGTCAGCCGTGATAATGCCATTGCACTCTAGCCTGGGTGACAGAGTGAGACTCTGTCTCAAAAACAAACAAATAAATAAATAAATAAGAAAAGACATGACAGAGAGATAAGTCTCTCTCCACCATGTAAAGATACAGCAAGAAGGTATCCTTCTATAAACCAGAAATGAGGCTCTCACCAGAAACCAGATCATCCACACTTTCCTCTTGGACTTCCAGCCTCCAGAATCATGAGAAATAAATTTCTGTTTAAGCCACACAGTATATATCTGTTATGGTAGCCTGGCAAGACTAAGACAGGACATTTTTCCATTTCATTTATTTAGATCTTAAATTTCTTTCAGCAATATTTTACAGTTTCCAGAGTATATATTTTCTGTTTCTTTTGTTAAATTTCCTCGTATTTTACTCTTTTTGATGCTATTGTAAAGAGAATTTTCTCTTTTTTTTTTATGTTTTCCTATTTATTTATTTAGAGATAGGGTCTCGCTGTGTCACCCAGGCTGGAGTGCAGTGGTGCTACCACTGCTCACTGCAGCCTCCACCTCCTGGGCTCAAGTGATCCTCCTGCCTCAGCCTCCCAGGTAGTTGGGACTACAGGCACATGCTACCATGCTCAGCTAATTTTTTCATTTTTTATAGAGATGGAATCTTACTAAGTTGCCCAGACTGGTCTCTAACTCCTGGGCTCAAGCAATCCTCTCATTGCCTCCTCAAGTGTTGGGATTACAGGTATGAGCCACTGTGACTGGTTAGATGTTTTCCATTTTAGAACAGTAGATTGCTAGCAAGTTTACGCTTATACCTATTCCAACAAAAAGTGCAAGACAGTTCAAAATATTACATTTGCTATTTCAAAGAAGAGTGCAACTCCAAAGAAGTCAGACTCATTACTAACAATGCAGAGCTAGACATCTATATTTAGATAAATGTCAGAAACCGAATTCCCCTTGTTGCCATCAAACATGTCCTTTCGTTAGTCACATCCAACATATCTACATAAACTTTTCAAAATTAATGTTAACAAAAATGTATCCAAAAACCTGCCAACTTACTCAAAGATTTGTGCAAGTCAATTTTTTTAAATAATACATTAGGGAAACACGGTGACAAGCTTTCTGTTCTATGTATCAAAGCAAAAACAGACTTGACCTACAAAATGAAGATAGGGTCAACTGTAACCAAAAAACAGTATGCTTCCCCTGGTGGCCAACCAAGAAATGGAGGAGCCAAGGATACGAAACAGCCAGGCCACCTAGTTCTATTGTCACTCTTATAAACGAAAAGTGACTACCGAAAAAAAAAAAGAAGAATTCGGGGGTCGGAGGGAGAGGGGAAAATATCAAAAACACTAACATGTGCTTAAAAGGAATACAAACCTGAGTGCCACACTACATAAATTTAAAAGATTTAAATCAACAAATCAAAATTTAGAAGGCAAATTTGGGAAAAGTCGTCTATTTTCAGAGCACCCAAGCGCTCACCCAGGACCTCCATGTATTTTCATTTAAAGGTACAGAGTTTAATACCTTAACAGCTTAAGAGCATTGGCCTTTTTCAAGGACTAGATCCTTGGAATTTTCTGCAGTCTTGTTTCCAAGGAAAAGCATTTATGCATTTATCTTTTCAAATCAACTAGTGGTATAATCTACATAGACAACCTCCAGTTCTAGAGCTCTCCAACCAGGGAGGACTGTTAACTACAGCTTTACAAATTGCTCTTTTGAACTTCATTTCTGAAATAAAACCTAACGTTCTTTAAAACATTTTCTATATCAACAACCTTTAAAGACAGTCTCATACAAAGACGGGCTAGAATCTCTTGCATTAAAATCTGATGAATTCCTTTGTATGATTGGATTTTTTTTTCTTGTACCACTTTAAATTTGCTTCCACACAGAATAGCAGCCAGGGAAATAGATGCTCCATCCTAAGGTGTAGGGATTTCTTGTAGGCGGAAATGATTTGTTAGACGAAAGCTTCCGAAATGGTTTTCAATTTCACAGTCTCTTCCGGTGCCAAAGTCCAGCACCAACGCCTGGTTCTGGGGTCCGACCCTCTTGCAGCCGCCACCGCGCTCCTCGTGGCTGGACGAGCCGGAACTAGGTTCCTCCAGGAGCTGCTGCTGCCGCCGCCACTGGGCGCCGCCGCACAGCCAAACGGCGTTCCTCCGTCTCCGCTTCCCTGGGACCTCGCGGCCCTTCTCCACCACCACCAGCATCCGCGGGGACGGGGACCGGACGAAAGTGGCGGGGACCCGAGGCCCTTGAGGAGGGGGCGCCGGGCCCGGGAGGGGGCGCGGCGGGAGCCCCTGGGCGCCACTTCGGGCTCGGGGAGACCCAGACTGATAGAGCGCGGAGGCGCTTCCAGTCCCCAGCGCGGAGACAAGCGCAATTTTGGCTTTCGTCGCCGCCCACACTTCACTCGGAACTGTCTTATTTTCACATTGCTTATTGCAAATGTATAGAAATACTATTCACTCGTTTTTATTTCCACTTCCCTCTCCCATCGGGCAGCCATTCTAAGGTGTTTAACATGTACATTTTTGTTCTCTTTAAGGCTGTATCTTCTGTTTCTCAAACTGTGGAAATGGTATTGCAATGTATGTCCACTGTTTGCTTGGCTCTATGCCTTCAACATCCGTTCACGCTGCTCGGCAAGCAGCAAGGGCGTGGTGTAAAGCTGCCGCCCAGGTCTCCACGGTGAGGTCCACAGGCGGCTCGCCTCCACCTGCAGTGACTCGGGGCGCCCAGAGCGCGCCTCCAGGATTCCTACATTCCCCCTCCACCACCTGGCACCCAGGAGCGTATTTTGGCCAGCCTAGTAAGGGTCAAGCAGCATCTTGTTGTTTAATTGCCATTCTTCTAGTTAGAGATGAGTTTAAATATCTCTACATACGCGTTTCAGCCTTTTAGTCTCCTATTTAAGTTAACGCAGAACACGCCCATACGAGTTCCCAAAAAAGCAAGAGAACTTTTGAAGGTCACAAGATCAAAACACTCCCCTCCCTCTCTCAGTAAAGACCTCACTTAGCAAAGCCAGGAGGACCCACTGATACGCGGATGAATCATTTTCCTATTTTGCCGATTCTCTGATTTTCTTCTCTGCTCCGGCCCCTCGGATGATGCAAGAGAGGCGCCAAATACCGAGGCACCGAACGCGCGACATCCAAGGGAAGCATCGTTTCCGCTCTCACAGGTGTCGACCCTGCACAGGGCAGGCCTTCAATGTAAACCTGTTGCATCGGGGACCCCGCATCTCACAAAGGAGGAACGCTTGAAAATAGAGCCCCCAGGCCGGGCGCGGGGGCTCACGCCTGTAATCCCAGCACTTTGGGAGGCCGAGGCGGGTGGATCACGAGGTCAAGGAGACCATCTTGGCTAACACTGTGAAACCCCGTCTCTACTAAAAGTACAAAAAATTAGCCAGGCGTGGTGGCGGGCGCCTGTGGTCCCAGCTACTCGGGAGTCTGAGGCAGGAAAATGGCGTGAACCCGGGAGGCGGAGCTTGCAGTGAGCCGAGATCGCGCCACTTCACTCCAGCCTGGGAGACAGAGCGAGACTCCCTCTCAAAAAAAAAAAAAAAAAGAAGAAGAAATAGAAAATAGAGCCCCCAGCCCCCAGGAAGTTGCGGTCCCCTGGCGGGACGCTAGGCAGCCGACCCGCAAGGACCCTCTGGCGCTAGGAGCCCCCGCCCCCCCCAGCCGCCCCAGCCCCCCCCAGCCGCCCCAGCACCCCCCAGCCGCCCCCTACCTGCGGTCGTCAGCGCCCACCGCAGAATCAGGAGCGCGGCGCACGTGGAGGCGGCAGCCCTCCACGCCATCGCCGCGGCCGCTATTCTGGAATTTTTTTCGCCGAGTGGGAGCAGACGGCCCGGTAGAAACCAAGAGCAGGGGGAGCCCTCTGTTGCGTAAAGAGTTGACGGAGACACAGCCGGGATTTCCAGCCAGCGCTTTTGCACATCCCACTTCTTCAGATCCCTTCGAACTGCGAAGTCGCCTGGATTTCCCAGGTTCGCACTGCAGGAAACCAGGCGCGTGACCAGCCCCGCCCGCGCCGCACTTTAGCCCGGGGGCGGGCACCGGCCGGGGAATCCTCCCTCGCCCCCGCCCGCGGCACGAGGTGGCGCGGTTACAGCCCCGGTGCCTCTCGCGAGCGGCTCTGCAGTCCAGGACTCGGGGCATCCTCTGGGTTCGCTTAGTAAATTGAGACCGGGATCCAAGTGGCCCGGGGCGCTGCTCTAAGGAAGATGCTGACCGCAGTCAGTGATTGGAAGAGCAGGTGCACGCGTCCAGAGCGACATCTTACCGTTGGCACGATAAACTTACATTACTTTAAAAACCAAAAACAACAAAAACTTAGCATTACTTAAGTCGAAAGCCAAATGAAATCCCCAGGACAATTCAGTTAAACGCCTGAAGGTGGCCCTTAATTTCCCATTTCTACTAACCAAGAAGTGGTTTGCGACCTCCTGAACCAAACCCAAATATTGTCATTCGGTGATTAAGTTTTACCACCTCTAGACCAGTTTTTAAATCAATTTAACCGCAAAGTTCAGAACCCAAGTGGGCACAGTAAATGTGTGTGCATTTATAACGCACAACCTGCATTCTTTCTCCAGCAACCTGCATTCCATTTGTCTCATTGACCCTACTGCATTTTTCCTTCGCATCATTAAAAAGGATGTAATGTGCAGAAAAGCACAGACAGACCTAAACTCCAATGCCAGCCATGCCATCTGGTGATTATAGCACAGTGGGTAAGTGACCTCATATCCCCAGCCTGTTTACATGTCTCTAAAACTGAGAGAGTAAAAGCTTCCTTTGCAGGGTTAGAGACACTGTCACTGACTAAGCAAATAGTCACATTCTCACTCAACTGCAGAACAGAGTGCATGCATAAGGAGCTCAGAAGTGAGAGATGCGCAGAGTGCCCACAGTGGCAGCAACTAGCTGAGGGGCCTTCAGATCGCAGCCTTCTGGACCACCGTTGTAACAGGTAGAGATGTGCAAGGTTAAGTCCAGCTATTGAATTTTAAAAACCTAAATTACACCTCTTCTCAACCTCTACCTCCTCCAAGGAGCCTTACCTGAGGAGACATCCTTGTCTGGTATTAGTGACATCATTAAATAACATTCCCAATGGAGGTATATTATGACTCCTTATACATGCCCAGAATAGTGATTCACAAAGTTGTGACACATACACATCACCCTGTAGAAATTATCAAATTACTCTTTTGGTAGTTTTTACTGTTTTGGTAATTTTGTGGTACCCTTTTTATTCTAAAGGGTAAAACTGGCAGGTTTCTCTATTTATATTTCATTAGAATGAAAAGTCATTACCTGTGTTTTCGTTTTTACCAATATCACTTCTATTTGAACATTTGTGTGTGTGTGTGTGTGTGTGTGTGTATGACAGAGTCTCATTCTGTTGCCCAGGCTGGAGTGCAGTGGCGCGATCTCAGCTCACTGCAACCTCTGCCTCCCGGGTTCAAGAGATTATTGTGCCTCAGCCTCATCCTCCCAAGTAGCTGGGATTACAGGTGCCCGCCACCACACCCGGCTAATTTTTGTATTTTCAGTAGAGATGGGGTTTCACCATGTTGGCCAGGCTGGTCTTAAACTCCTGACCTCAAGTGATCCGCCCACCTCGGCCTCCCAAAGTGCTGGGATCACAGGCATGAGCCACCATGCCCAGCCTGAACATGTCTTTTAATATTTTTGCCAACTTTTCATCCAACCCTAAAGCACACAGCAGATGCCTCACAATGCTTCTCAAACAAAATAAGCATATATTCTCAGGAATTATTTATGGAAAACTCTGACTTTCTGTGTTCTTTATTGGTACACAGCATTGAGACACAGTATTCAAATGCTGGTTGACACTGAGGTCATTTATATTACACATTGCATCCAACTTGCTGTTGGAATATCACATACAATTTTGGAACCATATTGTAACACATATTGAAAATATCCAACAAGTAATCAGAATGGTAAATAAGGGACATTCACTCAAAGACATGTATCCAGGGACAGTATGGCAGAGACTGCTATTTGTCAACCAATATCTATTTTCCCCTTTTTCCTTGAAAAAAGCCTCCAGTTTTTTCCTGGGCACAGGGATCAATAAAAGACTGCATTTCCTAATCACTCTGGAGCTAAATGTGGCCATATGACCAAATTCTGACCAAAGTAATATAAATGGAAATGTTCTGTGTGACTTCTGGGAAATATCCTTAAAGGGAAGGAAATGATCTTTTCCCCTTCCTTCTTTCTGACAGCAGGATAGCAGATGTAATGCCTAGAGCTTGAGCAGACATCTTGCACCAAAGTGTGGAAACCATGCACTAGTGACAAGTGTAAGACTCTGTCTCAACAAAAAAAAAAAGAAAAGGAAAGGAAAGCTTTTCCAGTAAAGGAATGGGACATTTCAAGTTGCCCCTCAGCAACCATTTATTGAACTCTGCCAGGCACAGTCTAGGAGTGACGAATTCAGAGATGGCTAAAGCACAGTCCTTAGCTTCAAAAATCTGTCTAGGCCAGGGGTAGTGGCTCATGCCTGTAATCCCAGCACTTTGGGAAGCCAAGACAGGAGGATCACTTGAGCTCAGGAGTTTGGAATCAGCTTAGGCAACACAGCGAGACCCCATCTCCATAAAAAAAATCAAGATATTAGCTGGGTGTGATGCTGTCACCTGTAGTCCCAGCTATTTGAGAGGCTGAGGTGGGAGGGAGGATGGCTTGAGGCCAGGAGGTCGTGGCTGCAGTGAGCCATGATTGCACCACTGCACTCCAGCCTGGGTGACAGAGTGAGACTCTGTCTCCAAAAAAAAAAAAAAAAAAAACCACCTCATTCTAGACCAGTGTTGTTCCAAAGTAGCTGTGCTGAAGGACTCTTTTTAAGTGTCCAACCTGGCCAGGCATGGTGGCTCATCCACTTTGGGAAGCAGAGGCAGGAGGACTGCTTGAGGGCAACAGTTCAAGACCAACTGGCCAACATAGCAAGATCCTGCGTCTATTATTTTTTTAAAAATTCTAAAAAATAAAAATAAATAAAAATAAAAAATAAGTGTCCAACCCACAAAGAACTGTCATTTTGTGAAATAAAAATGAATTACTAGAGAAATGAAATAAAAAGACATAAAAATCCAAGCCCTCAATTTTTATTCTTAGATTCAACCAACATAAAATTATTTTTGAATTGCTATAAAAGTTTCCGATAGCATGAGTAATGTTGGTTGGCCTTCTCACCATTAGGTAACAGCCAGGCATAGACCAGCACCAGTCACAGACCACACTGTGAGAAAGACCAGTCTAGACAAATGCAGATTGAGAGCCATTCTATAAAACAAATGACCTGTACTCTTAAAAAACGTAAATGTCGTGAAAGACAAAATACGACTGAGGAGCTATTCCAGATCAAAGGAAATTAAAGAGACCTTACAACAAAATCCAACACACAAATCCTGGATCATGAAAAAATTATTATAAAGGACAGTATTGAGACAATTGGTGAAATTTGAATATGGACTATATGTTAGATTAATAGTATTATAACAATGTTAAATTTCCCAAATTTGATAATTATATGATGGTTATGATAAAAAAATCTTCGTTCATAAGAGATTTTTAAATAAGGTAATAAGAGATTACCTTAAATATGTGCTCACTCACATATTTAAGGTAAGGGATCACAATGTTTGCAGCTTAATTCTGAAATGTTTCAGTCAAACAAAGAATTGGACAGAAAGAGTGAAAGCAAGGTATACTAGAATTTCTGAAAGGAAAATATTTTGGGCCCCCAAAATCGCTAAGGAAAACTCAAGATGAAAAACTGCTTAGGGCAAACCTGCCTCCTGTTCTATTCAGTCACTACTCTGCTCACTGAGATAGATGCATATCTGACTTAAACTCAAAAGAATGTAACCCTTTGCGTATCACCTGTGACCTAGAAGCTCCCACCACACTTAGAGCCTTCCTGCCTTTGCTTCAAGTTGTCCTGCCTTTCCAGGCCAAACCAATGTACTTCTTATATATATTGATTGATGTCTTATGTCTCCCTAAATGTATAAAACCAAGCTGTGCCCCGACCACCTTGGGCACATGTCGTCAGGACTTTCTGAGGCTGTGTCATGGCTGTGTCCTCAATCTTGGCAAAATAAACTTCTAAATTAACTGAGACCTGTCTCAAATTTTCAGGGTTCACAAATTCATTATACTATTGTTGCAATGATTTAATTTTTTTTCAAAATAACAAACACATACAAAACTAAATGCAATGTGTGATCCCAGATTGGATCTTAGCGCAGAAAAAATTTATAGTAGGATAACTGGCAAAATTTGCAGATTAGTTTATAGACTTGTATCAATGTTAATTTCCTGATTGTAATACTTTTATTGTAGTTATATAACATGTTAATATTTGAGGAAGCTAGATGAAGGGCATATGGGAATTCTTTATACTATTTTTGCAAATTTTTTGTAAAGCTAAAATTATTTAAAGTTGGGCAGCTAGAAGTCCTAACATCCAGTCCAGCACTTTCCACTATACCAACATCATGGACTCTGTCACTGTGCTATCTTATTAAATGGTTCTTGAATTTAAATGGAAATATTTATTTATCATACAACACTGAAGGGTGGGGAGTATGACTATAAATGCTCTCAATGACATCTAAATGCTTATTAGACTCTTCATAACATCAGCCAGATTTCCTTTGCATTATGGATTCTCTAATGATGAAAAAGAGTGAGGTGCTTTTCCACATTATTTACCACTGGTTCCCAAACTTGTCTGCATATTAGAATCACCTGGAGATGGGACCCAGGTACCAGTATTTTTTGTATCTCTTAGGTGATTCCAATATGCAGACAAGCCTGGAAACCACTGTGATTTCCACTTCAATGCTATCGCTGGAAGACTTGAAGCAGAAGGTAGATAACCACTTACTAGCCATGCTGGAGAAGGGGTTCCTTCATTGGAAAATAGTATCTAAGGCCCTTACTCAGGCTCTATGACTCTCTAATGTTGGTGTTTTACAAATAATCCATTCTATTAACATTGTCAAATCTTTTTTCTCAGAAAATTACAACAAATATTACATATTTTTCTAATTTTACTTTTAATATAATTAGAAATAAACCTATACAAACAATGACTAGAACAATATTTTCCAAAAAATAGTGCACTGGAAGAATTTTTACAACATATATTTATAAAATGAATTCAAATGTAACAAAAATTATATAAAGTCTCTGTTTTTCTGATTCTCTATCAAATTAAAATCCAATTATTTATTTATAGTTTTAAAAATAGGCCAAATATCTAAATAAGCCAAGAAAAAATAAATCTAAGTAATCTTCAAGCTAGTAGAAGTTTTTCCAAAATTTAAAAATAACGTTTTCAGCCCCATATTTATAAAAGGTTACTTTTTTTTTTTTTTGAGACGGAGTCTCGCTCTGCCACCCAGGCTGTAGTGCAGTGGTACGATATCCGCTCACTGCAACCTCCGCCTCCCAGCCTCAAGTGATTCTCCTGCCTCAGCCTCCTGAGTAGCTGGGATTACAGGCACCCACCACCACGCCCGGCTAATTTTTGTATTTTTAGTAGAGATGGGGTTTCACCATCTTGGCCAGGCTGGTCTTGAACACCTGACCTCGTGATCCACCCTCCTTGGCCTCCCAAAGTGCTGGGATTACAGGCATGAGCCACTGCACCCGGCCAAAAAGGTTACATTTTTAATTCAACATTTAAATTGAAAATTTTTCAATATTCTCCCAATAATTAGTAATAACAAATAAAAGCTCTTTAAAATCCTGACTTTAAAATAGGATATGTAAACCATCATTCTTAAATGGTTTTAAGACATAATTAATATTGGTAAAATATGGATTATGCAGCACTGGTTTTCTTTATTTAAAAAAAAAAAAAGCAATAATGGATAGGTTTTTTTTTTTTTCATGTTTTAGTTCCGGAAGACAATTTTTTTCAGAAGATACTGAATGGTCTTCCATCCAGAACTATTTTAGTCACAAGCTTACACATATTTTCCATCCAAAAATAAGATCTTTCTATTAAAAGCTATACAAATTGATACACAGACAGCATTTACTACACGGATACTATTTCTAAAGTTGCAAGGTTTCTAATTCTCATGTGTGCTAATAGATACCAGACTAACAGCTTCAAGAAAGATTAACCCTCCTTTCACTGTCCCTGAAAGGGGGCTCCATCTTCCACCTTCAGCCTCCAGAGCTCTTCCATTCTTGGGTCCTGGAACTGTACACAGGGGCTCGGACAAAATTATCAGGAAGCTACCAGAGCCATAGCAGAAGAATGAAACAGTCACTCTAGGCATTAACTGACTTCAAATTGCTGTCCTTACAAAAATAGTTAGCCTCTGTTTTATCATTTATATAAATCTTTTAGAAGATAACCCTGTTTTAATATAATCACCTAGTCTTAATTAGTAATACAAAAGGCTCCCTTAGAGAAAAGATGAATAGCTTGGGATTGTGAGGGAAGGGAAGAATTTGTTTGAAAGGCCTAATAATAGAGTCCCATAAAGCTGGTGGCTATGAAACTTTAAGACTGAAAATGTTGCTAGGACCTCTTACATGCCTCAAAGCTTTCTCCAGTGATTAAGAAGGTGCATTAGAAATACAATAGTGGGAAAGTCTATACAAAAGTGGGAAAATGGGGGAGTGCATATAGAGAGGAAAGAACTTCTTGATTAAAACTCAGGTCATCCAGGCAAAACTAGTGAAGAAGTAATAAACTAGGCTACTTTTCTCCTAACCAGAGATTGCGGAATTCACACCCTAGTCTTTCCATATCAAAGATGTTTCTTCCTGTATTAACTGTAAGATGAATAATGCCTGCTGAGATCTATAAAGTACTATAGATAGGCTTCTGCTTATCTTTAAAACCATTATTATTTAAGGAGGATACAAAAAAGTCAAAGAACTGAACAGGACATTCATCAGAGCATCTGACTGCTACGTATTTGCCCCAGATGCTGGTTCACTGTATCAGAGAGGAGTAAGGAGTCAGGGACCCACCCCATGAGCCAGAAATTCCCCTGCAGAAATACAAGAACTCTCTGCAGTTGAAACCAAACCAGGAATGAGGGCCTGCCTAACTAGCTCTAGAAAAACTGATTTTTCTGCAAAGGTGCTTTTTTTTCCCCCAAAAAATCAACCTTGAACCTCAATGAAACATACTGTGAACATCAAAGAGAATAAATACACACACATATCAAAAGAAATAAAAAATGATATGAGATTAGGATGGAGATTTAGTTAGAAAAAAATTAAGATGCAAATTCTAAGATATATTACTAAGTGTCATAGAACAAGAAAGAATCACTATACAAAGTTGATAGGGATTTTAAATGGTCATGTTTGATAAAAATGCTTCAATAAATACCTCCATAAAACTGTTTAAAACATTAAAGGACATAGTAAATATGCTTTAAAAAGGAATCATCTATATATCACTACTTTAATAAGGAAATATTTAGAAAGTTGTCACACCAAGAACAGAAAGGGTAAAATTCAAAAGTAAAACAACTCCAAATCACCTTAACAATGGAGGACAGCATGGAAGCAAAATAGGCCAAGCAACATGGTATAAAACAAATACAACATGGCACAGACTGCATATGTGCCTCACACCCCATGCAAAGAAAATCTAAAGCAAGGGTGGGGATTTAATTAAATGACACATACTGTGACATCACTAAAAATGCACATTGAAAATGAACTAAAATTGAACAGAAATAACATGTTAAATGCAATGATTCATGGGAGATAGCAAAGAGAACTAGATGCAATTTTATTTTTTTTCTCTCTCACTGTTAAATCAATTAAAAGACACAGACTGGCAAATTGGATAAAGAGTCAAGACCCATCAGTGTGCTGTATTCAGGAAACCCATCTCATATGCAGAGACACACATAGGCTCAAAATAAAGGATGGAGGAAGATCTACCAAGCAAATGGAAAACAAAAAAAGGCAGGGGTTGCAATCCTAGTCTCTGATAAAACAGACTTTAAACCAGCAAAGATCAAAAGAGACAAAGAAGGCCATTACATAATGATAAAGGGATCAATTCAACAAGAAGAGCTAACTATCCTAAATATATATGCACCCAATACAGGAGCACCCAGATTCATAAAGCAAATCCTCAGAGACCTACAAAGAGACTTAGACTCCCACACAATAATAATGGGAGAATTTAACACCCCACTGTCAACATTAGACAGATCAACGAGACAGAAAGTTAACAAGGATATCCAGGAATTGAACTCAGCTCTGCACCAAGCGGACCTAATAGACATCTACAGAACTCTCCACCCCAAATCAACAGAATATACATTCTTCTCAGCACCACACCACACCTATTCCAAAATTGACCACATAATTGGAAGTAAAGCACTCCTCAACAAATGTAAAAGAACAGAAATTATAACAAACTGTCTCTCAGACCGCAGTGCAATCAAACTAGAACTCAGGATTAAGAAATTCACTCAAAACCGCTCAACTACATGGAAACTGAACAACGTGCTCCTGAATGACTACTGGGTACATAACGAAATGAAGGCAGAAATAAAGGTGTTCTTTGAAACGAATGAGAACAAAGACACAACATACCAGAATCTCTGGGACACATTTAAAGCAGTGTGTAGAGGGAAATTTATAGCACTAAATGCCCACAAGAGAAAGCAGGAAAGATCTAAAATTGACACCCTAACATCACAATTAAAAGAACTAGAGAAGCAAGAGCAAACACATTCAAAAGCTAGCAGAAGGCAAGAAATAACTAAGATCAGAGCAGAACTGAAGGAGATAGAGACACAAAAAACCCTTCAAAAAAATCAAAGAATCCAGGAGCTGGTTTTTTGAAAAGATCAACAAAATTGATAGACCGCTAGCAAGACTAATAAAGAAGAAAACAGAGAAGAATCAAATAGACGCAATAAAAAATGATAAAGGGGATATCATCATCAATCCCACAGAAATACAAACTACCATCAGAGAATACTATGAACACCTCTATGCAAATAAACTAGAAAATCTAGAAGAAATGGATAAATTCCTCGACGCATACACCCTCCCAAGACTAAACCCAGAAGAACTTGAATCTCTGAATAGACCAATAACAGGCTCTGAAATTGAGGCAATAATAGCGTACCAACCAAAAAAAGTTGAGGACCAGAAGGATTCACAGCCGAATTCTATTAGAGGTACAAGGAGGAGCTGGTACCATTCCTTCTGAAACTATTCCAATCAATAGAAAAAGAGGGAATCCTCCCTAACTCATTTTATGAGGCCAGCATCATCCTGATACCAAAGCTTGGCAGAGACACAACAAAAAAAGAGAATTTTAGACCAATATCCCTGATGAACATCGATGCAAAAATCCTCAATAAAATACTGGCAAACTGAATCCAGCAGCACATCAAAAAGCTTATCCACCATGATCAAGTGGGCTTCATCCCTGGGATGCAAGGCTGGTTCAACATACGCAAATCAATAAACATAATCCAGCATATAAACAGAACCAATGACAAAAACAACCATTATCTCAATAGATGCAGAAAAGGCCTTTGACAAAATTCAACAACCCTTCATGCTAAAAACTCTCAATAAGTTAGGTATTGATGGGACGTATCTCAAAATAATAACAGCTATCTATGACAAACCCACAGCCAATATCATATTGAATGGGCAAAAACTGGAAGCATTCCCTTTGAAAACTGGCACAAGACAGGGATGCCCTCTCTCACCACTCCTATTCAACATAGTGTTGGAAGTTCTGGCCAGGGCAATCAGGCAGAAGAAGGAAATAAAGGGCATTCAATTAGGAAAAGAGGAAGTCAAATTGTCCGTGTTTGCAGATGACATGATTGTATATCTAGAAAACCTGTCTCAGCCCAAAATCTCCTTAAGCTGATAGGCAACTTCAGCAAAGTCTCAGGATACAAAATCAATGTGCAAAAATCACAAGCATTCTTATACACCAATCACAGACAAACAGAGAGCCAAATCATGAGTGAACTCCCATTCACAATTGCTTCAAAGAGAATAAAATACCTAGGAATCCAACTTACAAGGGACGTGAAGGACCTCTTCAAGGAGAACTACAAACCACTGCTCAATGAAATAAAAGAGGATACAAACAAACAGAAGAACATTCCATGCTCATGGGTAGGAAGAATCAATATTGTGAAAATGGTCATACTGCCCAAGGTAATTTATAGATTCAATGCCATCCCCATGAAGCTACCAATGACTTTCTTCACAGAATTGGAAAAAACTACTTTTAAGTTCATATGGAACCAAAAAAGAGCCCGCATCGCCAAGTCAATCCTAAGCCAAAAGAACAAAGCTGGAAGCATCAGCCTACAGTAACCAAAACAGCATGGTACTGGTACCAAAACAGAGATATAGACCAATGGAAAAGTACAGAGCCCTCAGAAATAATGCCTCATATCTACAACTATCTGATCTTTGACAAACCTGACAAAAACAAGAAATGGGGAAAGGATTCTCTATTTAATAAATGGTGCTGGGAAAACTGGCTAGCCATATGTAGAAAGCTGAAACTGGATCCATTCGTTACACCTTATACAAAAATTAATTCAAGATGGATTAAAGACTTAAATGTTAGACCTAAAACCATAAAAACCCTAGAAGAAAACCTAGGCAATACCATTCAGGACATAGGCATGGGCAAGGACTTCATGTCTAAAACACCAAAAGCAATAGCAACAAAAGCCAAAATTGACAAATGGGATCTAATTAAACTAAAGAGCTTCTGCACAGCAAAAGAAACTACCATCA
Organism: Pongo abelii; assembly: GCF_028885655.2. Lineage (NCBI taxonomy): Eukaryota > Metazoa > Chordata > Mammalia > Primates > Hominidae > Pongo > Pongo abelii. The sequence goes on from NC_071994.2 coordinate 59,886,672, forward strand.
GAGTGAACAGGCAACCTACAGAATGGGAGAAAATTTTCGCAATCTACTCATCTGACAAAGGGCTAATATCCAGAATCTACAATGAACTCAAACAAATTTGCAAGAAAAAAACAAACCCCATCAAAAAGTGGGTGAAGGATATGAACAGATACTTCTCAAAAGAAGACATTTATGCAGCCAAAAGACACATGAACAAATGCTCATCATCACTGGCCATCAGAGAAATGCAAATCAAAACCACAATGAGATACCATCTCACACCAGTTAGAATGGCAATCATTAAAAAGTCAGGAAACAACAGGTGCTGGGGAGGATGTGGAGAAATAGGAACACTTTTACACTGTTGGTGGGACTGTAAACTAGTTCAACCATTGTGGAAGTCTGTGTGGCGATTCCTCAGGGATCTAGAACTAGAAATACCATTTGACCCAGCCATCCCATTACTGGGTATATACCCAAAGGATTATAAAACATGCTGCTATAAGGACACATGCACACGTATGTTTATTGTGGCACTATTCACAATAGCAAAGACTTGGAACCAACCCAAATGTCCATCAATGATTGACTGGATTAAGAAAATGTGGCACATATACACCATGGAATACTATGCAGCCATAAAAAATGAAGAGTTCATGTCCTTTGTAGGGACATAGATGAAGCTGGAAACCATCATTCTCAGCAAACTATTGCAAGGACAAAAAACCAAACACCGCATGTTCTCACTCATAGGTGGGAATTGAACAATGAGAATACATGGACACAGGAAGGGGAACATCACACACCGGGGCCTGTTGTGGGGTGGGGGGAGGGGAGAGGGATAGCATTAGGAGATATACCTAATGTTAAATGACGAGTTAATGGGTGCAGCACACCAACATGGCACATGTATACATCTGTAACAAACCTGCACGTTGTGCACTTGTACCCTAAAACTTAAAGTATAATAAAAAAAAATCACTTGGACTAGTCATAACTTTGAGATCATGTGGAAAATAAATCATTACTCATTTGAAAATTCCATTAGCCAGGCACAGTGGCTCACACCTGTAATCCCAGCACTTTGAGAGGCTAAGGCAGGTGGATTGCCTGAGGTCAGGAGTTTAAGACCAGCCTGACCAACATGGCAAAACCCCGTCTCTACTGAAAAAACAAAAATTAGCTGGGCATGGTGGCACACGCCTGGAGTCCCAGCTACTCAGGAGACTGAGGCAGGAGAATCACTTGAACCCGGGAGGCAGAGGCTGTAGTGAGGCAAGATTGCGCCACTGCACTCCAGCCTGGGCAACAGAATGAGGCTCTGTCTCAAAAATAAATAAATAAATAAACTATAATAAAAAATAAAAATAGGCCAGGCACAGTGGCTCACACCTGTAATCCCAACACTTTGGGAGGCCGAGGCAGGTGGATCACCTGAGGTCAGGAGTTCAAGACCAGCCTGGCCACCATGGTGAAACCTCATCTCTACTAAAAACACAAAAATTAGCCAGGCGTGGTGGCATGTGCCTGTAGTCCCAGCTACTTGGGAGACTGAGGCAGGAGAATTGCTTGAGCCTGGGAGGCGGAGGTTACAGTGAGCCGAGATCATGCCACTGCATTCCAACCTGAGTGACAGGGCAAGACTCTGTCTCAAAAAAATGAAATAAAATAAAAATAAAAATTCTACAGAGTAGCCAAAATTATAAGAATTGTAAAATAAATATTGTAACACTTTAATTCTGAGGTATATATTCATAAATCTGGAAAGGCTTGGGAAATATATTTATTACTAATTATAAAATAATAAAAGGAGGTAAGCAGATTTTCCCAACAAAACTTAAACTATTAACTGCAATTGATTATAAACAATTAGTAAAACAAAACTTGTTGACACAGGCATGCAAAGCTTTGATGGTAACCAGAGGGTGGAGCAGAGAGAGAGAAGTGTACTGTCAAGGGCTGGCTGACAATCAAACTGCTACATGGCATTCAGGATCACCAAGAGCATGGCTGACATCAATTAAAATATAAATTAAAAGCTCTGCTGTGAAAATTATATATATCTATAAACATGAAATATAATTGTTTTTCTACATAATTTGATGAGCAATATTTGAAAAAAATCTAAATTCCTAAAACTAAACCAAAAGTTTGATTGGTTTTGATTTGCTTTTGTCTCAATAAACAGGTTGGCAATGCTAGAAACAATACATGCACATTTTTCAATTTGGTGTCTTCACCACTTGCTGATGCTGCTTTTTCTGGCTGAGTTCTTAGACTTTTAAAGAAATGGTTACTAATGCATAGCTAACAACTTATTTTTTAAATAAATTAAAAAGTAGGTGGAGAAAGATTAGAATTCTACTAATGATATTATGTCTTTTTAAAAATCAAGGAAAAGGCCGGGCGCAGTGGCTCATGCCTGTAATCCCAGCACTTTGGGAGGCTGAGGCGGGCAGATCACCTGGGGTCAAGAGTTTGAGAACAGATTAGCCAACATAGTGAAACCCCGTCTCTACTAAAAATACAAAAAATTAGCCAGGTGTGGTGGCAGGCACCTGTAATCTCAGCTACTTGGAGGCTGAGGCAGGAGAATCGCTTGAAATATAGGAGGTGGAGGTTACAGTGTGCCATTACACTCTAGCCTGGGCAACAAGAGTGAAACTCTGTATCAAAAATAAAAAATAAATAAATAAAGGAAAGGTCTGATTTCCTTCAAATCCCACACCTGGAAAGCAGACATTTTGTCACTCATAAGGAATGAGAAAGTAAATATTGTATTTTACTTAACACACCTTAGTATCCCAATTCCAACAGAAACAAATGAATTTTAAAAGTATTAAGTTGAGGCACCAGTGGTTAAGGGTGAAGGTGGACTTCTCTAGCAGGTTCTTCAGGGGATAAAAATCCTGCATGACAAACGATGAAGCTCATCATCTAACTCTGGCTCTTTTTCAATTTCTTCTTGATTGTACTTCACGGCTATAAAACAAAGATGAAAACTTATGCACTAACCAGAACCAGGATTGTCAAAACTTTATTCTAAGTTAACAGATTTTTTTAACCCCTCTCTTAAAAATCACATTAACAGCCAGTAACAATGGTTCATGTTTCTAATCCCAGCAATTTAGGGGGCTGAGGCAGGAGGATTGCTTGAGGCCAGGAATTTGAAGCCAGCCTGGGCAACATAGCAAGACCTCATCTCTACAACAAATTTAAAAATTAGCCGGGCATGGAAGCACACACCTGGAGTCCCAGCTATTTAGGAAGCTGAGACAGGAGGATTGCTTGAGCCCAGAAGTTCGAGACTATAGTGAGTTATGATGGCACCACTGTACTCCATCCTGGATGACAGAGACAGACCCCATCTCTAAAAGAAAAAAAAAATCATGTTATCAAAAAAATTTTATAATTTTCTTCATATTTTTCCTGAGAAAGATTTGCATTTAATCTTATTATAATACAAATCTGTTCAATTGTACATAAAATAATGCTGTTCTAAACAAATCTTGGCATAAAAAACATATATCTATGTCTCAGAGTATTTTTTAATTATAGTTCTAAATTGTAATTGTCTTTAGTGAGAGTTAAATATTCTAGAATATTTACCTTCAAAATCTAATTTTAATTATATATACAGTTTGAGATTCTCAAATTCAAAATTCTGAAGCCCAAAATGCTCCAAAATCCAAAACTTTTTGAGTGCCAACATGATGCTCAAAGAAAATGCTCATTTCAGATGTCTAATTTTTAGATTTGGGATTATACCTGCATTATACCAATCAAAGTGTAATGCAGGCTGGGCGTGGTGGCTCACGCCTGTAATCCCAGCACTTTAGGAGGCCAAGGCGGGGGGATCACTTGAGGTTAGGAGTTTGAGACCAGCCTGGCCAACATAGTGAAACCCTGACTCTACTAAAAATACAAAAATTAGCTGGGTGTGGTGACTCACGCCTGTTAATTCCAGCTACAAAAAAATCCGAAATCCAGAACACTTCAGGTCCCAAGCACTGTGGATAAGGAATGCTCAACCTCTACTTAAGTATATTATAAAATGTACATGCTTCATGAAAATTCATATGCGAAACAAAACTTCAAATTAGTAATAAATTTCACTAAGCCAGCTAAACCAAAGACATTTAATAACTAAAGAAATATGAAGAAGAATGGTATAAACACAAGACCAATACTTTCTAACAGAACTGAAAAGAATACTGTTTGCAACTTTCTTAGAAATAATAGGCTGGGTGCCGTGGCTCACGCCTGTAATCCCAGCACTTTGGGAGGCCAAGGCGGGTGGATCACGAGGTCAGGAGTTCAAGGCCAGCCTGACCAATATGGGGAAACCCCGTCTCTACTAAAAATACAAAAAGTAGCCAGGCATGGTGGCAGGTGCCTGTAATCCCAGCTACTCAGGAGGCTAAGGCCAGAGAATCGCTTGAACCTGGGCGGCACATGTTGCAGTGAGCCGAGATCGCACTACTGCACTCTAGCCTGGGTGACAGAGTGAGACTCTGTCTCAAAAAAAAAAAAAAAAAAGAAATAATATTCATTCATAAATGCCCAGTACTCAAAAAAAATTATAATTCCTTAATCCATAATTTCAGGCTTAGTCATTGTTTTCTGAATAATATAAATTACATTAGTTTGCTGGAAACTGTGAAATATTTCTACATTAATATCCATCATTTACTTGAGCCAAAAAAGCATTTCAAGAAATTACTCTATGTCTTCCAATTAATTCCTGATTTAACCACAGTTTACCATCTAAAAACGTTTACCCAAAAGAATGTCTTATCAGTTTCATGTCACAGATAGTAGTCATCAACAAAAGGATATTCCAAACCATTTTTCCATATTGCTTATAATTTAAGCAATAGAGATAGAGATTCTATTGCTTATAATTTAAGCAATAGAGATAGAGATTCTATTGCTTATAATTTAAGCAATAGAGATAGAGATTCTATTGCTTATAATTTAAGCAATAGAGATAGAGATTCTATTGCTTATAATTTAAGCAATAGAGATAGAGATTCTATTGCTTATAATTTAAGCAATAGAGATTCTATTCCATTTCTTAAAAAAAATGGCAAGCACTATTACTACATTGAGTGGTTTTTGTAGATTTTTTAAAACTGTATATAAGAATAACTTTTCTAAACTGCTATATTTAATTTTGGGATCCATTATTTAAGTATGTTTGGAGGAATATGCAATGATTATCTAAAAATTTATAAAATAAGGACTAAGAGTTTAAAAATTATTAAATGAAACAATGTAAACTTGTGAGGTGCTAGGGTAGCCTTTTTTTTTTTTTTTTTTTTGAGATAGAGCCTTGCTCTGTGGCTGAGGCTGGATTGCAGTGGCATGATTTCAGTTCACTGCAACCTCCACCTCCCAGGCTCAAGCAATTCTCCTGCCTCAGCCTCTTGAGTAGCTGGGACTACAGGTGTGCACCACCACACCCAGGTAATTTTTGTATTTTTAGTAGAGATGGGGTTTCACCATGTTGGCCAGCCTGGTCTTGAACTCCTAACCTCAGATGATCCACTCACCTTGGCTTCCCAAAGTGCTGGGATTATAGGCGTGAGCCACCATGCCCAGCCTAGGGTAGCTTTTAACATCATTCCTATCACACAGAGGTAGGGAAGTTGAACATTGTATTTCCCAACCTCCCTTGCAGCTAGGGTTTCAGATATGATTGGTCCAGTCCATCAGATTCACTCACTTGAGACTTTTACTCAGAGCCAAGTAACGTGGGGACAGAGGCAGGAGAGATGTATCTATTTTTGCTGGCATAAAGCATGGCAGAGGTGGTGTGGCTCTGGAACTGGCGACTGTTCAGCAGGCAGCTTCCTAATCCAGCAGGCAGCTTCTTGATTGTTCTAAAAGCAGCAGCTCCTTCAGCAGCCTACTCTTGTGACATAATTCCTAGAAGCTCAGCCTAGATCTGTTTCTTCAACCCTCCCATTGATTCTGTGATCTATATATACTCATTCATCAATTCCCTTCTGTTTAATAGCTAAAGAAGATTTCATTGCCTGTAGCCAAGAATCTTGACCTATACAGAATTTGGCAGCTAGAAGTAAGGCGCAGCAAGTCAAAGGCCCTAAATCTGGGGTTGGCTTAGTTGAGGAGGTAGGGCTTTGCGCAGTGAGACTTCTTGCCAACAGAAGTCAAGGTGAGGTTGAGACTTCCTGCCAGAGACGAAGGTGGTAGAACTTCAGAGTGCTAGCATGTGTTGGCTGCTTCTTGCCTCTTTTCAGCAAAGCCCTACAAGAGATATGTGACTTGGACTGAGATCAACAAGTCTGCAGTGATGCAAGGGAAAAATAGCTTTGCTGAGAGAATTGCTCTTTGTCTACCATATAAATTGACCAAGTCCCAAATCTGTAGCCCTGAAGAATTGAAAAAGTCAAGTAGTGCTGTACTCCAAACTGAAACATTTATAAGTAAAGGCTCTGAGGGAGCTACTAAAACTTTCTCAACCTTTTTTAAGAACCTTCCCTTAAGAATTTTCTGCCAAATAATAGGAGCCATCCTAGGGGAAGAGATCAGATTAAGACTGTTGCCATTCCACGTAAGCCTACAGTCTCAAAGGATCTCAAGGAGGTACCATTCCTGTAAGAACAAAGGGGATGAAGAGCACACAGAGGCCAGCAAGTAAATGATGATGTTCTTTGTTAAAAACAATGTATTTTACCTTGGTTAAAACTGTCCATGGAAATGACTGAAGACAACAGATCAGAAACTTACTAAATTTTTAGGAATCCACTTGGCCAAGAAACAGAACAAAACAACAACAAAAACCCAAACCTGGCCTGCAATAGCCTGTAGCTGTTACGGATCTATACTCTAATTCCCAAGCCTGCCCCTAGACTCACAATTATAGGAAGTAAACTGCTAAGGCTGCACAGCCTCCAAGAAGGGTATACTTTCCAATGCCCATTCGGATTGTGTCTGAAAATTAATGTACAATAAAAACCTCCCAGAAAGTAAAACCAAGGCCCCCTGAGGACATTAGATAAAGGAATTCCTCTCAGAAAGGTGAATCAGGGGTTGCCTGATGGGCAAACCAAGGAATATATTCATGAACTATAGCAGAGAGATTTAATTATTTTTGCCAAGTGGTACTTTCAAATTGCTATGGATCAGTGCCCACTATATTCTATTTCTCCCTCTTTCTAAAAGGTCAATTTTAGGGATCTTGGGCATGGTGGCTCACACCAGTGATCCCAGTGCTTTGGGAGGCTGAGGTGAGAAGATTGCTTGAGACCAGGAGTTTAAGACCAGCCTGAGCAACATAGCAATACTCCATCTCTACAAAAAAAATGTTTAGCCAGGCGTTCGTGGCATGTGCCTGTAGTTCTAGTTACTAGGGGGACTGAGGTGGAAGGATCACTTGAGCCCAGGAGTTCAAGGCTGCAGTAAGCTATGATCACACCACTGTACTCTAGACTGGACAACAGAGTAAGACCCTGTCTCTAAAAAATTTAAAAGGTCAGTTTTCCTGCACCTTTGCATTATGCATCTGGTGCTCTCGGGGCAGAAAACTTGTCTTTCAGTTTTTAGGTGGCCAGAACACAAGGAGCCACACCCTAACATGATGGAGGGGACTGTCTCCAGATAGCACGGTCTTTCATCTAATATGCAATAATGGGCTGGATTTCTGGTGGTTTCTCTTCAGAGAGAGAGGGGTGAGTGTTTTCTATCTTGGAAGAAGAAGGTGCACAGAATTTAGGTAGCCAACAAGGCTGGCTGAGGTTAAAATTGAAAGTTGCCTACCAAACATTCCCTCTTCCCTTCTTCCTTAGTAAAAGAATCCAACTTTTAGCTGATCACATTGCCACATGGACTTCTTAGCCTCCCTAGCAGCTAGGTGTGGCCATCAGTGTGACCCAGTTCTGGTCGAGACATAAGTTCAGGTGCTGCTGGTTCTGGAAAATGGCCTCAGGGAAGCTAACTCAAGCAGAGAAAGTCCAGTTTTCTTGCCTTCCCCACTGCCTCCAGGAGCAAACTTGAACAGTGAGAGTAAGGTAATCTGAGGATAAAAATCATGCACTGAGGATAGCAGAGCAGAAAGATAGGAACCTGGACACCACCTACTTCTAGACTTATTTTATGTAAGAAGAAAAACTCCTATTTAGTTTAAACCACTGTTATCTTTGGTTTTTCTGTTATATGTAACAGAACCTAATCTTAAATGATAAAGTATAGAGCGAAATAAAAAAGAATGAAAAATGACTTGAAGTGGTAGCAAAAGTGATTCAGGTGAAGAATTTCTAGCAGTTGAGGTTGCCAAAAATAGAAAAAAGTTACCAGGAAACATAGGGAAACACTATGGCCTTTTCAGAATTGTTAATATCAAAGAGACATTTATTGAAAGAAGGAATGATAAGCACCCATAAAAGAATATCTATGTTTACGAGTAAGTGAGAGCAATCTAATTTAAAAGCAAGAAGCAGAGTTTTCTCACTTAAATAGTTCCTAATAGTTTCACTAAATTCTGGCATAAAGCCACTTAATTAAATCATTAAAGGAGAACAAAAAAAAATAGAAGAGCCGTGTGACTGTGAGAGCAGGGAGCAGACAGTGAGTTTGTTTTCTTCCTGGTTCTGATAGACTTCAATCCTTTAATATCTGTGTCCCAAAAAAAGTGTTTTCATTTAAAAAGTATCTCCCTTTATTTCAAATATGCTTTTAAAATATTTATTGAGCAGAGAAAAAGGAAGGGAGCTAAAAAGATGAAATAGATGTTAACAGCTTTCTTCCGAGTTCTGGTGGACTTCAGACTTTAAATGTCTGTTGGAAAAAAGAAAAAAGTTCTTATTTTAAAAGTATCTTCCTTTATTCTAAATGTTCCTTCATATACAAATATACTTGTTTTAAAAAATATGCTTAGCTAATCATAGATTACAATTTTTAAAAACATATTCTCTGGTAAGATTAATATAATTAGAAGGAATTACAAATAATGTTGAAATAAATCATTTTACCATAAATATGGTTATTAAATTATACAAATGATACAGCACTTAAAATTTGCTGCTACATAAAACTTTTGGAGGTATTTTCATTTTTCTATAATCTAAATTGCTCTAATACCACAAAAAATACACAAAAAATAACATACCATCTTAATGATTTGAAATTATATTTGTAATAAATGTGGACTTCAACTGATACAATAATTTATTTTCCTAAATAATCAAACAAAATTACACACGTGGCTCAAACTTCAATTCTCCAGCTGGCCCTGATGGAGGAATTCCTTGTTGTAATTTTTTTTGTTCCATCTGCTGTATGACCTGGTGAATGGAAAATGAAAGTTAAAAGTATAACTTGATTTTCTATCATATATGTGACCTTTGACAAAGCACAACAAAGTAAATGAAAATTGTTTTCTAAAACAAAGATATTCAAACTATAAGATTTAGATTTGACCAGGTGCAGTGGCTCACGCCTATAGTCCCAACAATTTCAGAGGCCGAGGTGGGAGGATCACTTAAGGCCAGGAGTTTGAGACCAGCCTCGGCAACACAGTGAGACCTGGTCTCTACAAAAAATATTAACATTAGCCAGGAGCACTGGCATGCACCTGTAGTCCTAGCTACTGGGGAGGCTGAGATGGGAGGATCACTTGAGCCCAGGAGTTTGAGGCTGCAGTGAGCTATGATCACAGCACTATACTCCAGCCTGGGAGACAGGCTGTCTCAAAATAAAATAAAATGAAATAAAATAAAATTTAGATTAATATTCCACAAAACAGTTTTAAAGTATTAAAATTTAAAATACTATAGTACAGCTATAGCAGTGTACTACAGTACAATGAAATATGTTACAAAAACACAGGCTTTTAACAAAGCACCTAATATCTTTTTTAATGCCATAATCTTTTGACAAAATGCCACCTGATGATATTCCAGCTTCTGAGCCTCCAGTTGATCATGCTGACGTTGTAGCTCTTCTTTTTGTTTCTGAAGCTCATCTGCCTTCTTCTTAAGTTCATTTTCTTGTAAAGCAATAATATTTTCATATTCTTTTAGTTCTTCCTCTGTGAAGAACTGTTGCTGATCTAATGTCTAAAAGAAAAAAAATGAGGAAAGAATAATCTCAAAACTACAACAATAAAGTCTGATTTAGCTTTAAAATTCTATGGTTAGCAAAGTATAAAAGAGTATCTATAGGATTATGCCTTTGGAGGTAAGAAGGAAGGGGAAATAAGTAATATATATTTATGTACTCATTTGAACAAAAGGAAAAACAAGAAGAGAAACTCAGAGATTCTCTTCTGGGATTGACGACTAAAGGCAAAGAGTGAGAACTGGGTAGAAGAGGCAAAGAGAACGTGGGAAGAGAAATAAAATTTGTCATTCCCCCCAACCCTCACTGAAACACGAAATTTTAACAGCTGTCTGCACACAGAAAAGCACAAGAAGCAAACATCAGGTGAGCACTCACAGTACCTGGTTTCAACTTCATATCACCTACAAAGACATTGAGAAGGGCAAAAGAGACAGTCTTGAATCACCTATGCCACCTCTCCCCCATCCCCTCGCAGCAGACCTGCAGCACAGAGAGTCTGTGCCCTCTGGGGAGGGAGCATAGCGACTGGGGGACTTTACATTGAACTCAGTGCTGCCCTGTCACAGCAGAGAATAAAGCTGTGCTGGGCTCCACCACTGCCCATGCACAGGAGCATTTGAACCAGCCCTAGCCAGGGAGAATCACCCATCCCAGCAATGGGTACTGAATTTCCTGGCAAGCCTCACCATGCGGGCTGAAGTGCTCTGGGGTCCTAGGTAAACCTGAAAGGCAGTCTAGGAAAGGAGGACTGTAATTCCCAGGCAACTCCTAGTGCTAGGCTGGGCTTAGAGCCAGTGAACTAGGGTAGCAGGTGACCAGGGGAGATACCAGCTGGTGAGGCTAAGGGAATGCTTGTGCTACCCCTCCCCCAACCTCAGGCAGTGCAGCTTGTGGCTATGAAAGTGACTCCTTTCTTGAGGAAAGGAGAGGAAAAAGTCAAGAGGGCTTTGTTTTGCATCTTGGATACCAGCTAAGCCATAGTAGGATAGGGCACCAGGCAGAGTTGTGAGGCCCTGATTCCAGGCCCTAGCTCCCAGGTGACATTTCTAGACATACCCTGGCCCAAAAGGAAAACTGCTGCCTTAAGGGAGCAGTCCTGGCAGGCTTCATCACTTGCTGAGTAAAGAGCCCTTGGGCCCTGAATAACCAGCGGCAAGACCCAGGGAGTACGCTGTGGGTCTTGGACTCTGAGACGTGCTGGCTTCGGGGTGACCCAGCACATTCCCAGCTGTAGTGGCTATGGTGAGAGACCCCTGTTTGAGGAAAGCAAAGGTGATTTTGTCTTGCACCCTAGGTACCAGCTCGGCCACAATGGGGTAGAGCAACAAGCAGGCTTTTGGGGTCCCCGAGTCCAGGCCTTCGCTCTTGGACAGCATTTCTGGACTCGCCTTGGGCCAGAGGGGAGCCCACTTCCCTGAAGGGTAAAGGCCTGGCAGCATTTACCGCAAAGTGACAGAAAAGCCCTTGGGCTTTCAGTAAATATCAGCAGTGGCTGGCAGAACCCCATGTGGACCAGAGGTGGTGGTGGTAATTGCCACAGGGACAGGGTCCTCTGCCTGTGGAAAGAGGAGTGAAGAGCAGGAAGGCTTTTGTATCGTGGTTTGAGTGTCAGCTTAGCCGCAGTAAAATTGAACATCAGGTAAACTGCTAGGGTTTTTTACTCCATTCCCTGGCCTCCAGACACTATCTCTGGACACACCCAGGATCTGGGGGAACTCGCCACCATGAAGGAAAGGGCCTTGGGCAAGGCCCAGTACCATGTTGGCTTCAGGCCTGACCCAGCACAGTTCCATCGTGATGGCCATAACAGTACTTTGCATCACCACACCTCCAGTTCCAGGTGGCCACACCTCCAGTTCCAGGTGGCTCAGCACAGAGAGAGAGACCATTTGTTTGGAAGAAAGTAAGGGAAAAGAACAAGAGTCTCTGCCTGGTAATCTAGAGAATTCTTCCGGATCTTAACCAAGACCACCAAGGTGGTACTTTTAAGAGTCTGCAAAAATCACAGAATTACTGGACTTTGGGCCCAAGTCCCGTGGAATACCTGGAAAGCTTTCCAAAGAAGGACATGCACAAACAAGCCCAGAGTGTGAAGATTACAATAAGTATCTAACTCTTCAATGCTCCGATACCAACAAACATCTACACACATCACCACCACCCAGGAAAACATGACCTAACCAAATGAATTAAATAAGGCACCAGGTTCCAATCCTGGAGAACCAGAGATATATGTCCTGGAGAACCAGAGATATATGACCTTTCAGATACAGAATTCAAAATAGCTGTGTTGAGGAAACTCGAAGAAATTCGAGATAACACAGAGAAGGAATTCAGAATTCTATCAGATAAATTTAACAAAGAGATCAAAATAATTAGAAAGAATCAAGCAGAAATTCTAGAGTTAAAAAAATGCAACGGACATGCTGAAGAATACATCAGAGTCTCTTAAGAGCAGAACTGATCAAGCAGAAGAAAGAATTACTGAGCTTGAAGACAGGCTATTTGAAAATACAGAGGACACAAAGGAGAGAGAATGAAAAACAAAGCATGCTTACAAGATCTAGAAAACAGCCTCAAAAGGGCAAATATAGGAGTTTTATTGGCCTTAAAGAGGAGGCAGAGAAAGAGATAAGGGTAGAAAGTTTATTCAAAGGAATAATATCAAAAATATTTCAACATTCAAGTGCAAAAAGGTTATAGAACACCAAGCAGATTTAACTCACGTCACACTACCTCAAGGCATTTAATATTCAAAATACCAAAGGTCAAGTACAAAGAAAGGATCCTGGCCAGGTGTAGTGGCTCACACCTGTAATCTCAGCACTTTGGGAGGCAGAGGTGGGCAGATCACTTGAGACCAGGATTTCAAGACCAGCCTGGCCAACAAAGAAAAACCTCATCTCACCTAAAAATATAAAAATTAGCCAGATGTGGTGGCACACACCTGTAATCCCAGCTGCTCGGGAGCCTAAACCACAAGAATCACTTGAACCTGAGAGGCAGAAGTTGCAGTGAGCCAAGATCACGCCACTGCACTCCAGCCTGGGTAACAGAGCAAGACTCTGTCTCAGGTGGCAGATTTTTCAGTGGAAATCTTATAGGCCAAGAGAGACTGATATGAAATATTTGCAGTACTGACAGGAAAAAAAATTTTTACCCTAGAATAGTACATTCACTGAAAATATCCTTTAAGCATGAAGGAGAAATAAAGACCTTCTCAGATAAACAAAAACTGAGGGATTGCATCAACACCAGACCTGTCCTATAAGAAATGTGAAAGGTAGTTCTTCAATCTGAAAGAAAAGGATGTTAACGAGAACAAAGAAATCATCTGAAGGTACAAAACTCACTGGTAACAGTCACAGAAAAACAAAGAATAGTATAACACTGTAATTGTCATATATAAACTTCTCTTGACTTAAGTAAAAGACCAAACAAGGAACCGATCAAAAATAACTAAAAATAAATAAAATAATAACTACAACTTTTCAAGACAGGTAATAAAATAAGATATAAAAAGTACAGCCGGGTGCGGTGGCTCATGCCTGTAATCCCAGCACTTTGGGAGGCCGAGGCAGGCAGATCACTTGAGGTTGGGAGTTCGAGACCAGCCTGACCAACATGGAGAAACCTTGTCTCTATTAAAAATACAAAAAATTAGCCGGGTGTGGTGGCACATGCCTGTAATCCCAGCTACTCGGGAGGCTGAGGCAGGAGGATCACTTGAACCCAGGAGGTAGAGGTTGCGGTGAGCTGAGATTGCACCATTACACTCCAGCCTGGGCAACAAGAGCAAAACTCCATCTCAAAAAAAAAAAAACAAAACAGTAACAATGAGGCCGGGCACAGAGGCTCACACCTGTAATCCCAGAACTTTGGGAGGCTGAGGCGGGCGGATCACCTTAGGTTGGGAGTTCGAGACCAGCCTGACCAACATGGAGAAATCCTGTCTCTATTATAAATACAAAATTAGCTGGGCATGGTGGTGCATGACTATAATCCCAGCTATTTGGGAGGCTGAGGCATGAGAATCACTTGAACCCAGGAGGCAGAGGTTGTGGTGAGCCGAGGTTTTGCCATTGCACTCTAGCCTGGGCAACAGAGTGAAGCTCTGTCTCAAAAATAAATAAATAAATAAATAAATAAATAAATAAATAGACAAATAGACAACATGCTAGGTCACAAAACAAGTCTTATAACATTCAGCTGAGCATGGTGGCTCATGCCAGTAATCCCAGCACTTTGGGAAGCCAAGGTGGGCGGATTACTTGAGGTTGGGAGTTCAAGACTAGCCTGGCCAACATGGTGAAACCCCATCTCTACTAAAAATACAAAAGTTAGCTGGGCGTGGTGGCATGCACCTGTAATTCTAGCTACTTGGGAGGCTGAGGCACAAGAACTGCTTGAACCTGAGAGGCGAAGTTGCAGTGAGCTGACATAGTGCCACTGCCCTCTAGCCTGGGCAACAGAACAAGACTTTGTCTCAAAAAAAAAAAATTCAAAAAATAGAAATAATATCAAGCATCTTCTCTGACCACAATGGAATAAAACAACAAATAAATAATAAGAGGAATTTTGGAAACTATACAAACGTGGAAATTAAACAATATGCTCCTGAATAACCAGTGGGTCAATGAAAAAATTAAGAAGGAAATTGAAACATTTTTTGAAACAAATGATAATGGAAATACAACATACCAAAACCTGTGGGATAAAGCAAATGCAGTACTAAGAGGGAAATTTATAGTTATAATTGTCTATATCAAAAAAAGAAGAAAAATCTCAAAATAAATAACCTAATAGTGCATCTTAACTAGAAAAGCAAGAGCAAACTGAATCCAAAATTAGTAGAAGAAATGAAAAAATAAAGATCAGAGCAGAAATAAATGAATATAAAATGAAGAAAACAATACAAAAGATCAATGAAACAAAAAGTTGGTTTTTTGAAGTTAAACAAAATTGACAAACCTTTAGCCATACTAAGAGACAAAGAGTGAAAACCCAAATAAATGAAATCAGAGATGAAAAAGGAGACATTACAACTGGTACTGCAGAAATTCAATGGATCCTTAATGGCTACTATGAGCAACTATATGCCAATAAATTGGAAAATCTACAAGAAATGGACAAATTCCTAGACACATACAAACTACCAAGATTGAATTCGGAAGAAATCCAAAACCTGAACAGACCAGTAACAAGTAATGAGATCAAGGCCATAATAAAAAGTCACCCTGCAAAAAAATGCCCAGGACCCAATGGCTTCACTGCTGAATTCTACCAAACCTTTAAAGAAAAACTAATGCCAATCCTACTCAAACTATTCCAAAAACTAAAGGAGGAAGGAATACTTCCAAACTCATTTGACAAGGCTTGTACTGCCCTGATACCAAAACCAGACAAAGTCACATCAAAAAAAGAAAATTACAAGCCAATAGCTCTGGTGGATATTAATGCAAAAATACTCAACAAAATAATAGCAAACTGAGTTCAACAATACATTAAAAAGATCATACATCATGGCCAACTGGGATTTATCCCTGTGATGCAAGGATGGGTCAACATACACAAATCAATATGATATCTCATATCAACAGAATGAAGAACAAAAACCATATGATCATTTCGATTGATGCTGAAAAAGCATTTGAAAAATTCAACATCCCTTCATGATAAAAACCCTCAAAAAATGGGTATAGAAGGAACATACCTTGATATAATAAAAGGCATATATGACAGACTCACAGCTAATATCATACCGAATGGGAAAAACTGAAAGTCTTTCCTCTTAGATCTGGAACACAACAAGGATGCCGGCTTTCACCACTGTTATTCAATGTAGTACTGGAAGTCCTAGCTAGATCAATAAGACAAGAGAAAGATATAAAGGGCATCCAAACTGGAATGGAAGAAGTCAAACTATCCTTGTTTGCAGATGATATGATCTTATATTTGGGAAAAACCTAAAGACTCCACACACAAAAAAACTATTAGAACTGATAAATTTAGTAAATTTGCAGGATACAAAATCAACATACAAAAATCAGCAGCATTTCTATATGCCAACAATAAGCAATCTGAAAAAGAAATTTAAAAAGTAATCCCATTTATAATAGCCACAAATAAAATTAAATACCTAGGAATTAACCAAAGAAGTTAAGATCTCTATAATGAAAACTATAAAACACAGATGAAAGAAATTGAAGAAGACATCAAAAAATGGAAAGATATTCCATGTTCAAGGATTGAAATAATCTATGTTGTGAAAATCTCCATACTCCCCAAAGCAATCTACAAATTCAATGCAGTCCGTTATCAAAATACCCAATGACATTTTTCACAGAAATAGATAAAACAATCCTAAAATGTATGTGAAACTACAAAAGACCTAGAATAACCAAAGCAAAAAGAACAAAACTGAAGGAATCACATCATTTGACTTCAAATTATCCTACAGAACTATAGTCACCAAAACACAATCGTACTGGCATAAAAACAGACATACAGGCCCAGTGGAACAGAATAGAGAACCCAGAAACAAATCCACACACCTACCGTAAACTCGTTATTGAAAAAGGTGCCAAGAACATACATTGGGGAAAATACAATCTCTTCAATAAATGATGCTGGAAAACTGAACATCCATATGCAGAAGAATGAAGCTTCATACCTATATCTTGCCTTACACAAAAATCAAATCAAAATGGATTAAAGACTTAACTCTAAGACCTCAAACTATCAAACTACTATAAGAAAACATTGAGGAAACTCTCCAGAACATTGACCTGGACAAAAAATTCTTCAGTAATACCCATAAGCACAGACAACCAAAGCAAAAATAGACAAATTAGGTCACATCAAGTAAAAAAGCTTCTGCAGAGCAAAGCAAAAAATCAACAAAGTGAAGGGATAACCCACAGAATGAGAGAAAATATTTGCAAACCATGCGTCTGACAAGGGATAAATAACTAGAATATATAAGAGGTTCAGACAACTCTATAGGGAATTATCTAATAATCTGACAAAAATGGTCAAAAGATTTGAGTAGACATATCTCAGAAGAAGACATAAAATGGCAAACAGGCATATGAAAAAGTTCTCAACATCACTGATCATCAGAGAAACACAAATCAAAACTACAATGAGATACCATCTCACCCCAGTTAAAATGGCTTTTATCCAAAAGACAGGCAATAACAAATGTTGGCAAGGATGTGGAAAAAAGAGAACCCTCGTACACTGTTGGTAGGAATGTAAATTAATACAACCGCTATGGAGAACAGTGTGGAAGTTCCTCAAAAAATTAAAATAGAGTTAACATATGACCCAGCAATCTTAATGCAATCTTAACCCAAAAGAAAGGAAATTGGTATATCAAAGAGATATCTGTGTTTCCATGTTTGTTGTAGTACTGTTCACAATAGCTAAGATTTGGAAGCAAGCTAAGCACCCATCAACAGATGAATGGATGAAGAAAATGTGGTACTTATACACAATGGAGTATTATTTCAGCCATAAAAAAAGAATGAGATTGTCATTTGCAACACCATGGGTAGAACTGGAGGTCATTATGTTAAGTGAAATAAGCCAGGCACAGAAAGACAAATATCACGTGTTCCTACTTATCTGTGGGATCTAAAAATCAAAACAATTGAACTCATGGAGATAAAGAATAGAAGGATGGTTACCAGAGGCTAGGAAAGGTGTGGAGCTGGGGAGTGGTGGGGATAGTTAATGGGTACCAAAAAAAAAATAGAATGAATAAAACCCAGTATTTCATAGTACAACAGGGGGACTATAGTCAATAATAATTTAATTGTACATTTGAAAATAACTAAAAGAGTATAATTGGATTGTTTGTAACACAAAGGATAAACGGTTGAGGGGATGGATACCCAATTTTCCATTATGTGATTATTACACATCACATGCCGCTACCAAAATATCTAAGTACCCCATAAGTATATATACATACTATGTATGCACACACAACAAATTTCACTTATTAAAAAAATAAAGAAAAAACTTGTCTGAATACACCTTCTTTGTATAGATTCAATTTGTGGAAACGTGTTAATGTTTCACATACTCAAGAAAAGAAAATTAAAATCCACAAGACAGGAAAATCCTAAAACTTGAATAGAAAAACAGAAGTAAATAAATAGTACTTTTATTTTAAATGAATAAGATAACCCACAGAACGGGGAGGGAAAAAATGAACTAACCCAAGTAATTTTTGATCATAGTATTTGTACAATATGCCCTCACGTTAAAAATAACAACAACAAAATCTTTTTTATTTTTTTGAGGCGGAGTCTTGCTCTGTCATCCAGGCTGGAGTGCTGGGGTGCAATCTCAACTCACTGCAACCTCCGTCTCCCAGGTTCAAGTGATTCTCCTGCCTCAGCCTCCCGAGTAGCTGGGATTACAGGAGTGCACCACTACTCCCGGCTAATTTTTGTATTTTTAATAGAGACAGCATTTCACCATGTTGGCCAGGTCTGATATCAGGTGATCCTCCCACCTCGGCCTCCCAAAGTGCTGAGATTACAGGCATGAGCTACTGTACTGGCCCCAACAACAACAAAATCTAAACAAAATTTAAACTCTTATTTTACAGAGGCATGGATTAGTATTCTGAAACTTCTTGTACATTCTAGGATTGAGTGAATAAATGAAATATTTTTAAGGAAAAGGGAGTTAGGTTTTGCATAAAGTATGGCAAAAGATAGAATGCTAAGTTGAAATCAAAGTTGTGGCACATATGTTCATTGCAGCACTACTCTCAATAGCAAAGACATAGAATCAACCTAAATGCCCAACCTAAGTGAGTAGATAAAGAAATGTGGTACATATACACCATGGAATACTATGCAGCCATAAAAAAGAATGAGATCATGTCCCCTGCAGGAGCATGGATGAAGCTGGAGGCCAGTATCTTTAGCAAACTAATGCAGAAACAGAAAACCAAATACTGCATGTTCTCACTTATAAGTGGGAGGTAAATGATGAGAACACATGGACATATAGCGAGGAACAACACAAACTGGGGCCTATAGGAGGATAGAGGACAGGAGGAGGAGGATCAGGAAAAATAACTAATGGGTATGATGGCTTAATACCTGGGTAATAAAATAATCTGTAAAACAAAACCCCATGACACAAGTTTATATATATAAACTATATAATAAACCTGCAAATGTACCCCTGAACTTTAAAAAATTAAAATGAAACAAAAAGAAATCAAGAGTTGTTGGATTGCAACTGGAGATATCAGTGTAAATTCATGAGTTTTAATATATATTGATAGATACGTAGAAATGAATATTAATGTGTATAGGTGTGTATATGTGTGTATGTGTGCACGTATGTGTGTACACATCTATATTATATACATATTCTTTTAATTCCCCAGCTCTGTCATCTGACAAGACATTGGAAGCAATGACACTACAGTAGCAAGGGGAACATCCAGGGCCCAGATCTTGGTCTGCAGGGCTCCTCAGAAAAATGGGTCATTCTGGGTTGGGTCAGGGAAAGGATAAGGTAAGCCTTGAACATCCTGATTGACACTAAAAGTAAGGAAGTCCCCCAAAGAATGATTCGGACATGTCAGAAGGACACAAAAGCCAGTCTGAAGAAACTCTCACCGGCCAAGTCTGGGACAATTTGAGTATGGAAATATGATGGTAAAGATTAGAGCTTATTGAATAAAAGAAGCCACGAGTCTACACTGATATAAGTAGAAGGTCAAGGGGAAGGAACAGTTTTTCATTACAGTAGAAAGCCAGCTAACAAATGTAGAAGGGATGATCAAGTTAGAAAATCTCCATTTGTCAACCATCACAGTAATAACTCTAGCTAGAATCATCAATGGACATGAATAATAATACATTCACATATTCTCGAAGTATTAAAAAATTTTTTTTTTTTTACTTTTAGAGACAGGGTCTCATTACATTGCCCAGACTGGTCTCAAACTCCTGGGCTCAAGTGGTCCTCCTGCCTCCTAAGTAGCTGGGCCTACAGGTAGGCACCACCATGCCCAGCTCTGATATGTTTAAAGAGTGAACACGTTTTTAATGGTGGAAATATAAATTGGTGTAAGTCTTTTGAAAAGCAATTTTGCAAAAGAATTCGCCCTTCTCTCTCCCTCTACTTATATCAGTGTAGACTCGTGGCTTCTTGTTTTATTCAATAAGCTCTAATCCTTATCATCATTATTTCCACGCTCAAATTGTCCCAGATTTGGCCAGTGAGATTTTCTTCAAACTGGCTTTTGTGTCTTTGTGACATATCTGTATCATTCTTTAGGGACTTCCTTACTTTCAGTATATCAAGATGTTCAAGCCTTAAAAACAGCCTTAAAAGATA
This sequence comes from Pongo abelii, assembly GCF_028885655.2. Classification (NCBI taxonomy): domain Eukaryota; kingdom Metazoa; phylum Chordata; class Mammalia; order Primates; family Hominidae; genus Pongo; species Pongo abelii. Next base: position 59,907,114 of record NC_071994.2, read on the forward strand.
TTCCCTGGGTCCTGGTAATGCTACATTGAGAATCTACCCTATAAAACCACTCTAATCCCATAAAAAGCTTTATATAAAAATGTATTTGTAGCAGCATTTTCTTTTTAAAATAGCAGTAAAAAATGAAATAATCTAAATGTCAAACCCTAAAAAAATGTTTATATACCTCCATAGCTTTTAAAATAAGGCTTACAAATATTATGTGAAAATACTTTTGATATAATGTTGAATGAATTTTTTTTTTTTAAAGCTGACTTCTGTCTGGGCACGGTGACTCACATATGTAATCCCAGTACTTTGGGAGGCCAAGGCAGGCAGATTGCTTGAGCTCAGGAGTTCAAGACCAGCCTGGGCAACATGACAAGATCCTGCCTCTACTAAAAATACAAAAAAAAGATCCAGGCATGGTGGTGCATGCCTGTGGTCTCAGCTACTCAGGAGGCTGAGGTGGGAGGATCACTTGAGCCCGGGCAGGTTGAGGGGGATGGGGGCAGAGGTTGCACTGAGCCGAGATCACGTCACTATACTCCAGCCTGGGTAACAGAGCAAGACCCTGTCTTTATGTTTCTTAAAATTATTTAAAAAAAAAAAAAAAAAAAAAAAAAAGCTGACTTCTTTCCAGGCACAGTGGCTCACACATTTTGGGAGGCTGAGGCAGGAGGATTCCTTGAGCCCAGGAGTTCGGGACCAGCCTGGGCAATACAGTGAGACCTGGTCTGTATTTATAAAATAAAAAAACAAAAACTGACTTCTGATTCTCTCACTATGGTGGGCTAGACAAGATACTTTTTAAAATGCAAAAGGTAAAATAATAACTTTACATCAAAAAATCTGGTAGACACCAACCTTAACAAAATGATCAAAGCTACCATTACCAGTTATGGAGATCATCAACATGTGCCTTCTAATAGGATACACTGAGCATCTCTTCTGTGGTATTCAAGGGACATTGTATAACATAATAGTCTATAGTCTGTCCTCTTGATTGTTTCAGATTGAAGGAGACTAGAAAGACATTACAACTGAATTCAATGTATCATCTTGGATTTTCTTTTGTTATAAAGGATATTATTGGGAAAATTGACAAAATCTCACTAAGTCTAGAGATTGGAGAAGAGTATCATATGTGTAGTATTGATAATTTTACTATGATTATATAAGGTAAATCCTTGTTTGCAAGAAATATACACTCAAGTATTTTAGATTAAAGTGGCATGATGTGTAATTTACTCTTAAGCAATTCAAAACTTTATATATATGTACACATACACATATGTTTATATATACATACATATACATACGTATATACATTACAACATAATTATATGTTTTATATACACACACATAGAGACTAAAAATAGGAGAGAAAAAGAAAGATAAAGCAAATGTAGTTAAATCTGGTTGAAATGTATTCAGGGATTTCCTGTCTATTCCTGCAACTCTTGTAAATCTGAAATTATGTCAAAATTTTAAAAGTATATAATTATCTATTGATCTTCTAGTCTACCAGATGCACTAAAGGGAATGTAGATTCAAATAATCTTAGCATTCTTCTTCTTCACCAAAGTCAAGAAACATTTCAAATGTTAGACAAAAACCCAATACAAAAAGAGGCTGACTTTTCTGATGTCAAACTAAAGGGGCCAACTGTCCCAATTTGCCCAGAAATGTCTGGCTTTAGCAATGAAAAGTTCCACATCCTTGGAAATTCCTTAGTCCTGGGTAAACTAGAATAGCTGTTCACCCTTTCTCAAACTATTTTCTGGACAATTAAAATTTTAATTTAAATGGTAATATTTTCAGTTTTTATGTAGAAAAAGACTATGTTCTTTCTTCCATCCATTTTGGTTGGTGCCTCTCAACTATTCTTATCAAGTTGTCTACGCATTCATTTATACACAGTTGACTGTGTTACAAGTTGATATACTTTTCTGGAGCAGTTTGCCAAGATATACTGAGAAATTTTAAAAATTGTTCATAAATCTTAAGAACAGTTCCATTCCTGGGAGTTAATCCCAGGGAAATCATTATAGATTGCCCAAAAATGTGTGAAGAAACGAATAGTCATCATAGTGTCATTACAGTAAAATACTGGAATTTACCCAAAATGTCTAAATCTGGAGAAATGGATATATAAATTATGCTACAGCCATATAACTGCATGTTAGGTAGTCATTTTAAAAATCACGTTTTTGAAGAATGACATTAAAAGATGTTTGTGAAATATTGTTAAATTTTTAAAAAGTATTTCATCAACATACAAAGTCATTTATACAGTATGAAGCCATTTTAAAAAATACATAAATATGACTGGCCTGGCATGGTGGCTCATGCCTATAATCCCAGCACTTTGGGAGGCCGAGGTGGGTGAATCACGAGGTCAGGAGTTCAAGACCAGGCTGGCCAACATGGTGAAACCCCATCTCTACTAAAAATACAAAAATTAGCCGGGCGTGGTGGTGGGCACCTGTAATCCCAGCTACTCAGGAGGCTGAGGCAGAGAATTGCTTGAATCTGGGAGGCGGAGGTTGCAGTGAGCCAAGGTCATGCCACTGCACTCCAGCTTGGGCAACACAGCAAGACTCTGTCTCAAAAAAACAAAAAAAACAAAAACCAAAAAGCAAACAAACAACAATAAAAAAACACATAAATATGAATATATGTATATACGTGAATTTAAAATGAGACAATACATTGTTTACATACTGTATGCTGTATGTGCATATACTATATATACAAACTGCATACTATTCCAAATTAACATAATACGATGCATAATTCAAGAATCTACCTCTGAGTAGTAAAATTATAGGTGAATTCTAATTTATTCTTTCAATATATCTATATTTCTAATTTTCAATAACTAATCCTATTTTATACTTTGAAAAAAAGCATAATTTTTAAAAGACTTCTAATTTTATGCAGTATGATTATAAACAAGAAATAAATTGCTACAAGCTTTCCAAGAAATCAAGTTCATTATTTTATAGTGACATTTATATAAAAATCCCAAGATAGTAAGACTATACATGCAAACATAATGGGGAATAAAAGTTAAAAGTAGAATAGACTGATGTAGAATTTGTTGAACCATACATCTCATTTAGAGTAGGTTCTATTACCTCCCAGCTATCTGGCTCCAAGAATTCTTTTTTTTCTGTGGCTTTCAAAAACTCCTCCAGAGTCACCAATCTGTCTTTGTTAGTATCAACCTGATTAAAACAAAATGTATACAGAATATAAAGTAAATCTTTCTCATATTATTTAGACACTGTCAACTGTCTTGTAATAGATGCCACTACACAAACATACAGCAATTAGGACTCACCTAACTTCCACAGCAACTGGAGGAAAAAAATAAAAAACAGAGCACTCAACATTATACTAGAATTACAAAATAAATATCTTTCTCTTCTATATAATTCAAATTGGAAAATATGAGATATCTATATACCTAATGACCACAAAACCATTAAGTTTCAGTCAGCTGATCTGAGTGGTTAGGTGACTGGTACTGTCTTCCTCCTTTACCGTAATATGTATAACCCCTCTTGAAGCCAAGTTCTTGGGTAAGAAAAAGAACCATTCCAGGAAGAGGATGGTTTTAGCCAAGAGTAAAGGAGGTTAAATTAAAATGCTCTCAACATTGTTTCTTAAAAAAAACACAATTACCAAAATCAGAACTAAAGCTGGCAACCTCTCCAAATCCTCTTGTACAGCTGTTACAGCCTGTGGCAAATTTCGTTACAAAGGTGTACTCTATAATGGTCAAAGAAATTCACTTGATAGTTGGGATGTCAGCAGTCAACAGAGATCCCAATTTAGCATTTACAGCTCAAAAATTCAGATGAAAGTTACTGAAGCAAAATAGTGGGATTCAGTTACCCTGCATATGATGCCTACATCAGAGTTTTTGGCTTAGAGGGAGGAGAGGCAGAGCAAGAACTGCAGAGAAAGGCAAATATTTAAATGAGGGTAGTCATTAGATGGACCATGGACATTTGAGCACAGACTCAGTGGAAGTAAAACCTTGTGATGATCTAGAAAAGGGGTATTCCAGAAAAAAGAAATATTAAGTTCAAATGCCCTAAAATGCGAACAAGCTTGATGAGAGGTAAACATCAGAAGGCCAGAGGAGAGAGTCACAGAGAGTAAGGCAAGGATGAAGTCACAAATCTTTTGGAAATAGGAGGGATTTGGGATCATATTACAAGGGAAATTGCAAGCCACTGAAGTATTTCCGTGCAAGAGAGCACATGACCTGATTTATGCTTTTAAGAGCTTACTCTGCCGACTTATGAAGAAGTGTCTGCAGTGGGGTAAGGAATAGAAGCAGAGATGCCAGTTAGGAGACTTGCTTGGACTTGATTGGTATTAAATAGTAGTGGAAGTGGGGGGAAGTGGTCAAATTCTGGGTCTGTTTGAAAGATAGATCAAATAGAACTTATAGAGGAAATGCAGGATGTGAGGAAAGAAGGATGACAGCCTGAGCAACTAGATGAATTATGATTCATTTGTTGAAATGAAAAAGGCTGAGGAAGGAACAGATCTGGGTTTGAAGAAGAAGTGAGTTAAACACAAGGAGAACTGTCAAGCAGATACAACCCTAGAACTCAGAGAAAGGAGACAGCTGAAGATAAAAATGTTGAACTCACCAGCATACATGCAGATATAGAGCATATATAGAGACATGGGGCTCCACACTATCACTTAAGGAGAGAACGAAGCCAGAAAGGAGAACACGGCCAAGGCATAGGCCCAGGGCAATGCAACATGTAGAACTTGGAAAGAGAAGGAAGAGCCAGCAAAGAAGAGAGAGTGAGGTATGAGGAAATTGAGGAGGGGTGGTTTCCTAAAAGCCAAGTGAAGAAAGCATTTCGAGAAAGAGGGAGGCATCAACTGTATCAGCACAGATTAAGGCGAAAAGCAAAAGTGAAGAATTAACAGGAAGAGGAAGAATAGACAACTCTTTGAAGAGAAACAAAGAAATGAGGCAGTAACCAGAGGTTGTTTTTTGTTTTTGTTTTTCAGTACTGAAAAAAGGGTTTGCTTTGGTTTGGTTTTGAGATGGAATCTTACTGTGTCACCCAGGCTGGAGTACAGTGGTGTAATCTTGGCTCACCGCAAACTCTGCCTCCTGGGTTCAAGCGATTCTCATGCCTCAGCCTCCTGAGTAGCTGGGATTGTAGGTATGCACTACCACACCCAGCTAATCTTTGTATTTTTAGTAGACACGGGGTTTCACCATGTTTACCAGGCTGGTCTCAAACTTCTGACCTCAAGAGATCCACCTGCCACGGCCTCCCCAAGTGCTGGGATTATAGGCATGAGCTACCGTGCCCAGCCCAAAAAAAAAAGTTTTATACCTGATATGCAGTAGCATCTTTATCTTTTAGAATATTTTAAAGTAGTTACAAATTATTTTATTCATACTAAAGGCATCTAGTATAATAATCCGGATCAAAAATGCAAACTTCAGCCTGGGCAACATAGCAAGACCTTGTGTCTCCAAAAATTAAAAAGTTAGCTGGCAGCCTGGGCAACGTGGCAAAGACATGCTGTCTCTTAAAAAAAAAAAAAAAAAAATCGGCCTCGTGCGGTGGCTCATGCCTGTAATCCCAGCCAGCTCTTTGGGAGGCTGAGGTGGGTGGATCACTTGAGGTCAGGAGTTTAAGACCAGCCTGGCAAACATGGTGAAACCCCATCTCTACTAAAAATACAAAAATCAGCCAGGCGTGGTGGTGCATGCCTGTAATCCCAGCTACTCAGGAGGCTGAGGCAAGAGAATCACTTGAACCCAGGAGGCGGAGGTTGCAGTGAGCCAAGATTGCACCACTGCACTCCAGCCTGGGTGACAGAGTGAGTCTGTGTCTCAAAAACAAACAAAAAAGGCCAGTGGCTCACGCCTGTAATCCCACCTATAATCCCAGCACTTTGGGAGGCCAAGGCGGATGGATCACCTGAGGTCAGGAGTTCAAGACCAGCCTGGCCAACATGCTGAAACCCTGTCTCTACTAAAAATAAAAAATTGGCTAGGTGTAGTGGTGGGTGCCTGTAATCCCTGCTACTCAGGAGGCTGAGGCAGGAGAATCACTTGAACCTGGGAGGCGGAGGTTGCAGTGAGCCGAGATTGTGCCATTGCACTCCAATGTGGGTGACAAGAGTGAGACTCCATCTCAAAAAAAAAAAAAAAAAATTAGCTAGGCATGGTGGCTCCAGCTTGTGGTCCCTCCTCAGTCTCAGGAGGCTGAGACCAAAGGACTGCTTGAGCCCAGGAGGTTGAGGCTGCAGGGAGCCATGATTGCACCACTGCACTCCAGCCTGGGCAACAGAGTAAGACCCTGTCTCAAAAAAAAAAAAAAAAAAAAAAACGCAAACTCCATTTAAATACAAATTCTGTATATTTTCCATCTTAAAGTAAGATTTATTGCAAGAATTAAATAATACATAGAAATAATATATTATCTTAAACTTTTAAAACATACCTCATTCATTACATGTTCCCTCATTCTAAGCCTTTCTTCTTCCATTTCTACCATATCATCCTCTTCATTTTTAGGGTCATATACTTTCTCCAACTACAAAGAAAAATTTTAAATGAACATGAAAGGAAAAAAAGTAACAAGAAAAAAAGAGAGAGAACAAGAATACTGAATACTTAATAAACTCCTTTACCTCTTTAGTAAATAGGGCTTCTAATTCTTGTTCATCCAGGAATCCATCACTATTAACATCTAAAGTTTAAAAGTTACAAATGCAAAAATAGATTTTAATACCTTATAAAATAATTAAAATACAATGATTTATAAAGGGTTTCCAAAAATAGTACTGATGTGAAGCATCAATAGACTGCAGAAAAGCATTTATTCTTTTTCATGAAGCTTTAGATCAGCTGAACTGATAAATATGCTATATTTATTTGTAATTCGTAATCATTTGTGAGGAAAGCATATCTTTACCATTTTTTTCCAAAAATATAAAGTATAGCAATATTCTATAAGAGTAGAAGTAAAATGTAATATTATAGTATAAAGCCTATTAGATATAACCTAGCTAGTCACAGTTTAGTTTTCACTTAACAGAGAACTTTGCAGTAATTCATAGACTCAACAGTAAAAGCCAGTATAAAGACAGAGCTACTGATGTAAAACATTTTATACTGCAGGTAAGCAATAAAGACTATCGTATTACCCTAGAAAAACTCTAACCATTTACTCTCACTAGAACTCAATAGCAGACCTTGGCAGAAATCAATTAAGAGGAAAGCAAATATTTTTTCAAACAGCAGATATAAATATTAATGTTTGTATCAAATCATTACCATGTAACTTGAAAAATGTCTTGGGGTCAAAGTCATTAGGATCCAATCCATCAGTCTCTTCCCATACCTCTTTTAGTTGATCTTTGCTTCCCTGTGAACGAATTTTAAAAAATTGCTCAAAACAAAATATAATCTATCTGTACAGACGCAAAATATAAATTTGAGGAACTTGGCAGAAGAATCAAGATTTAAGTACTAATAACACAATAAAAATCCACTGATACAAAGAAGTATCTTTATCTAAAAATGGTTTCATAAAGTCACAATCCTTACTGGGTGATTAACTTTAGGGTGATTTTCATGCTTTTTCTTCATTTCTTCAAATTTAGACTCTTCTTCTTTTCTCTTTTCTTCATTCAATGTTTTTAAATATTCTCTCCTTTCATGTTCCTTCATCATTTCATATTTTTTAAATTCTTCATGTCGAGTCTTGTCATAGTGTTCCAGATCACTTGTTGCCTGAAATGCAATAATGCATTCAAGTTAAATAAAAACATTCATTTGAAAAATGTAAATAAAGCCATTCTTGAATATAGCATACTCTTGAACAGAAGTGGTACAGGAGGGCAAAAACATACTGGACTCCTCTTTTTAAATTCTACCATTTAATTTTAGTCAAGTTTTTTCTTTTTTTTTTTTTGAGACGGAGTTTCACCCATCACCCAGGCTGGAGTGCAGTGGCACGATTTTGGCTCACTGCCACCTCTGCCTCTTGGTTCATGCGATTATCCCATCTCAGCCTCCTGAGGCCTCTCGAGTAGCTGGGATTACAGGTGCTCACCACCACCCCCGGCTAATATTTGTATTTTAAGTAGAGACAGGGTTTCACCATGTTGGCCAGGCTGGTCTTGAACTGCTGACCTTGGGTGATCCACCCACCTCGGCCTCCCAAAGTGCTGGGATTACAGGCATGAGCCACCATGCCCAGCAATTTTAGTCATTATTATTACCAGAGAGTATTCAAAGAAACTAAAAGTTCAAAGCTAGCCCCAACTTTAGGAAACTCCTCATAAGCAAGTAATATATAAGTTGATTTAAAAAAAAAAAAGAAGAAGAAAGGAACTACATCAAATCTAGACAGTACAGAAAACTAAAATGGCTTCTAACCATTTAACTAATCGAATACCTGCCAGGTTAGAACTAGTTCCATTCACACATAATGTGAGAGGTCCATAAACTCTTATCTAAAATCCCTGAGGCCAGATGTGCTTCAGAATTTTCTACCTTAAAGAAAGGGAATATGGTACATATGCCATATTATGGAATATCCCTGTAGTATCTGTAATCAAACAGACTAGTATTTCTTAAGCAAAATCTATAAATATCACACTAAGTAGGTTAAATAAAAACTGTAAATGGTTTTACTATAATTGGTTCATTCAGGCCAGGTTTCAGTTTTTACAGCTTTTGGATTTAGGAATTGTGGATAAGGGATTTTAGACCTGTATGTACATATTAATATCTGTATTAATAAGGGTTAAGCTACCTCCCTTTAAAGATCTTCTACAGAATATATAAAAGTTATATTTCCATTTCATTGGGTTTACTTGTCAAATTACAAAACCTCAAAGGCACAATAAAGACAAAACTTTTTGGAATTATTCTCACCGCTTTGATTAGCATATCTAAATCTGTGGATTCAAACTTGTCAGGATTCAGGTGGTTTAGGTGATCAAATTGTTTTAGAAGAGCTTGGTGGTCCATGCCTATATCTGAAAGAAAATGAGAAAACTGTAAATGATCAATTTCTAGAAGCTAGAAACATTATAATAATTATACATAAGAAAAAGATTTCATATTTATTCCTATAGGATTTTATAAGGAAATCCAAAGTTTTAGCATAAAGACATATTTACTTTACGAATACTGCATGTGTTATTCTAGATAAAGGTAGTGTCCTTGAACCTAGAGTGGAATGCAATTTAACATGTATATTTTTAAAAATTCTCTCTCATTTTTTTTTTGAGACATGGTCTGCTCTGTCACCCAAGCCGGAGAGCAATGGTGCAATCATGGATCACTGCATCCTTGACCTCCTGGGCTCAAGCAATCCTCCCACCTCAGCTTCCTAAGTAGCTAGGACAACAGGTGTGCACCACTATGCCTGGCTAATTTCTTTTTTTTTAATTTTTGGTAGAGACAGGGTCTCACCATATTGCCCAGGCTGGTGTTGAATTTCTGGCCTCAAATGATCCTCCCACCTCAGCCTCTCAAAGTGCTGGCATTACAGGCATTGAGCCACTATGCCTGGCCTTATGCATATTTTAATGTTGTATCTAAAACGACTAGACGACTATCAGCACAATAACAAACCCTTTTTAATTATCTTAAAACTACTAAATATCCTGCTTTTAATTAAACTCTAATACAGTATCCTTATCAAAGGTTTAAGTAGAATTTCTAAAAATAATTGCTCTAAAGCTTACGTGAAAGAATTCCTTGTATATTGCTCCAATGGATCACTTATGAAACAATAAAAATCTAACTTAGGTAAATTCCTTTTAATTATGACATATTTTTAAGGAAATATCAATTTTTTTAACTTTTAAAAAACAAGTTACAATTTACTATAGTGAAATGGGTGAAGTGATACTGGATTGTTTCAGTTGTATTACATAGTGGACACATGTAATAGGTACACAGTGGATATACATACAAGACAGCTCACCAGAAACAACCCAATAGGAGCCCTTATAGAATTGAGCAAAATGGGTACATTGTCGAAGTTGTTGGAAATCAGCTCTCATTTAGGAAGAAGGAATATACAAATATGGAATGGTGAAAGGCAAGAAAGAAATTGCTAGAGATGAATGGGAATTAGCGCTATCTGTGTGAACTCAGCATTTCTAAAATATGTACATTTAACATGTATATGCACGTTTCACATGTATATGATATATATGTGTGTATATATGTGTCTATGTGTATAGACATGCATATTTCCTAGATCCATGCAATTAAGGTGCCAAGAAAATACACTCCAGTAGCAAGGAGCATACCTAGTGCCAGCTCTTGATCTAAAATATAGTTGCCCCTTAAGAAAAACCAGTGCTCCTCAGAGAAATGGCTCATTCCAGAGCTGGGGCAAGGTAGGTACAAGTTGATCCTGGAACATATTGTTATGCCAGAAAGTGAAGAACTGCTAAATCTGGTTCAAACAAGTTTTCGCTGAATTCTAAGTATGGCACTGTACTAACAGTTCTATTTATGAAGAAAATACTTGTTTTAAGACTTAGCCCTAAAAAAAATGACCAGACAGTGAAATATATAAAAAGACCCTTAACCTCACTCAAAATAAGAGAAATACATATTAAAACTGCACTGCTATACTATCTAACAGAATGGAAAACTCCTAAAGTTTGATGACACATGCCATTAGTAAGCCTGTGAGGAATTATTGCTGGTGGGTATGTGTATTGATACAACCTCTATGGAGGCAAATGTGGCAATATCTATCAAAATTACAAATATATATAATTTGATTTGGCAATTCCACTGTGGGGAAATTATCCTAAAGATAATCTTATAGGGATACACAGTGACATATGTAAAAGATAGTTCACTAGAAATAACCTAAATGTCAATTGACAGGGGCCTGGCTAAATAAATTATAGTATATCCATATAATGGAGTTCTATGCAGCTGTAAAAAACAAAAAAAAAAGAGAGATGGTCTCTATGTACTAATACAGAAAGATATTCAAAATATATTATTAATTGAAAAACAATGCACAAAAATGTGTATTTCCTTTTGCATAAAAAGAAACGGACAATAAAAACATTGTATTTGTATTTGCTTATATATAAAGAAACTCAAGAGTCAGGCATAGTGGCTCATGCCTATAATCCCAGCACTTTGGGAGGCTGAGGCAGGAGGACCACTTGAGGCCAGGAACAGGAGTTCAAGACCAGCCTGGACAACATAGCAAAACGTCATCTCAATTTAACTTAAAAAAAAACAAATAGATAAACCCAAGGAGGATGGTGTTAGGGGACATTGGGAACTGACAGGATACAAAAATATCAGGTAGATTTTTGTTCTATATTTTCTACATTTGTACCACGTGAATGGGCCAGGCACGGGCTCATGCCTGTAAACCCAGCACTTTGGGAGCCTGAGGCAGGTGGATCACTTGAGCTCAGGAGTTCAAGACCAGCCTGGGCAACATAGCCAGACTCCATTTCAATTAAAAAAAAAAAAAAACTGCCTACTTTAAAAATTACCCCCCTCCCTAAAATTAAGACTGTTTAAGCCCTTCCTCAAATTATCAGATATTTCAATTCATACTGAACCAATGAGAAAATAATATTCCTTAGTTTCTAAGTTACATCAGACTGTTTCCTTTTTTTTTTTTGAGACGGAGTCTCACTCTGTCACCCAGGCTGGGGCACAGTGGCGTGATCTCGGCTCACTGCAACCTCCGCCTCCCGTGTTCAAGCGATTCTCCTTCTTCGGCCTCCCAAGTAGCTACCAGCACATGCCACCACATCTGGCTATTTTTTTGTATTTTTAGTAGAGACAGGGTTTCGCCATGTTGGCCAGGCTGGTCTCGAACTCCTGACCTCAGGTGATCCACCCACCTTGGCCTCCCAAAGTGCTGGGATTACAGGAGTGAGCCACCACGCCCAGCCTAGACTGTTTTCTTTATGCAATGAAATTCAGTACCCATCTTGGAATGAAGAGGATACTGTTAAGACTGAGGGGATGGAAGTTGTCCCAGGGAGAGAAATCTCCACACATCTCAGGCCTGGCTTCAAGTATGGAATTACCTTGCATGCCTGACTACCCCAAGTAGCATGGCATGACTCAATTTACTTCTCATTGATATCCTTAATTTCAGGATGATGAGTATTTGGTATTTGTTTTCTAAGACTATATGTTTAAAATGTAGATTATTATACTCTTTCCCAGAGCCAGAATCTCTGGAGGTGAGATCTAGTAATCTACATTTCTAACAAGATTTCTAGGAGATTCTCATGCAATCTGAAGTTTTAGAACCACTATTCCAAGAGTTAAATGTTCAGATGTTTATTAATGACAACAAACCACCCAGATAACCAACCTATGGGAGGATATCACAAGGACACATGAACCAGCTTGAAAGATCTTCCACTGGCTAAATCTACTCCTTGATTTTGACTCATAATTAGAAAGCTCATTCCAAGATAATACAGGAAATTCACCTGTACTGTCACATAGTACTTTTATGATTTTATTTTCTACATTTAAATCTTTAATTTATTTACAATTATTCTGATAAAGGATATAAGAAATATGGTTTTAACTATATCTTGTCCAAATGGCTAGCAAGTTATACCAACACTACTTAGTTAAAAATTTGTTGGGTGTGGTGGCATACACCTATAATCCCTGCACTTTAGGAAGCCAAGGCAGAAGGATCATTTGAGGCCAGGAGTTCCCTCAAACCAGCCTGGGGAACACAGTGAGACTTTGTCTCTCCAAAAAAAAAGAAAATTAGCCAGGCATGGTGGCACACTCCTGTAGTCCTAGCTACTCAGGAGGCTGAAGTGTGAGAATCTCTTGAGCCCAGGAGTCTGAGGCTGCAATGAGCTATGATTGCATCACTGCACTCCAACCTGGGCAGTGATGACCTGTCTAAAAAAAATAAATTAATAATAAAAAAAATAAAAACCTATCTTTATCCCACTAATAATGAGATACCAGCTTTATATTAAACTAAATTATGTTGTGTATTTAACTCTACTTCTGGAATGTCTGTTGTGTTTCACTGGTCTTTCTACTTTTCTGCCTAAGCCATACAGTTTTAATGACTGAGGCTTAGTGACATAATTTAAGATTTAATATTAAAGATTTAATAGATATTAAAGATTCAATTTCTAATATCTAGTCCTTTATTGTTCTTTTTCAGAGGTATCTAAGTTTTCTTACTTGTGTTCTTTTTCTTTTCTTTTCTTTTGAGACACAGTCTCACTCTGTCACCCAGGCTGGAGTGCAATAGTGTGATCTCAGCTCACTGCAACCTCTGCCTCCCGGGTTCAAGTGATTCTCCTGCCTCAGCCTCCTGTGTAGCTGGGATTACAGGCATGTGCTACCATGCCCAGCTAATTTTTGTATTTTTAGTAGAGACAGGGTTCTGCCATGTTGGCGAAACTGGTCTTGAACTCCTGACCTCAGGTGATCCGCCCACCTTAGCTTCCCAAAGGGCTGGGATTACAGGCGTGAGCCACCATGCCTGGCCTACTCGTGTCCTTTTTCATATGCACTTTAAAAAATTCACTTGGCTAGTGCCAGAAAAATAAAAGTATATATTTTTATTTGGATTATGTTTAAATTATATATTAATCTAGAGAAAACTGACGTGTTTATAACACTGAGCCTTTGTATCAAAAAGTTATTGTGTCTTCCCACTTATTCAAGTATACTTTTGCATCCTTCATGAGTATTTTAAAGTTTTTGTCTGTCAGTTTTGCACATTTCTGAGTCGGTTTATTCTGGACATTTTATCTTTGTTGCTATTGTAAATGGAGTCCTTTTCTTCCATTCTGTCTTCTAACGGGCTGTTACGTACATATGGAAAATATTGATTTCTACGGATTAAGTTTACCATACTTTTCCTATTGAGGGGCTCTATTTTCCTATTGTTTATAGTAAATTTTTCCATTAATTATTTTGGGTGTTCCATATATATATAAACATCACATCATCTGTGAAAAAAGATGGTTTTATCACCTCCTTTCCAATTACTTTACCTCCAAATTTTTTTTATTTGTATAAATGTTTTGGCTAGGTCAGGCACGGTGGCTAATGCCTGTAATCCCAGCATTTTGGGAGGCCAAGGCAGGTGGATCATCTGAGGTCAGGAGTTCGAGACCAGCCTGACCAACATGGTGAAACACTGTCTCTACTGAAAATTAAAAATTAGCCGGGAGTGGTGGCAGGCACCTGTAATCCCAATTACTCAGGAGGCTGAGGCAGGAGAAGCCCTTGAACCCAGGAGGCAGAGGTTGCAGTGGGCTGAGACTGCACCACTGCATGCTCCAGCATGGGTGACTCAGTGAGACTCAGTCTCAAAAAAAAAAAAAAATTAAAATTAAAAAATAAAAAATAAATAAATGTTTTGGCTTGTACCTCCAAAGCGATGTTATTTAGTGGTGGTTACAGTGGGCAACACTGTCTTGTTTCTAATTTCAGTCAGGATACATACTTGTGCTTCCCCACTAAGTATGATGTAACTGAGTTGGATATAGCTTATCGTGTTACAGAAGTTATCTATTAATTAGTATTTTATTACTTTAAATTATGAATTGGTGTTTAATTTTGTCAAATGGATTTTCTGCATACATGGAGAAAGCCATATGACTTATAACTTTTTTTCTTTTTTTTTTGAGATGGAGTCTCGCTCTGTCACCCAGGCTGGAGTGCGGTGATGTGATCTCAGTTCACTGCAACCTCTGCCTCCTGGGCTCAAGCGATTCTCCTGCCTCAGCCTTCTGAGTAGCTGGGATTACAGGCACATGCCACCACACCCAGCTGATTTTTGTACATTTAGTAGAGATGAGGTTTCACCACGTGGGCCAGGCTGGTCTCAATCTCCTGACCTCAGGTGACCCACTCGCCTCGGCCTCCCAAAGTGCTGGGATTACAGGCGTGAGCCATCATGCCCAGCAAGATAACTTTAAGATATCTTTGCATTTCGGAAATTCTATTACATAGCTATTTGATCTTCTCATAGCCTAAAATTAAAAGAATAAGGATTCTAATATTTATTCCAATTTATCATTTGTCCTTTGACTTTATGACTTTTTGTGATACATCAAAATTTTAAAGATTTTTTTCTCCTTAGGACTATTTATATGATGATTTATAATATTAGATTTCCTAATATTAAGTCCATCTTGTATTCCTGAAATAAATCCAACTGTCATGAGATAGTATTCTTTGGAGACATAATAATTTTGATTTTGGCATCAATATATAGCAAGAATGTGGAAGCTTTCCTTCTTTTTCTATGCTCTGGAATAGATTAAATAGAACTGACAATCTGCTCTTTAATGCTTTGATAGAATCACTCAAATCATTAAAGAGTAGACAGATAGTTTCCCTTTATGAAACTTATTCTTATGCATATGTAATCCTAGCAACTCAGGATTACTTGTGGCCAGAAGTTTGAGACCAGCCTGGGCAACACAGCAAGACCATATCTCTAAAACACATAATTAAAAAAACAACTAGGCCAGGTGCGGTGGCTCACGCCTGTAATCCCCGCACTTTGGGAGGCCGAGGCAGGTGGATCACGAGGTCAGAAGACCGAGACCATCCTGGCTAACATGGTGAAACTCCGTCTCTACTAAAAATACAAAAAATTAGCCGGGTGTGGTTGCGGGCGCCTGTAGTCCCAGCTACTGGGAGGCTGAGGCAGGAGAATGGCGTGAACCCGGGAGGCGGAGCTTGCAGTGAGCCAAGATCATGCCACTGCACTCCAGCCTGGGCGACAGAGCGAGACTCCGTCTCAAGAAAAAAAAAAAAATTAGCAGGGCATGGTGGTGCATGCCTGTACTCCTAGCTACTTGGGAGGCTGAGGTGGGAGGACTACCTGAGCCCTAGGAGTTCAAGGCTGCAGTGAGCTATGACCATGCCACAGCACTCCAGCCTGGGTGACAGAGGAAGATCTCATCTCCTAAAAGATTTTCTTTAAACAAAAGAAAGAAAAGAAATGGTCTGGATCTTGTGTTTTTTTCTGGGGCTAGATCTCTGAAAAATTTTCTATTCCATGTATGAAAATTCTTCTGATTAGATTTTCTTTCTCTGCTTCCTTTTGGTTTCCTTTAATATTATTTTTCCTCCTTTAAACCAGTTGTTTAATTGATTACTTTTCATTCCTCCTTTTCATTGCTATAATTATGGCTGATTATACTGATTTTTGAATGATATAAAATGTATTATCTATTTAAAACATTAAATTCTAAAAATTAAGAGAAGCCAAATCAATACTAACATAAAATTTTGACTAGAAGAACATAGATGGCACGTACTAATATAAACTGACCTCAACAACCAAATATTAAAATTTTCTAGCCAGGCCTGCCGGCTCATGCCTGTAATCCCAGCTCTTTGGTCAAGATAGGAAGATTGCTTGAGCCCAGGAGTTCAAGACCAGCTTGGGCAACACAGCAAAACCCTGTCTCTCTAACTAACAAAAAAAATTAGCCAGGCATGGTGGCACACACACCTGTGGTCTCAGCTACTCAGGAGGTTGAGATGGGAGGATCACTTGAGCCCAGGTAGTCAAGGCTGTAGTGAACTGTGATTGTGCCACTGTACTCCAGCCTGAACCACAGGGTAAAACGCTGTTTCAAAAGGAAAAAAGAAAAAAAAAATCCTACCTTTTGTTTAGCACTTACCTTGAAGGGAATCCAACTTAGCTTTAATTAACATTCTTAACCTTCCTACTTCTTGCCTTTTCAGTTCATCAAGTTTTGTCCTCACATGGTGACTTACTAAATCCAGTTCTTTGCTTAGCCTCCCACTCTGTTAACAAAATTAATAAGTTAGTTTTATCTATTAAATTCCATTTTCAGACAAATGCAACAGCTTAAAAACAGGGTTACAATACACTAGTGATAAATACTTTTGACTAATTTAGATAAATTTAATATTATAAAAAGAATTTCCTTCAAAAGATATTAGCTTTAGGGCTGGGTGTGGTGGCTCACGCCTGTAATCCCAGCACTTTGGGAGGCTAAGGTGGGCAATCACCTGAGGTCAGGAGCTCGAGACCAGCCTGGCCAACCTGGCGAAATACCGTCTCTACTAAAAATACAAAAATTAGCTGGGTGTGGTGACACACGCCTGTCAATCCTAGCTGCCTGGGAGGCTGGGGCAGAAGAATCACTTGAACCCAGGAGACAGAGGTTGCAGTGAGCCAAGATTGCACCACTGCACTCCAGCCTGGACAACAAGAGCGAGACTCTGTCTCAAAAAAAAAAAAAAAAAAAAAAAAAAAGGCCAGGCACGGTGGCTCACGCCTGTAATCCCAGCACTTTGGGAGACCAAGGTGGGCGGATCACTTGAGGTCAGGAGTTCGAGACCAGCCCGGCCAACGTGGTGAAACCCCATCTTTACTGAAAATACAAAAATTAGCCAGGTGTGGTGGCCCATGCCTGTAATCTCAGCTACTCGGGAGGCTGAGGCAGGAGAATTGCTTGAACCCAGGAGGCGGAGGTTGCAGTGAGCCAAGATCATGCCATTGCACTCCAGCCTGGGCAACAAGAGTGAAACTCTGTCTCAAAAAAAAAAAAAAAAAAAAAGATTAGCTTTAACTCTAAAATCAAGATGTCTGAAAAATCATGTAATTTAGAAAAGCATCATTAAAGCACAAAGCAGAAACTCAAAAGGTTAAATTGTAAAATGGTGTAGCCACTTCAGAAAACAATTTGGCAGTTCCTCAAAAAGTTAAACATAGGGCTACCATGACCCAACAATTCCATTCCTAGATATATAACTAAAACAACAGAAAACATGTTAACACAATAACTTAAACATAATATTCATAGCTGCATATTCATACTAGCCAAAAAACCAGAAACCTAAACGTCCATCAACTAATGAATGGATAAACAAAATATAGTATACCAATACAATGGTATATTGTTTGGCCATAAAAAAGTATAAAATCCTGACACATGCTGCAACATGAATGAACCTGTAAAACATTATGCTAAGTGAGAGAAACCAGACACAACAAACCACTTATTGTATGAGTCCACGTATATGCAATGTCCAGAACAGGCAAATCCACAGAGATGAAAAGTAGATTTGTTGTGGTCGGGGAAAGGGGCGCAATTAGGAGTTACAGCTTAATGGGCACACAGTTTCTTTTGGCGGACAATGAAAATATTCTAAAATTAGATAGTGGTGATGATTGCATGACTCTGTGGGTATATTTTAAAAAACTACTGAAATGGCAGGGTGCAGTGGCTCCCACCTGTTATCCCAGAACTTTGGGAGGCTGAGGTGGATAGATCGTTTGAGCGCTGGAGTTTTGAGACCAGCCTGGCCAACATGGCGAAAACCCATCTCTACTAAAAATACAAAAATTAGCCAGGTGTGGTGGCACATGCCTGCAGTCCCAGCTACTCAGGAGGCTGAGACAGGAGAATCGTTTCAGCCGGGAAGGTGGAGGTTGTAGTGAGCTGAGATCATGCCACTGCACTGCAGCCTGGGTGACAGAGCAAGACTCCATCTCAAAACAAAACAAAATAAAACAAAACAAAAACAGACAAATAGACACTGAATTTTATCCTTTAAAAAGATAGATTTTATGGTATATGAATTATATGTCAACAAAGTATTTAATTATTTATTTATTTATTTATTTTATTCTATGACACGGGGTCCAGTCTGTCACCCAGGCTGAAGTGCAGTAGCATGATCATGGCTCACTGCAGCCTCAATCTCCCAGGCTCAAACAGTCCTCCCACCTCAACATCCCGAGTAGCTAGGACTACAGATGCATGCCACCATGCCTGGTTAATTTTTGTATTTTTTGTAGAGACAGGATTTTGCCATGTTGCCCAGGCTAGTCTCGAACTTCTGAGCTCAAGCAATCCACCCACCTCAGCCTCCCAAAGTGCTGGGATTACAGGTGTGAGCTACCGCGCCTGGCTTGTTATTTTTTAAAAAGTTAAGTTGGTCAGCACCATTAGGGCAAAAAAGAACATTTAAATTAAGTTAAAATTCAGTGGGCCTCTATAAGCATTAGTCATTCCATATATAAAGGTTTTTCAAAATTTATCTTTTTTAGGTCTCCTTTGATTACTTTCTTCATAGATGAGTAATTAGTAGGAAAATTAGGAGAATATACTGTTACAGAATCAAAAAGAGCAGTATATTTCAAGGAGAGAATAGTCATTATTATTAGATAAAACAATGGTTTTCAAAATGTAGTCCCCAACTGGAAGCATCAGCATCACCAGGGAACTTCAGAAATGCAGGCTCTAGAGTTACTGAATTGGACATCCTGAAGGTAGGAACCAGAAATATGTTTTAACAAACCCTGAAATCTAAAAACTATTGAGATAAATAAAGGAGCCCAGTAGAATGAGGAATCAAAGATGTTAGGATGTTGACTAGATTTGGCAATTAAGAAGTCATAGATGCCCTCCATGAAGGTATATTCAGTGGAACAGTGAGGGCAGTACCATAACCTTTCCAGTTAGGGAATGTTTGGGAAGTGAAGAAATGTAATATGATTCTCCTTTCAAAATGCTTAGCTGAAAAGGAAAGAGAGGCCGGGCACGGTGGCTCACGCCTATAATCCCAGCACTTTGGGAGGCCAAGGCAGGGGGATTATTTGAGGTCAGGAGTTTGAGACCAGCCTGGACAACATGGCAAAACCCCATCTCTACTAAAAATACAAAAATTAGCCAGACAAGGTGGCCCACACCTGTAATCCCAGCTACTTGGGAGGCTGAGGTGGGAGGATCACTTGAGCCTGGGAGGCAGAGGTAGCAGTGAGCCAAGATTGCGTCACTGTACTCCAGCCTGGGTGACAGAGTGAGACCTTGTCCCAAAACAAAAAAAAAAAAGGAAAGAGAAAATTCTAACTTTTTTTTTTCAGTTTTTTATGAAAAAAAAGTCTTTGCTTGGCTATTTGTGATGATTCTATTGGTTTGCATTTTATTGTCTAGTTTTACTCGTTTTTTTTTTTCTTTTTTAAGAGATGAGGTCTCGTTCTGTGTCATGCGGGCTAGAGTACAGTCATATAATCATGGCTCACTGCAACCTCAAACCCCTGGGCTCGAGCGATCCTCCCACCTCAGCTTTCTGAGCAGCTGGGACTACAGGCACACACCACCACATCCAGCTAATTTTTTCTATTTTTGGTAGAGATAGGGGTTTCACTATGTTGCCTAGGCTGTTCTTGAATTCCTGGGACCAAGTGATCCTCCCGCCTTGACTTCTCAAACTGCTGGGATTACAAGTGTGAGCCACTGTGCCTGGCCTCAGATGATTTTTTTTTTTAATTTGAAGGATAATTTTTAATTTAATTTTTAATTAAATTAATTTTAAATTTTAATTTTTTGTAGTGACAGGGTCTCGCTATGTTGCTCAAGCTGGTCTCAAACTACTGGCTAGAAGCCATCCTCCTGCTTTAGTCTCCCAAAGTTACAGGTGTGAATTACTGCCCCTGGCCCCCCCTTTTTTTTTTTTTTTTTTTTTTTTTTTGAGACAAAGTCTCACTGTTGCCCAGGCTGGAGTGCAGTGGAACAATCTCGGCTCACTGCAACCTCTGCCACCCAGGTTCAAGCAATTCTCCTGCCTCAGCCTCCCAAGTGGCTGGGATTACAGGTGCCTGCCACCACACCCGGCTAATTTTTGTATTTTTAGTAGAGACAGGGTTTCACCATCTTGGCCAGGCTAGTCTTGAACTCCTGACCTCATGATCCACCTGCCTCAGCCTCCCAAAGTGCTGAGATTACAGGCGTGAGCCACCACACCTGGCCCCTCATTTCTTTTTTATTGTGTAACTGTTTAACTTCATTTTGGTTCCCCCTAAACTTTCATAGAAACAGGAATTGAATGTGAAAGGAAGATAGTTATAAAAGTATTCCCTGCACCAATCCAGGAAGCTTATTTTCTTCTTTTGCCTGAATATCTCCATGTAGTATCTCCCATGATCCACATTTTCTATGTTACCCCAAATAACGCTCTTACTCCTGATACAAGACATTAAGAGTTCTACATCAGATATATTCACCATAGGAAACTTGTTCCACAGATCGAATTAATCCTTCAGAAGAAGAGTAAGATTATCCTCAAAGACAATTCTGGGGAATTATTAGCATAACACTATTACCTTTTCCCCAGAAAAGTTCACAACTTCCAAGAGGAGAGCTGCAAACTAAATGCCACACCTGAGCGCTGACAGACACCACAACCTAATGGGAGTCAGTCTTTCAAAGAAGTTCACACCAAGAACAGAAACTAAAATAAAAGATTTGTTTGACCCAGAATGAGTCTTTCAAACACAGTTCTCTTATTCTGATTCTAGAAAAAAGGCAACGTAATTTTTTAAGAAAGTAAAACTTAAATAAATAAAGGTAACATAAGCAAACAAAATTATCTTAGGAGACATTATTGGAATTTTAAAATTAACTGGATTTTTTTTTTTACTCACTGAGTCTAAGATAAACCCAGCTAAACTGATTCATTTCCTTTTAAGTTAAGACTTTACAAGAATCTCGCATGTCAGATCTTTGCAACCCCCTTTCTTATTATGAGTACTAAAGAGCTAACTATGGCTGGAATTATGTCAAATAGGGTTCTTAGGACAGAGTCAAATGGTTAAACCTCTCTGATTGATATAATACATAGCCCATTATCTCTTCTGTTAATCTGGACCTGATTAAAACACCAGAACCTCGCCTATTCCAAACTTTTGAATAACTTCCTACTGTTCTCAGATAATGACCCAAACCCCTTAACATGATATACAGGCCCTCTGTCATCGAGGTTGTGATTCTTTCCAAACCTCATCTTTTGGCCACTCAGGCCTCCATTTCCCATTCTGGGGTCTAGCTACAGTTACTGCTTCCAGTTTCCCATATACCTCTTGCCTCTGTACCATTGCACCTTTGTCTAGGATGCCTCCCAGTCCCTATCCTTTTCTCACTACATCTTTAAGCTCTGGCATAATCTCTATTAGGAAGAATAACTTCCCACCTTGCCACACTGCTTCATATTAGATTATGTGTCTGTCTTCTGTATTTCTAAATTAAATACTCATCATATAATCCATCCTATAATCTATTTCTGGATATGATTTTCCCTTGAGGGTTCCTTAAGGGCCGGGAATAAATCTCGTCTTTGTATTTCTAGTACTTAGCTCAGTGCCTGGCATGCACAAATGTTTGTTAAATATTTAAGCCGAGCGTGGTGCACGCACCCGTAGTCCCAACTACTGGAGAGACTGAGGTGGGAGGATCACTAGAGCCCAGGAGCTCAAGACCAGCCTGGGTTATATGGTGAGGCCTCAACTCTAAAAAAATTTTAAGTTAAGATACATAAATGTATATATTATTGAACTGCATTTACCTTTATTTCCTCTATGTCTGCTTTCTGGAGCTTTTCTCTGAAGTGTTTATCTGTTTCCAGCACATCAATCACTTGCTTGAGATATTCATCATAATAAAGTCCAGTATCCTTCAAATTAAGAAACCAACAGTAATGCTTCTGCAGGTTTTTCCTTGTTTGAATCTAAAGAGGTCAATCCTGAGAAACAATTTCTAGCAAAATGGCATTAAGACATATTTATTTTGATAGTTTCAACAAAGTGAAAAGCTATATTTCTGAAATAAATAGTTTTATATCAGAACCAATATCATCTTTTATTGTTACATAAAGGTAGATTTTTCTTTTTTATGACACTCTCTAGTCCAGTAGATTTTCTATATAGTTCAGACAACGAAGATTTTACCATTTTGGTTTCTCCCCATTGTTATCTGCCTCTGCTTTGAATATAATACAGTGTTTTCTTGGCTAGTTAGGTCTGTGTTGGAATTGTATTATGATTAATTCTTCTATCTAATATACTAATATATTAAATAAATATTGTCTAATGGTAAACAGCATATGCTTGGCCAATACTCTTTTCACTATTTCAGAAATAGTTCCCAAGTGTACAATTTTATAAGTAATAAATATTAGCAATATTTTTGTTATAATTCCTCCCATTTCATTTAGTTATAGTTTCACCTCATTTTGCCTCATTTAGTTATAATTCATTTAGTTTAGTTATAATTCCTCCCATTTCACTTCATTTCACTTACTGGTGGTTCTATCTTTGCACTTTCCACAGGGTGAATATTTTGTACTTTTGTCTTGTCTATGTCTATAGGCACAGCTTCAAGAGCGGTAAGTAAACATGTAATCAAGAGAAAGCAATACTGTAGCAGGATGTTCCTCCACCTCATCTGAAATAAAGGAATAATTATGGTAAAGTCATGAATAGATGTTTTAACTCTATATACATACATTCCAAATGCCACATTAATCATATATTTAATCTCAAGAGGTTTAATAAAACAAAAAAATATATAGGAAAGGGAAAAAATAGATTATAACTTACCAAAAATAATGCTTAAAATAGATCACTAAAGAAAATCAAGGGAGAAATGTTTTTGTAGCCAAAATTAAAAAGACAGAATACAATATTTTAAACTGTTTTTGTTTGTTTGTTTTTTTGAGACAGAGTTTCACTCTTATTGCCCAGGCTGGAGTGCAATGGTACAATCACTGCTCCCCGCAACCTCCGCCTCTTGGGTTCAAGCAATTCTCCTGCCTCAGCCTCCCAAGCAGCTCGGATTACAGGCATGTGTCATCACGCCTGGCTAATTTTGTATTTTTAGTAGAGATGGGGATTTCTCCCTGTTGGTCAAGCTGGTCTCAAACTCCCGACCTCAGGTGATCCGCCCGCCTCGGCCTCCCAAAGTGCAAAGATTACAGGCGTGAGCCACCGCGCCCGGCCTATATTGTTTTTATAGTATAAGAAAACATTTGGTTAATTACAAAAGCTTCAATCTAGCCATGGCTTTTTTTTTTTTTAAGGCAACGCGTTTTACCCACAGAACACCATTTGGAAAAGAACACATAACCCCATTTTCACCACAACCCTAGGTGATACATACACAGGAGATTGACACATTTTACAAATGAAGAAATTAATAATTAAACCAATTCCCTTACAGAGCATTGTCTTGCCATTAACAAACCACTAAAACTCACATTTTACTATCTTTATACCAATTTTTTTAGCATCTTTATTGAGATATACTTCACATGTCATAACATTCACCCACTTAAGTACAGGATATGTCTAATCTATAAAGATGCTACCCAAAGTTTAGTTCTCAATCTTACAAAATCTGATAATCTGAAAGCAGATCAGAAATGCAAATTCTCAGGCTGTACCCAAAACCTCTGGGGTGGGGGCCAGGAACCTGTTTTAACAAACAGGGGGTTCCAGGGGGTTCCTATGTATACTAAAACCTGAGATCCACTCATCTCTAGGATACTAGAATCTCTAATAGGGTAGTATACTTCACAGAATGTCTTCTCACTATGAATCACCTCCTCTTCCCCACAATTACTTTTAATAACAAAAAAGGTTTATTATTCATTCATGCTTCTTGTCCACACATACGTAGGTGTGCATTTTGGGTTTTTTGAGATATAACTCATAAGGCATAAAATGTTTTAAGTTATACTATTCAGGGTTTTCTAGAATATTCACAAGGCTGTGCAACCATCTCTACTATCTAATTTTAAAACATTTTTATCATCTCAAAAAGAAACCCCATACCCATTAGCAGTCACTCACTGTTACCCTTTTTTCCCACCCCCTGGCAACCACTAATCTACTTTCTATCTGTATAGATTTGCCTATTCTGGGCATTTCATATAAATGGAATTATACAATATGTAGCCTTTTGTGTCTGCCTTTTATCACTTAGCAGTATGTTTCCAGGTCCAACAACATTGTAACAAGTATCAGGACTTTATTTCTTTTTTATAGCTGAATAGATAGTCTATAGTATAGTTATGCCATATTTGTTTACCCATTCATGAATTGATGGACATTTGGATTGTTTCTTTCAGGAAGTTTTGAATAATACTTCAGTAAACATTTGTGTTCAAGTTACTTTGTTAACAGGTTTTCAATTCTTTTGGTTATATAACTAGGAGTAGAATTGCTGAGTCAGTTTGGTAACTCTAAGTTTAACTTTTTGAGGAACTGCCAAACTGTTTTCTAAAGCAGCTATACCATTTTACATTCTCACCACCTATAAATGAGGGTTCTAATTTTTCCATATTCTTCCACGTGTTTTTGTCCCTTCTGCTGCTCTCTTCCTCTCCTGCCAAGACTACCATAAATAAGAAGGAAAGTCAAGAGAATGTGTTTGTATACATGAGTGTGTGTGTATGTCCTAACAACACCTGACAACATCTTTTTTTTTTTGAGACAGAGTCTTGCTCTATCGCCCAGGCTGGAGTGCAATGGCCCTTTCTCAGCTCACTGCAACCTCCGCCTCCCACGTTCAAGCGATTCTCCTGCCTCAGCCTCCCGAGTAGCTGGGACTACAGGTACCCACCACCACGCCCAGCTAATTTTTGTATTTTTGGTAAAGATGGGGTTTCACCATGTTGGCCAGGCTAGTCTCGAACTCCTGACCTCAGATGATCCACCCAGCTCGGCCTCTCAAAGTGCTAAAATTATAGGCATGAGCCACTGCACCTAGCCGCTGACAACATCTTGAAGTGACAAAATCACAAAAAGTTTCTGAGAAACTGCTTTAAAACACTAACTGAATTTATGATTCCTAAAGATTTAATTGATCCCCATGCTTATTATAAATAACAACAGAAACCATCTATTGAATGTTTACTATGTACCAAGCAGTATGCTAAACTTTTAAAATATATTAACGCATCAACTCTTACAATGACTCTGTGAAGTCAATATTATTATCCCCATTTCAAAGTACAAGAAACTGAGACATATCACTTCTAGTTCACACAGCAGTTAGTCATACAGCCAGAGTACAGACCTGGGAGTGACTGACTCCAAAGCCTTTGTTGGCTTTTCAGGAGTGGTTCTTAAAGTATGGTCCCTGGGCCAGCAGCATTGGCATCACCTGGGAATTTGTTAGAAATGCGAATTCTCAAGGCCTACTCCATATTTTCTAAATCAGAGACTCTGGGTGTAGGAGGCCTCACAATCTGTGTTTTAACAAGCCCTATAGGTGATTCTGATACATGCCAACATTTGAAAACCACTGCCCTAGAACATACTGCCTCCCTTTGCTCTATTATTTACCAACCTCACCTACAATGAGACACAAAGAGAATGCCCATCTCAAAGGTAAACTTGGATCTTTAAAAAATAGATAGTGGGAAAAAAGGAGAAACAGAAAGTGGGTTTTATACCAAGCAGTAAGGCAGAACTAAATTTAGATCTATATTCTAGTTCCAGCTGCACCACTTACTTGCTATATGATCACAGGTTAGCCAATTAACTTTTCCCACTTCAGTTCCCTCATTTATAAAAATAAAACAAATTTTAAATAAGAGAATTTAACTTGAACTCAGTATTACTTAAGTACTTAAATTTTATTATCTATTTATTCTTTTGAGTACAGATATTTCCTGTTACCTAATCAGAAATACTAAACAGAAATAAAATTTTTTAAAAAAAGAAAAAAAGCTGCTTGTACTCACACCATTCATTTAAAATGATTAAGTTATATGACTTGTAAATGCCTTTAAACTAAATATTGCTTATTCAGCCAGCTTAAAATTATATTGGTAAAGCAAGTAGCAGGCCTGGTTGCTGAGATACAAAGATTAACAACAAGGAAAATGAACTAGCAAAGAAAGTTCATATCTAGACACAATAAAAATGATGTAAAGCCAGGAAAGTTTCACACTTTGGAAACAAAATATGGAACATTATCCTCTCTGATCAAACTGAGAATTTGCTTCTGTGGAAGCAGAAACAAAACTCCTCCTTGATTTCAGGTTTAGAGATTGTCAGACTTACATTTCATTCAAGATGGATTTATTTTTAACTTTTGCAAGAGGACAATGAATTTTGACTGCCATTTCAAAGCCAAAAACTTTCACTTTTTGATAATTTTAAAGGACAAAAGACTGATCTGATTTTTTTTTTTTTTTTTTTGATGCAGAGTCTTACTCTGCCACCCAGGTTGGAGTGCAGTGGCATGACCTTGGCTCACTGCAACCTCTGCCTCCTGGGTTCAAGTGATTCCCCTGCCTCAGCCTACAGAGTAGCTGGGATTACAGCTGTAGGCCACCACGCCCAGCTAGTTTTATATTTTTAGTAGAGACAGGATTTTACCATGTTGGCCAGGCTGGTCTTGAACTCCTGACCTCAGGTGATCTGCCCGCCTCAGCCTCCCAAAGTGCTGGGATTATAGGCCTGAGCCACCGTGCCCGGCCAAGACTGATATTTTTAAGGAGAAATCTGTTTAAAAATAAAATACAACAGAACTGATTAATAGTAAATACAGCCAGAAGCAAGAGGACACATATTATATGATTCAATTTATATAAATGTGGAAAATAGGCAAATCCACAGAGAAAGAAAGCAGTTACAGGTTACTGAGGGCTGCTGGTGGAGGGAGGGGAAAATGAGAAATAAGTGCTAAATGGGTATAGGGTTCCTTTTGGGGTGATGAAAATATTCTAAAATTAGATCGTTGAGATGGTTGCATAACCTTATGAATATACTAAAAACCAGTGAGTTGTATACTATAAAAGAATTGTATGATATGTAAATCATATTTCAATTTTTTTAAAAGGATTAAAAATAGAGCAAAAAAATCCAAGTTTATAAAATGTGAAAATTTTAAAAAATACAATTCATGAACCACTATTAACCTTCTACACTAGTCATGCTTACAATTTTTCAAAATTATCCCATTTCTATGTTCTCAATGATTTTTGTTTGCTTGTTCTACAATCACTAGAAAAGCACGTGAAAATTTTACATCATGATTTTGTCTGTTTTTCCTTATAATTCTGTTAAGTTTTATTCAAATATTAGGTATATATATATAAACAAGATTTTCTAGCTTTACAGTAAATTTAATCTTTTATCTCATGACTGACCTTTATATCCCAACCATATTCGTATTTTTTTTTTATTGTTTTTTGAGACAGGTTCTCAACATGTTGCCCAGGCCAGTCTCAAACTCTTGGGCTCAAGGAATCCTCTTGCCTCAGCCTCCCAAAGTGCTGGGATTAGAGGCATCAGCTACTACACCCAGCCTCAATGGAATATGAAAATTGTAATTAGCCACATAGCAACAGCAACATAGTCTTTGTTATGCGTACATGCATGAACTTTATTATAGTTATTATTATTGTCATAACTTCAGATTAAGTTTTTGCATTGTTGGTGCTTGTCATTGTAAATATCTTCATAAAGATTAAGCTGTGATTTGGCATTAAAATGAAAAGTTATTTTGTAAGCACAGAAACAAAGCAGCTGATGTTAGTGAAGCAAATACTTGATATTAGGGGAATAACAGCAATTTTACTCTTTCTTATAAAGGAACAACTAAGTGCTTTACCTGACTTTAGACAGGAAGATACCTGCACGTAGACAAAGCCATGTTACGTTTTGTTAGTAAAACACAACAGGATTACCTATCAGCAGCCAAACAATGCAAATGAAAATAGCAGAAACCAACTATGCCTCCAATAAATAAAAAAACTCAAGGAACATGAGGCTGAATTGATGGACTCATGCAAATGTCAATTTGTCAGGAACTTCCTGAAAATACTGAACAGAAGCTGCACAACTTCCAGCAAAGTATAGTTTAAGGAAAAAATAAAGCTGAGTTTAGTCAACAGGAAATTCTGACAAAATCTTGATGTTCTTTTACATGCCTCAAAATCTACATTAATGCTAAAGGTGGTAAAGAGATTGATACGAGAATGGTCAGAAAATAAATCACTGTAACATTGCTATAAATGCCTACAGCCAAAAGTTGTTGCCATATTAAACATTAAATTATAAAATGATTTCCCCCAAGATGTTATATTAAGCATTTTTAAGAAGTGGGGGGTTGATGGATGGTGGCTGAGCTAAAGGAAGAGTAGCTAAATCTGATTTGAATGTTGAAGAGCACCACATAACCTGACAAGTGTGTTTATTAGTTTAGTTCTTGATACATTCTGAGAGTGTGTATCTGAATAAAGAATAGGTTGCCTGAAAAGTAATACAAGTTGGTGTGATTCATGAAGGCCAGCCCTCCAGGTCTTCATCAACAAATCATTTAAGAAGAGTTTGAGGAAAGAATATGAATCTGAAAACTTCCTGTCATCATCTTCTGATAAGATGAAGAAAGCACCAGCACCAAGCGTGTAAAGCTTGTAAAATTGATATAGGGGTCTTGGAAGAAAATCTCTAGCAAAAGGGTATGAAGAGACTGGGCGTGGTGGCTCACGCCTGTAATGCCAGCACTTTGGGAGGCCAAAGCAGGCAGATTGGTTGAGGTTAGGAGTTCAAGACCAACCTGGCCAACATGATGAAACCCTGTCTCTACCAAAAATACAAAAAATTAGCCAGGCATGGTGGCGCACGCCTGTAGTCTTAGCTACTCAGGAGGCTGAGGCAGGAGAATCGCCTGAACCTGGGAGGCGAAGATTGCAGTGAGCGAGATTGCACCACTGTATTCCAACCTGGGCAACAGAGCAAAACTCCATCTCAAAAAAAAAAAAAAAAAAAAAAAAATATATATATATATATATATATGTTATTAAATAGACTTTAAGGGCCAGGCACGGTGGCTTATGCCTGTAATACCAACACTTTGGGAGGCTGAGGTGGGTGGATCACCTTAGGTCAGGAGTTTGCAACCAGCCTGGCCAACATGGCGAAACCCCGTCTCTACTAAAAATATGAAAATTAGCCCGGAAAGGTGGCGCATGCCTGTAGTCCCAGCTACCTGGGAGGCTGAGGCAGGAGAATGGCTTGAACCTAGGAGGGAGAGGTTCCAGTGAGCCAAGATTGTGCCACTGCACTCCAGTCTGGGCAACAGAGTGAGACTGTCTCAAAAAAAAAAAAAAGAGAAGAAGAAGAAAAAGATAAAATAAAATAAATAGGCTTTAAGATTCCATTGGGCTGGGTGCAGTGGCTTGCACCTATAATCCCAGCTATTCAGGAAGCTGAGGTGAGAAGACTGCTTGAACCCAGGAGTTCTAGGCTGCAGGGAGCTATGACTGTGCCACCTTACTCCAGCCTGAGTGACAGAGACCTCAGGGTGGGATAAAAGATTCCATTGATATTAAGACACACCATTGTATACCATATAGAAAAAAAATGCTGCCAATTAAATTACACCACCGTGCTTTATCACTTACAATTCTATTTTATGTTTGCTGAAAGTATTTTTAGGCATATCATAGATTTTTCTCACATCGTTTTTATGCACACATAAAGAAATTAAACGAAATAAATTGATAAAGGTATTCTAAGGACTTCTTCACCTTTTTAGTCCAAGTATTTTTAAACACTTTCTTGAATTGTTACCTTTTGTGTTTTCCCATACAACACTGTTCTCTCTACCAGGGAGAGGAATGCTGATTTCTTCAAGCCATTTTTGTTTTTTGTTTTTTGAGACAGAGTCTCACTCTATTGCCCGTGCTGGAGTGCAGTGCTGCGATCTCTGATCACTGCAACCTCCACCTCCTGGATTCAAGCGATTCCTGCCTCAGCCTCCCAAGTAGCTGGGATTACAGGTGTGTACCATCATACCCAGCTAATTTTTGTATTTTTTGTAGAGATTGGGTTTCACCATGTTGGCCAGGGTGGTCTCAAACTCCTGACCTCAAGTGATCCACCCAACTTGGCCTCCCAAAGTGCTGGGATTACAGGAGTGAGCCACCGCATCCAGCCCTTAAAGTTGATTTAATAACGTATCTTTTTTTTTTTTTTTTTTTTTTTGAGATGGAGTTTCGCTCTGTAGCCCAGGCTAGAATGCAGTGGTGCAATCTTGGCTCACTGCAACTTTCACCTCCCAGGTTCAAGCGATTCTCCTGCCTCAGCCTCCTGAGTAGCTAGGACTACAAGTGTATGCCACCATGCCCGGCTAATTTTTTGTATTTTTAGTAGAGACAGGGTTTTGTCATGTTGGCCAGGCTGGTCTCAAATTCCTAACCTCAACCAATCTGCCCACTTCAGCCTCCCAAAGTGCTGGGATTACAGGTGTGAGTCACCACGCCCGGCTTTAATACCATATCTTGATTTTTAAATCTACAACCTTCTATAGGGCTTTTTTGTTTTTTTGTTTTTTGAGACAGGTTCTCATTCTGCCACCCAGGCTGAAGTGCAGTTGTGAGCTCACAGCTCACTGCAAGTTTGATTTCCTGGGCTCAAGAGATCCTCTTGCCTCAGCTTCTCAAGTAGCTGGGACCACAAGCAAGCCACCATGCGTGGTGATTTTTTTTGGTAGAGTTGTGGTTTCATTATGTTGCTCAGGCTGGTAGGGCTTTCTATTTATCCTACCTCTTTAACATTTATTTCCTCTCCTTTCTTGCCTTTTAAATTTATTTTTGATTGATGGAGAATGTTTTCTACTAGTTTCTAATCTGTTAGTGCTTATTCTAGACATAACTAGGACAATTAATTTAAACACTGACTCTAATTCTTAATAAGGGCTCTATAAACATCAACTGTATTTAAAAAAAAAAAAAAAGAAATGGTAAGTATTCCAGCACATTAGGCAGAAAAATAATGACACAAAAGTCTCTTTAAATGCCAAGATGTCAAATGTGTCTGCATTAAAGGAATAACAGCAAATTTACTAGGTTTACAGATTTTCATGAATGAGAAAATATACAAATATCCACATAGAAGAAAGAGAGATGAGTGATAAGGACAGGCAATAGGAAGAAGGGAAACTAACCTACTTTTCTTCCACTATCAGGTCAGTAAGAATGGCCTTCTCCTTTCTTTATCACCCTCTTCTTTCATAAGAGAGATATGGACCTAAAGAGGAGACACCGGGCTGAACCAGGCTGAAACAGTAGACTCATCCAAACCAGGACAGGCTGATAATTTACTCTCTAAAGTAGGATGGTGTGAAATTCTAAATTATGTAGTCATCTCACGACAGAATGGGAGGCACTGACCCCAAAGGCATCAGAGCCTCAGGTAAAATTACAAAGTAAGCAGAGTTCTTAAGCTTTTCTTAGTATTCAGTAGATATAATTTCCTTAAATTTTAAAGTCCTCTCTCTTCCCCTGTCTCAACCAAGTCAAAATTTCTATTCTGCTGGGCACGGAGGTTCCTGCCTATAATCCCAGCACTTTGTGAGGACAAGGAGGGTGGATTCCTTGAGCCCAGGAGTTCAAGACCAGCCTGAGCAATATGGTGAAACCTCTGTCTCTACAAAAAATACAAAAATTAGTTGGGCATGGTGGCACATGCTTGTAACCCAGCTACTTGGTGGGGGATGAGGTGGGAGGATCACTTGAGCCCAGCAGGTTGAGGCTGCAGTGAGCCATGGTCACGCCACAGCACTCTAGCCAGGGTGACAGAGTGAGAACATGTCTCAAAAAATGAAATTTCCATTCATACACAGAGGCAGATTTCTTAGCTACTGATTTATACCAGTAGTTACACAGATTAAGTTTGCTTGTTTTGTGTGTGTGTGTGTGTGTGTGTGTGTACACATGCGTGTATGTGTGATGGTTTCTGGTTAGATTGTTGGCCAAGATATCCTGGAAGTGGTTAAAAAAAATTACCATAGATAACCGGGGTGAAAAGTACAGAAAACTGAAAATTTTCTCTTTCCTTGGAAGTAGTCTCTGTTCCTCCTTTATATACATTTTTTTTTTTTTTTTTTTTTTTTTTTTTTGAGACAGAGTCTCACTCTGTCACCCAGGCTGGAGTGCAGTGGCGCGATCTTGGCTCACTGCAAACTCCACCTCCCGGGTTCACACCATTCTCCTGCCTCAGCCTCCTGAGTAGCTGGGACTACAGGCGCCCGCCACCACGCCCAGATAATTTTTTTTTTTTTTTTTTTTGAGACAGTGTCTCGCTCTGTTGCCCAGGCTGGAGTGCAGTGGTGCAATCTCGGCTCACTGCAACCTCTGCCTCCTGGGTTTAAGCAATTCTCCTGCCTCAGCCTCCTAAGTAGCTGGGACTACAGGCGCATGCCACCATGCCTGGCTAATTTTTTTGTATGTTTTTAGTAGAGATGGGGTTTCACCATGTTAGCCAGGATGGTCTTGATCTCCTGACCTTGTGATCCGCCTGCCTTGGCCTCCCAAAGTGCTGGGATTACAGGCATGAGCCACCACGCCCAGCCTCCTTTATGTATCTTTTTCCACCTTCCTCAACCCTCTTCTTTTGCCCCTCTTCCTTTTCAATTAATGGCTGAATTGAAGCATGTTTCCTTTAACCTATTATAAGTATGTATGTATGTATTTATGTATGTATTGAGACTTTGTTTCTAAAAACAAAACTAAACTAATATTTATGTATTAAGTAATGACTATGGTACCAGATACTATGCTAGAAGACAAAGGTAAGCGAGATCGACATAGTCCTTACCCTCACAGGGCTTCAATCTAGTGAGGAAGGTAAGCTATTAAATACAATTGCAATTTTTAAAATGCTGCTTACAAAATAATGCATAGCATGATACTTTTCTGTTAATTAAAAAAAATTAAAAGTCATGAAAATGGTATTCACCAAACAGACATTCTCAGTCAGGTGATTTATAACGTTAAATGCCTCTTAAAAACAAAACCGGGTTGTTTTTATGGTCACAGGTCTCCTGATTATTTTGTTTGAGGTCAACAAGTCTAGATCAGAAAAAAGGAAACTGCAGTACTAGCAGCAAAAGAACTACTGTACTTTGTGCCTACCTAATACAACCAAAAAATGTAAAAACTTTCAAAAATACAAATATACTGTGTAGAAATAAAATCTTAACTTACTGTCTCCCTTCTAAAAACTCTAAAAACTCTAAAAGATTGACTGAATCTTTAGAATCTTTCTCACTCCAATTTCCATTCCCTGAATTTTTCTCAAAGCTATTTATTTCAGTTTACTCTTGAAATAGAAACAATGACAATTGAACCATTTTGCATGACAAGTATAGGGTATATTTATATAATATTCACAAAGAAAAGTCTGGAAGGGGCCGGGCGTGGTGGCTCACTCCTGTAATCCCAGCACTGTGGGGGGCCGAGGCAGGCAGATCACCTGAGGTCAGGAGTTCAAGGCCACCCTGGCCAACATGGTGAGACCCCATTTTTACTAAAAATACAAAAATCAGTTGGGTGTGGTGGTGAATGCCTGTAGTCCCAGCTACTCAGGAGGCTGAGGCAGGAGAATCGCTTGAACATAGGAGGTGGAGGTTGCACTAAGCCATTGCACTCCAGCCTGGGTAAACAGTGAGACTCCGTCTCAACAAAAAAAAAAAAAAGAAAAGTCTGGAAGGAAATAAAATATTGGTGTGGCTAAATAAGTTAAGCAAGAACTAGTAATAAGAGAAAATTTCAAGACAACTAACAGTTAAGTGGTTAAAAAAAGAAGAAAGGAAAGAAAAAGAACAAACTACTTTTAGCTAGCAAGAAAGGCAAGTGTTCCTCATGTGACCATAGTGAAATGTATCTTGAGATGAATTATATTTACTTTCAATATAAATGTACTCCTTGATGATTAGTTATGTGATACCCTTGGGATAACTTATCTCTGTCATTTTAGTGCCTTGCTTACAGCAAGTAGCTCAATAAATGTTAGCTCTTTTTAACACAACCATAAAATGTACAATAAACATCTATTGAGCATTTATGGGTAATTTTAAAAAATAACCAGAACAAATCCACAAATAAGACAGAAAAGTTTCTACAATGAATTAAGGGCTAAAAGTAAAAACAGAAACACAACTTATTACGTGAAGATTATTTCCTTCTGTAGTTAATAGTCAGACTTAAATCTCTGCCATGGCAAATTATAGAAGCTTCTATGAGTGGTTATCATAGCTTACAGATTTCAGAGCTGAAAGATAAAAAGATTCATATCATGGCAGACACTTCTATTTGCTTGCCAATATCCAAATCTTTCCTTCCTTCTCAGTAACAAAAGCCCAATTTTATAGAGGGCAGCCATGCATTCAGCTACATTTCCCTGCTTTCTTATAGCCTCAGCCTTGGTTCAGGAATTCTCCTTAAAGGAAGAGGATGCATCTTTCTTCGCCTGTGCTTCGCTGCCTGGAACATGACAGTGACGGTTAGAGCTCTGGCAGCTATCTTGGACTTACATGAACCAATGCTACAAGAACATCTTAGGGATCACTGATAAAAGAACTGAAAGAAGCTTAAGTCTCTGATGACTTTATAAAGCCACTATACCCATCCTAGAGTGCTATTTCAATGATTATTTTATATAAAAAATAAATATTGCATGTTTAAGCCATCTGTGAGTTCGTTTTTGGTTTTTCCTTTTTTGTATTTTGGTGGTGGTGGTAGTGGTAGTCATTTTTCTCTGCAACCAAATGCAATTATTGAGTACTTACGTTCAGGCAGGTAAATAATTTTTATCTCCTTTTTACAGATGAGACAACTGAGATCCAGAGAGATAAGATGACTTGCACAATACCAAAATAGTGAAGAGATGGGTCTTGGCTCCTAGCTCAATGTTTTTTCACTAAAAACTGACTCGTAACACGTTCTAAATGTAAAAAAAAATAAATAAATAAATAAATAAAAAGACACAAAATCACAAAATTTAGACTTTTTACAGTGGTAATGGTACATGATAGTGTATGCATTTGTCACATAATGTGAAAAGTGCCAAATTTTTATGATGTGGAAGGAGACTAAATTATATCATATTCCAGTAAGGAGGGGAGAAAGATACATGAAATAAACAGAATCGAAAACCAGAATAAACAAAGATGTTGGCCGGGCACCGTGGCTCCTGCTTGTAATCCCAGCACTTTGGGAGGCCGAGGTGGAGAGATCACCTGAGGTCAGGAGTTCAAGATCAACCTGCCCAATGTGGTGAAACCCCATCTCTACTAAACAAATACAAAAATTAGCCGGGCATAGTGGCAGGTGCCTGTAGTTCCAGCTATTCAAGAGGCTTAGGCACAAGAATCACTTAAACCTGGGAAGCGGAGGTTGCAGTGAACAGAAATGATGCCACTGCACTCCAGCCTGGGTGACAGAGCAAGACTCTGTCTTGGGAAAAAAAAAAATCTCTCTCTCTCTCTATATATAGATTTATTATGCCCAAATTTTCCTGTATTCCTCCACTCTTGAATAACTAGGAGGAATTCAGATTAAAAGCTTATTTTCTTCAGCAATGAGACTTCAAGATATAGGGCAACTTTTTCTGTTAAATCCTTAACTGGAATTTTTCTTTACTCTTACCACCACTTTAAAAAAATTAACTTTGTTCCTAGTTTGTCACAGAGATCAGTAATAAGATGAAATATTTCAAATTCTTTTTTGAAACCCCACCAAATAACATGTAAAACACAAAGCAGCTCATGTGCAAACTCAGTAGTAAACATAAGCAGTTATTTCTAAGTAGTCTGTTAAAAAAAAGCAAATAAAATATTTTCAAATTTTAAGGACACATGTATTTCTTTTTTTATATATGGTATATTTAACATAAAATAATCTATGCAGGACAGTAATCACATGCATGTTGTATTTTGGAAAGTTATATGACTTTTATTGACACAACATGGTAAAAAATAAACACACAAACAGCAGATTAAATCCTAACTTCCCCCATTTACTCGCAAGCTACTTGCCTCTGAGTCTTGATTTTCCTACCTAGAAAATTGAGCTCATACCTCTTCACAGGTTTGTTGATGCGAGGAAAATAAGAATGAATACAAAGTAACCAGCACAGTGCATGGCAATGGTAATTGCTCAATAAATATTAATGCCCTTCTTGTCTTGAAAAGGAAACATAAAGAAATATGAAAATCTGTTCTGTAAACACCCAAAGTGGTAGAACTTAAAAAGCAAGACCAGGTTGGGCATGGTGGCTCATACCTATAATCCCAGCACTTTGAAAGGCTGAGGCCGGTGGATCACTTGAGCCCAGAAGTTCAAAACAAGCCTGGGCAACATGGTGAAACTCCGCCTCCACAAAAAAAAATCAAAAAATTAGCTAGGTGTAGTGGTGTGCACCTGTAATCCCAGCTGCTCAGGAAGCTGAGGTGGGAAGATTGCTTGAGCCCAGGAGGTCGAGCCATTCATACCACTGTACTCCAGCCTGGATGACAGAGAAAGGCCCTGTCTAAAAAAAATAAATAAATAAAAATTAACAACACAAAAAGCAAGCAAGACCAGTTTGACATACAAATTTAAAAGTCGTTTTTGTTTTTGTTTTTGTTTTTTGAGACAGGGTCTGACTCTACCACCCAGGCTGGAGTGCAGTGGCACTATCTCGGCTCATTAAAACCTCCACCTCCCAGGCTCAAGCCATCCTTCCGCCTCAGCCTCCAGAGTAGCTGGGACTACAGGCACGCACCACCACGCCCAGCTAGTTTTTAATATTTTTAGTAGAGATGGGATTACACCATGTTGCCCAGGCTGGTTTCAAACCTGTGAGCTCAAGTGATCTGCTCACCTTGGCCTCCCAAAGTGCTAGGATTACAGGCCTGAGCCATCATGCCCAGTCTTACGGTCATTTTTGAAAGGCCACATTAGAGCTCTTCTCTGAACATTGCCAGAACCAAAGTCCTGATGCAATTATAGACCAATGAAAGTAATGCATCCAACATAATCTCTTCCTTCCAACTTTAAATCAGAACTGTAGCAAGAGACTCAGGTTTCCTTCTCTAAGACACTGCCTTGAGCTAGGAAACGTGGATTGCTTCTTCTTACTATCAATGTCACAAATCTAATGATGAAACAGGGTAGGGTGAAGAAAAATAAACGGCTTTTGAGTTTCTCCATGGCACCAGTTTCAAAGGCCACAGATAACCTGGTGCTCACCTCCATTTTCCCTTTGAAAATGAAAGTCAACAGGAAAGTGAGGTTCAAATAAAATATCAAGTGTATGACCAGCTGAGTTGGACTCCAGCTTTTCCCTGATCAAGACATTAGCATAGATCTTAGAGCCTCTGTTGTCTACATCTGTAGAAAAGGACACTCATCAATGAAACTATTATATCTCCTTTTTTTCCAGTCTTAACAATGGGTTGGAGTATCCTAGATTATAGGCTTACGAAAAACAGATCTGTATCACTCAATAAACATATTATTAAAATTATAATCTCTTTATTATTTACATATACTGTACTTCAGATAATT
Source organism: Pongo abelii (assembly GCF_028885655.2). NCBI lineage: Eukaryota > Metazoa > Chordata > Mammalia > Primates > Hominidae > Pongo > Pongo abelii. The sequence goes on from NC_071994.2 coordinate 59,945,296, forward strand.
AAAATACACTGCCAAAAAAAACTCTGCCAAGGCCAGGTGTAGTGGCTCATGCCTGTAATTCCAGCACTTCGGGAGGCCAAGACGGGCAGATCGCTTGAGCCTGGAAGTTTGAGACCAGCCTGGACAACATGGTGAGGCCTTCTCTCTACAAAAAAATACTTAAAAATTAGCAGGGTGTGGTGGCATGCTCCTTTAGTCCTAGCTACTGAGGAGGCTGAGGTAGGAGGATCACTTGAGCCTGACAGTTCCAGGCTGCAGTGAGCCATGATCACACCACTGTACTCCAGTCAGCCTGGGCAACAGAGCGAGGCCTTGTCTCAAATAAAAAAAAAATGCTCTGCCAAAAATAAAATCAAGTAACTACTATCTGAACTTCTATTAGGCTACTTTAGGATTTTAGAATCAGAGAATTCTAAGATCAGAAATAATCTTGGAGGTACAGTAGTCCTCCCTAATCTGCGATTTCACTTTCTGCAGTTTCAATTACCTGAGGTAAAACAAGATATTTTGAAAGATCACATTCATATAACTTTCATTTCAGTGTATTACTGTTATTTATTCATTTTATTATTATGTATGTATAGCAAAAAACATAGCGTATATAAGGGTTGGTACTACCTGTACTTTCAGGCATCCATTGGGACCCTTGGAACATATCCCTCTAGGATAAAGGAGGACTACTGTAATCTAATTCAGCCCTACTTTTATAAAAGGTTATAAATACAGAAGGAAGTTAACTGACTTGGCCAAGTTCGTTTGGCAGAGCCAATACTGGAATCTGGCCATGAAATTCTAACTAAGTATACTTTTCACCACATCATGGTTGTAAAAAAAATTTTGGTTGAAAATAATGAAAGTGATTGAAGTTTTTCCTTGAATAAATTATTTGAAATTGTTAGTAGCCTGTTTTTTGTTTTGTTTTTGAGACGTAGTTTCACTCTAGTTGCCCAGGCTGGAGTGCAATAGCGCGATCTCGGCTCACTGCAACCTCCGCCCCCCCGGTTCAAGCGATTCCCCTGCTTCAGCCTCCTGAGTAGTTGAGATTACAGATGCCTGCCACCATGTCTGGCTAATTTTTGTATTTTTAGTAGAGATGGGGTTTCACCATGTTGGCCAGGCTGGTCTTGAACTCCTGGACTCAAGTGATACACCCGCCTCAGCCTCCCAAAGTGCTGGGATTACAGGCATTAGCCACCATGCCCGGCCTAAAGGATTATTTTCAATACATTTTTTAAATCCTGCACTTGATTCTGCCAGCTACTCAGTACTCAAAAGGGTATTTTGTAGACCCCAGCCTTCAAAAAGGTCGTTAGAAAGTGGAAAGCAATTTAAATATTATTCTAAGTAATGCAAAATTAGTTTAGTATGTGTTCAGAGACTCATAACATATCCCAAAACAAAAAAGACATCTGAATTGATGTTGATATTAGTGCCCATAATTAACAGTGTCTTGAAAAGTACCTTAATTGTCTTAATTGTGCATTTTATCTCAACTGTTACAGAGCACAAACCAACTTGGCAAAAAGCATGCTGAAAGGATATATACAAAATACGTGATATGAACAATATGTACCTTGGGAGAGCAAAGAAAGGTAAACACAACACAGACAGATTCGACTCTTAGAACATGGGTCGTCCAGGCACGGTGGCTCACACCTGTAATCTCAGCACTTTGGGAGGCCAAGGCAGGTGGATCACCTGAGGTCAGGAGTTCGAGACCAGCCTGGCCAACATGGTGAAACCCCGTCTCTAATAAAAATACAAAAAATTAGCTGGCTGTGGTGGTGGGTCCCTGTAATCCCAGCTACTCGATGGGCTGAGGCAGGAGAATCCCTTGAACCCGGGAGGCGGAGGCTGCAGTGAGCCGAGATCGGGCCATTGCACTCCAGCCTGGGTGACAGAGTGAGACTCCTTCTCAAAAAAAAAAAAAAAAAAAAAAAAGATGGGTAAAATTTGGATAGACAGAGAAGAGCATGAGTAAACATATGGAGACAGAAATAAATTTTTGACTCCTTTAAATTTCTAAAATTGTCTAGTTAAAAAAAAAAAAATTTGACCCCCTACTACAAAGGTAGATGAAATCATGGAGAGCTTGAAGACCACGATGAGAAATGGAAGTTTCCATGTTCATCCTAATTATGAGAGTGACATTATTTGAGATTTCATTTCTAATTCTAAATTTCCAGAATTTTAATTTTTGACCCTATTAGCTGAGGAAGATTTGTTGAAATATTTGTTCAACATTTGTTGAACTTATTCAAGTTTCAAAAAACAAGAACATTCCTTAAAGCACCTATCTCATCAATTCTTTAAACTTTCCCATAGGGAAAGTCCACAATCTCCCTCAAACAACATTCACTATCAGAAATACTTGCATTTAACCTCTCCTATTTTTAAACCAAGGTAATATCTTTTAGTGTTCATATTCGCCCATGGATTTAACAGAGCCTTAGTAGCAGGCTTAGATGGTAGCACTAGCTTATTCAATTGCATAAAATGTACATTATTCAATTTAGAAGTTTAGTGGACACAGAATTTCAAGAGGTTCTGTCTCTCAAAAATCATAATGGTTCCCGTTCATTCTCATTCCCTCATATTCTCTCTCCCTCTCTCTCCCTCTTTCCCTCTCTCTCCCAGTCATTTGATACTGTAAAATAATTGTCATCTAAGACCGTTGCAAACACCAACCACAATAACCATATTTGCTCACAGAGTTACCACTTAGCAGGTGCAACAAGGAAGTACTGTTTCTCATCTCCTAAAACCAAAAGAGTTCATCTCGTAGCTAATTTGTCACTTAAGGGAAAAGGATCTCACGACTGACACTAACTTTCTCCTAAGTGTCAGAGGTTGCCGGCTTAACCAGACCGGAGAAGAGCAGGATCACCGGGCCTAGCGTTGCTGAGCAGCGCAGGGGAGCATCGCCTGGAATTGGTGGGTGTCCCTCCTCACTAGTGGGCACCCCCTCGCCCATCGACCTGCCCAAACCCGACGGGACCCCGCCATGGTCTCGGTTCGGCACCTACCCTCTCCTGCTCCCCGCCAAGAGCCAGCCACCCTCCTCGACCCCGAAGAAAGCTCGGGTGCCCAGCTGCGAGTGGAGCAGAGGGAACCTCCCCGCGGGTGACCAGCCCACTGCACGGCCCCCGCCATCCTCTCTGCTCTGGCAAGGCAGGCGAAGACCTGAGCCTTATCTCCGGACCCCCTCACCCCCAATCTCCCGCCGCGCTGCTCCGCACCTACCGCGCGGCCACCGGCCTTACCTGGCCGGGTCTCGGCGAGCGAGGCTGCGCCTGGTGCTTGCGTCCAGCGAACAAACCTGTCCTCCAGCCCCCAGCCCACAGCTCCGCTCTGCCCCTCCTCCCGCCGCGCGTGCCCGCCTCCTGGCTGCCATGGCGACAGTTCCCACACCCTGCGGCCGCTGATTGGTCCGGTTCGCGATTGCTGACGACGCCGATTGGCGGGAGCAGGGACAAGGCCGCGCCGGGGAGCCTGGAGGCGGGCGGTGGGGAGCGCCGAAGCTATGGAGCCTTGGGGGAGGCTGAGCCAGGAGGGACGTGGCGCTCTGAGATGCGGGCTCGGGAGGCCGCGCCTCTTCCTTCCCTAGCTTTCCCGGGGAAGCCTGTGGAGCAGGACTTGCGCGGGTGAGGTGCCGTCCCGAGACCCGGGCAGAGCCCCAGGGATCGCCTCTCCCTTGGCCGCTGGCCTGCGCCTGCAGCGCCCACGCGGGTCGGAGAATGGCTGTCAGGCCTATTCTCGCCCACAGGCCTCGCTCGGCTCTGACACCCCCATCCTCCGCCTTGGCGGGAATTTTACCGGCATTTGTAACCGCACCCACCCCCGTTGTGCTGGGCCCTCGGTCACTGTGGTTTAACTGTATTTACCCACCTTCTCTCTCGCCCATTCGCAGACAGCTCTTTCCTCTGCATCCTGCCCCAGAGAACAGACATCTATTCCAAGCCCCTCATTTTAAAGATGCGGAAACTGAGGCTCAAAGATGCACATGGGTAGCTTGAGCCTTCCAGAAGCTTTTGGAGCCACAGGCTGTTTACGAAGTTTTATTCTGCCGATTAGTTTTTTTCACCTGAAAAATTGGTATCATATCTACCTTAGGGTTATTCACGAAGATTGAATGAGATAACATTGCCAGGAAAACAGTACAGACCAGGCACGGTGACTCACCCTGTAATGCCAGCACTTTGGGAGGCCAAGGCAGGAGGATGGCTTGAGCTCAAAAATTTGAGACCAATCTGGACAACAGTGAGATCCTATCTCTACAAGAATATTTTTTTCTTTTTTATCTTTAACACAATGATGTTTCAGTCTGAAGAAAATATTTAAAAATTTGCCAGGTGCTGTGTCGCACATCTGTAGTCCCAGCTACTCAGGAGGCAGAGGCGGGAGGATCACTTGAGCTCAGAAGGCTGAGGCTGCAGCGAACCATGATCATTGTGCCACAAAAAAACAAACAAACAAAAACACACAGTACAGAATCTGCCACATAGTGTGTTAGCAATGAAAGCTTCTGTTATCAGGAAGTACTACAAGCCAATTGCCTCTGTTGCACAACTGGACTCTGTGTGCCCCTAACTGTATAATTTGCCAGTTATTTAAGTGCTCTCTGCCTCCATGTCCTTGTCTGTAAAATGAACATAATAATAGTACCCTCCTACTTACAGCATAGCAAATTAATTTAAAAAGTGACTGGCACATTGTAAATTTTAAATAAATGTTAACCGTGCTCAGATTAGTGGCTGAACTGGGACTATAACTTAGATCTCTAGATTTCAACCCAATCGTATTTATTTATTTATTTAGAGATAGGGTCTCCCTCTGTTGCCCAGGCTGGAGTGCAGTGGCGCAATCTCAGCTCACTGCAGCCTCAACCTCGCAGGATCAAGCAATCCTCCCACCTCAGCCTCCCAAGTAGCTGGGACTACAAGCACACACTACCACGCCTGGCTAATTTTTTGGCATTTTTTTGTAGAGACGAATTTTTGCCATGTTATCCAGGCTGGTCTCGAAGTCCTGGACTCAAGCAATCTGCCTTCCTTAGCCTCTCAAAGATTAGAAGCGTGAACTACCACACCTGGCCTCAATTATCTTTACTAACACTTCTCATCCACATACATAGATCAGTGCCTCAAGGTTAAGCTCCTTTTTGAGGTTCAGGAGAAGAGGACCCTCCAGCCTGGGCGACAAGAGCGAAACTCCGCCTCAAAACAAACAAACAAACAAAAAAGGGTGAACTCCTAGGAGCGGGAGACTGATGCAGGACAGGAAAGCGCCAAAATTGAGAATTCTTGGCTTCACCCAGTAAAGAATTCAAGGGTGAGCTGGTGGTGTTAAACAGCAACTTTTATTGAAGCCGCAGTACACGGCAGCAGCAGAGCTACTGCTCCTTGTAGAGCAGGGCTACCCTGTAGGCAATGTGCCCAGAGCAGCAACTCAGAGGCAGTTCTGCATTCCTGTTTATACTGATTTTATTTTATTTTTATTTTTATTTATTTATTTTGAGACAGAGTCTCGCTTTGTCACCCAGGCTGGAGTACAGTGGTGTAGTCTCAGCTCACTACAATCTCCATCTCCTGGGTTCAAGTGATTCTCCTGCTTCAGCCTCCTGAGTAGCTGGGATTACAGGCACCCGCCACCACTCCTGGCTAATTTTTGTATTTTTAGTAGAGACGGGGTTTCACCATGTTGGTCAGGCTGGTCTCGAACTCCTGACCTCAAGCAATCCACCCACTTCGGCCTCCTAAAGTGCTGGGATTCTAGGCATGAGCCACTGTGTCTGGCCCTATACCCACTTTTAAGTATATGCAAATTAATGGGCAGTTTATGCAGAAATTTCTAGAATGAGGGTGGTATCCTCCAAGTTGTCAGGTCATTGCCACAGAAAGGGGCCATAACTTCAGGGTGTTGTCATGGCAATGGTAAACTGACATGGCACACTGGTGGGCGTGTCTTATGGGGAGGTGCTTCTGCTCCAAACCTGTTTCAGCTCGTTCTCAATTTGGTCCGGTGACAAAGCCCTGCCTGCAGAGTTGAGTTCTGCCTCCCGTCTCAGTACCACCAGGTTGCCTAAGGAGGCATGAACTGGTCCAGGTTGGAAACAGAGCAGGTCAAAAACTCCTTTCCTGATCAGTAGTAGGATCACACCTGTGAAGAGCCACTGTATTTCAGCCTGGGCAATATAGCAAGACCCTGTCTTGCCTAAAACAGTTCATTTGTGTGCACAATTGGAAAAAGCTGCTTTTAGAACCAGATAAATTGAATGGGAGACCTTCTTTATGTTTGTCCTGGTTTCAGTCAACTAAAACCGTCTTTTCCCCGCTTTTCTTTTAGAGATAGGGTCTCACTATGTTGCCCAGTTAGTCTTGAACTCCTGGCATCAAGCAATCCTCCCACCTCAGCCTCTCAAAATGCTGGGATTACAGGCATGAGTCACTGCACCTGGCCTACGCCTGTCTCTACAAAAAGAGCTTTTTAAAAATTAGCTGGGAAAGAATCCACAGACCCTTTGAAAGATGCAGCAGGCTGCAGCCTACTCTGTGAGACAGGTGAAAAACTGTAAGTTCCCAGAGTGTGAGAGGGGGAGAGTGTTCCTCCAAGCACTCATTCCTACCAGGGAATCTGAACATCTAGTCCACAGGAGAAGGCTTTAACCCTCCTCAGAGCCAGAATGGATTTAGGGAGTGGCGTGAAATAAATAAACGTAGAAGGAGTAGTGGGAAGTGCCTTGTAGGCATTCCCAGTCTCTATCGTGAATGGAGGGAAGCCATTCCTGACTGTATCTTACAGGGGCCCTCAGGGAAGTCAGCCAACAAACTCAGGGAGGGGTCCCAGGGTGAAAGAAGCTCCCAACTGAATTTTATGATATAATCTGGAGTGGGGATGAACTCCCTTGAGCAGAAACCAGTGGGCAAGCGAGAAGTGTGCAGGAGACACAAGCATACATGCTGGGTGCTCAGCCTTACCAGCAGATAGGGAAGGGCATGACCTGAAAGCTGTGGTTTCAGGACACAGTGTGCACAGACTGCCTGGATCTAAACTCAGTGCTGTTAACAGGGCACTGAGGGAGCAAGACCAGCCTTGCCAACTGCATGGGAGCTGGGTGAGGCTTGCTGCTGCCTGCTACTCCCCACTCCCTTTGTGAAGTCATGTGCAGCAGAGGCAGTTATACTCCCTTCTGGAACAAATGGAAACACATGCCACAACACTGCCAAAAGCAATCTACAGATTCCATACAATTCCCATCAAGATACCACCATCATTCTTCACAGAACTGGAGAAAAAAATCCTAAAATTCATATGGAACAAGAAAAGAGCCGCATAGCCAAAGCAAGACTAAGCAAAAAGAACAAATCTGGAGGCATAACATTACCCAACTTCAAACTATACTACAAGACTACAGTTACTGCCGGGCATGGTGGCTCACGCCTGTAATCCCAGCACTTTGGGAGGCCAAGGCGGGTGGATCACCTGAGGTCAGGAGTTCGAGACCAGCCTGGCCAACATGGTGAAACCCCGTCTCTACTAAAAATACAAAAATTAGCCGGGTGTGGTGGCAGGCGCCTGTAATCCCAGCTACTCAGGAGGCTAAGGCAGGAGAATCACTTGAACCCAGGAGGCGGAGGTTGCAGTGAGTCGAGATTGTGCCATTGCACTCTAGCCTGGGGGACAAGAGCAAGACTTCGTTTCAAAAAAAAAAAAAAAAAAAGCCTATAGTTACCAAAACAGCATGGCACTGACATAAAAACAGGAACATAGACCAGTGGAATAGAATAGAGAAAAATGGCCAGCCACGATGGCTCACACCTGTAATCCCAGCACTTTGGGAGGCTGAGGCTGGTCATCACTTGAGGCCAGGAGGTCAAGACCAGCCTGGCCAACATGGTGAAACCCTATCTCTCCTAAAAATACAAAAATTAGCTGGGCGTGGTGGTGGATGCCTGTACTCCCAGCTACTGGGGAGGTTGTGGTAGGAGAATTGCTTGAACCCGAGTGGCGGAGGTTGCAGTGAGCTGAGATCACGCCACTGCACTCCAGCCTGGGTGACAGAGTGAGATCCTGCCTCAAAACAAAACAAAACAAAAAAGTCAGAAAACAATAGATGTTGGCATGGATGTGGTGAAAAGGGAACACTTTTACACTGCTGTTGGGAATGTAAATTAGTACAACCTCTATGGAAAACAGTATGGAGATTCCTTAAATAACTGAAAGTAGAACTACCATTCAATTCAGCAATCCCTCTATTGGGTATCTACCTGAAGGGAAAGAAGTCATCATATGAAAAAGATACTTGCACATGCATGTTTATAGCAGCACAATTCTCAAGTGCAAAGACATGGAACGAACCTAAGTGCCCAGCAACCAACAAGTGCACAAAGAAAATGTGTTATATATACACTATGGAACACTACTGATTCATAAAAAGGAACAAAATAATGTATTTTGCACCAACTTGGATGGAGCTGGAGGCCATTATTCGAAGTAAAGTAGCTCAGGAATGGAAAACCAATTATCATATGTTCTCACTTATAAGTGGGAGCTAAGCTATGAGGACACAAAGGTAGAATGATATAATAGACTTTGGGGACTCAGAAGGCAAGGTTGGGAGAAGGGTGAGGAATATAAGACTACATATTGGGTACAGTGTATACTGCTGGGGGACCGGGTACACTAAAATCTCAGAAATGACCACTGAAGAACTTATCCATGTAACCAAAACCTACCCGTACCCCAAAAACTATTGAAATAAAACACTTTCAAAGATAAAAAGTGGCCAGGCACAGTGACTCATGCCTGTAATCCCAGCACTTTGGGAGGCCAAGGCGGGCAGATCACCTGAGGTCAGGATTCAAGACCAGCCTGGCCAACATGGTGAAACCCTGTCTCTACTTCAAATACAAAAAAATTAGCTGGGCGTGGTAGTGCACGCCTGTAGTCCCAGCTACTTGGGAGGCTGAGGCAGGAGAATTGCTTGAACCTGGGAGGCTGAGGTTGCAGTGAGCCGAGATCATGCCACTGCACACTCCAGCCTGGGCAACAGAGTGAGACTCTGTCTCAGAAAAAAAAAAAAAAAGAAAAGAAAGAAAGAAAAGAAAAAGAATAAATAAAACCCCAGCATTGAAAGTCTTGCTGCTAGGAACAACAGATGCTTTCGGAGCATCACCCTTTGTGCTTTGTTGGGGGAAACCAGTTATGTGGAAGCACTTGTGGATACTCAAGAGAGTGCATGGGAACGAATAAGTGTAACATGGGCAGGGCAGCTTTTTTTTTTGTAAGCTTTCAGCTCAATAAAATGAACCTATGTGGTGAAATAATAACAGTAAGTAAAACTAAAACTTGAAGGTTTAGCACTGACAGAGAATCTCCTGGTGGGAAAGACATCTAAAGAACATGGGCCGGGTGCAGTGGCTCACACCTGTAATCCCAGCACTTTGGGAGGCCTAGGCAGGTGGATCACTTGAGGTCAGGAGTCTGAAAGCAGCCTAACCAACATGGTGAAACCCCATTCTACTAAAAATACAAAAAAATTAGTGGGACGTGGTGGTGCATGTCTGTAACCCCAGCTACTTAGGAGGCTAAGGCAGGAGAATCGCTTGAACCCAGGACACGGAGGTTGCAGTGAGCCAAGATCATGCCATTGCACTCCAGCCTGGACAACAGAGTGAGATTCTGTCTCAAAAAAAACAAAAAGCAATAACAACAACAACAACAACAAAAACCATAGTCACTACCTTGTGTATTCCAACTGTTCTATAATACTAATTAAGACAAAAAAAAAAAAAAAGAACATAGTCACTACCTTGGACAAGGGAAAATACACAAGCTTTAGCATCAGAATTGGACCCCAACCCTGGCTCTACTGCTTATTACATGTGCCTGGTTTTGAGTTAGTTCCCTAACTCTAGGCCTGGTGCATTTTCTAGAGAGTAGTTGTTCAAGTCTGGAAAGAGTGAATCTGGGAGGTATAGTGGTTAAGAGCGTGAACAATGAAACCTGTCCACCTGGATTAAAAACCCAACTCCATCCATATTAGCTAATGTCCTCCAGCAAGTCACTTAACCCCTCTCTTCAAAGCGCAGCTTTCCCACTTGTAAAATGCAGGCAACAATAGTTCAAGCCTCATATAGCTGTGGTAAGGATTAAATAAGTTTATATTTGTAAAGCAGAGGGTGCCTGGCGCAAAGTGCTTTATTAGTGTCTAATAATATATTGGTCTCCGTTTCTCCACCTGTAACCTGGGGATAATAATGCCGAACTAACTTTAAGGATTCCAATGATACATGTAAAGTACTAGAAAGGTGGCCAGATGCGGTGGCTTATGCCTGTAATTCCAGCACTTTGGGAAGCTGAGGCGGGCAGATCACCTGAGGTCAGGAGTTGGAGATCAGCCTGGCCAACATGGTGAAACCCGGTCTCTACTAAAAACACAAAAATTAGCCAGGCGTGGTGGTGAGCACTTGTAGTCCCAGCTATTCAGGAGGGTAAGACAGGAGAATCACTTGAACTCGGGAGGCAGAGGTTGCAGTGAGCTGAGATCGCCCTACTACACTCCAGCCTGGGCAACAAGAGCGAGACTCCATCTCAAAAAACAAAACAAAACAAAGAAACACCAAAAATAAAAAATAAAAAACCCATAATAAATAAATAAATAAATAAAAATAAAGTCCTAGTGAGGAGATGTCCAATAGCTTTTATTTCTGTTCCCCACCTCGCCCCTACTTCTGCCCTGTTACCTTGGTAACCCTGTCTGATTACTGCTACCTCTGCCTTCAAGTTGTCTCTTGCTCAGCTTGGTGTAAGTAATTGATTCCTTGATTTCCATGATTTCAGGAGATTTCTTGATTTCCTTTGGCTCAGCTGAGAAACTCAAAATGTGTTTGCTGGAAGACAGAAGAAAATAAAAGTGAAACAACCCCAGAGAACCAGCTGACACGAACTCTGCCCCATATTGCATCTCTTGGTACTTCTAGGGGAAAAAAAATGGTTTGGAGGACATTCTGGCTTTCTAAGACTTCAGTTCCCTTCTTACTTCCTCTTTTAGGATCCTGCAGAACATCAACTGGCCAATTAGTTACAAAATCAAATTCTTCATTGTGTTAAGAAAAGGGAAGAAGGGCTGAGTGCAGTGGCTCACGCCTGTAATCCCAGCACTTTGGAAGTCCGAGGCGGGCAGATCAGGAGTTCAAGACCAGCCTGGCCAACATGGTGAAACCGCATCTCTACTAAAAATACAAAAATTAGCCAGACGTGGTGGCATATGCCTGTAATCCCAGCCACTCAGGAGGCTGAGGCAGGAGAATCACTTGAATGCAGAAGGCAGAAGTTGCAGTGAGCTGAAATCACACCACTGCACTCCAGCTTGGGTGACAGAGTGAGAGTCCATCTCAAAAAAAAAAAGGGAAGAGAGAGAATACTTACTCCCAAGAGATAGTAAGTAGTCAGAACTAGAAAACTCAGGGTAAACTTTTCCTGGGAGCTAAGACTTACTGTTGTTGTTGTTGTGTTGTTGTTTTTATCAAGGTCAAGATCAGGGATCAGCAAACAATGGCCCTTGGGTCAAATCAACCCATTACTTGCCATTACTTGTTTTTATTGACAGTCTTATTAGAACACAGCAACTTTCAACATCTGTCCGTCTTGTGTATGTGTTATCTATCTTCTCAGGCTGTTTTTGTACTACAATGGAAGAGTTAAATAGTCGTGACAGAAACTGTATGGCTCTTGGCCCCCTACAGAAAAAAAAAAATTACATCTGGACTAGATAATTCACCCAGGATCATATTTTCAGTATTCTCAGTGCAGAAATTCTTTACCTTCATCAAATCCTGTAATGCATGGCTTCTCAATCTTTAATGTGCATATAAGTCACTTCGGCAACTTATTAAAATATAAATCCTAGCCAGAGGTCTGGTGTTGAACACCTGTATTCCCAGCTACCTGGGAGGCTGAGGCAGGATGATCACTTGCTTGAGCCCAGAATTTCAAGGTTACAGTGAGTTATGATCACACCAGTGCACTCCAGCCTGAGTGACAGAGACCGAGTGAGACACTGTCTCTAAAAAACAAAACAAAACAAAATGTTTTAAAATGTAACCGGGCATGGTGGCTCAGGCATGTAATCCCAGAATTTTGGGAGGCTGAGGTAAGTGGATCTCTTGAGCCCAGGAGTTTGACACCAGCCTGAGCAATATGGCAAAACCTGTCCCTACTGAAAGTACAAAAAATTAGCCAGGTGTGGTGGCAGACATCTGTAGTCCCAGCTACTTGGGGGGCTAAGGTGGGAGAATCACCTGAGCCTGGGAAGGCGAGGCTGCAGTGAGCTGTGATGGCACCACTGCACTCCAGCCTGGGTGACAGGAGTGAGACCCTGTCTCCAAAAAATAAAATAAATCCAAAGTCTGACTCAGTAGCTCTACAAGGAAGCCTGAAATTCTGTTTTCTGACAACCTCTGAGGGGTACCAATAAGGCTGTTTCCTGGATCCACTTGATCCCATCAATTATCTCATCATTCCTGCCCCCCTCCCCATTATCCAACTTAATTACTCTGGTTCATCAGTAAAATCACTCCCATACAAATATCAACTTCCTTGCCCTTCTTTCCCTCTGCTGCTCTCACCTGACAGAAACCCAACCTTGGATGAACCCAACATATACCTTCTTCTTGTCTACATTGCAGGAGAAAAATCACTGGACTTATGTCTCCAAATTCACGGTCATCAATCTCAGACCCTAAGTACCACCCAGCAACTTTCCACTTTTCTCTTTCCCACACCCATAATGACCATTCCATACCTTTCCTTGCTCCTCAAACCTCCCATTCTTCCTTCACACTCATTTCAGAGGGGACCCTGAGTCAGCTTTGTTGAGAACCTCTTTGTATCAGTTAAGGAACTCTTGTTTTAAAGCAGGATTTCTCAACACTATTGACATTTGAGGCCGAGTAAGTCTTTGCTGTGGGGAATTGTTCTGTGCATTACAGGATGTTAGCAGAATCCCTGGTCTCTACTCACTAGATGCCACTAACACCCACTGCCAGTTGTCAACCAAAAATATCTCCAGACATTGCCAGATATCCATTGAAGAGTACAATCTTCCCTGGCTGAGAACCACTGGTTTAAATCAACAGAAACCAGCTCCAGCTGGAGATTTATTGAGAGGCTAATGGAGTAACTCGTAGATAGATCTTGAGTAGGATACAAATCCTAGGGGCTGGAGATCTTCGGCCTTCTTTCTGGAAGTTGTCATTACGTTAGTTCCTTCTGTCTTTGGGTATTCCCAATTAAGTTTCAAATTCTCAGTAGGAAGAATCTAAGTCCTGTTTGGGTCAGGTATTCACTCCTATAGCCTGGAGAATAGAGTCTGTGACTAGAATAAAGCTGGGAAGAGGTATTCAACAGGAAAAAAGTAATAGCCACCATACTTCCTTTGTATTCTGTATCTATATTCTGCTAAAGTGACATAAAACTGGCTACAAAGACTTCAATAAATTGGAGTTTATTTTTCTATGATAAAGAAATACACCTGGCCGGGCGCAGTGGCTCACGCCTGTAATCCCAGCACTTTGGGAGGCCGAGGCAGGCGGATCACGACGTCAGGAGATCGAGACCATCCTGGCTAACACGGTGAAACCTCGTCTCTACTAAAAATACAGAAAAATTAGCTGGGCGTGGTGGTGGGCATCTGTAGTCCCAGCTACTGGGGAGGCTGAGGCGGGAGAATGGCGTGAACCTGGGAGGCGGAGCTTGCAGTGAGCCAAATCGTGCCACTCCAGCCTGGGCGACGGAGCGAGACTCCGTTTCAAAAAAAAAAAAAAAAAGAAATACACCTGTAGGAGGCAGTTTTTGCCCTGTATTCAGCTGCTAAGTAATATCATCATAGCCTCTCTGCATCCCTCAGCTCTGACTTTTCATCTTCAAGCTTATTGCCTCAGGTTGAAAGACAGCTAGCATACTTCCTGACATCATGAGTCATGACCACATTCAGAAATAGGAAACAGGCTGGGCATGGTGGCCTACACCTGCATTCCTGTGTTTTGAGAGGCCAAGGCAGGAAAATCACTTGAGGCCAAGGGTTCGAAACCAGCCTGAGCAACATAGCAAGACCCCATCTCTACAAAAAGAAAAAGAAAAAAATTAGCTGGGCATAACAGCACATTGAGACCCCCATCTCTACCAAAAAAATAAATTAAATGCAGAAATTAGCCGGGTGTGGTGGTGTGCACTTGTAGTCCTAGCTACTAAGGAAACTGAGGTGGGAAGATCGCTTGAGCCCAGGGGCTCGAGGTTACAGTGAGCTATGATTGGCCACTTCCCTCTGGACTGAGAAAGTGAGACCCCATCTGTATAAGAAAAAAAAAAAAAGTGGGGCGGGGCCAGGCACAGTGTCTCACACCTGTAATCCTAGCACTTTGGGAGGCCAAACTGGGCAGATCACCTGAGGTCAGGAGTTCGAGACCAGCCTGGCCAACATGGTGAAATGTGTCTCTACTAAAAATACAAAATTAGCTGGGCATGGTGTTGGGCGCCTGTGATCCCAGCTACTCGAGAGGCTGAGGCAGGAGGATCACTTGACTCCGTCTCAAAAAAAAAGAAAAAAAGAAAAGAAATTGAAACACATGGTACAGGGGATGGGGGGATGTGCGGAGGCAGCAAAAGAACCTTTTATGTAAGAAGTTCCCTCTCCTTTTGTTAGCAAAGGAAAAACTGTCACAGAGCCACCCCACACACCACCCCACTCCCGCCCACCAGCTCCAGCAAACAAGCCTTAAAGTTCCATTGACTAGAAATAGGTTATATGACCATTCTCCTGGTACAAGGTATGATAAGAAAGTTAGTGTCTGGCAAAGAAAGAGGAATGCAGTCATCATGACTGGCTTACACAAACTACAACTAATCTCCTAAGTATGGACACACTGCTACCCCCACACCAAATTTTGGGTTCTATTAACGAGGAAGAAGACGGTCTGGCTGTTAGGCAATAGTGCAGTGTTTGCCACGTCTTCCTGATATCAAATCCACAAACACTCATGATTCTGTACCCAGGTCCTCTTTCTTTTCTTCTGTAACAACAAAAGGCAGTCCCTTTACTCTGAATTCCATTCCCCTCACTTCTCAAGGACTTCATTCCTTTATTTGGCTATTGCCTTTCCTTCCTATGTGATGAATCTTCCCCTGGCTACAGAATCACATTCTAGGCATACAAACATGCTATACGACTGTCTTCCATCTTTTAAAAATCCCCTTCCTTATGGATAAAGAAATGTGATAATGCAAGCCAAGTAAAATGTTAAGTAGAAAATTTAGTGATTTTACTGCAAAATTCTTTCAACTTTTCTATATGTAATTACATACTTTATATAATGTAATGTTGGAAATAAAATCTCTTCCTTGACCCCAAATCCCCCTCCAAAGTATTTCCCTGCTTATTGTTCAAATTCATTGAAAAAGTTCCTTCCCCTGGTTGCTCACCTCTCTTTTTCTCTTATTTATACTAGTCTGGCTTCCATTTTCTCCAACAGTACACTGAAGTTGCTTTTTTTTTTTTTTTTTTTTTTTTTTGAGATGGTGTCTTGCTCTGTCGCCCAGGCTGGAGTGTAGTGGCACAATCTCGGCTCACTGCAACCTCCGCCTCCTGGGTTCAAGCAATTCACCTCAGCCTCCCAAGTAGCTGGGATTACAGCCACCCACCACCACTCCTGGCTAATTTTTGTATTTTTAGTAGAGACGGTGTTTCACCATCTTGGCCAGGCTGATCTTGAACTCCTGACCTTGTGATATACCCGCCTCGGCCTCCCAAAGTGCTGGGATTACAGGCGTGAGCCACTGCGCCCGGCCTATTATTTTTATTAAATTTTTTGTTTATTTTGTTTTGTTTGAGACACAGTCTTGCTCTGTCACCCAGGTTGGAGTGCAGTGGCACAGTCTCGGCTCACTGCAACCTCTACCTCCCAGGTTCAGGTGATTCTAGTGCCTCAGTCTCCTAAGTAGTTGGGATTACAGGCATGAGCCACTGTTCCTGGCAGATTTTTTTTTTTCTTCAAGAAAGTAGTTGGGATTACAGGCATGAGCCACTGTTCCTGGCAGATTTTTTTTTTCCTCGAGACAGAGTCTTGCTCTGTCATCTGGGCTGGAGTGCAGTGGCTGACTGCAACCTCTATCTCCTGGGTTCAAGCAATTCTCCTGCCTTACGCTCCCAAGTACCTGGGATTACAGGTGCCTGCCACATGCCTGGCTAATGAGATTGCTTTTATTAAGGTCACCTTTCAGTGGACACTTTTCTTTCCTCATCTTACTCAATTGCCCAGCAGCACTGTTTGCTTCTGACTCCCCTCTCGAAACACTTTCCTCTCTTAGCATCTGACACCACTCTCTTCTGGTTTTCTTTCTACCTTTCTAGATAATCCTTTTCAGGCTCTTTGCTATCTTCTTCTCCATTACCCAACTTCTAAAAGATAGAATGTTCCAGGGTTGGTTCTGGGACCTCTTCTCTGTCCACAGCAAATTTTTTTCACAGAAGCATTATTGGTATTTTATGTGAGACATTTCTTCATTGAGCAGGATTTCCCGTGCATTGCACAATGTTTTATATTCCTAGATTCTACTCACTAAGTGCCAGTAGTGTCTCCTTTGTCCCTGCAGTCAGTGTGACAACCCAAATTGCCTCCAAACAATCTCTAGAGAAGTAACACTTCTCCAAGTGAAGAACAATCTCCTCTTTCATTTGGTGGTGCAAGCCAGTCCATAAACCATATACGTACCATGTACAGTATATGCAAAATTCTCAAATATCTCCAGTCCAAACTTCTCTTAGGAAATTTAGACTATCTTTAACCATCTACATTTTTATTTGGATGGCCTGTTGTGGAAGGTCAATACATATTTGATGAATTAATGATCTAATTAACTATCTTAGTCCCTCTTTTTTTGGGGGGGGGACAGAATCTCACTCTGTCGCCCAAGCTGGAGTGCAGTGGCGCGATCTTGGCTCACTGCAACCTCTGCCTCCCGGGTTCAAGTGATTCTCCTGCCTCAGCCTCCCGAGTAGCCGAGATTACAGGCATCTGCCACCACGTCCATCTAATTTTTGTATTTTCAGTACAGACAGAGTTTCACCATGTTGGCCAGGCTGGTCTTGAACTCCTGACCTCAAGTGATCCACCCATCTCGGCCTCCCAAAGCACTGGGATTACAAGCGTGAGCCACCGCACCCAGCCTGTCCCTCTTTTGTCTAACATTAAATTGCTGATCTTCTCATGCCTGTTGTTCACTCTGGGAGACCGGGAGATGTGCTGTTCAGATCCGCTTTCAAGAAAGGACCTGCTGCCCAGCTGTAGGAGTGTGGTTGGCTGAGAGTCTCTAGCTGTTACTGGCTTTAGGGTCTACCTCAGCTCTAGAGCCAAAGTCACACTCTTTTTGGCATGTAGTTAAGTCATACTCTTCTTGGGTAGGTTTCCAGCCAATGAATGAGCAAGGTGGTAGTTCATGGGTCTAGTCTAACACAGAACCCCTTCAACCGGCATTTTTTGCTCCAGAACCCCTCCATTGAGCTGGCAGAGTCTTTGTCAGGTTTACATCATTATCTGCAAACTCCCCCTGCACAATTCTGCTTCTGTCCCTTTTCCTACACAGGTATTATTCCCCTGATAAACCTTTGGCACACCTAACTCTGTCATGGCATATGCTTCCCAAACAACCTGCTCTGCATTTTCTCTATCCTTCTCATTTTAATAATTGGTATGCATTCAGTTGCTCAAGCTAAACCCCTGAGTCATCTCTGATTCTTTGTTTTCCTTCATACCACATGTCTGCTTCATCAGCATCAGCAGGTTCTGTTGATTCTACCTCTAAGGTACATAATCCTCTCTCTCCCTCCCTCCCTCCCTCTCCCTCTCTCTAATAAGCCAGTCTCAGTTATCATCATATCCCAATGGAATACTGCAAATAGCCTCCAAATTACTGTCCTACTGTCAATTTGGCATCCATTCTTCACACAGCAGTTGGAGGAATGCTTTAAAACATAGCACTACTCGCCGTGCATGGTGGCTCACGACTGTAATCCCAGCACTTTGGAAGGCTGAGGCGGGTGGATCACAAGGTTAGGCAGTTCAAGACCAGCCTGGCCAACATGGTAAAACCCTGTCTCTACTAAAAATGCAAAAATTAGCCAGGCGTGGTGGCATGTGCCTGTAGTCCCAGCTGCTTGGGAGGCTGAGGCAGAAGAATCGCTTGAACCCGGGAGGTGGAGGTTGCAGTGAGCGAAGATCGCACCACTGCACTCCAGCCTGGGCAACAGAGTGAAACTCTGTCTCAAAAAAAAAAAAAAAAAAGGCACTACTCTACTTGAAAATAATGCGTTCTCACCTAAACCTCTTACCATGTCTGTCAAGCCTCTGCATGATGTCTCCTTCATCTTTCTGTCCAGCCTCATTCCTCACTATTCTTCTCTGTCACTATACTTTAACCATGTTGGTTTTTCTGATCTTTGAAACTATTTCCACCTGAGGCCTTTGCCGAAGCTGTGCCCCTTTCAGCAGACCACTATTCCCCCAACAGTTTGCATGGCTGGATTCTTTTCATTCATTGGAAGTCAAATGCCACTGCTTCAAAAAAAGCTACTTGGACTGTTTAATCTAAAGTAATTTTCCTCTCCTCCCTCCTATTACCCTCTCTAATTGTGTGTGTGTGTATGTGTGTATACTTTTTTCCTTAATTGCTTTTTGTCTGTGTCTTTCACTAGATCATAAAATCGATGAGGGCATAAACCATATTTGATTTGTTTATACCCGGAGCCTAGCACAGTGTCTGATGCATATAGTAGGGCAATCCATACATATTTGTTGATTTGTTGAATGCATGAAAGTCATCTAATTTTTTTTTTTTTTTTTTTTTTTTTTTTTTTGAGATGGAGTTTCACTCTTGTTGCCCAGGCTGGAGTGCAATGGCGTGATTTCGGCTCACCGCAACCTCTGCCTCCCAGGTTTAAGCGATTCTCCTGCCTCAGCCTCCCGAGTAGCTGGGATTATAGGGATGCACCACCACGCCCAGCTAATTTTTTTGTATTTTAGTAGAGACGGGGTTTCTCTGTGTTGGTCAGGCTGGTCTCGAACTTCTGACCTCAGGTGATCTGCCTGCCTTGGCCTCCCAAAGTGCTAGGATTACAAGCGTGAGCCACCGCGCCCAGCAAAAGTCATCTAATTATCTTAGGTACTCATATTGTTGGGTTGTTTTCCTCATAGTGTTTTGACAAAGGGATTTACTTTTTGTTTCTATTTTTTTCCTTTAGAAAGAGAATGGGGCCTGATGCGGTGGCTGATGCCTGTAATCCCAGCACTTTGGGAGGCTGAGGCGGGTGGATCATCTGAGGTCAGGAGTTTGAGATCAGCCTGGCTAACATAGTGAAACCCCACTTCTACTAAAAATACTAAAATTAGCCAGCCATGATGGTGCGTGCCTGTAATTCCAGCTACTCAGGAGGCTAAGGCAGGACAATCTCTTGAACCTGGGAGGCAGATGTTGCAGTGAGCAGAGATCGTGCCACTGCACTCCAGCCTGGGCAACAGAGCAAGACTCCATCTCAAAAAAAAAAGAAAGGTTTATAATATTCTAAGGACAATAATCCTACTTCCTTTTAGCAATCTTACCAAACAAATTTTAAAAATAAATAAATAAAAAGAGCAATACATTAGAAACATAGCAGGAGGAATCCTGAAGCATATATCCCATGGATTATAAAAATGTAGTGAGAATAAATAAGTTATGGCTGGGCACGGTGGCCCACGCCTGTAATCTCAGCACTTTGGGAGGCCGAGGCAGGTGGATCACCTGAGGTCAGGAGTTCAAGACCAGCCTGGCCAACATGGCAAAACCCTGTCTCTACAAAAATACAAAAATTAGCCAGGCATGATGATGGGTGCCTGTAAACCCAGCTGGTCATGAGCCTGAGGCAGGAGAATCTCTTGAACCTGGGAGGCGGAGGTTGCAGAGCCAAGATCACATCATTGCACTACAGCCTTGGCAATAGAGCGAGACTCCGTCTCAAAAAAAAAACAAACCAAAAAAAACACAAATAATTTATAAGTTCAGTCATACTGCAATGAGGAACATTATCAAATAAATGTTGAGTGCTACATTTATAATTTATTTTCATCCAAGAAAAGACCTTAGAGAGACTTTGCAATGATCAGATCAATTACATAAATCTTGTTTCCTAACCTCTGGATTTTCATTCCATAAACCAAAAAAAAAAAAAAAAAAAAAAAAACTCTTACCACCCCCAAGGAATATATACAGTGAGCAGTCTCTTCAGATAATTCCTATAATTCTTCACTATGATAAAAGTTGGGCCGGGCGCAGCTGCTCAGGCCTGTAATTCTAACACTTTGGGAGGCCGAGGCAGGAGGATTGCTTGAGCCCAGGAGTTTGAGACCAGCCTGGACAACAAAGTGAGGCCTCGGCTAATCAAAAAATTAGCTGGACGTGGTGGTGTATGCCTATAGTCCCAGCTACCCAGGAGGTTGAAGTGGAAGGATCACTTGAGCCCAGGTTTAGGCTGCAGTGAGCTGTGATTATGCCATTGCACTCCAGCCTGGGGGACAGAGTGAGACCCTGTCTCAAAAAAAAAAAAAATGCCCTGAAATACTTGGAAAACTGAGTTTACATTTTTTATTCACTCTAAAACAATCTAAATCACATATAATCATCCATTTTTGGCTGGGCGCAGTGGTTCACCCCTGTAATCCCAGCACTTTGAGAGGCTGAGGCAGGTGAATCATGACCTCAGGAGTTCGAGACAAGCCTGGCCAACATGGCGAAACCCTGTCTCTACTAATAACACAAAAATTAGCCAGGCATGGTGGCGCACACCTGTAGTCCCAGCTACTCGGGAGCCTGAGGCAGAAGAATTGCTTGAACCCGGGAGGCGGAGGTTGCAGTGAGCCAAGATCACGCCACTGCACTCCAGCCTGGGCAACAGAGTGAGACTCCGTCTCAAAAAAAAAAAAATCAACTTTTATGACTTTCTTTTTTCTTTTTTTGAGAGAGAGAATCTCACTATATTGCCCAGGTTGGAATACAATGGCAATTCACAGATGTGATTATTGTGCACTATAGCCTCAAACTTCTAGGATCAAGGGATCCTCCTGCCTCAGCCTTCCAAGTAGCTGGGACTAAGGGCACACACTACCATGCCCAGCTGTGATTCTTTTTGAAAGCTCTACTGATGCAGACATTCTCTTATGACATCATGAACTTACCCAAATAACCTTATCCTTTTTGGTGATGCTGTAAAAATTGTATCTTCCCACTCACTGCAATCTTGGGTTGCAGTCCTGAGATGAGATTAACACATGATGTCATAGAGGGATGATACAAAGAGATATGCAAAGGCTTGCAATAGTATGGAGGAATGAGTTGTTATTCCAAGGTGTTAGAGCAATTCATGATGTCATAGAGGGTGTGGCCAAGCAACCCTCAAGAGTGGAGGGGAAGACTGTTCATATAGTTTATGACATCACAAAGACAGGGCTCAGGACATTACAAAAACTTGACATCTTAAAGGGATAGTCAAACTCTGAAATCACCAGTGGGAGGTGCACAACAGGAAAAGGGTTGGGCCCATATTTGGGAAGTCAGTTATCAGTGATGTCATAAGGGAATGGAGCAATCATTCATTCCTTCAAGCATGATAACATAGAAAAGTTTGAAAGTTTTAGGACAAAGATCACAGACTGCTGCCCAGGGGTGGGATCTGGCCCATAGACATGTTTTGTTGGCCTGCACACAGGATTTTGTGTGTTTCTTCCCCAGTTAGTTGCCAAATTTGGAATTTCTATAATAAAAATCAGGATTTCTGGCTTCATTTTAAAAATGTTGGCGTTCTGACAACCTTTGGTTTCCATTCCTACCTGGCAACAGCTGGCTGGAGCACACTAACAGCTTCCTTTTTTTGGACGAGACAGGTATTCTTAGTTTACCACAGTCCTCATTTAGTTAGTTTTACTCATATTATCCACCTAGCACTTGTGGGCATTCAAGTTTGTGACACTGGTTTGGGGGAATTCCATATAACAAAGAGGTGAGGTAATGTTGGGAAATATGTTGTAGGAGGGGAAGGTAATCTATGACATGAGAAGCTATGTAGACCTTAGGAAATTCATTGTGACAAGGATGGAAGCAGTGGGATATTGATACACTGCTATTTTAACCCCAAGAATATTCTGATCCTGCCACTCTTGACTTCTGAGAGTATTTTTCCCCCATTGTGTTGAAAGCATTAAGAATATGCCACCCCAAAATATGCTGCTCTGGCATATTGACTATTTTGAATTTTATATATATATATTTTTTTTCTTTTTCTTTTTGAGACAGAGTCTCACACTGTTGCTGGGGCTAGAGTGCAGTGGTGCGATCTCAGCTCACTGCAATCTCCACCTCCCAGGTTCAAACGATTCTCCTGCCTCAGCCTCCCAAGCAGCTGGGATTACAGGCGCCCGCAACCACCCCCAGCTAATTTTTTGTATTTTTAATAGAGACGGGGTTTCACTATGTTGGCCAGGCTGGTCTCAAACTCCTGATCTCATGATCCATCTGCCTCGGCCTCCGAAAGTGCTGGGATTACAGGCATGAGCCACACCTGGCCTGAATTAAAGATTAAAAAAAGAAAACAGCAAATACAAGAAGATCACTCTGACCTTCATTTTGTTTCTTAAAAGCAAGAGATGAAGTTCCTATGTGAAAGATGCCCTCCCTATAAACCAACAAACATTCTTATTATCAAGGACAGGAAGAAAATTCTGTACAAACAAACCTTTTAAAACTAACCCTTATCTTCCTAGTCACTTCTCTATCCAATGAGCTACCCTAGTCCAAGCTCTTTTGCCTTATCACATTTTCACAGTTACTACTCTTTGTCCAAAGTTCAATTCAGTATATAAGTGACTCTCACTGCTTCTTTGTATCTTCATTTCTTTATGAGGGCTCTGGTGCCATGTAAAACTTGTATTTCTATGATTTTCTCCTGTTAATTTGTCTTATGTCAATGTGATTCCCAGGCCCAGCCAGGACCCTAAGAGGACGGAGGTAGAGTTTTGCTGCCCCACAGTGTATTCAAGAGCTTTATAGTGCATGCATTAATCATGGAATTAAACTGAATCAATAAAATTTGACTCATAAAATACTTTCCAAGAAAATTCACTGATATTGAAATAATTGTTATTATATGTTTGTTGTTAAATATCCTTGGTGTTGGCTGGACATGGTGAATCACACCTGTAATCCCAACAATTTGAGAGGCCAAAGCAGGAGGATGGCTTGAGGCCAGTAGTTCAAGACCAGCCTGGGCAGCATAGTGAGACCTCAACTCTACAGAAAAAAATAAATACATAAAAAGTACAAAAAACCCACACAAATCCCTGGTGTCAAATATCCTTGGGTCAGGTTTAGAAGAAATCTTATTACTCCTCAAGTGGTATAAACCATATCTTCAAAAGATCCATAACATCATCAACAACTGTCCTTGAAACATCCCACTCTCTTTACTGCCTGCATGCCTCAGCTCAAACTGTTCCTTTTCTTAGAAGGCGCTTCTCTTTCACTGAACTCAGAATTATTCTTCAAATAACAGTGGAGAAATTACTTCCCCAAGCCACACTCTCCTAGCATTAAGAAACAACTCCTGGCCGGGCGCGGTGGCTCATGCCTGTAATCCCAACATTTTGGGAGGCAGAAGCAGGCAGATCACGAAGTCAGGAGTTCGAGACCAGCCTGGCCAACATGGCAAAAGCCCGTCTCTACTAAAAATACAAAAATTAGCTGGGCTTGATGGTGGGTGACTGTAATCCCAGCTACTCAGAAGGCTGAGGCAGGAGAATGGCTTGAACCTGGGAGGCAGAGGTTGCAGTGAGCCAAGATTGCACCATTGCACTCCAGCCTGGGCAACACAGTGAGACTCCATCTCAAAAAAAAAAAAAAAAAGAAACAACTCCTCCTACAGAACTTTGAAGACATCTTTATTATAAAATTTATCACAGTGGAGTAGCTTTTTAAACAATTTTATCAATTTCCTTTGGTAGAATTAAAGATTGTGAATTACTTAAAGGCAGTATTTTCTGGCAATCTAAAGTCATTTAATAAATATTTGTATAGTGAATGGTCATAAGCCAGTATAGAAATCTACTAGGTCAAAAGGTTATGGGGTGGGGCCATGATGAGACATGCTATTATATGACAAAATTTGCCATATGAAAATGAAGCAGAATATGATGTCATGGGGAAAATCTATGCAAGCTTTTCTGATGACACTAGTCTGGATGTGCTGACTACAACAGGAAGAGGAGCTGAGCCCTACATTTGATCACTAGGGTGGCACAAGCTTCTAGGAAATCCTCCCATGTCCAGATCATCCTAAGCACTTACCACAGTGCTTGGAACAGAGTAGACCTACAGTAAATACCTACTTGATGAATAAATTAATGAGTGAGTGAATATGGGAATAAGCTAGCATATTCTGGGCTCTAAGCCATCCTAAATCAGGTTTTTCCCCACCCCACCAAGACAGTCTCTCTCTCTCTGTCACCCAGGCTGGAGTGCAGTAGCACAATCAAGGCACACTACAGCCTTGACCTCCCAGGCTCAAGCCATCCTCCCATCTTAGCCTTTGGAGTATCCGGGACTGTAGGTGTGCACCACCATGCCTGCCTAATTTTATTTTTTGTACAGATGGGGTCTCTCTGTATTGCCTAGGCTGGTCTTGAACTCCTGGGCTTAAGTGCTCCTCCTGCCTCAACCTCCCACAGGCTTTTGTTCTGAATTAGGTTAGTCTGGAGTGGTTTAGCTCTGTTGCAAGCTGTTCTTTGTTGAGCCAATGTCTTAGTTGAGGTCAAGCATAGCTGTCTACGTCAACACATTAGTCCCCCGCTTATATGCAGTTTCACTTTCCTGGGTTTCAGTTACCAGCAGTCAACTATAGTCCAAAAAGATTAAATGGAAAATTCCAGAAATAAATAATTCATAAGTCTTAAATTGCATGTCGTTCTGAGTAGTATGTAGTATGATGAAATCTCAGCCATCCTGCTCTGTCCCACTCCAGATGTGAATCATTGCTTTGTTCATTATATCCATGCTATATACACTACCCATTTATTAGTCACTCAGCAGTCATCTCAGTTATCAAATCGACTGTCACAGTATCACAGTGCTTGTGTTCAGTAAGTCTTATTTTTCTTAATAATGACCCCAAAGCCCAAGATTAGTGATGCTCAAATATTGTTATAATTGTTCTTTTTTTTTTTTTTTTTTGAGACGGAGTTTCACTCTTGTTGCCCAGGCTGGAGTGCAGTGGCCTGATTTCAGCTCACTGCAACCTTCACCTCCTGGGTTCAAGCGATTCTCCTGCCTCAGCCTCCCAAGTAGCTGGGATTACAGGCATGCGCCGCCACACCCCATGTTTTTGTTTTTGTTTTTGTTTGAGATGGAGTTTCGTTCTTGTTGCCCGGGCCAGAGTGCAGTGGCCTAATCTTGGCTCACTGCAACCTCCGCCTCCCGGGTTCAAGCGATTCTCATGAACATGTACAGTGATGGTCCCATGATTTAAAAATGGAGCTGAAAAATTCCTATTGCCTAGTATTTACCACACTATACATTTGAGTGTGTATGTGTGTCTGTGTGTGTGTTTGTGGGTGTGTGACAGGGTCTCACTTTGTTACCTAGGCTGGAGTGCAATGGTGCAATCACAGCTCACTGCAACCTTAATTTCCCAGGTTCAAGTGATCCTCCCACCTCAGCCTCCTAAGTAGCTAGGACCACAAGCTAATTTTTGTATATATATTTTTCTTTTTTAAGATGAAGTCTCACTCTGTCACCTAAGATGGAGTGCAGTGGCGCCATCTTGGCTCACTGCAACCTCCACCTCCTGGGTTCAAGTGATTCTCCTGCCTCAGCCTCCAGAGTAGTTGGGACTACAGGCATGCGCCACCATGTCCAGCTAATTTTTGTATTTTGTTTTTTTTCCGAGATGGAGTCTCACTTAGTCACCCAGCCTGGAGTGCAATGGCATGATCTCGGCTCACTGCAACCTCCACCTCCCAAGTTCAAGTAATTCTCCTGCCTCAGCCTCCAGAGTAGTTGGGACTACAAGTGTGCACCACCATGCCAGGCTAATTTTTGTATTTTTAGTAGAGTCGGGGTTTCACTATGTTGGCCAGGCTGGTCGTGAACTCCTGACCTTGTGATCCACCTGTCTCAGCCTCCCAAAGTGTTGGAATTACAGGCGTGAGCCACAGCACCCAGCCTGTACTGTATCTTTTATCATTACTTTAGAGTGTACAAAGTTGGGTGCAAAAGTGACTGCGGTTTTTGCAATTAAAATAATGGCAAAAAATTCAGGCATAGTGGCTCATGCCTGTAATCCCAGCACTTTGGGAGGCCAAGGTGGATGGATCACCTGAGGTCAGGAGTTCAAGACCAGCCTAACCAACACAGTGAAACCCCATCTCTACTAAAAATGCAAAATTAGCTGGGCGCGGTGGCACAAGCCTGTAATCCCAGCTACTTGGGAAGCTAAGGCAGGAGAATGGCTTGAACCTGGGGAGGCAGAGGTTGCAGTGAGCTGAGATCGTGCCATTGCACTCTAGCCTGGGCGGCAAGAGTGAAACTCTGTCTAAAAAAAAAAAAAGGTAATGGCAAAAACCACCATCACTTTTGCACCAACCTAATACTTCTACTTATAAAATAAAAAAGTAAAACAGCCTCAGACATGCCCTTCAGGAGATATTCTAAAAGACAGTCTAGAATATGACATCCAGAAGATGATGCTCTGTGCATGTTATTGCCCCTGAAGACCTTCCAGGGTGACAAGATGTAGAGTGATATTGATGATCTTGACCCTACGTAGGCATAGGCTAATGTGTGTGTTTGTGTCTTAATTTTTAAAATGAAAAAGTTTACAAAATGAAAAAAAAATTGTTTTAGCAGGAAAAAGGATTATAGAATAAGAATATAAATAAAATAATTTTGTGTAGATGTACAATGTGTTTGTGTTTTAAGCTAAGTGTTATTACAAAACAGTCAAAAAGTTTTTAAAAAAATTTTAAAGCTGGCCGGGTGTAGTGGCTCACGCCCATAATCCCAGCACTTTGGGAGGCTGAGGTGGGAGGATCACCTGAGGTCAGGAGTTTGAAACCAGCCTGGCCAACATGGTGAAACCCCGTCTCTACTAAAATACAAAAATTAGCCGGGTGTGGTGGCAGGCGCCTGTAATCCCAGCTACTCCCAAGGCTGAGGCACAAGAATTGCTTGAACCTGGGAGGCAGAGGTTGCAGTGAGCTGAGATCATGCCACTGTACGCCAGCCTGAGAAACAGAGTGAGACTCTATCTCAATAAAATAAAATAAGATAAAATAAAATTTAAGTTTATAAAGTAAAAAAGTACACTTAGGTAAGGTTAATTTTTTATTGAAGAAAGAAAATTTTTTTTATACATTTAGTGTGATCTGAGTGTACAGTGTTTATAAAGTCTACAGTATTGTACAGTAATGTCCTAGGCCTTCACATTCACTCACCACTCATTCTAGTCCTGCAAGCTCCATTCATGGTAAGTACCCTATGCAGGTATATAATTTTTTATCCTTCATATTTTTACTGTGCCTTTCTATGTTTAAATACACAAATACTTATCATTGTGTTACAATTGCTTATAGTATACAGTAACATTCCATACAGGTTTGTAGCCTAGGAGCAATAGGCTATACCACATAGCCTAGGTGTGCAGTAAGCTAACAATCTAGGTTTGTATACTCTACGGTGAGTACATCTAAGTAAGTACATTCTATGATGTTCATACAATGATGTACAACAAATTTCTCAGAATATATTCCTGTCATTAAGTGACACATTAAAACCACCTTTGCAAAATTATGACTGAGACAGTGAAAAAGATCTAACTTTATCAACTCCATCTTGCTTTGAACCTCCAAGCCATCCTTGTTCATTCCTGGGCGTAGGCTTAAATAACTTTGGCAGAAACTCAGTTTGTAGTTTATAGTTTAAACAAAGACGGTAACAGCCCTTTCCCAAAGCAGACCTCCTTCTTGCCTGGGGACTAGATTGCTTTTGTAGGACTAACATTAGCCACAAGATTTGAAATTATGGTTTAGGAGTCATGTAGCTGGAGGCTACAAGGTTCTGACCCTCCCTAAAATGCTCCTAAAATCAGTGTTTGAGATATTTTGCAGACCCTGCACTTGATGGATCAGCTGGCACCAACCAGATCAATAAACTGGCTCAGTTGATATTGTGGCCCCATGACCTAGGAATTGACTCAGCACAAGAAGACAGCTTGGACTCCCAATGATTTCATCCCTGACCAGTCAGCAGTTCTGGCTCACTGGCTTCCCCCGACCCGCCAAGTTATCCTTAAAAACTCTGCTCTTCTGCCCGGCGTGGTGGCTCATGCCTGTAATCCCAGCACTTTGGGAGACTGAGGCGGGCGGATTGCCCGAGGTCAGGAGTTCGAGACCAGTCTGGCCAACATGGTGAAACCCCGTCTCTACTAAAAATACAAAAAAATTAGCCGGGTGTGGTGGGGGTGCCTGTAATCCCAGCTGCTCAGGAGGCTGACGCAGGGGAATTGCTTGACCAGGGAGGTGGAGGTTGTAGTGTGCCGAGATAGTGCCACTGCACTCCAGCCTGGGCAACAGAGTGAGACTCCGTCTCAAAAAACAACAACAAAACAAAACAAATAACCAAAAAAAAAAAAAAAAAAAAAAAACCACGATGCTCTCCAAATGCCCAGGAGACTGAGTTGAGTAATAATAAAACTCCGGTCTCCCATACAGCCGGCTCTGCATGAATTACTCTTTCTCTATTGCAATTTCCCTGTGTTGATGAATCGGCTCTGTCTAGGCAGCGGGCAAGGTGAACCCCTTGGGTGGTTACAACATGACTGTCTATATAGGGTTTAGTACTAGCCAAGGTTTCATTCATCCACTGGGGGTGTGGGAACTTATCCACCACAGATAACTAGGGACTACCCTAGTTATTTCATCCCCAGAATTAGAAACCCAAAAGAGTTCTATAGTGACTTCAACATACCTACACATCAGAACAAACTCTTTATGAGAGCCTTGAAGATTTCTTTTCTTTTTTTTTTAAACAGAGTCTCACTTACTTTGTTGCCCACACCAGAGTGCAGTGGTGCAGTCTCGGCTCACTGCAACCTCTGCCTCCCAGGTTTCAAGCTATTCTCGTACCTCAGCCTTCTGAGTAGCTGGGACTCCAGATGGGCGCCACCATGCCCAGCTGACTTTTTAGTAGAGATGGGGTTTCACCATCTTGGCCAGGATGGTCTCCTCCTGACCTCGTGATCCGCCCACCTCGGCCTCCCTAAATGCTGGGGTTACAAGAGTGAGCCACCACGCCCAGCTTCCCTTCCCAATCTCACCAGCTCCACTGTTTTTCTTATTGTTCCCAATACTTTCCATTGCAGTAAAATCTAGTGCTTATATGCCATGTTTGCTCAGTCTTCCTTTTCTTTCCCTAAACTTATCCTTTTGCCTAAGATCCTCTCACTTTTCTCACTCTTCTCTCAATGTATATTCTTTACATTTGTCAAGGCTGAATTCAAAATTATTCCTCTGTAGGAAGTCTTCCTTGACTGACCTATCCCAAAGCCTTCCTCTGAATAGGAAGGTAATCTTGGTAATTTCTCACTTAATCAAACCCAGCCCTTGTGCAATCCTTATCCTTCTCGGGTCCTTGGCAGCATTTGATGCTGTTAGACAGCCTCTCCTTGGCACTCTCTACTCCCTTGTCTTCCCTCATAGGGTTTTCTCAATTTTTTTTTGAGACACGGGGTTTCACTATATGTTGGCCAGGCTGATCTTGAACTCCTGATCTCAGGTGATACGCCCGCTTTGGCCTCCCAAAGTGCTGGAATTACAGGTGTGAGCCACAACGCTCGGCCATTTTTTTTTTTTTTTTTTTTTTTAAAGACAGTCTCACTTTGTCACGAAGGCTGGAGTGCAGTGGCGTGATCTCAGTTCACTGCAAACTCCACCTCTCAGGTTCAAGTGATTCTCATGCCTCAGCCTCCTGAGTAGCCTGGATTACAGGTGCCTGTCACCACGCCAGACTAATTTTTGTACTTTTAGTAGAGATGGGGTTTCACCATGTTGGCCAGGCTGGTCTCGAACTCCTGACCTCAGGTGATCCTCCCACCTTGGCCTCCCAAAGTGCTGGGATTACAGGCGTGAGCCACCGCACCCAGCCCAGGTTGTCTCAACTTCTTCCTTCCTCCCTGACCTGTCTTGTTCTCCACCTCCTGTCACCTAAACATAGGGAATCTTCAATGATCTCTTTGGGTTGAGCAGACTTATTTATCAGCAATGACTTGTATGTTCCTTACCTCCCCTTCACATCGCAGAGTACTAACCACTATAAGATCACGGCTTTATCTCCCCTTCAGTATTTGCACTATTTCTAGTGTTCGCCACACTCATCTGACAAGGAAAGAGGCAAGCTAAGAGCACACATGGACTTCTACAGGGTCCCTGAGGCCCACAGGTATTGAGGTCTGCCCTGGAAGATGCCTAATGAGCCCTAGTGGCCAAAGCCTCAGCATGGAGTGCATTGGCCAGTGAGGAGTGTATAGCCTTCAAAGGACCACTTGGAGGCTGCCATAGCTTCCTAGAAGTCCAATGACTCAGATCTCCAAAGACTCAGCAGTCACTCAGCCAGAGGGAATGGGCCAAAGCCACTCCTGGCACTCAGACTTGGAAGCTGTTCTGGGAGTCAGGTAAGTTGGAAGGCAGCACGATTGTGTCAGCCCAGAAAACTTAGTTCCTTAAAATTATGAAAGTTCTATAGTAGCTGACTTTGCCTTTTCCCTGTGTTAGTAAGAGAATCCATAGGCTTTTGGTTAATATGAGATACTATGATCAAGAAAGGCAGCAGCTGGAGTACAGGCCTAGGCCCTCAGAACATTCCTTTATCTTTGGAGGAAGGACAAGGCTCCATTTGTGAGCCTTCTTTACAAGAATGAGTGGACCTTGTTGCTCCTGCCAAGAACTGGGAAAACTCTTAATTGGAAAGACACCAAGCTGTGGCTTTCTATGAGAGCAGATCCTGACTTGGACTTCAAAGGCATGATCCCCAGAAGGATTAGTTAAATATATGTGTTGAGGATTTCAAAAAGATATGAATGCTTACTATGTATTAAGCCCTGTGCTAGTCACTCCATGTATGTGTGAGAAAAGTAAGTTAGGACCAATTAATTTTTTTCATCCTCCCAGAGATGAGCACACCCATATACTCTACAACCAGTAAAAAGTATAAGATAGCTCTGATATGTAATAATCTTTAATATGTGCCAGGCGCGGTGGTTCACACCTGTAATCCCAACACTTTGGGAGGCCAAAGTGGGTGAATCACCTGAGGTCAGGAGTTCAAGACCAGCCTGACCAACATGGAGAAACCCTGTCTCTACTAAAAATACAAAAAATTAGCTGAGTGTGGTGGCACATGCCTGTAATCCCAGAAACTCGAGAGGCGGAGGCAGGAGAATCACTTGAACCTAGGCGGTGGAGGTTGTGGTGAGCTAAGATCACGCCATAGCAGTCCAGCTTGGGCAACAAGAGCAAAACTCCGTCTCAAAAAAAAAAAAAAAATCTTTAATATATATTGTTAAATGAAGAAAGAAAGAAGTAGAAACATTACATATATATATGTTCCTATTTGTGAATACAAATACACATACACATGGATGATCCATCCAGCACCTTAGTTTCTCAGTTCCTTAATATCTTGAATTATTGCCTTATATGAACATGACGAGAAAAATAGACAATCATGCTAACTGATCTAATTTTAAATGTATGACAAGCTGAGTGCAGTGGCTCATGCCTGTAATTCCAGAACTTTAGACGGTCTAGGCAGGAGGACTGCTTGAGGTCAGGAGTTCAAGACCAGCCTGGTTAACATAGTGAGATCTCATCTCTACAAGAAATTTTTAAAAATTAGATAGGCATGTTGGTGCACATCTGTAGTCCCAGCTATTCAGGAGGTTGAGGCAGGGAGGATAGCTTGAGCCCAGGGGCTGGAGATTACAGTGAGCTATGATTGTACCACTGTACTCCAGCCTGGGCAACAGAGTGATACCTTGTCTCAAAAAAATAAATTAAAAAAATGAATAAATGTATGGCCAGAATCCTCAAGTGGACCCTCAGTGTTACACAGCCACCCTAATTTCCCTAATCCAATTCACTCTCCCACTCTCCTTAGTATACCATTTCACTCCTTCTCCTTCTCAACCTCGAATACTCCCCCTCACTCTCAGCTGATAACATTGCTCTTCATTTCACTGAGAAAATGTTAGGAACCAAACAGAATTTCCACATCCTCTCATCAATAAAATCTACTCATTGACCTACATGTCTCTCTACCTGTACACTGTGTCTTCCCATTAACAGTGGATACTTCATTCAAGTGCCCACCTAAGGCCAACTCCCCCATTTGTGTGGTAACTGTTACCACCTCTCCCCTAACTGGTTGGATTTTAGATTCATTAAATGGAATTTGAGATCCCATAAATTCAAGAAACCAAGAATTAAAGGCAAGCATACGCGACAAGTTAAGGAAACTGAGTTGACTCCCAAGTGCAAGGCCGGGGTAGAGGTCCCCAGGATTTTTCACAAGGAGATCAACTGGGCTAAGAATTAGGAGGTCTGTTGGAGGGGTGTTGGAGGTTTTATAATGGCTGTGCCACCTGCTGTGTGAACTTGGCCAAGTTACTTAGATCCATGGATTTGGGCAGGTGGTGAGGAGGCCACAGACAAGACCAGCAAAATTACCTTTTGATGCATGGAAGCCCTCTGTAACATATTCCCTAAATCAGTCAATGTTCTCACAAACAACAGAAATCAACTGAGCTAAGCAGAAAATAACATGATTAAAAGAATATTGGTGGTTCACAGAATTTCAATAAGGACGGGAGAATCAGGATCAAAGGTTTTTGCAGCTAGGGACCAAGCTCAAAATCACATCCTAGAGCAATCTGATGAACACGGTCCAGCTGCTACTGGGCCTACTGGACATCACAGCTTACACTGGGCATCCCCCAAAACTAGACACTGGGTGCCTGCCTCTGAACCTGCTGCCACTGCTACTTCTGAGAACGGATGGAGCTGTGATTCTTGGAGCCACCTCTCTAGAAGAGATTCCACACAGCCCTTGCTAAGCAAGGAATCTCTTGCATCCCCAGCTTCATACCCACTGTCTTTTTCTAAGGAAGCTGCCTCACCCATAACCCTCTGCTAAGAGAAGGTGTGGGAGCCAAGGATATTGCATAGAGACTGCTACACTTGAGCAAACCATAGGACCCGATTTAAGAACTACAATCCGTCTGGCACAGTGGCTGATGCCTGTAGTCCCAGCACTTTGCGACGTTGAGGCAGGAGAATTGCTTGAGCCCAGGAGTTCAAGACCAGCCTTGTCAATATAGCAAGATCCCATCTCTATTAAAAAAAGGAAATAAAAATTTTAAAAAATTAGGCCAGGCGCAGTGGCTGACCGCTATAATCCCAGCACTTTGGGAGGCCGAGGCGGGTGGATCACTTGAGGTCAGGAGTTTGAGACCAGCCTGGCTAACATGGTGAAACCCTGTCTCTACCAAAACATACAAAAATTTACAGGGCATGGTGGCATGTATCTGTAGTTCTAGCTACTTAGGAGGCTGAGGTGGGAGAATTGCTTGAACCCAGGAAGCGGAGGTTGCAGGAAGCCAAGATCACACCACTGCACTCCAGCCTGGGTGACAGAGTGAGACTCTATCTCAAAAATTTTTTAAAATTAAATTAAATTTAAAAAGAACTACAAACCCATAGACTGGCCTGTGACCTATGAGATGGGCATAATAAAAGTTACATAAAGCAATCTGGCTCTCTGTGTCTCAAATTTGAAATTTGGGAATTTTTTTTTTTTTGAGACGCAGTCTCGCTCTGTCACCTTGGCTCATTGCAATCTCCACCTTCTGGGTTCCAGCCATTCTCCTGCCTCAGACTCCTGAGTAGCTGGGACTACAGGCGTGTGCCACCATGCCTAGCTATTTTTTTAAATTATTATTTAGTACAAACGGGGTTTCACCATGTTGGCCAGGCTGGTCTTGAACTCCGGACCTCAGGTGATCCACCGGCCTCAGCCTCCCAAAGTGCTGGGATTACATGTGTGAGCCACCATGCTTGGCCAATTTGGGAAAATGTTAAGAGATTCACCAGTTGGCAGCAGGGGGAAATATAAAAAGACACAGAGAAACAAAGAGAGCTGCAGAAATCTCATGAATGGGGTAATAAGTAAAAAGGGATGATAAAATAACCTTGCATTCTGAAGGATGGTTGGTATTAGATTTCTGTGAAACTCTCTCTCCCTTAGTGCTGCATATATCCTCCATTCGAGAACTACAAACAAGGCCGGGCGTGGTGGCTCATGCCTGTAATCCCAGAACTTTGGGAGGCCGAGGCGGGTGGATCACTTGAGGTCAGGAGTTCGAGAGCAGCCTAGCCAACATGGCAAAACCCCATCTCTACTAAAAATACAAAAATTAGCTGGGCGTGGTGGCTTGCAACTGTAGTCCTAGCTACTCAGGAGGCTGAGGTAGGAGAATCGCTTGAACCTGGGAGGTGGAGGTTGCAGTGAGCAGAGATGGCACCACTGCACTCCAGCCTGGGTGACAAAGCGAGACTCTGTCTCCAAAAAAAAAAGAACTACAAACAGCTGGGCACAGTGGCTCATGCCTTTAGTCCCAGCCTGCCTGGGTGATGACTACAAAAATTATTAATGTATTAATATTTGAACCTTCACATTAATACATTATATGTTCAAACCTTTTACATTAATACATTAACTCTCAAACCCTCTAATGAGAGTCCGGTTTTTTCAGGTTGGTTCCTAGACTTTTTTTTTTTTTTTTTGAGGTGGAGTCTTGCTCTGTCACTCAGGCTGGAGGGCAGTGGCACGATCTTGGCTCACTGCAACCTCTGCCTCCTGGGTTCAAGTGATTCTTGTGCTTCAGCCTCCCACGTAGCTGGAATTACAGGCGTGAGTCACCACACCCAGCTAATTTTTGTATTTTTAGTAGAGACAGGGTTTCACTGTGTTGGCCAGGCTAGTCTCCAACTCCTGACCTCACATGACCCACCCGCCTTGGCCTCCCAAAGTGCTGGGATTACAGGTGAGAGCCACCGCGCCCAGATGGTTCCTAGACTTTTATGTTGCAGAATCAAGGAAAAGAGTAAAGAGAATCAGATGGAGAATGAGGAATCTGTTTCTCTAAGTCTGAAATTTTCTTGCTGGAGAAAATGTTGAACGGAGACTGAAGGAAAGGCTGGGGCAGAGGGTTCTTCAGCTACTTAAGCTAGTTGAGTTCAAAGTTGAGAGTGAGGGAAAAATTGAGTGAGAGAACAGTTGCTCTAACAGTGAAGAGTACTGAGTGAGGCAGAGATATGAAGGAAACTTAGATTTTTTTTCTGTATCCTTTCCATTTCTTTTTTTTTTTTTTGGAGATGGAGTCTTGCTTTGTGGCCCAGGCTGGGGTGCAGTGGTACGATCTCAGCTCACTGAAACCTCTGCCTCCAGGATTCAAGCAATTCTCCCGCCTCAGGCTCCCAAGTAGCTGGGATTACAGGCATGTGCCACCATGCCCGGTTAATTTTTTTGTATTTTTAGTAGAGATGGGGTTTCACTATATTGGCCAGGCTGGTCTCAAACTCCTGACCTTGTGATCCGCCCGCCTCAGCCTCCCAAAGTGCTGGGATTACAGGCGTGAACCACCGCACCCGGCCGTGAACATGTTTTAGATGGTTTTTATTAATTAATTGAAATTGTGCCTATTTATACTCCCTCACTTTATGGTGACATGTTCTTGTACAGGTTACCTTCTCTGTGCATCAATTTCCTCCTATGTAAAATGAGAGTAAGAAAAATACCCATACTATTGCTCAGATTGTTGTGACAATTATCCAGTAGGACAGAGGTAAAATGTGGCACCCGGAAGAGGGTCATCTCCCAACAAAGGTCTGCAATTATCATCTCCTTAAGGACCCTCATTTTACAGATTAGACATTTGAAGCAAAGAGAGGTTAGGCATCCTGCTCAAGGGTCAGAGCCAGGACTTAAAGCCAGGCTTCTGCCTCCAACCCACCCTCTTAACTATTCTCTCTGTGCTGCCTAAACCAGTTCTGGAACCAAGGCCTCTGCAGCTTCCACTGCCTCCACAGAGGATTTTTTGGGCCCTCCTTTTATCATTAGCTTCGGATTTAAGCTGTTTAGTGCATCAGAGTGGCTGAGGCTGGCATGTGCTTGGAATATGAATATCTGCCATTTTCAGCTTGTAGAGTGGGAAGTGACTCTGCCTCTTTCAAGTCTCACCAAGATTCTCCTAACCTAAGAAGTGAGCTTAGAAGCTGAGCAGCCAATGGCCAGGTGCAGTGGCTCACACCTGTAATCCCAACTTTTGGGATGCCAAGGCGGGCCGATCACCTGAGGTCAGGAGTTCGAGACCAGCCTGGACAACATGATGAAACCCATCTCTACTAAAAAAAAAAAAAAAAAAATGCCGGATGTGGTGGCCCGCACTTGTAGTCCCAGCTTCTCAGGAGGATGAGGCTGGAGAATCACTTGAACCCAGGAGCCGCAGGTTGCAGTGAGCTGAGATTGTACCACTGCACTCCAGCCTGGGTGACAGAGCGAGACTCCTGTCTCAAAAAAAAAAAAAAAAAAAAAAAAAAGCTGAACAGCAAAGGGAGAAATGCCCACTCTTACCACTTCCTTTGTAGTCCTTTCTCAAGGAGAAAGTGAAGCTTGGTGGTTAGGAGCAGAGAATCAGGAGCAAACTGCCTGGGCTCTGCTCCTTACTAGCCATATGTCCTTGGGCAAGTTACTTATCTCTCTGTGCCTCAGTTTCCTCCTTTGTAAAATAGAGATAATAAGTTACTTACCATAGAGTTCTTAAAATGATTAAATGACTTAATATTTATTTGCAAGTACTTATAACAGTGCCTGGCACTACTAAGCATTATATAAATATTACATAAATATAGAAATCATAGAAATTTTTAAATGAGTCATTTTGTCATGCAGTTTATCCCTTTTCAAGTAATATGTTCAGATACACTAATGTTAAATATATAATAACTAAAACTTTCTCAAAGGAAGAAGGGTGGGGAGGGATATGATATATTTAGAAAACACAGATGGGGTTTCTTTTCTCTACAGTTCCCTTCCACATCCCCGAGTTGTGTGGAACTACGGTTGAGGATACCTGACATTTCTACTCATATGCCTATGCACATGACTGATTTATGTTTGGCTACTATTATAAGATCTCCTTCCATACCTGCCTTGTCCTCCGGAGATGCCCCTCCCTAATGCTTGAGCCAACTCCTTTGCCTCAGTCCTGCTCCCAGGCCTTACACTCATGGGATGATCTCCAAGGTGCAGAATACCTGCCTTGCTAACTACACAGATGGGCCAGGCATGGTCTCTGCTCACAGGTCACTCGTATACCAAGAGGATCAGTACTCCTTGGTCTTGAAAACAGGCATTTTTGCTGTGTATGAGAACTTGACCTGCTTTCATGTGGTTCCCTAGAAATAATTACATCCACACTTCTGACCACAATCAGTTACTTATGACTTATATTAAGCCACCCAGGGAAATAATCATTTCCTTAGAAGAAGTTATGTTATGACCAGCCTGGCCAACATGGTGAAACCCTGTCTCTACTAAAAGTAAAAAAATTAGCTGGGCATGGTGGTGCATGCCTGTAATACCAGCTACGCGGGAGGCTGAGGCAGGAGAATCACTTGAACCCAGGAGGCAGAGGTTGCAGTGAGCTGAGATCGTGCCACTGCACTCCAGCCTGGGTGACAGAATGAGAACCTGTCTCAAAAAAAAAAAAAAAAGAAAAGAAAAAGAAAGAAGAAGTTATGTTAGCTTAATGTTTTATGTAGTTTATTTTGGTTATAATTTCATACATATAGCAGGAAAGCTCATCTCTAGAAAGAATTTCAAGCCACATGACATTATGGAAAATGCTCCTGTCCTGGAAGTCAGACATCTTGGAGTTTAATCCTAGCTCTGCTTCTGTGTAACCAGGGGAGAGTTGCTTCACCTCTTGGGTCCCCTCTTATTTTTCGATGCTGTTTTTGATTGTAAATAGTTTTTGATGCTCTCAAAATCAAAAGCAGGCTTTTACTGAATCAATGAAACGTGGAGACTAGGTACCAGCTGGTCCAATCCCTCATTTTTTTTTTAAACTTAATGTTTTGTTTTGTTTGTTTATTGGTTTGTTATTATTATTATACTTTAAGTTTTAGGGTACATATGCACAACGTGCAGATTTATTACATATGTATACATGTGCCATGTTGGTGTGCTGCACCCATTAACTCGTCATTTAGTATTAGGTATATCTCCTAATGCTATCCCTCCCCCCTCCCCCTGCCCCACAACCATCCCCGGTGTGTGATGTTCCCCTTCCTGTGTCCATGTGTTCTCATTGTTCAATTCCCACCTATGAGTGAGAACATGTGGTGTTTGGTTTTTTGTCCTTGCGATAGTTTGCTGAGAATGATGGTTTCCAGCTTCATCCATGTCCCTACAAAGGACATGAACTCATCATTTTTTATGGCTGCATAGTATTCCATGGTGTATATGTGCCACATTTTCTTAATCCAGTCTATCATTGTGGCACTATTCACAATAGCAAAGACTTGGAACCAATCCCTCATTTTACAGAGAAGGAAAGGGAGGCTAATGTTGATAAAGTGGTTCACCATGGTCAGACATCTAGCTGAAATCAAAGTGAAGACTATGTGATGAAGAATTATTCTTTGTTGCTTGCTAGACCCCAAGCCATTGTGTGCCTGTTGGTTATTATGAAGCAGCCAACAATATTGTGCTTAGCTTATTACACAGTTTTCCCCCTTTATTTAGACAGTTCCCTTTGAAGAAAAGAAAGCCCTTGGATTTGCTGTGATTTGCTTTGAGGGATTACAAGCTTTTATCTTAAGTGTTTTGTAATAATTAAAACTTTGAACAGCTTTAAACATTATTTGGGGGATACAAAAAATTGAGTAAAACTTTCTGAGATGAAAATTTTCTGTTTTATAATTCAATAAGACATTTAGCTTGCAGGAAAAGGGAATATTAAAATGCCTTCATTTGGATTTAAGAATTATAACAGGATTTCCTTTGTGAGAAGAAAAACCACAGCGGAAAGTTTGAGGACTTGAAGGATTTTATTTTTGTAATTAAGTGATAGTTTATTAGCACAGTGGTAATTGTTTCTTCTGACACATTGTACTTTATTCTCATATAACACCATTCATCTAAAGATTACAGATGAATTTTAATCTTGTCTATAACTTTCACATAATCCATTGATTTTCTTTCTTTCTTTAAATTATTTTTTATTTTTTAGACACTGTTGCTTTGTTGCCCCAGGCTGGAGTGCAGTGGCATGATCTCGGCCTACTGCAACCTCTCCCTCCAGGTTCAAGCAATTCTCCTGCCTCAGCCTCCCAAGTAGCTGGGATTAAAAGCATTTGCCATGACACCTGGCTAATTTTTGAATTTTTAGTAGAGACAGAGTTTCACTATGTCAGCCAGGCTGGTCTCGAACTCCTAACCTCAAGTGATCTGCCCGCCTTGGCCTCCCAAAGTGCTGGGATTACAGGCATAAGAAACCGCACCTGGCCAATCCATTCATTTTCATTTATCTCTCTCATTTTTTCAGATGAGCAAATATAAATTTTGAAAAATAAGACACTCTCGAATGCCCTGAATTGCCTGTCCCTTATTTCAGCAAATTCAAGTCTGAATATAGCTTGTAAATGTTATCTATTCAAATTCAGCCTCACCTGTAACAGCAGTGATGATACCATTATGCTAGCTGCCAGTTCAGGGTCTATCAGACTCTGCCTCTCTAAACCAAATAGTTTGAAGCCACCTGGTGCTAAAGCAATCACTCACCCTCCTCTCAGGCTATTTTCCCACTTATCCAGCTCCTGCCCAGTAAGTTCACCAACCAGTTTCTTTTCTTTTCTTTTCTTTTTTTTTTTTTAAGAGTTGGAGTCTCACTCTGTCTCCCAGACTGGAGTGCAGTGGCTCAATCATAGCTCACTGCAGCCTCAAACTCCTGGGCTCAAGAGGTCCTCTGGCCTCAGCCTCCCAAGTAGCTGGGAACAGAGGTGCATGCCGCCATGCCCATCTACACTGACCAGATTCAATTCAGCTGTCTCTGTTTTTGCCTTTGAGCCTCCCTGAGGTTCTCTCTCAGCTTCAGTCTACCTCAGGCAAGACACCTGACTTAAGCAGCCATTTAGCCAGTGCTGGTCCTGCCCTGGCCCAGAGAGAGGGAGATTTGGACACGTATTACTGCCCTATCCTGACCCATATCTAGGTATAAAGGGACAAAGACAAACAAAACAAGTCAAAGGCTTGCTCTAAGTCTCTAGATATAGAGGGCCTAAACAGCAAGCATTAGGTTCTGAATTGGACATTTATGACCTTCAAAATAGAGGGGATTATAAATATTATGGATGAATCCTTGTTGAAAACAGAAGTATGGCCAGGCACAATGGCTCATGCCTGTAATCCTCGCACTTCGGGAGGCCAAGGCCAGAGGATTGCTTTAGCCCAAGAGTTCAAGGTTGTGATAAGCTATGATTGGGCCATAATGCATTCCATCCTGGGTGACAGGAAGGAAGGAAGGAAGGAAGGAAAGAAGGAAGGAAGGAAGGGAGTGAAGGAGGGAGGGGATGGGAGGGGAGGGAAGAGGGGAGAGAGAGAGGGAAGGAAGGAAGGGGAGGAAGAGAGAGAGAGAGAAAGAAGGAAGAAACGATGGAAAGGAAGGAGGGAAGGAAGGAGAAAGAGGAAGGAAGAGGAAGGAAGGAGAGAAAGGAAGGGAAGGAAGGAAGGAAAGAAAGAAAGAAAAGTAGAAGTGTAACTGGAAGTGTTGATGGTTGTTTGCAGCTTTGCTGCTCAAAGTGTGACCCAGCAGCATCAGTATCAATTGAGAGCTAGTTAGAAATTTGGCATCTCAGGCTGGGAGCAGTGGCTCTTGCCTGTAGTCCCAGCACTTTGGGAGGCCGAGGTGGGTGGATCACTTGAGGTCAAGAGTTCGAGACCAGCCTGGGCAACATAGTGAAACCCTGTCTCTACCAAAAATACAAAAATTAGCTGGCTGTGGTAGTCCATGCCTGTAATCCCAGCTACTCGGGAGGCTGAGGCAGGAGAATCACTTGAACCTGGGAGGCAGAGGTTGCAGTGAGCCGTGATCTCACCACTGCACTCCAGCCTGGGCAACAGGGCAAGACTCCTTCTCAAAAAAAAAAAAAAGGCATCTCATGCTCCCTCCTAGACCTAATGAATCCAAATCTACATCGTAATAAGACCCTTCAGGTGATTTTTCTTGGCACTGTCTATATTAGTCTGGTAGGGTTGCCATAACAAAATTCCACAACTTGAGTGGCTTAAACAACAGAAATTTATTTTCCTGAAGTTCTGGAGACTGGAAGCCAAGATCAAGTTGTCAGCAGGTTTGGTTTCTTCTGAGGCCCCTCTCCTTGCCTTGTAGATGGCTGCTTTCTTTCTTTTTCTTTTTTTTTTTTTTTTTTTTGAGACAAAGTCTCACTTCCATGCCCAGGCTGGAGTGCAGTGGCATGATCTCAGCTCACTGCAGCCTTGACTTCCTGGGCTCAAGTGATCCTCCCACCTCTGCTTCTGGGGTAGCTGGGACCACAGACATGCACCACCATGCCTAACTAATTTTTTGTATTTTTTTGTAGAGACAGGGTTTCACCATGTTGCCCAGGCTGGTCTTGAACTCCTGGGCTCAAGTGATCGACCCGCCTCAGCCTCCCAAAATGCTGAGATTCCAGGTGTAAGCTTTCACGCCTTGCTAAGATGACTGTTTTCTTGCTGTTTCCTCATATGGTCCTTTCTCTGTGTGTGCATCCCTAGTGTCTCTCTGTGTGTCCTAATCTCCTCTTCTTATGAGGACATCAGTCAGATTGAATTAGGGCCCCCTAACCATCTCATTTAACTTAATCATCTCTTTAAAGGTACTATCTCCAAATACAGTCACTTTCTGAGGTACTGAGGGTTAGGACTTCAAAATATGATATGTCAGTGGGGATATAATTCTGCCCATAACAGTGTCTAAAGCAAGTCTGGCTTGATCTGTCCTTTCCTTTGAAAGTCCCCAGCATGACCAGAGCCTCAGAGATAGACTTGGGCTGCCTAAAATACACAAGAGCCAAATGCCAAATGCGAATCCAGTCATCAACAGAGAGACATCACTGTCATAGGATTGACGTATTTGAAAGCTGCATGCCCTCATTTCTCTCTGTTGACCTCCCTAGGAGGCTAGATCCTCCTCAGGTTACCAAGTAAACCTGGCATGTTTACCCCTTCTCAATGACACTGTATTTCTCTAGATACCTTAATGCAATCCATAGTGTCAGCATATTACCAACCTGGGAAACTTTTAGTCTCCTTCATCCACTTCTTAAAAGCAATCCTATGTCTCTCATTTTCTCAAGTTGGGGTGCATATCCTGGTAACCCCCAAACAATGTGATATAACTATACACCACTCACCTGATCTTATTTTTATTTATTTATTTATGTTTTTTGTGAGATGGAGTCTTGTTCTGTTGCCCAAGCTGGAGTGCATTGGCGCAATCTCGGCTCACTGCAACCTCCGCCTCCCAGGTTCAAGTGATTCTCCTGCCTCAGCCTCCCTAGTAGCTGGGATTACATGCACATGCCACCATGCCAGGCTAATTTTTGTATTTTTGTTAGAGATGAGGTTTCGTCATGTTGGCCAGGCTGGTCTTGAACTCCTGACCTCAAGTGATCTGCCCACCTCTGCCTCCCAAAGTGCTGGGATTACAGACGTGAGCCACCTCGCCTGGTCTCCATAATCTTATTTAATCTTATTTATGTTGTGAGACAACAACACTATGCAATAGATACTATTATCCCCATTTTACAAGTGAGGAAAGTGAGGCTCAGGGATGTTAAGGAACTTATTTAATGTTACACATTTGGTAGTAGGCGGTCA
The DNA here is from genome assembly GCF_028885655.2 of Pongo abelii. Classification (NCBI taxonomy): domain Eukaryota; kingdom Metazoa; phylum Chordata; class Mammalia; order Primates; family Hominidae; genus Pongo; species Pongo abelii. The sequence goes on from NC_071994.2 coordinate 59,988,421, forward strand.
GAATTTAAGCCAGCTCCAAAGCCTGTGGTTTTATGTCCTGCAATATACACACCACCTCTTTGGCCTTTTCCTCAGGCAAGCTCCAAACCTGCTTTGCAAGCTATTATGTACAGACTTGTGACTGACTTGTTTTCCTGCTCCTGCACGTGGTTCATATGTCATGTGTCAACCTCATCATTATGATCACTATCATCTTCATCATTATTAACATTTGCTGAAAGCTGTCATGTTGCTAGGCAATTTAAGTTTAATTCCCCATGTGCAGCTTCTATCTGCATGCTTTTCCTTTAAATAATCACACTGCTAGGAATATAGTACTTCTTTTTGAAAGTATGACACCACAAGCAACTGTTAAGGTATTTGTTTTAGTGCTGGAAGCTGGAGAGAACAACCATTTTGCTCAGTTATTCACCATGCACAATTGGTCCTCTGGTTTCACCCTTCATGCTTGATGCCTTCAAAGATCAAGATAAATCCTTTTAGCCAAAATAAAAATAAATCCAAAGGAACTTAATCTGTGGGCCTATTACTGCTCAGTGTTGAATGACTGTGCTTTTATTCTAGTCAGATTTCTTTTAAAATTTTAAAATGTGGCTGGGCGCGATGGCTCACTCCTGTAGTCCCAGCACTTTGGGAGGCTGAGACGAGCAGATCACCTGAGGTCAGGAGTTTGAGACCAGCCTGGCCAACATAGTGAAACCCTGTCTCTACTAAAAATACAAAAATTAGCCATGCGTGGTGGTGCATGCCTGTAATCCCAGCTACTCAGGAGGCCGAGGCTAAAGAATTGCTTGAACCCAGGAGGCGGAGGTTGCAGTTAGCCAAGATCATGCCACTGCACTCCAGCCTGGGTGACAAAGCAAGACTCTATCTCAAATAAATAAATAAAATTAATTAATTAATTTAATTAAATTTTAGAATGCTAAGATTTGTTATTGGAATTTACAGTTTTGCTGCCTAATCTTCAGATCATGGATTTTTATATCAGTCAGTAAATGAATGTAAAGGAAGACAGATTGTTTTGTATTTGAAGTGTGGTTAATATACTTACCAGTTTTGGTCACTTTGGGAATGTTATTTAACTTCAGAGTCTCAGTTAATCTCCCTATTACAATGGGTTACTCAACTTTTTGTTTGTTTGTTTTTTGGGTTTTGTTTTTTTTTTTTTTTGAGATGGAGTCTTGCTCTGTCGCCCAGGCTGGAGTGCAGTGGTGAGATCTCAGCTCAATGAAACCTCTGCCCCACAGGTTCAAGTGATTCTCCTGCCTCAGCCTCCTGAGTAGCTGGGATTACAGGTGGGCACCATCACAGCTGGCTAATTTTTGTATTTTTAGTAGAGACAGGGTTTCACCATGTTAGCTGGGCTGGTCTCAACTCTTGACTTCAGGTGATCCACCCTCCTTGGCCTCCCAAAGTGTTGGGATTACAGGCGTGAGCCACTGTGCCTGGCCAATGGGTTAATCAACTCTTAAAAGACTTTTTATTTTTTAGAGATAAATACTGAATAAAATGATATGATGGCCAGGAGTTTCTTCAAGTCATCCAAGTGTAGGGGAAAGTGGGTGGGTATACAGTTGAAACAAGACAATATACTGATCATGATCATGGCTGAAGTTGGGTGATGGGTACAAAGAGATTCTTATACTATTCTCCCTACTTTTCTATATGTTTGAAATTTTTCTATTTTTTCTTTTCTGTAAGAGATGGAGTCTTGCTCTGTCTCCCAGGCTGGAGTACAATGGCGCAATCTCAGCTCACTGTAACCTCCGCCTCTGGGGTTCAAGCGATTATTCTGCCTCAGCCTCCCAAGTAGCTGAGACTACAGGCACGTGCCACCATGCCTAGGTAATTTTTCGTATTTTTAGTAGAGACAGGGTTTCACCGTGTTAGCCAGGATGGTCTCAATCTCCTGACCTCGTGATCTGCCCACCTCGGCCTCCCAAAGTGCTGGGATTACAGGTGTGAGCCACCGCGCCCAGCTGCGCTTTCTCTAAATTAGCAGAGACAAATTTGGAGTCAGGCTGACTGAAGCTCTTACTTTTCAGTTGAGTAACTTGTTTGGTCTGCTCTATAACTAATGTGTCAACAATGCATGGAGTACTAGTTCAGGGTTAAGAACTGACTCTCTGGGAGGAGGAGGGGGGAAAGGTCTGATTTGTAATATTTGCAGGAGTAAATACTTCCACCATTGCCAATCTTGCCATGTCACTGAGTACAGAATTGGGAGATGTGCAGTTACTGCATACCATTACATACGATTTCTACCGTACAGATGCAGTAGATATAAGTAACCTCAAAACATAGATCACAGTGAAATGTAGCAAAAATAATTAAGAAGTGACGAGTTTTGATAATGTTTTTGCCTTTGTTCTTAATTTTTTTTTTTTTTTTTAAGACAAGGTCTGGCTCTGTCTCCCAGGCTGGAGTGCAGTGGCATGATCTCAGCTCACTGTAACCTCTGGGGCCCAGGCTCAAGCAATCCTCCTACCTCAGCCTCCTCAGTAGCTGGGACTACAGGCATGCACCACTATGCCTGACTAATTTTTGTATTTTTTGTACAGATGGGGTTTTGCCATGTTGCCCAGGCTGGTCTTGAACCCCTGGGCTGAAGCAATCTGCCCGCCTCAGCCTCCCAAAGTTCCGGGATAGCAGGCATGAGCCACTGTGCCTGCCACATAAGTTAATTCTTTTTTTAATTTTAATTTTAATTAATTTATTTTTGAGATAGGGTCTTGCTTGGTTGCCCAGACTGGAAAGGAGTGGTGCCATCATAGCTCACTGCAGCCTTGAACTCCTGGGCTCAAGAAATCCTCTTGTCTCAGCTTCCCGAATAGCTGGGACTACAGGTGCACACCACCTCGCCCAGCTAATTTTATTTTAATTTATTTTTACAGTAGAGACAGGGTCTTGCTATGTTGCCCAGGTTGGTGTTGAACTCCTGGGCTCAAGTAACCCTCCTGACTCGGCCTCCCAAAATGCTGGGAATCTAGCCATGAGCCGAGAAGCTTACTGTTAAAGAGATCCACTGTTCACTTTGTTGAGGGCAATCAAGAGGGAAAGTTTTTTACACAAGGAGGATTCCAGCCCTTTGTTAGAGCCAGCAATACAGCCTGAGAGGTGAAGGTTTAATATCCAAGGAAATGACTGAATCAGGATTCGATCAAGAACATCTTAGCACATCCTCAAGGTCCTATAGGTATTGAAAGTTCCAGTGTGCTGTGTGATAATGTGCTATTGAGAGAGAGAGAATAAAGACATGCCCAGAGCATAGGCTGTTTTCTTTGTGGTATGTCAGAGGACACAGCACTTCTTACATAAGAGGGCTAATAAACATATTTCAGATCCTACTTGTAGCATTTCTGAGCCATTCTGTCCTGGGCATCTTCTAAGATTTTACAGCTTGGAGAAACAGAGACAGTTCACTTAAGAGGTTTATCTTTCTGTCATGAACTATACATATTAAATCTGGATGGGTAGCAATTTAATCATTTCCCATCAAAGATGGCTGCATTCAAATGAAGCCTCTAAAGAGTATAAAATATATCATGATCATTTAAGAGTTTAAGAGTTTCAGTCTCTGAGTATGCATCCTTGAAGTAGCATTATATTTCAGCCTTAAAAATGTTCATATCCTTTGACTTTGTAAAATTCTGTATAAAGGAAAGAATCCCAAATATGTAAAAAGTTTTATGACAGCCGGACGCAGTGGCTCATGCCTGTAATCCCAGCACTTTGGGAGGCCAAGGTGGGTGGATAATTTAAGGTCAGGAGTTCAAGACCAGCCTGGTCAACATGATGAAACCCCATCTCCACTAAAGATACAAAAATTAGCTGGGCATGGTGGCAGGTGCCTGCAATCCCAGCTACTCGGGAGGTTGAGGCACAAGAATCACTTGAACCTGGGAGGCAGAGGTTGCTGTGAGCCAAGATCAAGCCATTGCACTCCAGCCTGAGCGACAGAGTGACACTACTCTGTCTCAAAAAAAGAAAAAAAAAAAAGAGTTGGCCGGGTGCAGTGGCTCACGCCTGTAATCCCAGCACTTTGGGAGGCCGAGGCGGGCAGATCACGAGGTCAGGAGTTCAAGAACAGCCTGGCCAAAATAGTGAAACCCCATCTCTACTAAAAATACAAAAAATTAGCTGGGCGTGGTGGCAGGTGCCTGTAATCCTAGCTGTTCAGGAGGCTGAGGCAGGAGAATCTCTTGAACCTGGGAGGCGGAGGTTGCAGTGAGCTGAGATCGCACCAGTGCACACCAGCTGGGGTGACAGTGCGAGATTCCGTCTCAAAAAAATAAATAAATAAAAAATAAAAATAAAAAAATAAAAAAAATGTTTTATGACAAAGTATTTACCAAAACATTATTTGTAACAGTAGAAAATTGGTAAAAACCTAAAGGTACAATAATAGAAGATATATTAATTATGGTATTTCAACCAGATGGGCTATTATGCAGGCATTTAAAAGGATGTTTCTGAATAATTTATAAACCCCTAGAAAAACACTTAATAATATAACATTGTTATTAAAAATTAAGACATAGGCTGGGTGCAGTGGCTCACATCTGTAATCCTAGCACTTTGGGAGGCTGAGGTGGGCAGATCACGTGAAGCCAAGGGTTTAAAACCAGCCTGATCAACATAGCAAGACCCTATCTCTATAAAAAATAAAAAATAAAATTAGCCAGGTGCAGTGGCGCATGCCTATAATCTCAGCTACCTGGGAGGCTGAGGCAGGAGGCTCACTTGAGTCAAGGAGGTCGAAGCTGCAGTGAGCTATGATGACACCATGGCACTCCAGCCTGGGCAACAGAGCAAGACATTGTCTCCTAAAACAAAACAAGGCTGAGTGCGGTGGCTTACGCCTGTAATCCCAACATTTTGGGAGCCAAGGCGGGTGGATCACCTGAGGTCAGGAGTTCAAGACCAGTCTGGCCAACATGGTGAAACTTCATCTCTACTAAAAATACAAAAATTAGCCAGGTGTAGTGGTGGGCACCTGTAATTCCAGCTACTCGGGAGGCTGAGGCAGGAGACTCCCTCAAAACGGGGAGGTGGAGGTTGCACTGCACTCTAGCCTAGGCGACAGAGCGAGACTCTGTCTCAAACAAAACAAAACAAAAAAACCTACAAAACATAAAATTGGATATACAATATGATTACAACACACACACACACACACATACGCCTAGGCTTAATTTTTTAAAAGCCAGGGGGAGGAAATAAACAAAAATGTTAACAGAGGTTACCTTTGATTATGAGAGAATACAAGAGGATTAGAATTATTTTCCCTCATTCTTTCCACATGTATTTTTCCAACTTTTTTTTAAAGAGCCTACTATGTATTTTCCTGTTGTTTCTTCCCCTGTTTTATTGCCCTATGTAACTCTTAGAGCCCCAGGCAGCAGTGGCACAGCAGCTGTGCTGTGGAAGGATTAGTATAATACCAAAGGAATGGAGGCTGGAACTCACCATCTTAAGAACCCAAAGAGGACTCATCCAAAGCTAATGTCAGACAATGTTTCTCATGTGAACTTTTAATTTGCTTAGAATTTGTAAAAGTTACAGAAGTCCCTAAATGACAACTAAGTAGCAGGCTTAGAAAACAACCTATCCACATTAAAGGAGCCTAAGGACAGAGCTCCAAGATCAGAGCATCTCCAGGAAAACATGAACTGTCTGATATGTTTGACTCCAAAAGCCTGCAATGAGAAGCTGTTGGAGTTTATGGGAAGAATTAACAACAGATATACAGAAAATTAAGCCAGGCGTGGTGGCTCACGCCTGTAATCCCAACACTCTGGGAGACTGAGGCGGGTGGATTGCCTGAGGTCAGGAGTTCAAGACCAGCCTGGCCAACATAGTGAAACCCTGTCTCTACTAAAAATACAAAAAATTAGCTGAGCGTGGTTGCGGGTGCCTGTAATCCCAGCTACTCGGGACGCTGAGACAGGAGAATCGCTTGATCCCGAGGGGCAGAGGTTGCAGTGAGCCGAGATTGTGGCACTGCACTCCAGCCTGGGCGACAAGAGCGAAACTCCATCTCCAAAAAAAAAGAAAAAAAAAGAAAAAGAAAAGGAAAGAAAATTAAGCAAATTTTAAAATGAAGCAATTATTAAATCTGGAGAAAAACAAAAGTTAAGGAAACATAATTTATGTACGATACATGGCTCAGTAGTAAATGATACTTAGTCATATTGAATTAAGTACACATGTTTACATAACTATATTGGAAAAAAGGGAGGAGTGGAACAGAGTGATTGAAGGATGCTAAATCTTTTCCTGCCATAATTACAAAGTAATTATAATTCTAGAAGATAAATTAAGAAATGACACTACTAGGCCGGGCGCAGTGGCTCACACCTGTAATCCCAGCACTTTGGGAGGTCGTGGCAGGTGGAAACCCCGTTTCTACTAAAAATGCAAAAAGTAGCTGGGTGTGGTGGTGCATGCCTGTAGTCCCAGCTACTCGGGAGGCTGAAGCATGAGTATCACTTGAACCCTGAAGGCAAAGGTTGCAATGAGCCAAGATCACACCACTGCACACCAGCCTAGGTGACAGAGTGAGACTTTGTCTCAAAAAATAAAAAATAAAATAGGCTGGACGCAGTGGCTCATGCCTGTAATCCCAAAAGTTTGGGAGGCCAAGGCTGGTGGATCACTTGAGGCCGGGAGTTCCAGACCAGCCTGGCCAACATGGTGAAACTCTGTCTCTACTAAAAACACAACAATTAGTTAGGCATGGTGGCGCATGCTTGTGATCCCAGCTACTTGGGAGGCTGAGCCAGGAGAATTGCTTGAACCTGAGAAGTGGAGGTGGCAGTGAGCCGAGATCATACCACTGCACTCTAGCCTGGGCGACAGAGCGGGACTCTGTCTCAAAACATATATATATAAAATAAAATAATATGATTAGCATATTACTTAAGAATGTGGGTTCATGGACCAGAAGAACTAAAAGTGTTGAAAATGGCTGTCTGTAGGGAGCAGGACTGAAGGACAAAGAGGATAGGATAGGGCTGAGGACATTACAAACCTTGTAGAAATGCATTATTTGACTTTTTAACCTTATGCAGATTTCATGTTGATTAAAAAAGAAACCACAAAACCACAATGAGATACCACCTGACACCCATTAGTATGGCTACTATAAAAAGAAAGAAAATAGAAAATAGTAAGTTTTGATTAGGATGTGGAAAAATTGGAACCCTTATTTTTGGCTGGTGGAAATGTAAAATGGTGCAGCCACTATGGAACACAGTATAGTGGTTCCTCAAAATATTAAAAATAGAATTACTATACAATCTAGCAATTCCACTTCTGGGTATATACCCAAAAGAACTGAAAACAAGGTCTCAAAAAAAAAGTTTTTATATATCCATGTTCATAGCAGCATTATTCATAATAGCCAAAAGATGGAAGACAACCAAGTGTCCACCAATAGGTAAATGGATAAACAAAGTGTGGTATACATATGCAATGGAATATTATTTAGCCTTAAAAAAGAAAGAAATTCTGACACATGCTACAACATGGATGAACCTTGAGGACATAATGCTAAGTGAAATAAGCCAGTCACAAAAAGGCAAATACTGTATGATTCCACTTATGTGAAGTACCTAGAGTAGTCAAATCAATAGAGACAGAAAGTAGAATTGTGGTTGCCAGGGACTAGGTGGGAGGGGAAAGTGGGAGTTATTTAAAGGGTACAGACTTTCAGTTTCACAAGATGAAAAGAGTTCTGGAGATGGATGGTGGTGATGGTTGTGCAATGATATGAATGTCCTTAATATCACTGAACTGTATACTTAAAAACGATCAAGATGGTAATTTTTATGTTATGTTTTATCACCTTTTTTTTTTTTGTTTTTTGAGACAGTCTCATTCTGTTGCCTAGGCTGGAGTGGAGTGGCATGATCTCTGCTCACTGCAACCTCCTCCTCCCAGGTTTAAGTGATTCTCCTGCCTCAGCCTCCTGAGTAGCTGTGATTACAGGCACGTGCCACCACGCCCAGCTAATTTTTGTATTTTTAGTAGAGATGGGGTTTTGCCATGTTGGCCAGGCTGGTCTCGAACTCCTGACCTCTGGTGATCTGCTCATCTCAACCTCCCAAAGTGCTGAGATTAACAGGCATGAGCCACCATGCCTGGCCCATAAATGGGTAAATTTAAGCTGAGTCTTCAGCCTCAATAATGTTTACACAAATTGACATTCTGTGCCTTGAAAAGGACTCAGAAAAGTGAAAGTTTTCTACTGTGACCTGTCTCAACTTCAGATTTATGCCCTAAAGTCTCAGAGAGGAAACAGCTGCTCAGGGATTCCAAAGGAAGGCGGAAATACAATACTTCGGAAATTAGACGGCATTTTCTTTGAAAAAGGAATCTCTTTGCCTGAACCTCCCATTTTTGTTTGTTATTTTTCTTTCTTTTGTTTTGTTTTGAATTTTTTGTTTTGCCTTTAATCAACATGGACCTGGCTCCCTCTGCTGGAGCTAAAGTAAAATGCTGCTTTAAAAATCAATTCGGGGCCAGATGCCTTGGCTCAGGCCTGTAGTCCCAGCACTTTGGGAGGCCGAGGGGGGCGGATCACTTGAGCCCTGGGACCAACGTGGGCAACATGGCAAAACCCTGTCTTTGCAAAATACAAAAATTCACCAGATGTGGTGGTGCGTGTCTGTAGTCTCGGCTACTCGGGAGGCTAAGGCAGGAGGATTTCCTGAACCGGGGAGGCAGAGGCTGCAGTGAGCAGAGACGGCATCATTGCACTCCAGCCTGGGAGACAGGAGTGAAACCCTGTCTCAAAGAAAAAAAAAATTAGCTGTACACGTGAGTCCTATCTACTTGGGAGGCTGTGGTAGGAGGATTGCTTGAGCCCAGGAGATTGAGACCAGCCTGGGCAAGATGAAGAGACCCCCATCTCTACAAAAAAAGTTTTTAAAAAATAGCTGTGTGTGGTGGCAACTGCCTATGGTCCCAGTTACTCAGGAAGCTGAGGCAAGAAGATCCCTTGAGCCCAGGAGTTGAGGCTGCAGTGAGCTATGATCTGGCCACTGCACTCCAGCCTGGGCGAGAGAGCGAGACACCATCTTGCTCTGGTGATTCATTACCATTGAATCTCTTGAATTATATCAATAATCACTTCGGTACTGAATGTCTCCTGTGTATATAGCAATACTCAGGGCCCCGGAGGAGGCCAAGAACTGCCATGTTTCTCCCCTCAAGATCTGTGGGTTTTTTGTTTTGTGTTGTTTTTGAGTCAGAGTCTTGCTCTGTCACCCAGGCTGGAGTGCAGTGGCACGATCTCGGCTCACTGCAACCTCCGCCTCCCAGGTTCAAGTGATCTTCCCGCCTCAGCCTCCCAAGCAGCTGGGATTACAAGCATGCACCACCACACCTGGCTAATTTTTGTATTTTTTTAGTAGATACTGGGTTTCACCATGTTGGCCAGGCTGGTCTCGAACTCCTGACCTCAGGTGATCCACCTGCCTCAGCCTCCCAAGCAGCTGGGATTACAAGCATGCACCACCACACCTGGCTAATTTTTGTATTTTTTTAGTAGATACTGGGTTTCACCATGTTGGCCAGGCTGGTCTCGAACTCCTGACCTCAGGTGATCCACCTGCCTCAGCCTCCCAAAGTGCTGGGATTACAGGTGTAAGCCACCATGCCCAGCCATGGATCTGGGTTTTTTTTGTTTTGTTTTTTTCACGCTTAATTCACTTTATTTTTCTTGTATAAAAACCCTATGTTGTAGCCACAGCTGGAGCCTGAGTCCGCTGCACGGAGACTGGTGTGGGTCTTGACGAGGTGGTCAGTGAATTCCTGATAGGGAGACTTGGTAAATACAGTCTCCTTCCAGAGGTCGGGGGTCAGGTAGCTGTAGGTCTTAGAAACGGCATCAAAGGTGGCCTTGGCGAAGTTGTCCAGGGTGACAGTGCAGCCCCGGGCTGAGGTGTAGCAGTCATCGATACCAGCCATCATGAGCAGCTTCTTGGGCACAGGTGCGGAGACGATGCCAGTGCCCCTGGGTACAGGGATGAGGCGCACCAGCACAGAGCCGCAGCGGCCTGTCACCTTGCAAGGTACGGTGTGGGGCTTGCCGATCTTGTTCCCCCAGTAGCCTCTGCGCACCGGGACAATGGAGAGCTTGGCCAGGATGATGGCCCCACGGATGGCGGTGGCCACCTCCTTGGAGCACTTAACACCCAGACCGACGTGGCCTATGTAGTCTCCGACAGCAGCAAATGCCTTGAACCTGGTGCGCTGGCCGGCACGGGTCTGCTTCTGCACTGGCATAATCTTCAAAACCTCATCCTTGAGAGAAGCCCCCAGGAAAAAGTCAATGATCTCTGATTCCTTAATGGGCAGGGAGAAGAGATAGATCTCCTCCAGGGACTTGATCTTCATGTCCTTGACCAAGCGGCCCAACTTGGTGACAGGCATCCACTCCTTATCCTTGGCCTTGCCTCTGCGAGCTCCGCGGCCCCGGCCCCGGCCCCGGCCCCGGCCCCGTCCACGGCAGCTACACCGGCCCCGGATGCCACTGCCGAAACCTCCGCGGAAGCCACCGCAGTTCCCCATTCCAGGGCCACCAGGGCCTCCGGGCCCCCGCGCTGCACCGGCGTCATGCCATTTCGTGTTTTCTCGGAGAAGATGCGGACCTGGGGTTTTTAAGGGAACATGGATGCTGTATACAGTGATTAGCATGGTGTCTAACATATAGTAAATCCTCTGTAAATGTTCACTTACTCTACTGAGTGCGGCTTCTGTTCAGGGCTAGAATCTCTTATCTAGGCCTGCCGGAACATTTTTTTTTCAGATAGATTCCTCCTGGCCTCTGCTAAATTCTCAATACCATGAGAACAGGAACAAAGTCTTATTCATGCTCCATCCCTAGTTCTTAGGATACCTGGCACATGAAACACACTCAAACATTTTGTTGAGTTAATGATGTCTCAAGGAAACTCACTCTACCCTTTGCTTGCTCCCATTGTTTAAAAAAGGGAGGTGACTGGCCAGGTGCGGTGGCTCACGCCTGTAATCCCAGAACTTTGGGAAGCCGGGGCGGGCAGATCACCTGAGGTCAGGAGTTCGAGACCAGCCTGACCAACATGGAGAAACCCCGTCTCTACTAAAAACACAAAAAATTAACCAGGTGTGGGGGCGGGTGCCTGTAGTCCCAGCTACTTGGGAGGCTGAGGCAGGAGAATGGTGTGAACCCAGGAGGCGGAGCTTGCAGTGAGCTGAGATTGTGTCACTGCACTCCAGCCTGGGTGACAGAGCAAGACTCCATCTGAGAAAAAAAAAAAAAAAAAAGGGAGGTGACGCCAGGTATAGTGGCTCATGCCTGTAATTCTAGCACTTTGGGAGACTGAGCTGTGATCGTGCCGCTATACTCCAGCCTGGGTGACAGAGTGAGACCCTATCTCAACAACAACAACAACAAAAAGGAGGTGAAATACATCTTCCTATGATGTATTTTGCCTAATCTTAGTGGTTCTCAATAAATGTAAGTTCCCTTTCTACCTCCCCTTCTTGTCCTTCTATCATTGCCCTTTTCTTCTACCTTTTTCTTCTTCTTCTTCATTTTTTTTTCTTTTTTTTTTTGAGACAGAGTCTTGCTCTGTCGCCCAGGCTGGAGTGCAGTGGTGCGATCTAGGCTTACTGCAACCTCTGCTTCCCGGGTTCAAGTGATTCTCCTGCCTCAGCCTCCTGAGTAGCTGGGACTCCAGGCATGCACCACCACGCTCAGCTAATTTTCGTATTTTTAGTAGAGATGAGGTTTCGCCATGTTGCCCAGGCTGGTCTCGAACTCCTGGCCTCAAGTGATCAGCCCACTTTGGCCTCCAAAAGTGCTGGAATTACAGGCCTGAGCCACCGCACCTGGCCTCTTCTACCCTCCTCTATTCAATTACTGGAGGCCTGCAAATTAAACTGACAAAAGAAAAATTAATAAGAGTTCATGCATGCAATGCATGTATGTGTGGGAATGCTCAGTGATGAGTAACTCAAAAAGGTGGCTAGAATTTGTGGCTTATGGCTGGGCACGGTGGCACATGCCTGTAATCCCAGAACTTTGGGAGGCCGAGATGAGTGGATCACTTGAGGTCAGGAGTTCGAGAGCAGTCTGGCCAACATGGTGAAACCCCTCTACTAAAAATACAAAAATTTGCCAGGCATGGTGGCACATGCCTGTAGTCCCAGCTACTCGGGAGGTTGAGGTTGGAGAATTGCTTCAACCCAGGAGGTGGAAGTCGAAGTGAGCCGAGATCACACCATTGCACTCCAGCCTGGGTGACAGAGCAAGACTCTGTCTCAAAAAAAAAAAAAAAAAAAAAAATTTGTGGCTGTATCTAACAGTAGGGGAAGGAGGAGGAAGAAAAGAGTCCCATGGGAAGGACAAATAGGTTTTAGGTTTTTAAAGGAAATACAAGTGGGTTTTTTTTTTTTTTTTTTGAGACAGAGTCTTGCTCTGTCGCTCAGGCTGGAGTGCAGTGGTGCGATCTCAACTCACTGCAAGCTCCACCTCCCAGGTTCAAGCGATTCTCCTGCCTCAGCCTCCTGAGTAGCTGGGATTACAGGCACACGCCACCATGCCTGGCTAATTTTTGTATTTTTAGTAGAGACTGGGTTTCACCATGTTGGTCAGGCTAGTCTCGAACTCCTGAACTTGTGATCCGCCCGCCTAGGGCTCCCAAAGTGCTGGGATTACAGGTGTGAGCCACCACACCCAGCCACAAGTGGGTTTTTAAGAGAACAAATGAGAGCTAAAGTTTGTGATAATATTTGGCCACATAACTATGAGTGGTCTTTCTGCCTTCTTCAAGGCCGTAAAACTTCCCTGGAGGGAGAATTCATGATACCTCATTTCTCAGAAGTTGCTGCTTTTGGTCACATAAGGGAAGCTCCAAGAAGGATTCTTTATGAATCTATTGAATCTCAAATGTGTTCTGCTTACAATAATCTTTATACTAACTCTGGAGTTCTGAGTTAGCATAACGGTTCTTGCACCCTCATGAATATGAGACTATTTAAATCCCCTGCTGATATCCAGATTCTACTGCCTGTACCTTCAGTGTTCCTCTAATAATCTATTAGCCAAATAATTTAAAACTTAAAAGTAATTGGGGAAATCCATCTTGAAACACGAAACAAAGAGGTATTGAGGGCTTTAAATGTGCTGAGTGACTAGGTTCAGACCAGATAGGAGTAAATTCAGGAGTTTTGAAAAGGGAATATTCCTGAGAGTACAGAAGAGTTAGAAGAGGTTTTCTGTAGTTCATAGGCTCAACAATTTATTCACGCATCTGAAGACCTGGATTGCTGGGAACAGTGGCTCATGCCTTAATCCCAGCTACTCAAGAGGTTAAGGCAAGAGGATGGTTGAGGCCAGGAGATAAAGACCAGCCTGAGGCTGGGTATGGTGGCTCACACCTGTAATCCCAGCACTTTGTGAGGCCGAGGCAGGTGGATCACGAGGTCAGGAGTTTGAGACGAGCCTGGCCAACATGGTGAAACCCCTTCTCTACTAAAAATATAAAAATTAGCTGGGCATGGTGGCAGGTGCCTGTAGTCCCAGCTACTCATGAGGCTGAAGCAGGAGAATCACTTGAACCTGGGAGGTGGAGCATGAAGTGAGCTGAGGTCATGCCACTGCACTCCAGGCTGGGCAACAGAGCAAGACTCTGTCTTGGGGGAAAAAAAAAAAAAAACCAGCCTGAGCCGCACAGTGAGACCCTGTCTCTTAACAACAACAAAAAAGCAAACAACATGGTACTTACCCTCATGGAGTTCACCCTCTAGTTGAGTAGACATATAACTACCAAAGGAATTAATAAGAAAACGATGACAGAATATAGCGAAGAAAGTAAGCAAGGTGCTGTTTATATATGAGGTAGGGCGGGCAGGGGACAAGAGTCAGCTTTAGAGAGGATGAGGGTCAGGAAGTCTCTCTGTGTAGTTGGCAAGGAACTGATAAGAAGTCTGTCAGGAAAGAACATTCCATTCTGACAGAGCAGCTAGGGCTGAGGCCCTTGGAGGAAGATTTGGCAACGAGGAGAGGAAGGAACAGGGAATAGCTTAAGAAAAAGCAAGGGTGGGAGCAGTCTGCAGCATGGGTTGGAGGAGAGAAGCAGTGGAGTATAAAGAAAGAAACAAGGCTGGGTGCAGTGGCTCATGCCTGTAATCCCAGCACTTTGGGAGGCCGAGGCGGGAAAATCACCTGAGGTCGGGAGTTCGGCACCAGCCTAACCAACATGGAGAAACCCCATCTCTAATAAAAATACAAAATTAGCCAGGCACGGTGGCGCGTGCCTGTAATCCCAGCTACTCGGGAGGTTGAGGCAGGAGAATCACTTGAACCCAGGAGGTGGAGGTTGCAGTGAGCCGAGATTACACCATTGCACTCCAGCCTGGGCAACAAGAGCAAAATTCTGTCTCCAAAAAAAAAAAAAAAAAAGCCAGGCACGGTGGCTCACACCTGTAATCCCTGTAATCCCAACACTTTGGGAGGCTGAGGCAGGCAGATCATGAGGTCAGGAATTGGAGAGCAGCCTGACCAACATGGCAAAACCCCGTCTCTACCAAAAATACAAAAATTAGCCAGGCATGGTGGTGCATGCCTGTAATCTCAGCTACTCAAGAGGCTGAGGCAGGAGAATTGCTTGAACCTGGGAGGCGGAGGTTGCAGTGAGCCGAGATTGTGCCACTGCACTCCAGCCTGGCAACAGAGTGAGACTCCATTTCAAAAAAAAAAAAAAAAAATTAGCTGGGCGTGGTGGCACATGCCTGTAGTCCCAGCTACTTGGGAGACTGAGGCAGGAGAATCGCTTGAACCTGGGAGGTGGAGGTTGCAGTGAGCCGAGATTGCGCCACTGCACTCGAGCCTGGCAACAGAGCAAGACTCTGTCTCAAAAAGAAAAAAAAAAAGAAAAGAAACATGAATTCCAATGCAAAACTTTTCATGAAAAATATACAATAATAGTGTTTAAGGGAACATGTATTTCAACATCTTTTGTTATTCGAAATATTTGAGCATTACTTTAAGCATATATATGTAAGTACATGCTCAAACATAATTCCTATGTTTCTAAAGTCTTTGAAGCAATTTATAGAAATATAACATGAAATAATGGGTTAAGTAATTGGTGTGGAGGAAAGAAGTAAAGGCAAGGAGAAGGAAAATAAGCTAAAACCAACTGTTATGATGACACACAAAAGTGCATATTATATAGTTCTAGACAACAGCTAGACCTGGGCCGTAAATTTGATTCTGAGCTTCCAGGGTCAAAGCCCATAGGGAAATCTGAACAATGATGAAATTTACTTTCCCTTTGATAAAAATAAAGGAGCTCATTTTTTTTTTTTTTTTTTTTTTGGGACAGAGTCTTGCTCTGTCACCCAGGATGGAGTGCAGTGGCACGATCTTGGCTCACTGCAAGCTCTGCCTCTCAGGTTCACGCCATTCTCCTGCCTCGGCCTCCCGAGTAGCTGGGACTACAGGTGCCCACCACCACACCCAGCTAATTTTTTGTATTTTTAGTAGAGATGGTGTTTTACCGCGTTAGCCAGGATGGTCTCAATCTCCTGACCTCATGCTCTGCCCGCCTCGGCCTCCCAAAGTGCTGGGATTATAGGTGTGAGCCACTGCACCCAACCAAAATGAAGTCGCTCTTAAGAGAAATATAGCTTCCTGGTAATAAGATCCAAGAGAAATTTTCCCTAATTATGAGTCACTCTATAACATAGTGGTCAAAGTCCTCAACAATATCCTTACAATAACTACAACAGCAAGATTCCTAGGGCCATCTCTTACAACCAGCTTTGGTGTGTAAAACCAAAATGCAATTCAGCACAAGCAATTCTACAAGAGACAGGGGCAATCCAGCTACATAGCTTATTCTAATAGTCATAAATAAGGGATAACATTTAGATTGTTTAGAGAAGTGGATAGATTACTTATCCTTCAAGTAACCCCCAATGAGTATTATTTTTTTTCACTTGAGTTTTTGATAAAGTGCAGAGAAAGTTTGAAGTTATTTTTCTGGTAAGAAACTAGAATGGAAATGATTTTGCTGCTGAGTAATAGTTGATTTAGCACTCAATGGGGCTGAAGGTAGGACTGACATTCTTTCAGAGCAATGAGGCATCTAACAGTGCAATAGCCCAAAAAGAAGGCCATCCCACTGCCATTTGGAAATAGGCCTAAGAAGGTACATGTGCAAAGACAAGACTTTCTTCAGAAAGTAGATCTGGACTCACTTAAACACATGGACAAGTGATGTCTCAGGCCCCAAAGTTCTTCCACATAAATGTAGTCAAGATCATTCCAGCTCCCAGAAGTCAAGAGAATATCTTAATAAATTAGCTAAGAAATTTACTTACCAGATAAGTGCATTATTTGTATGCTATATAAATTTTTTGACAATAAATCAAAATACTGGAGAACAGTTACCAAAAACAGTATTTGAATATAAAAAGAGTTGTTCTCAAGCCATGTTTTCTGACAATAATTATACAGAAGGACTGGATGGTAATAATACCATATCTACAACATAAAAATAAAGGACTTCTCCTTCTTAACAAAAGACCATGAACTAAGCTCATTTAAAAGTTGTTTCAGTTTGTTAAGGAGCACCTTTTGAAAAAAAAAGGGAAGCTCTCTGCTTGAACCAATAAAGTTGTCTGATCTGCTGGCATGACAAATACTGGCTAGCTGGTTACCAAACCATTTTTTTCCCCTGTTGGACCACAGTTCAGCTACATTTCCCAGCTTCCCTTTTAGTTAGTCATGGGCAAGTAGTTCTGACCAGTGGAATCTGATGCATTTAACCTTCAAATGAAGGTGCAAGAAACCTCAGAGTGATGCTGATATACTGAAGACAGCAGACTTTCATCATTCTGAGTTTCTCAACACCCAACCTCATATTGGGCTTATGTGGAGAGAAATACACTCCTATTGTGTTAAGCCATTGAGGTTTCAAAGTTTATTTTTACAGCAGCTAGCATAAAGTCAATATAGCATTTAACTAATACAGTCAAGAATTATACTTCTAGGACAGGTGCAGTGGCTCATGCCTGTAATCCCAGTACTTAGGGAGGCCGAGGCGGGTTGATCACCTGAGGTCAGGAGCTCGAGACCAGCCTGGCCAACATGGCAAAAAAAAAAAAAAAAAAAAAAATTGGCTGGGCGTGCTGGTGGGCACCTGTAATCCCAGCTACTGGGGAGGCTGAGGCTGAGGCAGGGAGAATTGCTTGAACCCGGGAGGCGGAGGTTGCAGTGAGTTGAGATTGTGCCACTGTACTCCAGCTTAGGTGACAGACTGAGACTCTGTCTCGAAAAACAAAACAAAAGAATATACTTCTTACATTTCAACTGCTCTGTACAAAAAAAGTATTTTAAAAAAGAAAAAAAGAATATACTTCTACTCTATCTTAGAATAAATGTCTTTTTTTTTTTTTCCCTGGCTGCTGGGTGACATGTAGGCCCAAATAAGTGTCATTTTTTAAAAAATAATATACTTCTACCTCTCTGCACTTCGGTTTCCTTGCTTGTAAAATGAAAATATTAACAGCACTTACTTCATAAGTTTGCTCTAGGAATTAAATATGTTAATGCATGTAAAGTACTGTACTTCTAACAGTGCCTGACAAATAGTAACCATTCCATTCATGTTAACTACCATTGTTATTATTACAAATCTTCCTAGTGGTATTAAGATTTAGCTTCCATGTAAGAATATCCCAATTTTTTTCTAACTCATTCAGACTGCAATTACAAATGATGTCACATTTATGTTTCTATTTGCATAGTGCTGATCCATGCCTCCATCACTGTAGAGCTTCAGTACATTTCTCAGCACCTTGGGTTGTCTCAGACATGCTCTGAAATTGTTCTTCTTCTCCGACCTCCATATTGTTGTCAGCCCACCATGTTTGAAGCTGTGGGGGCAGAACTGGGGGCAGAATGAGGAGAGCTTGCTACCATGAGTGTGCTGATCCCGCCCAGGGATCCTGCCCGGGGATCCTGCCTCTCATTTGTCCCAAAGCTGCAGACACTCAGGATGCCAAAATAGACTTCTATCCACTTGTAACTGTTTTTTTTTTCTCCAAATTTGCTTTAACTTCGGAATTTTGTGTAATAATTTACTTCATTTGGGGAAATGTTAGAAACACATCTAAAAGATTATCTCAGATATCACAGAAACAAATTTTACTTCATTTATTTTTTCATTGTCCTTTTTTTTTTTTTTTTGAGACAGAGTTTCTCTCTTGTTGCCCAGGCTGGAGTGCAGTGGCGTGATCTCAGCTCACTGCAACCTCTGCCTTCTTTTTGTGCTATCACACTGCATTCTCCTGCCTCAGCCTCCTAAGTAGCTGGATTACAGGCATGTGCCACCACGCCAGGCTAATTTTGTATTTTTAGTAGAGGTGGGGTTTTACCATGTTAGTCAGGCTGGTCTCAAACTCCTGACCCACTCAGAGGCCGAGGTGATCCACTCGCCTCAGCCTCCCAAAGTGCTGGGATTACAGGCGTGAGCCACCGCACCTGGTCACTCATTGTCCTTTTTCAATCATCAGGCTTATGGGAAGGGGTGACCAGTTCACACCACTGAATCCCTCTTACCAGTAATTCCTGGTCAATTCCCTGCGTCTACTTCTTGTCCATACACTGGGTCACTACCGTATACCCAGAAACTGCTCCCAGGCTTGGTAGCAGGGAATAATAACCTGGGGGTATATAGATCTATAGATCTGTCTCCACCAAAACTCCCTTCCCCAAAGAAATCCATGGATGGAATTCAAGAGGCCTATGAATTTGAATGGGAAGGAAAATATATCATGTCTTTATTTTCCCTAATCTCAAATAGAAACTTAGCAATTCCTTCCCTTACTAATGTACGCCACAAGTCATAGCAGTACTAGCTGTATCTGTGACTTTGTCCCTAACGGATATCCCAGATATTTCTTTTCTTTTTCTTTTTTTTAAATGGAGTCTCGCTCTGTGGCCCAGGCTGGAGTGCAGTGTTATGATCTCAGCTCACTGCAACCTCCCCCTCCTGGGTTCAAGCGATTCTCCTGCCTCAGCCTCCTGAGTAGCTGGGATTACAGGCATGCACCACCACACCTGGCTAATTTTTTATATTTTTGGTAGAGATGGGGTTTCACCATGTTGGCCAGGCTGGTCTCGAACTCCTGACCTCAAATGATCTGCCTGCCTTGGTCTCTCAAAGTGCTGGGATTACAGGCATGAGCCACTGTGCCCGACCACATCCCAGATATTTCTATGTCACATTATTGCAGTTAAAAGTATCTTGAAATATCATTTGTGTTCATACTGCTATGAAATTATGGTAGTCATTAGACTGCCATTAGATCTTTTTAATATATCAACAAAAAGCATGTATATTATATCCCACATGGTGATTTAATATTTTGAGAACTGTATTTCACTATAATAGGTTTCCAATTCTATTTTAGCTTTGTATGTAAAAACATTATTCTGAGTAGGGGGTCTACAGACTCCCTGACTACCAAAACGGTACATGGCATAAAAAAGGAAAACCACTGGAATTTGGACTCGATTGGATTTGACAGTTAGCTCCACAGCCCCATGTATTTTTCCTTATTTACTCTCCTTTGTAGTCCCAAAGGACTAAAGTGGTGACAAACATTCAGACCCACTGACATGCATTCCCCAAGGAAGCATGGTAAGATGATTAAAAGCTCAGACATTGGAGTCAGCCTGCCCGGCTCTACAACTCATTAACCATGTGACCCAGGCAAGTTACTTAACTTCTCTGTACCTCATATCTGTTAAGTGGGAATTAGAATTGTCTCTCATAAGGTTGTTCTGAAGGTTAAATGAGTTAATCTATTAAATGTTGGTTGGGCACAGTGGCTCATGCCTATAATCCCAGCACTTTGGGAGGCTGAGGCGGGCAGATCACTTGAGTCCAGGAGTTCAGGACCAGCCTGGGCAACATGGCAAAACTCCGTCTCTATAAAAAATACAAATATTAGCTGGGTGTGCTGGTGCGTACCTGTAGTCACAGATACTTGGGAGGCTAAGGTGGGAGGATCACTTGAGCCTGGGGAGGTCAAGGCTGCAGTAAGCCGTGATCATGCCACTGCACTTTAGCCTGGGGAAAAGAGTGAGACCTTGTCTTAAAATAACATAACATAACATAACATAACATAACATAACATAACATAACATAACATAACATAAAAAATAAAATAAAATAAAGTAAAATAAAATAAAATAATAAAGTAAAATAAAATAAAACAAAATAAAGTGACATAAAATATAAAATAAAATAAAATAAAATAAAATATCTAGCACATAGCAAGCTCTCAGCAAATGTTAGCTGCTCTTCCAAGTACCTATCACCTGTTTCTTTATGATATTTCTGGGGAGGGGAAGAGGAGGAGAGAAAAGAGTAGGTTGGCTATTCCTCTTGTGAGTCACAGCCTACACATCATACTTTAATGATGCACAAAATGGACATCCTTTTTAAAAGCACATCAAAGCAACAGTTGATAGTTCTTTGAAATTTTTCTAACTTAATTTTAGGTTTTATATAGTAACTCACAACTGAATTAAAAAAAATGATTCAGTGCAATACAAATGCTCCTCAGCACTGGTTTACAAAGCAGGGCTTCCACTGAAATAATATTAGTCTTTCATAATTCATGCTCAGGCCAGGTGCAGTGGCTCATGCCTCTAATCCCAACACTTTGGGAGGCCAAGCGGGGAGGATTGCTTGAGCCCAGAGGTTCGAGACCAACCTGGGCAATATGGTGAGACCTTGTCTCTAAAAAAATTATTTTAATTAGCCCAGTGTGGTGGAGTGCACCCGTAGTCCCAGCTACTCAAGAGGCTGAGATGGGAGGATTCCTTGAGCCCAGGAAGTTGAGGCTGCAGTGAGATGTGATAATACCACTATACTCCAGCCTAGGTGACAGAGTCAGATCCTGTCTCAAAAAAAAAAAAAAAAATGTGACTTTCTATACAAGAGGAGATTCTTGGCTATGTTGTTTTAACTGAAGGGGAAAAGGTATTAAATATAAACGGAAGTAATTTCATTCATTCACTTAACAATTATTAGGCTCTCTGAGCCAAGCACTGCTCTAGATGCAAAGGAATTAATGGTGAACAAGACACTGTCATTGAGCTTACATTCTAGTGTGGGAAAAGAAATACCTAAAATAAATAAATAAGAAAAGTATCAGGAGGTAGTCAGTGCTTCACAGAGCATTAAAATAAAGTCATGCTATATATATAGGGACCAGGTGAGTATTTTAGACTGGGTGGTCAGCGAAATTCTCAGGAGGTAACATTTAACCAGAGATATGAAGGACAAAAAGGAGCCAGTCACATTCAAAGGGACAGCATTTCAGACAAGGGAATAGCTAGTGCAAAGTCAT
This sequence comes from Pongo abelii, assembly GCF_028885655.2. NCBI lineage: Eukaryota > Metazoa > Chordata > Mammalia > Primates > Hominidae > Pongo > Pongo abelii. The sequence goes on from NC_071994.2 coordinate 60,009,847, forward strand.
TAGAGCAGGAGTGAGCTTGCATATTCTTGGCTGTTTAGGAATAGAAAGAAGGCTGCTGTTGCTGGAACACAGTGGTCAAGGGGCAGAGCGATACAGGAGAGGTAAACTGGATCAGGTTTGTAAGGCTTTGGAAGCAAAGGGAAGGTTTATTCTAAGTGCAATGTAAAGCTACTAGTGAGTTCAACCGGTTGGTGAGGTGATGTGATTTACCTTTTATTATTTTTTTAAGAGACATGGTTTCCCTTTGTTGCCCAGGCTGGAGTGCAGTGGTCCAATCATAGCTCACTGCAGCCTCAAACTCATGAGTGCAATGAATCCTCCTTCCTCAGCCTTCTGTGTAGCTGGGAATATGGGAGTGCATCACCATGCCCAGCTATTTAAAAAAATTTTTTTTAGAGATGAGAGTCACTATGTTGCCCAGGCTAGTCTCAAACTTGGGCTCAGGTAATTCTCCCATCTCAGCCTTCTTGGCAGCTGTGATTTACAGCTGATTTATCATTTCATTTTATTTATTACATTAGAGACAGGGTCTCCTTCTTGTCGCCCAGGCTGAAGTGCAGTGGTGTGATCATCGCTCACTGCTGGTTCGAACTCCTGGGCTCAAGTGATCCTTCTGCCTCACCCTTCTGAGTAGCTGGGACTACAGGCATGCACCACCACACCTGGATAATTATTTTATTTTTTGTAGAGATGGGGTCTTGTTATGTTGCCGAAGCTGGTCTCAAACTCCTGGCCTCAAGTGATCATCCTGCCTCTGCCTCCCAAAGTGTTGGAGTTGCAGGCATGAGCCACCCACTCAGTGATTTACCATTTCAAATCATGCCAAAAATTGCATGGGGTACAAACTTAAGGGGTTAAGACTGGATGCAGGAAGACCAGTTAGATGGTGGCTTAGACTAGGATTACAGCAGTGAGATGGCAAGAAGGGTCAGGTTTGGCTTTAGGATGTATTTTGGAGATAGAGCCAGTAGGAACTATTGACTGGGATATGGGAGAATGAGAGGAATCAAGGATGACTCATGACCTTCTGGCCTATGTAACTGGGCTGATGGTGCCAATTATTTAGGTGGGTAAATATTGGGGGCGATGAGGGGATGGGAAAGTGGGGAACAGATATAGGGTGATAAATTGAGAGTTCTCAATTTGTGCTCATTTTGAGTTGCTTATCAAACATCCAAATGAGGCAGACAGTTGCACAAATCTAGAGTTCTGCAGAGGACAAGTCAGGGGCTGGAGATATAAATTTCAGAATGATTGACCTAGGAATGGTACTTAAAACCATGGATCTTGGTGAACTCACCTAGCTGAACCATAAAAATCAAAGAAAAAAAAAGAGGCTGGGTGCAGTGGCTCATGCCTCTAATCCTAGCACTTTGGGAGGCAAGGCGGGTGGATCACCTGAGGTCAGGAGATCAAAACGACCCTGGCCAACATGGCGAAACCCTGTCTCTACTAAAAATACAAAAATTAGCCAGGTATAGTGGCGCACGCCTGTAATCCCACCTGCTCGGGAGGCTGAGGAAAGAGAATCGTTTGAACCTGGGAGGTGGAGGTTGCGGTGAGCTGAGATCACGCCACTGCACTCCAGCCTGCGCGATGGGAGCGAGACTCTATCTCAAAAAAAAAAAAAAAGCTGAAGATGAAGTCTTAGAGCTCTCCTACCTTTGGAGGTCTGACAGAAGGGAAGGAACTGATAAGAGACTAAGTGGTACACAGGGAGGTAGAAGGAAAACTAGGGGGATCTGGTGTCATAAAAGCCTACAGAACAAAGTGCTTCCAGGAAGGAATGGTCACTACAGTCAAACACTGCTGAGTGGTCTGGAAAGACGGGAACAGAGACTTGACTGGACTTGGGCAAAATGTGGGTCATTAGCAACTTGATGAGAGACATTTCAGTATACAGAGGATATAAAATCCCAATAGAGTAAGACGGTAGGGTCAGCAAGTACAGGTAGTTCTTCTGAGTTTCATTATAATAGGAAGCAGGGAAGAAGGCAGAAGCTGGAGAAGGTGTAAGATTAAGGGAGAGAGGGAAGTTACGTGTGTAAGGGTTAAACGGAGAGAGACTGGGTGGGGAAGCTTCGAGAAGAGAAAACACAGACATCAACTTTTTTTTTTTAAAGATTTATTTTAAGTGATATTTTCACTGTGTACAGAATTTCAAGGTTGGCATTTGTTTACTTTTAGTACACTTGATCCTTGAACAATGAAGGCATTAGGAGAACTGACTCCTACACAGTTGAAAAATCTGTGTGTACCTTTTGGCTCCCTTAAAAAAAATTTTTTTTTTTTTTTTTTGAGACGTAGTCTCCTCTGTCACCCAGGCTGGAAGGCAATGGTGCGATCTTGGCTCACTGCAACCTCCACCTCCCGGGTTCAAGCGATTCTCCTGCCTCAGCCTCCTGAGTAGCTGGGACTATAGGCATGCACCACCACACCCAGCTAATTTTTGTATTTTTAGTAGAGACGGGGTTTCACTATGTTGGTCAGGCTGGTCTCGAATTCCTGACCTTGTGATCCGCCTCGGCCCCCCAAAGTACTGTGATTACAGGCGTGAGCCACTGGCGCCCAGCCAACATCAACTTTAAAAACATAGACATAAACTTCATTTTTGTGCAGACTAAATATACTTCATACCAAAATTACCAAGCTCTCTTATGCTTCTTTTTTTATTTTACTTTAAGTTCTGGGATACAGATGCAGAACGTGCAGGTTTGTTACACAGGTATACATTTGCCATGGTGGTTTGCTGCACCTACTTCTTTCTTTTTTAATTTGAAAGTAATACATGCCCATGGTAACAAAGTCAACCTGTACAACAGGAGTATATAGTAAAAAGGCTCCCTCCTATTGCTGACCCTCAGGCTCCCAGTTCCTCTTTATATACGTAGCCACTATTACCAGTTTCTTGTGTATATTTCCAGAGATATCCTATGCTATTACAACACATTCCATTTATTAACATAAATCTGGCATGCCATAGATTACTTGGCAACTTGCCCTTTTCCCTTAATAAAATATATTGGAGATTATTCCACATTGGAAAATATTCTTATCAGTACATCTTTTTAACAACTGCATAGTATTCCATTTTATGATATACCATAACCTATTTACCCATTCCCTATTGATGAGCATTTAGTTGTTTTCACTCTTTTCCCATCACATGATTTTTATGGTGTGGGGACAAGAGTGACTGTATTTTAGATGCTAATCTGCCATGTGACTCCTGACTAACCCCCGTCCAGGAATACCTCCAAGATGTCTAGTTATTACTCTTTATGTAGAAACACCTATTCACTGTAAATTTTGTCTTTCCTTCAAAACCACCCCTGATGTCATTGCATAAATCACAGGCTGTGAGGTCCATAACCATCTACACATTTCTCCCAGAGCACGTACGATTCAAAATATAAGCCCTGGATCAGGGGGTTTGTGGTGTGAAGATCTACCTGTCTTGTGGCCACCGAAGACCATACTTTTGTCTGTAAGCTCCCTAATAAAACACTCTATACCAACAAACCAGATTTGTCTTCCTTATTCTTTGGTTTCTTGGTTCCTTTTGTGTCTGCGGGTTGCTTTGCATATATAGCCCTTTCATGGAACATATGGGTGGAATTGTGTACCCTCCCCCCAAACTCATATGATTAATTTCTAACCCTTAATATCTCAGAATGTGACCTCATTTAGAGGCAGGGTCTTTACAAAGTAATTAAGATAAAATGACATCATTAGTGGGGGCCCTAATCCAATATGACTGGTCTCCTTAAAGAAGCAGAAATTTGGATAGAGACATTTAAGGAGGGAAGACGATATGAAGACAGGAGACAACGACCATCTACATGTCAAGGAGAGAGACCTGGAACAAATTATTTCCCTGGCAACCCTCAGAAGTTGGGTGCTCCGAAAGAACCAATCTTAGGCCGGGCACAGTGGCTCACACCAGTAATCCCAGCACTTCGGGAGGCCAAGGCGGGTGGATCATTTAAGGTCAGGAATTTGAGACCAGCCTAGCCAACATGGTTAGACCTCAACTCTACTAAAAATATAAAAATTAGCCGGGCATGGTGGCGCGCATGTAGTCCCAGCTACTCGGGAGGCTGAGGTAGGAGAATCGCTTGAACCCAGGAGACGGAGGTTGCAGGGAGCCGAGATCGTGCCACTGCACTCCAGCCTGGGTGGCAGAGTGAGACCCTGTGTGAAAAATAAAAAAAGAAAGAACCAATCCTGCTGGCATTTTGATCTCAGACTTCTAGCCTCCAGCATTCTGACACAATAAATTTGTTGTTTAAGCCACCCAGTTTGTGGTCCTCTGTTATGGCAGCCCTAGCAAACTAATATAAGATGATGCTTTAATGAATATATTCCTATGTATATATTTTTCACAAAGATGCAGGTATGCTGGTAGAATTCAAAGAAGTAAATGTATCATCTTTCAACCAATGATATTTTACCTCCTCTTCAAATTTGCTCAGCTGAATCAATTATACTCCCCAAGTCCCTCTCGCCTGGTCACGGAATGGCCAACAGTGGACCCTGAACACATGAAGTTCTTCCATGCCTCTGTATCTTTGCACACATCCTTTGCTTTGCCTGGAAAGCCCTTCCTCCTGAAATGCTCCTGAAAAACTTCAATACAACTACTCATGTACTGCCTCCTCTGTGGAACCTACTGTGGTAGGCAGTCACTAAAATGAACCCCGATGATCCCCACCTCCTGCTATTCACACCTTTGTGTATTCATCACCTTTGTGTATTTCCCTTTTCTTGAACGTGGACTGAATTTATTGACTCACTTCTAATAAATAGAGTATGGCAGAAGTGATAAGACCATTTCTGAGATTAGGTTACAAAAAGACTGTGGCTTCTTTCCATGGGTGCTTTCTCTCACATACTCATGGTTCTCTTGCTCTCTTTCTTGGTCACTCACATTGCGGAACGTCAGTGGCCATGTTGTGAGGAAGCCCTGGGGAGAGGGCTGCCTATGTCAGGAGAGGTCAAGGCCTTCTAACAACCACATGAGTGAACTTGGAAGTGGATCTCCCCCCATTCAAGCCCTCAGATGGGATTGGCAGCTGACAGCTTGACTGCAATCTCATGGGAGATCTTAAATCAGAAACACCCACCTATGCCATGCCAACATGCCTGTCCCACAGAAACTGTGATCTAGTAAATGTTTATTACTTTTACTTTAAGCTGCTAAATGTTGGGGTAATTTGATATGCAGCAATAGATAACTAATACATTTTCCATCTTCCCTCAATCTTTTCTCCGAGCTTCCAGAGTTATTTGGGTTTACTTCTAGTAATGCTCATAGCACAATATACTATTTTTATTTCTAAGTTGCTCTCCCCTACTGGACTGTCTCCAAGGCCAGGAACCCTAGCTCAGTCAACTTCACATTTATTGTGTCTTTTTTTTTTTTAGATGGAGTTTCGCTCTTTTTGCCTAGGCTGGAGTGCAATGGCACGATCTTGGCTCACTGCAACTTCCACCTCCTGGGTTCAAGTGATTGTCCTGCCTCAGTCTCCTGAGTTGCTGGGATTATAGGCACGCACCACCACGACTGGCTAATTTTGTATTTTTAGTAGAGATGGGGTTTCACCACGTTGGCCAGGCTGGTCTTGAACTCCTGACCTCAGGTGATCCACCTGCCTCGGCCTCCCAAAGTGTTAGGATTACAGGCGTGAGCCACACATTTATTGTGTCTTATCCAAGGTTCAAGCCACCATCATCACTTCCCTACACAGTTGCAATAAACTCCAGACTGGGCTACCCAAATCCCCTAGACCCTTCTAATTCTTTCTCCTCCTAGCTTTATGAAATCTTTCAAAAATGCAACTCTGATCACTTGAAGGCTTAAAATCTTTCTCTTCATTCTTAAGATAAAGACCTAAATTCTTAATACAGCCTCCCAGGCCTGGCATTATCTTCCTGTCTCAGTATAGTACCTAACATGCTTCTGGCCAGGCACAGTGGCTCACACCTATAATCCTAGCACTTTGGGAGGCTAGGTGGGAGGATTGCTTGAGGCCAGGAGTTTGGGACTAGCCTGGGCTACACAGTGACACCCCGTGTCTAGAAAAAAATTTTTTTTTTGAATAAAGATACTTCCTTCTTCTTCTCAGTATAACAACAACACTGGCCTCTCAGTTCCTCAGCTGAGCCATGCTCCTTTCTCAGTGTCTTTGCACGCACTGTTCCCTCTGCCGGGTATGCTTTCCCCCATCCTCAATTTCTACTTATCCTTTGGATCTCAGCTCAATGTCACTTTCTCAGGGAAGGCATTCCTGCCTTCTATTCTAAATCAAAGAACACTGTAGTTTTCCTTCAAACTGCTTACATAATCAGGATTAAATAACTGGGCATGGTGGCTCATCCCTGTAATCCCAGCACTTTGGGAAGTTGAGATTGGAGGATCGCTTGAGGCCAAGAGTTCCAGACCAGCCTGGTCAATATGGTGAAACTGTTTCTACTAAAAGTGCAAAAAATTAGCCAGGTGTGGTGGTGTGCACCTGTAATCCCAGCTACTCTAGAGGTTTGAACCCAGGAGATGGAGGTTGTAGTGAGCAGAGATTGCGCCACTGCACTCTAGCCTAGCCAACAGAGTGAGATTCTGTCTCAAAAAACCAAAAATAAATAAATAAATAGATAGATAGATAGTTTGGTATAGTACCCAGCAGAGTCCTTCTACTCAGGTGGGGATATAACATTGAGAAAGGGAATAAAAACCTAACTATTATACTTCTTAACAGCATTTTGTAGATGTTAAAATCTCAGTCCGCTGGGGGAACTGTGAGGTTAAAAGAGCATGGGTTGTGCCCAGCTCTATTCTTTAGTAGCTGTGTGACATTGGGTAAGTTACTCTCCTCTCTGTTCCTCAACTTTCTCAGCTATAAAATTTGGATATAATAATTATATCTTTCAGGAAGGTTGTTGGAGGAAGTCAATGAGATAATACGCATAAAACACTAAAAACAGGGGTGGCCTTAGCAAATGCTACTCATTGTAAGCCACTACATTTTATCTGTGGTTAAAAAAAAAGATTGCCCATTTCTCATGTGGTACTGGAAGAGGCTGGGGAATATTTGTGGTACTGGGAAGTTGTCTGTGGGAAGTTAGGATTGAAACAGTTAAAAATGTAAGGTCTCTGCCTGTAATCCCAGCACTTTGGGAGGCCTAGGCAGGCAGATCACCTGATGTCGGGAGTGTGAGACCAGCCTGACCAACACGGAGAAACTCTGTCTCTACTAAAAATACAAAAATTAGCTGGGTGTGGTGGCACATGCCTGTAATCCCAGCTACTCAGGAGGCTGAGACAGAAGAATCCCTTGAACCAAGGGAGGCGGAGGTTGTGGTGAGCCGAGAGCACACCATTGCACTCCAGCCTGGGCAACAAGTGTTAGACTCCGTCTTAAAAAAAAAAAAAAAAAAAAGTGAAGCCAGTGGAAGAAAGGAAACAGGAGAAATGGTTGCCAGCTATGTTCTAGTTGGTTCCAAATGACAGCAACACCAGTTTGTAGTGTCTCCCAGAAGTCTGTGTTCCTACTGTTTACACATGCATCTTCATAAGCCATTGCTGACAGATGAGATATGCTGAGAGAGGGCTACCTGTTCAGGTTCTTGACACCTGGCAACTTGTGAAAGCTAATTTTTTTGGAATCTGGAAAACTATCAAACTCTTTTTCTTTCTCTTCACCTTATTGGGAACCTTTTGGTTGATCAGAGCCTACCATGTATCAGTCATTCAAAAGCTATAATAAAATAATGAATTCAGAACTGCAACAAGGAAGTGACTCAAGGACCAGGGCCCTCTGCTGCTGGGACTCAGGGGAAATACTTTTCATTAAAAAAAAAAAATTAGAAAAAAAAATCCAGTCTGTCTCGCTGGATCAAAAAAAAAAGAAATGAAGAAAGACAGAGAGAGGGAGAGAGGAATAGAGAAAGAAAGAAAGAAAGAAGAAAAGAAAACAAAAGAAAAAAAAAGACAGACAAATAGTTACTCTTTCCTGAAGACTCAGTGTTCTCCCAAGGCCTCTTCCTTCTTTCCTGAAGGCACACTCAGATCTGGAGCAGAAGCTAGGAAGCTACCCTGCGATAAATCACTTTCCCCACCCTTTTTAATCTTGTGAAAGAGCTGCTGCCAATTTTAGAAATTCCTCCTTTGATCAGAAGATAAAGCAGAACAATGCTGCGGAACTAAGTTGATTTCTAAGGGACATTCTTCTAGAGTGTGTAGCCTGCCTGGAAGTGTGTGTGCATAGAGGAGGTGCGGGGTTGGGGGAAAGATAGGAGTTGGAAGGGGGGGTGTACAAGAGCCGCTAGCTACAGCCATAAGAAATAATCACACATTTGCTTCTAGAACTCCCCACAGAATAGAAACTCCATCCAATTTTACCATCCCTGGGGAGGTGCAGGCATGTTTATTACAGCGCTATGAGGGATTCATCCACTCCACATTCCCCATTGCCCTAGCCCCCTTTCGCCAACCCCCGTCCCTGCCAAATTAGGCCAATTTCTTTCTTTCCCGTTATTTGCTGAAGGTTCAACTTCTCTTAGAGCCTTCTAATTATGCGTATATACATATAGCTGATAATTTTTAGTTTAGGCTGAGAAATGCAGCCTAAGTCAGTCTGCCACATCAGATTGTGAACGTCTGGATGATGTGGACCCCCTTCTCCTACTGCTTAAAGGACAATCTGTTGTAAAACTCTATGGAATCGTTCCTCTCCCCTTAACATCTTTGTGCCCCAGAAGCCCCATCTGTAAATGGGGATAATTTTCCTATCTCTTCCCATGGTGAGGTAATTTTTAAATCTAACACGTGAGGACCAAACGCTTTACAAGCATAATCTCATTAAATTCTCAATAAGAATGTACTATTATGGAGGTTGCATGTGAAAATACTTTGTAATGTAGAAAGAGCCGTCTGGCTGTGAGTTATTATCATGGGGATATCTTCCTTACCTGGCTGCTGTGAGGATGAAACGAGACGCCGACCTGAAAGCGTTTTACATGCTATCAAGCATTTTACAGAAACCACGTGATAGGCTTCTAATTACCCAGAGTATACCACCTGACCCACCGTGAGGCCTCGGTAAATGCTGGTTGGAGTGGACGAGTTTAAGTCTTGCCTGTTCCTTTCAGTCTTCCAATCACAAAGTAATCTCGGCGCTGCCAGGGGCCAAGACAAAAATCTGGGAACCTCAGCCTAGATGGAGGAGGGTGCGGAGTCCCGGGAGAGGGGATGAGAACAATAGGGTACTTCAATGCCCGGGCCCGGTTTAGCGGGGCTTCGGACGCAGGGCCGAGGGGCGGCCAGCTGGGGTGTCCGGAGAGCTCCCCTCCCCAGGTCTGGGGTGTGCACGGAGAGGCGTCCAGAGCCTGCTCAGCATTCCTCGGGAGAGAGCCAGACCCTGGTCTCCTGGGCCCGTGCGCCCCAGCACCCCAGCTCCCTTGCTCACGCCACCCGGGGAGCGTCCAGGCCCCGCCCGCCAGCTCAGGTAGGCTGTCCGCGCCAGCCAATTCGCAACAAGCCCGGGCGGGGAAGGCGGTGCTTCCCTGTCCGGAAGTGACGTGCTGAGCTTGGCTGGCTGCGGAGTCGGCCGAAGCTTTCGGCGGCGGCTGAGCCAGCTGAGGGGAAAAATGGCTCGGACTGTGGCGGCTTCGGCGGCTCAGGTTGTGGTAGAGGCGGAGGCTCAGGCAGCTTGAGGTGAGGAGCGGTCGGTGCGGCTGGGGACGATATTCGGGATCCTGCTCTGCGAGGGTGGAGAGGGGCCCCGCGGTTCCCTGGCTGGAAGGGTCTCGTCGCGGCCCCCAGTGCGTTGGGTGCCCGCGTCTGACCCTCCATCCCGTGCTCTTGGCGCTGCCCAGCCCGACTCCCCTCCCTCCGGGCCTTGCTTCCACCCAGGCCGTGAGCAAGTGCTGCGCTGGAGGTGCAAGGAGCCCGCGTCCCCACCAGGCCCCTCTTCTCGGGAGCGGAGGTGCGCCAGGGAGTTAGTTTTGTCCCACAGAAGGAGGGCAGGCCCCCCGGCCCGCCGGCCCCCCTCCCCGGCCTTGTCCCGCGGGACCGGGCTGGAGCCGCAGTGGCCGGTCCTATTCTCTTGGCAGATTGCTAGTTCTGGCGAGTGTGTGTGTTGCACTTCTCAGTGACGGCCCCTTCTTTCACCTCCTGTCCCATCTCTGGCTCTGGGGGCCAAGGATACTTTTTCTTCTCCCCGGACCCCCCACTCCCACCGCGTTGCCTTTAGCCGCGAGTCCACTTGCTTTGGGAAGACTATTCTTTCATGTGTATTTAGCGCATCATCCTTCTGAGAGAGAGGTCAGATTAAAAAATACTAGCTTAACTCTTCCTGAGTGACGGAGGAATAATAAATAACTGAAGAAAAAGGCACATACTTATTTTCCTCCCTGAATTTTTGGTTTTAAAAACGAGATTCTCTAGCTGTGGAATTATTTTTTGGGGGAGGAGGGATTGAGGAGGGAAATGAGGAAGGAGAAACTAAGGAAAAAAGTCTGGAGATAACGTGGAAGAGAGAGCCTGTTGTAGTTCTTTTCCTATACTGGCCTGATAGAAATTGAGGTTATAATTATATTCTTATTTTGAACAGTGGGGGTTTGAATTAAGTGAAACGAAGGAGGCCTGCCTCTTTGAACAAGATTAGTTATTAAAGAAATGTCCTGAAATCTTTCCTGGTGGGTTTCAGGCAGAAAAGCTCTGTTGGGAAAATTTTTAAATATATTGTAGCATCAAAGGCCACAGCATATAAGAGATGCAAGAAGAAGAAAGCTGTTTGTAGGGGAATGGTGAAGACATAGTAGAAAGAGGGAAGGCTGCACAGAAGCCGAGGAACTAATTCCAGGAGAGACTTTGTACCTTTGCCTCCTTGGCTTGTGGTTCAACTCTCCACAAGAGACTCCTTTAGCAGCTCTGCCATAGTTGGGGTTGGTGCTCTTTTTTTTTTTTTAAATTGACACGGGGTCTCACTGTGTTGCCCAGGCTAGTCTACCATGCCCAGCAGAATGGTGTTTTTTTGTTGTTTTTTGTTTTTTTTTTAAATTTGATCTAACCTTATCTGGACAGGATGGTGCTCTTATTCACAGCAGCAAATTAGACGAAAGGACCCTAGTTGAGGTATACAAATTTTAGTTTTATATAAGATATTTGTTTAGTATCAAGACAGTGGTTACATACTGAAAAACAATGTAACTGAGAATAGAGAGATTTTATTTGTTAACTCAAATTTAGTTCAAAAGTGATTTTATGTAGGTACAAAGCACATATGGAGTTTCTTCCATAAATTCTGTACATTTTGGCTAAATTAATACATTCTAAAGCAGGTTTTTTCTTATCAAAGTGTCTTGCTATTTGTGTCTTATATGCGTGTTTCTCGCAGTTTTCTTTGCAAATAACATGTTTTAATGTTTTCATCACAGGTTTTACAATTTTTTCTGTTTTGGTTTGTTTTGTTTTTCGAGATGGAGTCTCGTTCTGTCGCCTAGGCTGGAGTGCAGTGGCACGAGAACTCACTGCAACCTCCACCTCCAGGGTTCAAGCGATTCTCCTGCCTCAGCCTCCTGAGAAGATGGAATTACAGGCACGTGCCACCACACATGGCTCATTTTTGTGTTTTTTTCAATAGAGACTGGTTTACACTATGTTGACCAGGCTGGTCTCAAACTCCTGACCTCAAGTGATCTGCCCGTTTTGGCCTCCCAAAGTGCTGGGATTAAAGACTTGAGCCACTGCACCTGGCAGTTTTTCTGTTTTATAGAATACAAAAGCTGGCATGTTTGCATTGAGGAATTTTAGAAACTAACTTTTTGTAATGAGTAGCTGTATACTAAGTTTGTTTCTTCTGCAATTAATAGTTCTAAAATTTTCAATTAATTGAAGATTGCTTGTATTAATTCCCATGTCCAGGACTCTTTCTTTAGCACAAAGTTTTGCATTTAAGCACATTCAATAAGTGAACTTATACCTAAAGAGTGTTGAATTTCCTAAGAACTCAGAGTTCTTATAGAGCATCAGAGCAGCAGTAGTGCAAAGCATTTGTTGTAACTTGTCTTTCTTTGATAATATGAATTATTCCTTTTCTTTTCTTTTTTTTTTTTTTGAGATGGAGTCTCGCTCTGTTGACCAGGCTGGAGTGCAGTGGCGCGATCTTGGCTCATTGCAACCTCCACCTGCTGGGTTCAAGTGACTCTCCTGCCTCAGCCTCCCGAGGAGCTGGGACTACAAGCGTGTGCCACTATGCCCAGCTAATTTTTGTATTTTTAGTAGAGATGGGGTTTCACTGTGTTGGTTGGCCAGGATGGTCTTGAGCTCTTGACCTTGTGATCTGCCCACCTTGGCCTCCCAAAGTGCTGGGATTACAAACTTGAGCCACCCTGCCCGGCCCTTTTTTTCTTTTTTGAGACAGTCTCACTCCGTCACCCAGGCTGGAGTGTAGTGGCGTGATCTCAGCTCACTGAAACTTCTGCCTTCTAGATTCAAGCAATCCTCCTGCCTCAGCCTCCCAAGTAGCTGGGATTACAGGTGCACACCACTACGCCCACCTAAGTTTTGTATTTTGGTAGAGACAGGGTTTCACCATGTTGGCCAAGCTGGTCTTGAACTCCTGACCTCAAGTGATCCGCCTGCCTCGCCCTCTGAAAGTACTGGGATTACAGGTGTGAGCCACTGCGCCTGGCCTATGCATTGTATTAATTTAGCATATTCCAAAAATAATTTAAGACAGGCAAATGATAAAGGTGGATGTTTTTGGTGGTGCATCACATTGTAGGTGATTTCATTTTAGTAGTTGTACCTGCATAGGGCTAAAAATTAACCCTCTCAAAGCTCTGAGAGTGCCGGAGGGCCTGAAAGAGTGACTGGTATTTGAAAGGTTCCCAGGGATAAGAAAAATGAATGACACAGTGCTTGCTGTCAAGAAGTTCTCATCCATTTGGAAGACAACATACATGTTGTAACAGTATAATTATAAGGGCAGGCTAAATAGGATTTGGTCACCTGGGCTGGGAGATGGAAAAGGAACGAGTGGGTTTGAGGAGGAAGAGGCTGCTCAAGTTGAGTCTTAAATGATTAATTCCTACTATTCATAAGGGCAGGATGGATAAACGTGATCAGGTTCTAGGCCCTGCTCTGCTTCTATCAAGCAGTGAGATATTGAGCAAACTGCTTAATACTTCTGGTATCCATTTTCCTTATTCAGGATTCGACTACATATATAAAGCAGTGCTGTACATTAGAAATATGTGAGCCAAAAATGGGAGTCACATAGGTAGGAGATTTTACATTATTTTTTTCCCCTGAATCTTTTAAATCTGGTATATGTTTTACACTTGGTACATCTCAATTTGAAACAGCCACATTTCAGGCACTTAATAGCTCCATGTAACTAGTAACTACCATATTGGACAGTATAGCTCTAGAGGCTGGGTGCGTTAGTGCATGCCCATAGTCCAGTGCTTTGGAGGATTGAGGCAGGAGGTTCTCTTTTTTTTTTTCTTTGAGACAGAGTCTCGCTCTGTCACCAAGGCTGGAGTGCGGTGGCGTGATCTCCGCTCACTGCAAGCTCCGCCTCCCAGGTTCACGCCAGTCTCCTGCCTCAGCCTCCCGAGTAGCTGGGACTATAGGCGCCCGCCACCACGCCCAGCTAGTTTTTTGTATTATTTTAGTAGAGACGGGGTTTCACGGTGTTAGCCAGGATGGTCTCAATCTCCTGACCTTGTGATCTGCCCGCCTCGGCCTCCCAAAGTGCTGGGATTACAGGCGTGAGCCACCGTGCCCGGCCAGCAGGAGGATCTCTTGAGCCTAGGAGTTTGAGGCTGCAGTGAGCTGTGATCACCACTGCACTCCAGCCTGGGTGACAGAGTGAGACACTGTCTCAAAAAACAACAACAACCACAAAAAAGATCTAGAGGCTATTCTGTCTTGGTTCCCTGCTTGAAAAAGGAAAAGGGACTCCAATGAGAAAACTATCACTGGTAATTTATAATTTGTAATCATTTTGATGGTACTCATATATGATGTTCTTTTGATGAGAATTATGGTCATACTTGCAAATATTGCTGTAAGTATCTTTCAGGTTGTTCATAGGATTATGGTTGGGATGAGAAGAAATGTCTTTGTTTTCTCTGCCTCTGTAGTGGAGTCATATTTTTGTTATCTTTATTTTGTTCATTTATGTATATTTTGTATCCTTTTTTTCCTACAGTATGTTATTTCTTTCTTTCTTCTTCTTTTTTTTTTTTTTTTTTTAATAGAGATGGTGTCTCACTATGTTGACCAGGCTGGTCTTGAACTCCTGGCCTCAAGCGATCCTCCCATCTTGGCCTCCCAAAGTGCTGGGATTACAGGCATGAGCCACTGCACTCGACCTGCAGTCTGTTTTTCTAACGTAATGGATTTAAAACACAATGAGAGAGTGCATATGGACATTTTAGAAAGTTAAAAGGAGATTTATACAATTTTTAACTATTTCTTGGATTTCTTAAAATTTTAAACTTAGCTATTTGGGTACAAAAACAAATGAGATTTATAAATCCTTTTTTAATAGATTTGAAGGCAGTTATTGTTGGCTTAGCAGCAAGTATTTATCTTTTAACCTTGAGACTGCATTAAGATAGTGTATAATTAACATGCTTACTGTTAAACATAAGGCTTTCTGTTAGTATTACAGTATAACAGTTACATTATTGATATGACTGATGTGCAATGTTGGTGCACTTAATTTGCTGTGCATTGAGTTTGGTTAAAAAACACCAGTGGCTAATTTTAGACAAGATAACTATGACAATAATACATCTTTACACTTGTATTGACTGATGGTTACAGCTTAGCTAACACTGTTTTCCCTCCAAGATCTTATTACCTGTGAGGTAAATACAGCAAGTATTCTCATTTTGCTGACGCCCAAAGATATTGTGACTTACTTAGCATAATAAATTAGAAGCATTGCCTGAATTCAGGTCTTACAATGCTAGGTCCAGTGTTCTGTTCTTTTTTTTTTTTTTTTTTTTTTTGAGGGAGGGTCTCTCTGTGTCGCTCAGGATGGATAGCAGTGGCTCCATCTCAGCTCACTGCAACCTCCGCCTCCCACACTTGGGTGATTCTCCCACCTTAGCCACCCAAGTGGCTGGGACTACAAGCACGTGCCACCACGCCTGGCTAATTTTTGTGTTTTTGGTAGAGAAGGGGTTTTGCCACATTGTCCAGGCTGGTCTTGAACCCCTGGGCCCACCTTGGCCTCCTAAAGTGCTGAGATTACAGGCATAAGCCACCACGTCCACCCTAGTATTCTTTTCTTTTCTTTCTTTCTTTTTTTTTTTCTGGAGATGAAGTCTCACTCTCGTCGCCCAGGCTAGAGTACAGTGGCGCAATCTCAGCTCACTGCAACCTCCGCCTCCTGGATTCAAGTGATTCTCTTGCCTCAGCCTCCCGAGTAGCTGGGATTACAGGTGCATGCCACCATGCCCAGATAATTTTTGTATTTTTAGTAGAGATGGGGTTTCACCATGTTGGCCAGGCTGGTCTTGAACTCCTGACCTCAGGCGATCTGCCCGTCTCTGCCTCCCAAAGTGCTGGGATTACAGGTGTGGGCCACCGCCCCCGGCCCCAGTATTCTTTTCATTGCATTTCTTCATATGGCATTTGAGTATTTAGACACATAGTACAAACCAGATTTTTGGAGTGTGTAGTAAAGAAATAGTTACTTCCTACCTTTGGGAAGTTTATATTCCAACTAGGAGAGACCAACTAACTACAATCCATGTAGCAAAAAGTACTTCAGTTATTTAAAAAAAATTGTTATGGGAAAGAAAAGATGTAAGGAATAATATAGTCAAATGGAAAATAGATAAGAGTTAATTAGACAAGATTTTTGAGTAAAGAGTTTAGCTTGTAAATGCTTACTATAGGAAGAAGAAGATGATGAGGTGTTAAGGATAGTGTTATTTCAATGCACAGAGAACAACTTAAGGGAAAACTTAGCTAAGGGAACATAAAACGTAGGTTTAGGGAAGGGTTTTCTTTTTTTTTTTCTTTTCTTTTTTTTTTTCTTGAGACAGAGTCACGTTCTGTCACCAGGCTGGAGTGCAGTGGCGCGATCTTGGCTCACTGCAACCTCTGCCTCCCAGGCTCAAGTGATTCTCCTGCCTCAGCTTCCCAAGTACCTGGGATTACAGGCACACGTCACCACGCCCAGCTAATTTTTGTATTTTTAGTAGAGATGGGGTTTCACCATGTTGGCCAGGATGGTTTCAATCTCTTGACCTCATGATCTGCCCGCTTTGGCCTCCTGAAGTGCTGGGATTACAGGCATGAGCCACCGTGCCTGTCTTGAATAGCCTAGTTTCATCTGACTAAATCTCATAATGACATTTATCAGGCTAGAATTCTGTGTGTATTGAAATGTATGACATGATACTACAATTGTTAAGGATTCTTTTTGAAAAGTCATACTTATTAAGGTATAATTTACACTTAGTAAAATTCATC
The DNA here is from genome assembly GCF_028885655.2 of Pongo abelii. Lineage (NCBI taxonomy): Eukaryota > Metazoa > Chordata > Mammalia > Primates > Hominidae > Pongo > Pongo abelii. Next base: position 60,026,348 of record NC_071994.2, read on the forward strand.
TGTTTTAGGTGTAAAGTTCTGTATAGTTCTGCTAAAACAGATGAATTACAAAAAACAGTGACAGTTGTGTAACTGCCACCACCACAGTTAAGATACAAGTTATAGAATATTTCCATCACTCCAAAAATTTCCATAATTATGCCCTTTTGAAGTAAACCCCTTCTGCCCACCCCTCACTCCCTGGCAACAGATCAATTGTTTTTTATCCCTGTAGTTTGGCCTTTCCCAAAATGCCATATAAATTGGCATCACACAGTGTATATAGCCTTTTGAGACTGGCTTCTTTCATTTAGCATAACACTTTTGAGATTCAATAACATGTCTCTTTTTTATTAATAAACTTTTTTAGAAAGTTTATAGAAAAATCATGAAGTTACCAATTTACAGAAAATTTGTAATTGTAGTACAGACAAATCCCTTAAACCCTGCACCTAGTTTCCCCTATGTTTAAATTTATGTAAACTACTAATTTTTGCTAATTGTCAAACCTGCAAAGTTCTAGAATTAAGTTTGTTGAAAATGGGAAACAATGTGAAGATTTCGATTAAGACGATGACTTTCTAATGCCTTTTTTTTTTTTTTTTTTGAAATGCAGTCTCACTCTGTCGCCCAGGCTGGAGTGCAGTGGCGCGATCTCAGCTCACTGCAACTTCCTCCTCCTGGGTTCAAGCGATTCTCGTGCCTCATCCTCCTAAGTAGCTGGGATTACAAGCACGCACCACTATGCCTAGCTAATTTTTGTATTTTTGTATTTTTTGTATTTTTTGCCATCCCAAACAAACTCTGTAGCTGTTAAGCAGTCACTATTCATTCTCTTCTCGACCCAGCCCTGGTAACCACTAATCTACTTTTTTTTTTTTTTTTGAGATGGAGGCTGGAATGTAGTGGCACGATCTCAGCTCACTGCAACCTCTGCCTCCCGGGTTCAAGCAATTCTGCCTCAGCCTCCCGAGTAGCTGGGACTACAGGCATGTGCCACCATGCCCAGCTAATTTTTGTATTTTTAATAGAGACAGGGTTTCACCATGTTGGCCAGGATGGTCTCGATCCACCCGCCTTGGCCTCCCAAAATGTTGGGATTACAGGCGTGAGCCCCTGTGCCCCAGTCTCTACTTTTCGTCTCTGTGAATTTACTTATTCTAGGTCTTTCATGTAATTGGAATCGTGTAATATTTAGCCTTTTGTGTCTGACTTATTTCACTTAGCGTAATGTTTTCAAGGTTCATACATGTTGTGGAATGTATCATTTTTATGACTGAATCATATTTAATGTACCACATTTTGTATATTCATTGATGGGTACTGCATTTGTTTTCACCTTTTGGCTATTATAAACAATGCTGCTATGAGTATTAGTGTACTCCTATTTTCAGTTCTTTTGGGTGTATATGTAGGAGTGGAATTGCTGGGTTGTTGTAATTCCATATTTAATTTTTTGAAGAAACACTAAAGTGTTTTCCAAAGTGGCTGTACCATTTTACATTCCCTTAGCAGCAAAGTATCAGGGTTCCACTTTTTCTACATCCTTGCCACCACTTATTGTTTTCCTTTTTTTCTTTTTTCCAGTTGTAGCCATTCTAGTAGGTTGACTAGTGATATTGAGTATCTTTTCATGTGCTTATTAATAATAAGTTGGCTTTTTTTTTTTTTTTTTTTTCAGACGGTGTCTCACTCTGTTACCCAGACTGGTGTGCAATGGCATGATCTCGGCTCATTGCAACCTCTGCCTCCCAGGTTCAAGTGATTCTCCTGTCTCATCCTCCCAAGTAGCTGGGATTACAGGCGCCTGCCAGCGCGTGGGGCTAATTTTTGTATTTTTGGTAGAGACAGTGTTTCACCATGTTGGCCAGGCTGGTCTCGAATTGCTGACCTCAAGTGATCCACCCACCTGGGCCTCCCAAAGTGCTGGGATTATAGATGTAAGCCACTGCACCTGGCCTAAGGTGGCTTTTTTTTTTTTTTTTTTTTTTTTTTAAATGAGGTCTTGCTGTGTTGTCCAAGCTGGGATACAATGGCTATTTGCAGAGACAATCGTAGTGCAGTATAGCCTTGACCTGATAGGCTCAGAGGATCCTTCTGCCTCAGCCTCCAGAGTAGGTGGGAGTACAGGTGCATGCCACTGTGCACAGTTAATGGTAGCAACGTATTGATGCTTGTTTCAACAATGGTCAAGGCAGGGTGATGTTAACATTTTTTAAAAGGAAAAATAATTGGATGGAAACATTTTAAAATCCCTATTATATGCTAAGCATTTTATTATATAATTTTATTTAACTCTGAAAACACTATATTAGCTGTGTTTTACAGACGAGAAACTAAAGACAAAGGGAGATCAAGTAACTTGCTTTAAAAATGACAAAGTTGGCCAGGCAGTGTGGCTCATGCCTGTAATCCCAGCACTTTGGGAGGCTGAGGTGGGTGGATCACCTGAGGTCAGGAGTTCAAGACCAGCCTGGCCAACATGGTGAAACCCTGTCTCTACTAAAAATACAAAAATCAGCCGGGTGTGGTGGCAGGCATCTGTAATCCTGGCTACTTGGGAGGCTGAGGCAGGAGAATCGGCTTGAACCTGGGAGGTGGAGGTTGCAATGAGCGGAGATCGTGCCACTGTACTCCAGCCTGGGAGACAGAGCAAGACTCCATCTCAAAAAAAAAAAATCACACAGTTTATAAGGGGTAAGTCTGATATTTGCTTGCTGCTACATGGTTCTTTCTCCTGCTATCACTGTTATATAAAACTACGAATTTAATCCACATGTTGATGTCATGTGAAAGTAAGACTTTTTTAGTCATAGAAATTGATGGAGTTTGGGGGAAAATTCCAGAAGTATTCATGTCAGTTTTTCGTTATTTTTTATTATTCACTATTGAGGGTTTCTCAGTTGCAACTCAGTTTTATCTTTTTTCTACCTTAAGCCATGTTAAGTGCAGGTGTATACCATAACATTTAACACAGAAGCTTTACTGTTATCTGTCATGTTGGAATTGGGGTGATGTCAAAGTTTATGTAATGATTCATGTCAAATGAATGAACAATGAAGTAGATCAAAGTTCAGTAAATATCTCCACAAAGCAGAACTACTGTTGGGGTTCTGAGTTAGACTGAAAACTTCTTGGTCAGCAAAATGTCTTTCAATAGGGATCTTGCTGTGACTATATCCCCTTTCCTTGTCCCCCTCCCACATACAGTGATACACATATGCAGACATAGAAAATTATCCCAGTTGGATTCCCTGGTTGTGAATCACTTATGTGTAGAATGTTGCTCCTAAGGGCTGAAGACTACTAGTCTTCAGGAATAATGACTACTAGTGGATATTAAGCTACAGTGTAACCATTGCCTTTTGTCAAAATAGAATTAAGGCCTTTATTAATGTGCTTATAGTACTTGTGCAGTGGATAATCGTTTTAATAGAGTAATATGGAGGCTAAGAATGGAGTGGGGGCCAGGTGCCATGGCTCATGCCTGTAGTCTCAGCACTTTGGGAAGCTGTGGTGGGTGGATCTCTTGCGCCCAGAAGTTCAAGACCAGCATGGGCAACATGGTAAAACCCCACCTCTACTAAAAATAAAAAATTAGCCAGGCATGGTGGTGCTCGCCTATAATCTCAGCTACTCAGGAGGCTGAGGCAGGAGGACCGCTTGAGCTGGAAGGCAGAGGTTGCAGTGAGCCTCCTGACCTTGTGATCCTCCCACCTCAGCCTCCCAAAGTGTTGGGATTATAGGTGTGAGGCCCCGTGCCTGGCCAGGCTCACCTATTTTTAAACGTGTGATGAAGCTTGGGAAGACTCTTCTCTTCACTTTTCCCATGGCTCACTCTGTTTTATGTCCAGGTTGTGGCTCCAATTTTTTTTTTTTTCCCTGACTACCCTATTAAAAATAGTATCCTTGCCAGGCATGGTGGCTCACGCCTCTCACGCCTGTAATCCCAGCACTTTGGGAGGCCGAAGCGGGCGGATCACGAGGTCAGGAGATCGAGACCATCCTGGCTAACACGGTGAAACCCCATCTCTACTAAAAATACAGAAAAATCAGTCAAGTGTGGTGGCCAGTGCCTGTAGTCCCAGCTACTCAGGAGGCTAAGGCAGGAGAATGGCGTGAACCCGGGAGGTGGAGCTTGCAGTGAGCCGAGATTGAGCCACTGCACTCCAGGCTGGGTGACAAAGCAAGACTCCATCTCAAAAAAAAAAAAAAAAAAATAGTATCCTCCCCAACTAAATCATTCTCTCTCATATTACTGTTTTTTCTCCTATTTCATTTACTGTCTATATGTATCATTTTGTTTGCTTGTTTGAATCAAACCACTTCTTAACATTTCCATTGCTGTTATCCTAGTCCAAGTCATTATTCTAGACTTTTTCAGCTACCTGTTAATTGGTCTCCCAGTTTTCATTTTTGTTTGTTATGCCTATTTTCCACAGAACAATAGGGATCTTGAGCAATGTAAATCAGATCACATGACTGTGTCTGCCTGAAATTCACCCTGGGCTTCCTATTATACCTAAAATTCAGTATAGTATCCCCCTTCTTGGAAGTATATCAAATTTAATAATTAAAAAAGTTTTTATTGGTAGATGGAGATTTTAAGATTTTTTTGGAGATATTTCTGATTTTTGATAGTTGAGCTTAGTGATTTAACTTGTTTCTTATTTTTTTTGTTTCTTTTCTTAATCCACAATGTGATAGTATGTTTCTTTTCTTTTCTTTTTTTTTTTTTTTTTTTTTCTTTCGAGACGGAGTCTCACTCTGTTGCCCAGGCTGGAGTGCAGTGGCACTATCTTGGCTCACTGCAAGCTCCGCCTCCCCAGTTCACGCCATTCTCCTGCCTCAGCCTCCCAAGTAGCTGGGACTGCAGGCGCCTGCCACCATGCCTGGCTAATTTTTTGTATTTTTATTCAAGACAGGGTTTCACCATGTTAGCCAGGATGGTCTCAAACCCCTGACCTCGTGATCCACCTGCCTTGGCCTCCCAAAGTGCTGGGATTACAGGCGTGAGCCACCGCGCGGGGCTCCTTTTTTTTTTTTTTTTTTGAGATAGCATCTCACTCTGTTGCCCAGGCTGGAGAGCAGTGGCATGATATTGGCTCACTGCAACGCCCGCCTCCTGGGTTCAAGCAATCCTCCTGCCTCAGTCTCTTAAGTAGCTGGGACAACGACAACAACAACGACTACTACGTGGTGCACTCCACCATGCCTGGTCAATTTTTGTATTTTTTGGTAGAGATGGAGTTTCACCATGTTGGCCAGACTGGTTTTGAACTCTTGACCTCAAGTGATCTGCCTGCCCTGGCCTCCCAAAGTGCTGGGTTTGCAGGCTTGAGCCACTGCACCCGGCCATGTTTCTAATTTTTTTTTTTTCTTTGAGACGGAGTCTTGCTCTTTCACCAGGTTGGAATGCAGTGGCGCCATCTCGGCTCACTGCAACCTCTGCCTCCTGGATTCCAGCGATTCTCCTGCCTCAGCCTCCTGAGTAGCTGGGATTACAGGCGCCTGCCACCATGCCCGGCTAATTTTTGTATTTTTAGTAGAGACAGGGTTTCACCAAGTTGGCCAGGATGGTCTTGATCTCTTAACCTTGTGATCTGCCCGCCTCGGCCTCTCAAAGTGCTGGGATTATGGGCGTGAGCCACCACACCTGGCCCCCTATGTTTCTAATTTTTATAAAAAAATACGTCACAAGAAATCCACAGAGTAAAATTAAGTTAGATTCAAATGAGGAAGTTTCATTGTGTCATACCCTCAACTTGGACATGTAACTGCATATTTAACATAACCAAATTTGGAGAAAAGAATTAAACTTTACAAGTTAAATTTAATATTATAGAAATCTAAGAGTTAGAATTAATCTTTTTTTTTTTTTTCTTTGAGACAGAGTTTCGCTCTTGTTGCCCAGGCTGGAGTGCAATGTCACAGTCTCGGCTCACTGCATCCTCTGCCTCCTGGGTTCAAGCGATCCTCCTGCCTCAGACTCCCGAGTAGCTGGGATAACAGGCTTGCGCCACCATGCCCGGCTAATTTTGTATATTTAGTAGAGGTGGAGTTTCACCATGTTGGTGAGGCTGGTCTTGAACTCCTGACCTCAGGTGATCCACCTGCCTCGGCCTCTCAAAGTGCTAGGATTACAGGCGTGAGCCACCGCGCCAGGCTAGAATGAATCTTATCATCCAATGTTATACTTGAGAAATTGAAGCTCAGAGGAGTGAAGTGCTTTATTCAAGTTGAAATAGCTAATTAGTAATAATAGGGTTGGGGCAGAAACTCAGTTTTTCTTTTCTTCTAATTCAAAGTCCTCATTTGTTAGTTTGTGATGCCTGTATTTAGCAATTTTTTTTCTTTCCTGCCTCAGGTTTATTTGTACAAATAGCATAGGAAGTGAGGACCCCAGCCCCATGCAGACGGCAGCCCAGGCAGGTTGCACCAGTCCTTGTGTCCTCACGCTGGCAGACAGATACCTACTCTGAAGCCTTTGTAGGGGCCTGAGCACCTTTGCGAACCTGAGCTGGAACTGAAGCTGGAGTTGCAGCCTGGGCCTTGGTTTGATCCTTGTCCTTGCCCTTTGGCCGGCACAGCCCAAGCCGCTTGGCAATGCGGGCACAAGCACGCTTCCCAAACTTGGGGTGGGCAATGTAGGCAAGTCGATGGAGCTTACTGCTGACACCCTTTGGGATCTTGGGCTTAACCTCCTTTACAAGGGCCTTCGTAGCCTCACCACGTGGACTGATGGCCTGCCAAGGCCTGCATCTTCTTTAGGCCCTTCTTGTTTTGCTTCTTGGCAACGCACATGTTCCTCAGGAACTTGGGGTCCACCCCCTTGAGAGAGTCGTATCTTTGTGATCGGGGTTTCTTTTCTTTTTTTTTTTTTTGAGACAGAGTCTCGCTCTGTTGCCAGGCTGGAGTGCAGTGGTGCGATCTCGGCTCACTGCAGCCTCCGCCTCCTGATTTCTAGCAATTCTCCTGCCGCAGCCTCCCGAGTAGCTGGGACTACAGACGCGCGCCATCATGCCCTGCTAATTTTTATATTTTTAGTAGAGATGGGGTTTCACCATGTTGGCCAGGTTGGTCTCGATCTCTTGACCTCGTGATCCACCCGCCTTGGCCTCCCAAAGTGTTGGGATTACGGGCGTAAGCCACCACACCCGGCTTGATCGGGGTTTCTTTTTTTTCTTTTTTTTTTTTTAATTATTATTATACTTTAGGTATATCTCCCAATGCTATCCCTTCCCCGTCCCCCCACCCCACAACAGTCCCCAGATCGGGGTTTCTTAATACCATTTCTGTGCCATTTTCTGGGATGGTTGTGTGTGGTGTGGTTCTTGCACTTGGCCATGTCTGCACCTTAAGCCATGGCTCCCAAAGCACCTAGAACCGGAAGCTATATTCAGCAATTTTTAAGTTGAATTTCTGTTAATACCTTTAGATTTAAGAATATTTTTCAAATATAAAACTTAGTGGGATAACAAAGCCGATTTCTAAGGAAATATTCTTCAGGGAATTTCAGTTTCTAACTACGGCGGAAAAAATCTCTTATTTCAGGATAGTTTCTATTGGAAGAATGTTTTTGTTCATTTTCTGCTGCTATAACAGAATACCACAGATTGATACTTTATAAAGAAAATAAATTTATTTGGCTTACAGTTCTGGAGGCTGGCAAGTCCAAGGGCATGGTAGTACTAACATCTGCTTGGCATCTGGTGAGGGTGTTCTTGCTGTGTCATAACAGAGTGCAGGTGACCACATATGACAGAGAGGAAATCTGGCTGAACTCATCCATTAATCAGGAACCCATTCCTACAGTTATGGTATTAATCCCACAATTATGACATTGTGTGAGTGTACTCCCACAATCATAGTCATGAGGACTATGCCCTCCTGGCCTAATCATCTCTTAAAGGTCCCACCTCTTAATACTATCACAGTGGCAATTAAATTTCAACATGAGTTTTGGAGGGGACATTAAAACCATAGTTGTTTTCATAGTTACCACATAATAATTGGCTGACTGTTTAAAGTCAAATACTGTATTTGCTATAAAAGGTTGACTAGTGATGAGGTTTCCATAACGGTTGTTTTGTGGCCAGGCACAGTGGCTCACGTCTGTAATCCCAGCACTCTGGGAGGCTGAGGCGGGCAGATCACTTGAGATCAGGAGTTTGAGACTATCCTGGCCAACATGGTGAAACCCCATCTCTACCAAAAATAAAACATTTAGCTGGTTGTGGTAGCACACACCTATAATCCCAGTTACTCAGGAGGCTGAGGCATGAGAATCACTTGAATCTGGGAGACAGAGGTTGTAGTGAGCTGAGATTGCGCCACTGTACTCCAGCCTGGGTGACAGAGCAAGATTGTCTCAAAAATACAAAACAAGACAGTTCTTTTGTGGGGATTATTTGTAGTTGTTGGACCAGAAGCAATTATTTTTTTTGTATGTTAAAAGAGTTGTATAAAATATGAGATGGAGATGTACAGTATAGTAATGTAGCTTATTCAGCTTGTTAAATTAAGTCTCCTGTTCTGATTTAGATTGACCCACAATGTTGGATTTAGCTTGGAGAATATAACTTTACTATATCAGCAATATTCCCCAAAGAGCATCTTCAAACACATGGTTAAACAAATAATAAGAGGATCCATACATTTCTATTACACCTGAATTATTAATTAATTAATTTATTTTTTGAGACAGGGGTCTCGCTCTGTTACCCTGGCTGGAGTACAGTGGTGCGATCTCCGCTCACTGCAACCTCTGCTTCCTGGGCTCAAGCTTTCCTCCCACCTCAGCCTCCTGACTAGCTGGGACTACAATCGTGCACCACCATGCTGGCTAATTTTTCTTTTCTTTTTTTTTTTTTTTTTTAAGTAGAAGCAGGGTTTCCTTATGTTGCCTAGGCTAGTCTCAAACTCCTGGACTCAAGCAATCTGCCTGCCTTGACGTCCCAAAGTGTTCGGAGTACAGGCATGAGCCACCACACCCGGCCAAGCCTGAACTTTTAGCTAGCTTTCATCATTAAATGAACCTAAAACTTTTATGAAGATCCTCTCCAAGTTAGCTAAACTGCAAAGTTTGAGGACACAGTCTTCCATAAGACCACTTTCACTTCTGACACCAACTGCAAGTCTTTAGGGGCTGGGGAGGTTCCCAAAGTTTCGATAACTTGCTAAAAAGATGCTAGGAGAACTCACTGCCAAGAGCTATTATGTTCATGGTTACAGTTTATTTCAAGGAAAGGATACAGATTAAGATCAAGGCAAGGAGCCCATAGAACCAAGTTCAAGAGGGTCTCAAATGTTGGAGCATCTGGTATTCGCTCCCCATTAAGTCAGGAGGTGTTACTCTCAGTATCAATATGTGACAGTATGCATGGACTATTGCCATCTGGGGAAGCTCACTTGTACTTCAGTGTCCAGATTTTCAAATTAGGACTTCATTAAATAGGCATGTTTGATTGATGGATTGCCCACATAGTTGAGCTCAGTCTCCAGATTGGATTCAGACTGATACTGGGTGACCCAAAGTCTCCATCCTAAATCACATGTTTGGCCTTTCTGGTTTGCCAACCCTGCCCAGAAAGACACTCCTGTCAAGTATGACATAGATTACCTCTCAGGAGCAGAGGGCACCTGTCTTTGGGCAAGGCTAAATTCTTTAATAGGTAGGATGTAAAATTAAAACTTACCTCCATGGTTTCTTTAGGAACGGACTCTGTAGACAATAGATTGATTTGATCCTAACTCCATGTATTAATAAGAACCGACATAATTTCTTTCAAGCAGTCATTTAAACTACATTATAACCTCATTAGGTGAATCCTCTAGTATATTTTTATCCTGCTTGGGCTTCACTGAACTTCTTGGTTTTGTTTGGTTGATGTCTTTCTTTGTGGAAAGTTCTGGCCATTTCCTTTTAAAATATTTCTTCTGTTTCATTCTCTCTCCTCTCCTTCTTGGACTCCAATTACATATTATATTAGACCATTTGGAATTGTCCCACAGAACTTAGACATGCTGTTGTATTCCCTTCTCCCTCTTTTTCTCTGTTTCAGTTTGGATATTTTCTATTGATCTGTCCTTGGGTTTATCAATCCTTCTGCTAAGTCCATCTAATTAATTATTGATTTTGAATATATTTTTCCTTTCCAGTATTTCTTTTCTGTAGCTCCTATTACTATGCTGAAATGTCCCATCACTTCATACATATTGTCTGTCTTTTCTACTAGATCATTTAATATTTTTATCATAATTTTTTTTTTTTTGAGATGGAGTCTTGCTCTGTCGCCCAGGCTGGATGGAGTGCAGTGGCGCAATCTCGGCTCACTGCAACCTCTGCTTCCTGGGTTCAAGTGATTCTCCTGTCTCAGCCTCCTGAGTGGCTGGGATTACAGGTGCGTGCCACCACGCCTGGCTAATTTTTGTATTTTAATAGAGATGGTGTTTCACCATGTTGGCCAGGCTGGTCTCAAACTCCTTACCTCAGGTGATCCACCTGCCTTGGCCTCTCAGAGTTCTGGGATTACAGGTGTGAGCCACCGCACCCAGCCTATCATAATTATTTTACAGTTACTATTTTTTTTGAGATGGAGTCTCACTCTGTTGCCCAGGCTGGAATACAGTGGCGTGATCTTGGCTCACCGCAACCTCTGCCTCCCAGGTTCAAGCAATTCTCCTGCCTCAGCCTCCTGAGTAACTGGGATTACAGGCACGTGTCACTATGCCCAGCTAATTTTTGTATTTTTAGTAGAGACAGGGTTTCGCCATGTTGTAGGCTGGTTTTGAACTGCTGACCTCAAGCGATCCACCCACCTTGGCCTCCCAAAGTGCTGGGATTACAGGTATGAGCCACCACGCCCAGCCTAAACTTACTATTTAATAATAATTCCAACATTTGGGGCATCTTTGAGTTTGCTTATTTTGACTATTTCCTTTACTTTTACTTACCACTGGTCACATTTTCTTGCTTCTTTTTATGTCTCGTAATCTTTTATTTTATACCAGACAACTTCTTTTTTTTTTTTTGAGACAGAGCCTCACTCTGTGACCCAGGCTGGTGTGCAGTGGCTCAATTTCGGCTCACTTTTTAGTTTTTCATACTTCTCCAAAACTGTCTTCTTTTAAAATCACTAATATTAGGGAGGGGAAATGTGACTGCTAATGAGTGCAGGGTTTCTTTATGGGGCGATGAAAGTATTCTGAAACTTGGTAGTAGTGATGGTCACACACCTGTGAATATACTAAAAATATACTAAAAACAACTGAATATAATACTAAAAAAAACCGCAGTCTCTGCCTCCCAAGTTGAAGCAATTCTCCAGCCTCAGTCTCCTGAGTATCTGGGATTACAGGCCTGTGCTACCATGCCGGCTAATTTTTGTATTTTTAGTAGAGATGGGGTTTCACTGTCTTGGCCACGCTGGTTTCGAACTCCTGACCTCAGGTAATCCACCCGCCTCGGCCTCCCATAGTGCTGGGATTACAGGCGTGAGCTGCCGTACCTGGCCTGTATACCAGACAACTTCTATAAAACAAAGGAGAACCTGAAGTTTACTTATTTTTTACTTAATATTTACCTCCAAAATTCCATTTATTCTGTCTGGCCACTAAATTGAGTAAGTCTAATTTATAAGTAAGATGAGTCTGTGCTTTGTTGCAGCTGTAATTTGATTCAGTTTACCACTGGGTCCAAATACTTTGGGGCAGATTTATGACTTTCTCCTCAGCAGGATTTGGGATCTAAGCACTGACATGATTTCAGAGATCTGTTTTGCCAGTTGAGCTGCCAGCTTTTTAGGTCACTGGGAGGTTCTCTTTGTTCTTTAATTGTGCTTCTTGCCTTTCTGTGTCTCAGGAGATCTCTGCCTTGCTGCTCTTAGCCTTGCCTCAGGAGGGCAGCTGTTTTACATTCTGTGAAGGCCTGGAATGCCGTGGAGGGCTTTTTCTCAGCTCTTGCCTCCACAGCATTTGGTAGCCAAAAGCTTGGATTACCTCAGATGGATTTCTGTCTGCCACTTGCCAATCCTCCTTTGGAAGATAACTGCCTTGTACTTCAGGGAGGCCTACATACTTCAGATGGGATCTCTTTCAGTTCTTCTGACCTGTCTTCAGCTTTCAGTGTGCTACCTGTGTATTTAGTGAAGACCTGTAGGAGAGTTGGTAGATGGGTACAGATGGGTTCCATGTCTGGGGCTCCTTGTAATTCTTTTTCCAGCACATTAGACTACTCAGCTTTACCTCCACCACGCCTTGGAATTTTAATCTGTCATGCTGGCCTACATTTGGCATTAAAAATTTCTTAAAAGTCTGGTTTGTTTCTTCTTATCCCCATCTACAGTATGTTTTCTCCTGATGCTGCTGCACCAGGGAAGAGAGTAGTGTTGGGCCTCTCTCTCTATTAAAGGGCTATCACTTTCTAAAATTTAATTCGTTAGGTGTTTGTGTGTTCTCTGTTCTGTGACATTTCTTTTTCTTTTTCTTCTTCTTTTTTTTTTTTTTTTTTTTGAGACAGGGTCTCACTCTGTCACCCAGTTTGGAGTGTAGTGGTGCATGATCTCAGCTCGCTGCAATCTCCACCTCCTGGGCTCAAGTGATTCTCCTGCCTCAGACTCCTGAGTAGCTGGAGATTACAGGCGTGCACCACCATGCCCAGCTAATTTTTGTATTTTTAGTGGAGGTGGGGCTTTGCCATGTTGGCCAGGCTGGTCTCGAACTCCTGACCTCAAGTGATCCACCCACCTCGGCCTCCCAAAGTGCTAGGATTACAGGCGTGAGCCACCATGCCCGGCCCAAAATCCCCGTATTTATCATCTTTATTTTGAGATAGTAAAACATGCAAATGATGAAAAATTTAAAACTACCAAAATTTAGCAAAAAGTAAATCTGCTTCCTACCATTGGCTCCCAGCTGTCCCTCATTTTTAGTTATCGACTTAGTAGTTTCTTACTTTTATCACCATAGTCCCCTAAGGTGTCTCTTCCTTTCCAAGTCAAACCCTTCCATCTGTGTTTCCGATTGTATCCTATTCAACTGTATCCAGTTTGTGAGCGAGTATCTATCTTCTGTCTCTGTGCCTCTCAGTCTTTTTCCCTGAATCCTTCCCTTCAGTCTATGGCCTTTCCCATTTTAAACAGCCATTCTGATACCACCTCTTCCTATTTACCTCTCTCTCCTAGTTCCCTTTGAAAGAATAATATAACCTTGTTACTTATAATTCCTTACTTTTCTTTTAGTTTTTCATGCTTCTCCAAAACTGTCTTTTTTTAAAATCACTAATATTAGGGGAAATGTGAAACCCTGCCAATTAGAAACTCTGCAAATGGGTGCAGGGTTTCTTTATGGGGTGATGAAAGTGTTCTGAAACTTGGTGGTAGTGATAGTCACACACCTCTGAATATACTAAAAACAACTGAATAGTATACTTTAAAAGGGTAAATTTTATATTAAGTGAGTTATATCTCAGTAAAGCTATTATTTTAAACATCACTGAGTTCTTAGATCTAGTGTTTTATTCCAGTCCTTATCCTGTGTCATCTCTCTGTAGTTTCTGACAATATTAACCATTTCCTCCTTAGGATACTCTGTTCCTTGTATTTATTTGATACCAGTCTTTATGTGCTAATCGCTCTCATGATTTTTTTCTTGTTTCTTTTTTATCTTCACTCTACACATTCTCCCAGGGCAATCTCAACTACTTCCATGACTTTAGGTCTTCAGCTGTACACATAGATAACGCCTAAAGATTTATCTGTAGCCAAATTGCTCTGTTGAGCCCAAAGCCAGTATTTCTTTGAGACAGGATCTGCTCTATCACCCAGGCTCTATCACCCATGCGCTAGGGAGCCTTGACCTGGCTCAAGCAATCTTCCCACCTCAGCCTCCTGAGTAGCTGCCCAGGCCCGAACCACCACACCCAGCTAATTTTTGTATTTTTGATAGAGATGGGGTTTTAGTATGTTGTCCAGGCTGGTCTTGAACTCCTGGGCTTCAACTCCTGACCATTCGCCTTGGCCTCCCAAAGTGCTGGGATTATAGGCATCAAGCCACCGTGCCCGGCCAAGGCCAGTATTTCTATCCTCAAGCAGACATGAACTATATTTCTCACAAGTACTTCAAAATAGGAATGTGTTTTGGTCTGACTAAAAAGGGCCATGTGGCTCTGAAGAACAATTCCGAGATATACATATGGATTTTTTTCCCTTAGAGGAAGAAATTGACGGCGTATTATTTGGCACATTTAAGATGGCTTCTAAATACTTTAAAAAATGCAACAAGAGTGGGTTAAAAATCTGTTGTATCTCTTTATTATATCTCTTAGGTTAAAATACTCATTTTGAATGTGATATTTTTGTTCCATATTAGATTTAATTTCACCTATTTGTTTAACAAATACTTGAATGAAAGCTTTGTTATTCCAGGACTAGAGTGCTGGAAATATAGCAGTAAACCAGACAAATAAATCCCAGCTTCATGAAATTTATAGCCTAGAGGGGGAAATGCAGGCAATAAACAAAATAAGTAAATATATAGTATACTAGATGGTAGTAAATGCTAAGGAGAAAATTAAGGTAAGGTGATAGACAGTGGAGTGGGCGAAAATTGCAGTTTTAACTTGGTTATCAGGGAGGACTTTACACAAGTGTCACCTTTTAAATGAAGACTTGAAGGAAGTGAGGGATTAAGCCATTCAGTGATTCGGGGGAACAGTCTAGTCAGAGGTAACAGAAGAGCAGAGGCCCTGAGTTGGGAGCATAAGGTGTTGAGGAACAACAAGGGGGCCAGTGTGATGGAAGCAGTGCAGAGTTACAGGAGGGAGATAATGGGGGGCCAAATATTAGTATGCCTGGTGGGCCATTGTAAAGATTGTACCTTTTCTCTGAATGAGTTAGGAGCTGTTGAAAATTCTGTGCAGAGGAGTGACAAGTTTTAGATTTTTCAAGATCACTCCAGCTACTGTGTTGAGGATAGTCTGAAGGTGGGGAAAGGAGGGGTTATAAATCTAGCAGGGAAACAGTTTGGGGAAGGCTATTTCAGTAATCTAGGAAAGAACAAGAGATGATGATTAATTGGTCTAGGATGGTATTGAGAACGTAATGAAGAAATGTTTAGGTTCAGAAATATTTTGAAGATAGAGCCTGTAAGTTTCCATTAAGTATCTGATATGGTGACCACTAACTATTGTTGCCTTCCTGATAAGCTATAACTGAATTAGAATTTTCTAATATAAGAGAAATAAGTAAATTTACTAGATATGCATACAATGATGAGAGTGTATAACCGTTTCTCTCACTGATTGTAATATCTTACTATAGTAGTTTCCCCACCTTATCCTTGGTAGGATATGTTCCAAGATCCCCAGTGGATGCCTAAAACTTCAGATAGTACCAAACCCTATATATATAGTCATGTGTTGCTTAATGGCAGGGATATGTTCTAAGAAATGCATCAGTAGGCAGTTTTGTCATTGTGTGAATGTCATAGCAAGAACTTAAACAAATCTTGATGGCGTAATCTACTACGCACCTAGGGTATGTAGTATATAGCCTTTTGCTCTTAGGCTATAAACTTTATGACATATTGCTGTACATATATTAAATGCCGTACATACTATATAGCATGTTATTATACTAAATACTGTAGGCAATTGTAACAATTGGTAAGTATTTGCATATCTAAACATAGAAAAGGCACAGTAAAAATACGGTATAAAAGATTTAAAAATGCACCTGTGTAGGGCACTTAAGTATGAGTGAAGCTTGCAGGACTGGAAATTGCTCTGGGTGAGTCAATGAGTGAATAGTGAGTGAATGCAAAGGCCTAGGACATTACTGTATACTACTGTAGATTTTATAAACACTGTATATGTACTATCCTAAATTTGTAAAAATATATATATTTTTCTTTTTAATTAAAAAAAAAATCTTTTTTAGACAGTCTCACTCTGTTGACCAGGCTAGTGCAATGGTGTGATCACAGCTTACTGTGGCCTGGAATTCCTAGGCTCAAATGATCCTCTCACCTCAGCCTCCTGAGTAGCTAGGAATATAGGTGTGTGCCACCACACTCGGCTAATTATTTTTTTAAATTTTTGTAGTTGAGGAAGGTGGTCTTGCTACATTGCCCAGGCTGGTCTCAAACTCCTGGGCTTAAGGATGCTCTCCTCTTGGCCACCCAAAGTGCTGGGATTATAAGCATGAGACACCATCCCCAGCCATTTTTCTTTCTTTAGTAATAAATTAACCTTAGCTTACTGTAACCTTTTTACTTTATAAACTTTTTAATTTTTTTTAACTTCTGACACTTTTGTAATAACATATAAGAACATAGTACAGCTATACAAAAATACTTTATATCCTTATTCTACAAGCGGCTATTTTCTATTTTTTAAATTTTAAATTTTTTTTAACTTTGTAAACTTTTTTGTTAAAAACTAAGACACAAACACACATGGCAGCCTAGGCCTACACAAGGTCAGGATAATGAATACAGCTGTTTTCCATCTCCACATCTTGTTTCACTGGAAGTCCTCAGGGGCCATAACATGCATGGAGCTGTCATCTCCTAGGATAACAATGCCGTCTTCTGAAATACCTCCTGAAGGACCTACTTGAGGCTATTTTACAGTTAACTTTTTTTTTTTTTCAGTAGAAGGAGTGTACTATAAAGTAACAATGAAAAATATAGGAAATATTACTGGGAGTTTTTCATCTCTGTTATAACATAATCTTTTTTCTTTTTAGAGACAGGATCTTACTCTGTGCTCAGGCAAGAGGTACAGTGGCATGATCATAACTCACTGTAACTTCAAACTCCTGGTCTCAAGTGAGTCTTCTACTTCAGCCTCCCAAAGAGCTGAAATTGAGTGGCTAGAACTGCAGGCATGTGCCACCATGCCTGGCTAATTTTTTTTTTTTTTTTTTAAAGGGTTCTCACTATGTTGCTCAGGTTGGTCTCGAACTCCTGGGTTTAAGCATACCCCACTCCTCGACCTCCCAAAGGGAGGGTACTGGGACTACAGGTGTGAGCCACCGCACCTGGCCCATTATAATCCTGAGGGCCCACTGTCATATATATTGTCTGCCGTTGGCCAGAGTGTCATGTGGTACATGACTATACTGTGTTTTTTCCTATATGTACATACTTAATGATAAAGTGTTTTTCTTTTGTTTTTTTGTTTTTTTACAGAGTTTCTTTCTGTTGCCCAGGCTGGAGTGCAGTGGCACGATCTCAGTTCACTGCAACCTCTGCCTCCCAGGTTCAAGGGATTCTCCTGCCTCAGCCTCCCAAGAAGTTGGGATCACAGACGTGTGCCACCACACCACGCTCGGCTAATTTTTGTATTTTCAGTAGAGACGGGGTTTCATCATGTTGGCCAGGCTGGTCTCGAACTCTTGACCTCAGGTGATCCACCCACCTTGGCCTCCCAAAGTTCTGGGATTACAGATATGAGCCACTGTGCCTGGCCAGTAAAGTTTAATTTATAAGTTAGGCACAGTAAGAGAATAACAATAAGTAATAATAGAATAATCGTAACAGTATACTTTCATAAAAGTTGTTTAAGACTTATGAATTGTTGATATCTGGAATTTTCTATTTAATATTTTTGGACCACTTTTGACTATGGGTGACTGAAACCTTGGAAAGAGAAACTGTGGATAAGGGGGAACTACTGCATTCATTTTTTAATGTTTTACTTGTATTTTAAAATGCAGTGAGGCCGAGCGTGGTGACTCATGTCTGTAATCCCAGCACTTTGGGAAGCCAAGGCAGGAGGATTGCTTGAATATAGGAGTTTGAGAACAGCCTGGGCAACATGCATGGCAAAACCTCATCTCTACAAAAAATACAAAACTTAGCCGGGTATAGTGATGCATTCTTGTAGTTCCAGCTACTCTGGAGACTGAGGTAGGAGGATTACCTGAGCCTGGGAGGTCGAGGCTGCAGTGAACCGTGATCATCCCACTTCACTTCGGCCTGGCGACAGAGTGAGAACCTGTCTCAAAAATAAATAACTGAATAAATAAAAATGCAGTGAATGTTTTACATAAATTGTTCATGTTACGTGCAGTGCTCATTAATTCACAGATGATGAACATTTGAGAAACTCTATTTTATAAAGTTTGTTATAGTCTTATCCTTTCCCCATGTCTCTTAATGAGTGAGAGCAGTCTCTTTAATTTAGCGTCTAGATTGGCGAATGAAAGGGGGACAGTATAGCTTTTATTTGTATTTTTTAATGTTATCACTAAAAGATAAACTTTCCAAGTTGAACTTTTTTTTTTTTTTTTTTTTTTTTTTTTTGAGACAGGGTCTTGTTCTGTCATCCAGGCTGAAGTACAGTGAACGATCTTGACTCACTGCAGCCTCAACTTGCTGGGCTCAAGTGATCCTCCTACCTCTCAGCCTCCAAAGTAGCTGGGACTACAGGCATGTGCCACCATGCCTAGCTAATTTTAAAATTTGTGTAGAGATAGGGTTTTGCCGTGTTGCTCAGGCTGGTCTCAAACTCCTGGGCTCCTCTTCTCTCAGCCTCCCAATGTGTTTTGTGAGTCACTTCACCCAGCCAAGAGCAGATTATTCTTTATGGTTAAGTAATGCACAGAAAAGTGCATAAATCATATATGATTATTTAAAAAATAATTATAAATAAATACTTGTGTAACCAGTCACTAGGTTAGGAAGCAGAACATTGCTAGTACCCCGAAGTCCCCACTATATTTCTTTCTGATTATTTTTTTTATGAGTAACTGCTATTCTAACTTTTTTTTTTTTTTTTTTGAGACAGAGTTTCACTCTTGTTGCCCAGCCTGGAGTACAATGGCACGGTCTTGGCTAACCACAACCTCCGTTTCCCAGGTTCAAGCGATTCTCTTTCTCAGCCTCCTGAGTAGCTGGGATTACAAGCATGTGCCACCACGCCCGGCTAATTTTTTATATTTTTAGTAGAGATGAGGTTTCTCCATGTTGGACAGGCTGGTCTTGAACTCCTGACCTCAAGTGATCCACCCGCCTCGGCCTCCCAAAGTGCTGGGATTACAGGTGTGAGCCACTGTGCCCGGCTATTCTAACTTTTGATAATCATTTCCTTCACAGTTTTGCCATAATGTAAGCATTCTTAAATAAAATAGTTTTTATATGAATCAAATCGTGTGTGTGTGTTTGTGTGTGTGTGTGTGTGTATATATATATATATATTTAAAAATGGGATCTCACCATGTTGCCCAGGTTGGTATTGAACTCCTGGGCCCAAGGGATCTTCCTACCACAGCTTCCCAAGTAGCTGGGACTACGGGCATGCCACACCCAGTGCCTTACATGTGTGTGTATGTGTATGTGTGTGTGTGTTTTCTGTCTTTCTTCATTTGCTCAACATCTTTCTAAGTTTTATTGTACAACTCTAGTGGATCCATTTGCATTGCTATATAGAATTCCATTGAGTGAACTGTGTTATAATAAAAAAAAAATGAGATGATTGGTGACTGGGGGCTCTTATATAACTTTAGGATGGGTGTTGGTTGTCTGAAAGACCAAAACATGATTAGAGGGTTCGGGAGAGGAGAGGTGCTAGAGACCAATCACCAACGGCCAGAGACTTAATCAACCATGTCTATATAATGAAGCCTCCATTAAAACCCTTAAATGACAGGGTTTGGAGAGCTTCTGGGTTGGTGAACACATAGAGGTGCCGGGAGATAGTGTCCAGAAAGGGCATGGAAGTTCTGTCCCGCCACCTCTAATACCTTGCCCTATGCATCTCTTCCCTTTGGCTGTTCCTGTGTTGTATCCTTTATAATAAGTCAGTAATAAGTAAACTCTTCCATTTGGGTATTCCTGAGTTGTATCCTTTATAATAAGTCAGTAATAAGTAAACTCTACCTGAGTTTTGTGAACCATTCTAGCAAATTATAAAACCTGAGTTGGGTTCATAGGAACCCTTGATTTGTAGGCAAGTCCAAAACAGTACGAGTAATACAGGAACCCAGTACTTGTAACCGTAGTCTGAAATGAGGGTATCCGCTGGAATGCAGTGGCACAATCTCGGCTCACTGCAACCTCTGCCTCCCGGGTTCAAGTGATTCTCCTGCCTCAGCCTCCTGAGTAGCTGGGATCACAGGTGTTCACCACTACATCTGGCTAATTTCTGTATTTTTAGTACAGATGGGGTTTCTCCATGTTGGTCAGGCTGGTCTCGAACTCCTGACCTCAGGTGATCCACCTGCCTCAGTCTCCCAAAATGCTGGGATTACAGGTGTGAGCCACTGCGCCTAGCCTTTTTTTGTTGTTGTTGTTGTTTTGTTTTCTAGTAGTTCTTTTTAATATATTAGAAAGATTAGCTCTTTGTGATCTGAATAGCAAAATTTTTTTCTTGGTTTATTGCTTTTCACTGACATTTTTATGGTTCTATTGTTTTTATTTATTTATTTTTGACAGCGAATCTGGCTCTGTGGCCCAGGGTGGAATACAGTGGCACGATCTTAGCTCACTGCAGCCTTGACCCCCTGGGCTCAAGCAATCTTCCCATCTCAGACTCCCGAGTAACATGTACCACCACGCCCTGCTGGTTTTTATATATATATTGTTTTCATAGAGTTAAGGATTCACCACGTTGCCCAGGCTTGGTTCAGTTATTTTTATTTTAGCTTTTCATTGCCTACAGCAGTGCTTGATGCACAGTATACACCCAATAAATATTTACTGAGGAAATGAATACATACATTGATGCTTTTCTGCCAAACAAAAGTTATTTTAAAAGATGTTTATGTGCTTGAATCTTTTCACATATGGCTTCTAGATTTTGAGTCATATTAGGAGGCCTTTATGCTGAGGTTACAAAGGAATTCTGTGTTGTCTTTTGTTTTCATGATTGAATTTCTTTACACTGATTTAGAGCCAGGACAATGGCTCACACTGTAATCCCAGTGATTTGGGAGGCTGAGGTGAGATCACTTAGGGCTAGGAGTTCGAGATCAGCCTGGGCAATATAGCCAGACCCTGTCTCTACGAAAAATGAAAACATTAGCTGGGCCGGGTTATGCTGGTAATCTCAGCTACTCGGGAGGCTGAGGCAGGAGAATCCCTTGAGCCTTTAGGAGTTTGAGATTACAGTGAGCTGTGATGATGTCACTGCCCTCCAGCTTCAGTGATAGAGTGAGACCTTGTCTCTATTTTTAAAAATTTAATCTTTTTGTAACTTATCCTATGTGGTTGATTGTGAACACATTTCTCTCTAAAATGTTAACAGTTTTCTAAATCTAGAATATTAAGGTAATTAGAAAGTATGTACTTTAAAAATTAAAAAGTTATAAAGGATAAGACCTCATTTAAAGGCTGTAGGTTGGCCAGGTTCAATGGTTTATGCCAGTAATCCCAGTGCTTTGAGAGGCTCAGGTGAGAGGATTGCTTTGAGCCAGGAGTTTGAGACCAGCCTGGGCAACACGGTGAGACCCTGTCTCTACAAAAAATTTAAAAATTAGTTGTATGTAGTAGTACATGCCTGTAGTCCCAGCTGCTCAAGAAGTTAAGGCAAAAGGATTGCTTGAGCCCGGGAGTTCTAGGTTATGGTGAGCTATGATCGAGCCGCTGCACTTCAGCCTGCGCAACAGAGCTAGACCCTGTCTTCAAAATAAATAAATAGGCCAGGTGTGGTGGCTCACACCTGTAATCCCAGCATTTTGGGAGGCTGAGATGGGCGGATTACCTGAGGTCAGGAGTTTGAGACCAGCCTGACCAACGTGGTGAAACCCCATCTCTACTAAAAATACAAAAATCAGCCAGGTGTGGTGGCTAGCACCTGTAATCCCAGCTACTCTGGAGGCTGGGAAGTGGACGTTGCAGTGAACTGAGACTGCGCCACTGCACTCCAGCCTGGGCGACAGAGCAAGACTCTGTCTCAAAAAAGTAGATAATAAATAAGACAGTAAGTTATCTGTGGGACTTAAAAAAATAAAAAGAAAATTTTGTTCTCCCTCAGAATAACACGAATTTGAGATATTTTGTTGGCGTGTGGAAAGAGATGACTGTTGGGAAGATAAATTTTTCCTTACCACTCAGAAAGCAATGATACTTGTTCACCTTGTTTTTTGTTCCTGTTTCTCGCTTCATAACTCTAACCTTGCACTGTTCACTAGATATCTTTGGCTGCTGAGCACTTGAAATGTAACTAGTCCAAATTGTGATGTGCTAATGCATAATATACACAGATTTCAAGGACATTGTGTTTTTTAAAATCATAAAATATTTCATTCATATTTTTATATTACCTGTTAAAATGACAATATTTTTGATAGATTAAATATGTCTTTTTTCATTAATGTAGCTGTAGAAAATTTTAAATTATATGTGACATGCATTTTTTTCTTTTCTTTTTTTTTTTTTTTTTTTTGAGATGGAGTCTCACTCTGTTGCCCAGGCTGGAGTGTGGTGGCATGATCTTGGCTCACTGCAATATACACCTCCAGGGTTCAAGCAGTTCTCCTGCCTCAGCCTTGGGAGTAGCTGAGATTACAGACACCCACCACTATGCCTAGCTAATTTTTGTATTTTCAGTAGAGACAAGGTTTCACCATACTGGCCAGGCTGGTCTCAAACTCCCGTCCTCAGGTGATCCACCTGCCTTGGCCTTCCAAAGTGCTGGGATTACAGGCATGAGCCATCGCTACTGGCCTCATTCTGTTTCTTTTGAACAGTGTTGCTCTAACCTAATCACATCAAATACCTGGACATTCTTTTATTTTTGTCTTTGTGACAAATTTGTATAGTTCCTAACACCAGAGTACTTGGTTTCTTTCATCAGATGACGTTTTTTCCTTCCATGAATCAGTAGAGATAGGAGAATATTATCTTGTCGTGTACTGGGGTTTTTCCTTTTAACAGAGATGGAACAACTTTTACTTTTAGTTTTCTATTACCATCTCCCTCCTAGTTTTTAAGATAATCTGCTCCCCCACCCCACTTGTTTATTCTAAACTCGACCATGTTATTTTTTAGTAAAGTTTGAATTATTAATAAATGAGTCATTTTAGCCTGTTTTTTCTGTTTCAGAATTTGAGCTTCTCTTTGATAAAAGGAATGGTGTCTTATTTTCTCTAGTCATTGATGCATTCATTCAACTGCATTAGAAGTTTGAGAGTAGAAGATGAAAAAAAGTTCTTGCCCTCAGTGAAATTACAAATTTGCTAGTCATCTGGTGATGATAAATTAACTGATAAATTGGTACATGTTATAACTAAATAGCAGTATTAATTACCTCATGATATAAAGAAACAAATTTATTAAAATAACCCTATGATTGAAGATGAAAGTTGATATTTATAGTGGATAAATTATACTAATTTAGACACTTACCCAGATAACTTTAAAGTGCATTGTGGAGAATTAGTACTGCCTGAAATTGAGTCCTGATTTCACCACTTGCTAGCTGTGGTGAGACTGAGCAGATTACATAACTTGTATGCTTAAATTTCTTCATTTGTATACTAGGGATACTAATAGCTACATTATAAAATTTGTGAGGATTAAATTAGTTAATACATTGCTTAAAGCAATGTTTGGCATATAGTATCTATATATCTCTATACATAGAGATATGCAGATATTTGCTACAGTTTTATCAGATACTTTCCATGGTTGACTGCAGTCATAATTATTTTTTGTTTGGTTTTTGTTTTATTGTTTAGAGACAGAGACTCATTCTGTCCCCCAGGCTGGAGTGCAGTGACACAATCATAGCTCACTGTAACCTTGAACACCTGGGCTCAAGTGTTCCTCTCACCTCAGTCTCCTGACTAGCTGAGACTACAGGCATGCTCCAACATATCCAAATAACTTTTTTTTGGTAGAGATAGGGGTCTGGCTATGTTGCCCAGGCTGGTCTCGAACTCTTGACCTCAAGTGATGCTCCTGCCTTGGCCTCTCAAAGCCTCAAAGTGCTGGGATCATAGGCCTGAGCTGCCATACTCAGCCCATAATCTTTTTTTTTTTTTAATTTTTAAAATTTATGTATTTATTTATTTATAGAGATAGGGTCTGGCCATGTTGCCCAGGCTGGTCTGGTACTCCTGGGCTCAAGCAGTCTTCCCACTTCAGCCTCCCAAAGTTTAAGAATCACCTCACCCAGCCCATGATTTTATTTTTAATGATGGTATAATATTCAGTTCCAGCTGGGCTCAGTGGCTCACACCTGTAATCCAGCACTTTGGGAAGCTGAGGTGGGTGGATCACCTGAGGTCAGGGGTTTGAGACCAGCCTGGCCAACGTGGTGAAACCCCATCTCTACTAAAAAAAAAAAAAAAAAAAATCAAAAATGAGCCGGGCATGGTGGTGGGCACCTGTAATCCTAGCTACTCAGGAGGCTGAGGCAGGAGAATCCCCTGAATCCGGGAGGCAGAGGTTGCGGTGAACCGAGATTGCACCACTGCACTCTAGCCTGGGCGACAGAGTAAGACTCTGTCTCAAAAAAAAAAAATCAGTTCCATGGAAGTACCATAATTTATTTTCCTTTAAAGTTTATATTCATTTGGGAGGACAAATATCTGTATTGTTCAACTCAAATAATTCTTTTTTAGTTTTCTTAGTTGTCTTGAAATTTTAATATCAGGAAAACATTTAGATGGGTAGCAGCACCAACTTGCTTTTTCTGTTTTCTGGGGTTTAAATTTAAATTGTAAATGGCTGTCTAACACAGAAGAAGCCAAGAACTTTTAAATTAATTCTTCTGTTTTGGGATATGCAAATGGTGTCCAAACGTTTAACTAAATAGTTTAATTACCCACTTTTGAAGAATTTTAAAGTAGCTACAGCCTTGTGATCTTCACTGGGTTACTTTATGTTGAGAAAATTTTGGCAGATGATATGCAGGCCTCATTCAAATACTAGTTATATTGTCTTTCTCAGCTTGAATTAGGGGAACATTAGCATTGAAGTTTTCATTTTGAATTACGATGTAGGAAATTATTTCCTGCTAAATGTTTGTCATCAAATGAAGTTTTATTTAAAAAAATTAATGGAGCATGTCAGTGCAGCAGCCCCAGAAAAACAGCTGAAGCACAGGGTTACTTTTGGACAATCTGTTAAGTCCTTTTATTGCCATTTTAGTATACATGCATGATAACCTCTTGGAAAACTAAAATATGGTAACTTAGCTGGTAGCAATCAGCTCACTTTTACTACTTAGAGTTGAATTTACTTTAGCATATACTACTTTGGGTGTTGGTACTAGAAATAGAGCAAGCAAATACATTGGTGATGTGAGAAAAACCCATACTCACTATTAAAATATATTTCAGATGATTAATTTTATATCTTTATTAGTAAATGAGAGTTAGCATTCATTTGAAATACTTAGAACAAGTGTATTCACCCGTGAATAAACTATTGTAAACTAATTTTAAAAAATCTAGATTCTTCTCTCAGAATACTGTGAACATTGTTCATTACCAAATGTGGCAACAAGGAGAATATTTAAATAACAAATTGGCATTATGCTTGTGGAAGATGAATTATATCTAAGTAGCTTTCTCTTTGTAAAATGCTAATTTTTTTTTTTTTTTTTTTTTTTTTGAGACAAATTTTCGCTCTTGTTGCCCAGGCTAGAGTGCAATGGTGACCTCGGCTCACTGCCATCTCTGCCTCCTGGGTTCAAGGGATTCTTCTGCCTCAGCCTCCTGAGTAGCTGGGATTACAGGCCTGGTGTGCCACCACACCCAACTAAATTCTCTATTTTTAGTAGAGATGGGGTTTCACCATGTTGGCCAAGCTGACCTTGAACTCCTGACCTCAGGTGATCCACTAGCCTCGGCCTCCCAGAGTGCTGGGATTACAGGTGTGAGCCACTGTGCGTGGCTGCTGTTTTGTTTTAATACGCCTGATTTTGTGAAAAATAGGCAGTATACTTTGGTATTCCACAATAGGTGATTATACTTGATTTATTTTTCCTACTATATATCCATACTCTTGTGCCATTGGAAATGCCTTCTTTAAGACTGTCCAATAGCCCTCACTCCCTCTTGTTAAAACACATGTTCAGCCAGGTGAGGTGGTTCACGCCTGTAATCCCAGCACTTTGGGAGGCCGAGGCAGGCGGATCACTTGAGGTCAGGAGTTCAAGACCAGCCTGGTCAACATGGCAAAACGCTGTTAGTCTCTACTAAACATTTTGGTCTCTACTAAAAATACAAAAATTAGCCGGGTGTGGTGGCGAGCGCCTGTAATCCCAGCTACTCGGGAGGCTGAGGCAGGAGAATCGCTTGAACCCAGGAGGCAGAGGTTGCAGTGAGCCGAGACTGTGCCACTGCACTCCAGTCTGAGCAACAGAATGAGACTCTGTCTAAACAAACAAACAAACCCCACATGTTCAGTAAATTAAGTTTCTTATTCATTAAGCAAGGTACTTTTAAATGTTGTGGGGAACTCCAAAAATAAACAAGTAGGCCTTTGCACTTAAGCTTATTTTAGTCTGTTGGGTAGACACATAGGTTCACAGATTCTGTGTTAATCAGGACATTTTTTCTTATGGCAGAAACTCATTTTAAACTGGCTTAAGCAAAAAGGGAGAATTACTGGCTTACATAAATGAAAGGTTGGCTTTGGGCTTGGTTGGATCCAGATGCCAGTGTAATATTAGCCAGAATATGTCTTTCTTCGTTTTATCTTAGCTCTGCTTTCTTCTGGACTGGATTCATTCTTAGGCATTATCTCCTCAAGTGGTGACAAAGACGGACACAGCAGGGCCAGGCTTATATCTGAGTTTAGTAAGCTCAAAGAAAAGCTTTCTTTCCAAATAGTTTCAGCAGAAGTCCAGGAGTTAACTCTGATGAGCCAGATTTGGATGCTCTGGAGTGGATGGGAGTGGGGGACAAGGGTAGAGATGGCCAGTTCTATTTTAATTAACTATGTGGGATAAAGGGAGACCAGTCTCCAAAATGGAAGCCGTAGGTTCTACAACCAGAAGCAAAGATGTTGATAGGCAAAAACAGCAAAAGGTCTACAGAAGTGAAGAAGAGAAAGCTGTGATAAAAATGTTTTGGTTGATCTAAAAAGATGAATTCTGATAAGAGCTGCTTAGGGAAAGCTAAAGAGAGGAGACAGTATTTGAATTGGGCCCTGAAAGACAAGTAGAGTTTTTCCAAGGCAGAATGTGTAAAGAAAATATTTTCTAGGTCACTCATTGGAGAAGTTTGGCAGTGAAAAAAGAAAATTAAATTGGAAGCTACTGGAATCTAAACGGGAATGTTAAGATTTCCCCCCCTTCGATATGGAGAAGACTTAAGCTTTTTTGTGGCACAGGACCCTAAGCAAGTAAATAAGTTAACAATGCAAAGGAGGTAATCATTGATGATGAAGTGGAGGGTAATCATTGATGATGAAGTGGAGGGGAAAATACATTTATGTTTAGAAATCTAAGGTTAAGGATACACATGGAGGAAGTCGCCTTAGAAAGGAAAAGAAAACCTTTTGTTCCCTGAGGATAAGTGAAGGAAGGTGGTGGTGGAAGTTAAAACGGAAGTTTGTTGCTAAATAGTAAAGTGGCTTGCGCTTTGTTTTCTAAAAGTAATAAGAAAAAGTTTATCAGTTATCTATTGCTATGTAACAGAATCATTCCAAAATGATTCTGTGGGTTATCAATTTGGCTTTAGCTCAGCTTGGTGATTTCTTCTGCTGGTCTCACCTTCGGTCACTCATGGAGTTGTGGTCATCTGGAGTGTGGATGGATGGTCTAAGATGGTTGCTTCACTCACATGTTTGGTGGTTGGTGCTGGCTGTTAGCTGGCCCCTCTCATCCTCAATGAGCATTCACATAGCAGTGGCTGCATTTCAAGAGACAAAGAACTGAGGTAGTAAAGCCTCTTAGGACCTAGATTTGGAACTCCTATTCCCACAGTGTCACTTCCATTTCATTGGTAAAAGCCAAGTCACAAGGCCCGCTCAGCTCAAGAGAGTAAAGAAATAGATCCCTCCTCTTTATGAGAGGAGCAACAAAATCACATCCCAAGGAGTGGGAGTATGTGTTGAAATGGGAGGAATTTGTGCTGCTCCTGTTCCCTACTACCCAGCCTTTTATTTTGAAAATTTTCAGTCTTGGCAACCAAGTTAAAAGAATTTCAAAGTGAATACTCATATTTGTATCACCTAGATTCTACTATTAACATTTTTCTGTACCTGTCTAATCACATATTTATCCATCTATCCTGCTATCCATTAATTTACCTTTTTAAAAAAATGCATTTCAAAGTAAATTGTAAGAGCCAGGCACAGTGGATCATGCCTGTAATCCCAGCTGAGGCAGGAGGCTTGCTTGAGGCCAGGAGTTCAAGACCGGCCTGGGTAACATAAAGAGACCTCCCCCATCTCTAAACGACAAGAACAACAAAGTAAATTGTAGACATTAGTACTTTCCTCTAAGTGCTTTGTGCATATGTAGCAAGAGTTCAATATTTACAGCTTTTTCTTTTGATATAAAGTTTATATACAGTAAAGTGTACATATTTTAAATATACATTGTGCCCATGCTCTGTAGTCTACCACAGAAGGGAAAATAATTGTATGAAGGAATTGCAAAGTAATACTCTAAGAACATTCCAAGGACATTCTTTGAATTCCTCTTTCTTCATGACCTCCTCACTAATATTTTTTTTTTGTTTAGTATTACCTCAACACTTAGGATTTTCATTTGTATTATATTAATTTGAATTTATTTTGGGTTTTTCCCTACCTCCTTGTCTCACGTATATATTGAGCATATACGGTAGACAAGCATTGTGTTTGCTAGAAAGAAAGACCATAGAATGTAAACAGGACCTCTCTTGCTTTCTAGGTATTTAAACTGGGTGTATCACAAACCAGATTAGATTAATAATACGTACCATTTATTTAATGCTTATGCCCAAGGCCAATGATAGGCACTTTTATGTGTATTATTTCATTTAGTTTGGGTACTAATTTAGATTGATATTTTTTATTTAAAAAATTAGTAAACTAAGACATACAGAAAAGTTTTCATTTGCCCAAGGTCGTATACCTTCTTTTTATTTTTTTTGAGGCGGAGTCTCTCTCTGTCGCCCAGGCTGGAATGCAGTGACGTGATCTCGGCTCACTGCAAGCTCCGCCTCCTGGGTTCATGCCATTCTCCTGCCTCAGCCTCCTGAGTAGCTGTGATTACAGGTGCCTGCCACCACACCCGGCTAATTTTTTGTATTTTTAGTAGAAACGGGGTTTCACCGTGTTAGCCAGGATGGTCTCGATCTCCTGACCTTGTGATCTGCCCACCTCGGCCTCCCAAAGTGCTGGGATTACAGGTGTGAGCCACCGCGCCTGGCCGGTCATATACCTTCTTAAACTAAGGTGATGTGACTCCAGAATCCATATTTAACCCTTTTATCATATTGATTAGAAGGAGGAAATGTGCTTGGTGTTACAGAGTAGCTAAGCAACCTTTCAGTTGGTCGTATTGCTTCACAGGGTAATCTTGGTCTGAATTAAGTGTTTGTCTTACATAGAGGAGTATAAATTTTTATAAGCTAATCTATGACAAAGTTTAAAAATTATCTTCTCATCTTTTCATGAAGAATAAAAATATTTAAGGATTTTGAAAAGGAGAAATTTTGGTATTATAACTATTGATTTAACTGCAGATAATCAGAATAGAAATGTAATTAAAACTATATGGCCAATTCAGCTATAATTTAATCTTTGAGTGAAATATTGCCTCAGAACTTCTAATAAGCCTTAACACTTTGTCTTATTATTCAAATCCATGTTACATTATACATTTTTAATATTTCTGGAAGATTATTAAACCTTAATCAGTTTTGCACGTAGTATTTTGATAAAATAATAGTTTCCTGTTTTATTGACTAGGTATTGGATGTTTTTATTGCTAGTTGGCTTTTGAGCAATTTAACAAATAGCAAAAGATCAAAAAACCATTTTGACTTGCTATTTCTGCATATTGGTAAACCCTGTCTGAACTGTTGAAAATATGTGACTAGCACTTAAGTCATTTCATGCTAGGAATTCTGCCAGAAGTACCACTGGTTAATGGCAGCCATTGTGACTGCTAAAATGAAAGTGTCTAAAGTTCATTTACTGTGCCAGCTTTCCAGTTGTGTCAGGAAATGGGGTTAAAGTAATGTGTATCTGAACATCTTCTGTAACCCAACAGTGTATAAGGTGTTAAATGTGCCTTCACCCAGATTTTATCCAACTGTTTTATTTTGTTTATTTTGTAGTATATTTTTCTAAGTGGCTTTAAGTCCAAAGTCATATGGAGTAGGTTGCAAACAAAATATATTTATGTTTAGAAATCTAATTGAGTGTTATGTTTATTTTTATGTATAGGCCTTGCTATTTTGGAAGCTACAAGAAAAAAATAGAGGAAGGAAGGTTTGGTCTTTTTAGTGGACATGGCTCAGATATCTAGCAACAGCGGATTTAAAGAATGTCCATCTTCACATCCGGAACCAACAAGAGCAAAAGATGTGGACAAAGAAGAAGCATTACAGATGGAAGCAGAGGCTTTAGCAAAACTGCAAAAGGATAGACAAGTGACTGACAATCAGAGAGGCTTCGAGTTGTCAAGCAGCACCAGAAAAAAAGCACAGGTTTATAACAAGCAGGATTATGATCTCATGGTGTTTCCCGAATCAGATTCCCAAAAAAGAGCATTAGATATTGATGTAGAAAAGCTCACCCAAGCTGAACTTGAGAAACTATTGCTGGATGACAGTTTCGAGACTAGAAAAACACCTGTATTACCAGTTACTCCTATTCTGAGCCCTTCCTTTTCAGCACAGCTCTATTTTAGACCTACTATTCAGAGAGGACAGTGGCCACCTGGATTATCTGGGCCTTCCACTTATGCTTTACCTTCTATTTATCCTTCTACTTACAGTAAACAGGCTGCGTTCCAAAATGGCTTCAATCCAAGAATGCCCACTTTTCCATCTACAGAACCTATATATTTAAGTCTTCCGGGACAATCTCCATATTTCTCATATCCTTTGACACCTGCCACACCCTTTCATCCACAAGGAAGCTTACCTATCTATCGTCCAGTAGTCAGTCCTGACATGGCAAAACTATTTGACAAAATAGCTAGTACATCAGAATTTTTAAAAAATGGGAAAGCAAGGACTGATTTGGAGATAACAGATTCAAAAGTCAGCAATCTACAGGTATCTCCAAAGTCTGAGGATATCAGTAAATTTGACTGGTTAGACTTGGATCCTCTAAGTAAGCCT
Organism: Pongo abelii; assembly: GCF_028885655.2. Classification (NCBI taxonomy): domain Eukaryota; kingdom Metazoa; phylum Chordata; class Mammalia; order Primates; family Hominidae; genus Pongo; species Pongo abelii. The sequence continues at coordinate 60,057,571 of NC_071994.2, forward strand.
AAGGTGGATAATGTGGAGGTATTAGACCATGAGGAAGAGAAAAATGTTTCAAGTTTGCTAGCAAAGGATCCTTGGGATGCTGTTCTTCTTGAAGAGAGATCAACAGCAAATTGTCATCTTGAAAGAAAGATGAATGGAAAATCCCTTTCTGTGGCAACTGTAACAAGAAGCCAGTCTTTAAATATTCGAACAACTCAGCTTGCAAAAGCCCATATATCTCAGGTATACTCTTTTCTTACTAACTTCTCAAACTTAGTATAACACAGAGTTCATATTTGTGTACGTAATTTGTGTTTTTTGGTTTTTGTTTTTGTTTTTAAGAAGGAGTCTCGCTCTGTCGCCCAGGCTGGAGTGCAGCGGCGTGATCTTGGCTCACTGCAAGCTCCGCCTCCCAGGTTCACACCATTCTCCTGCCTCAGCCTCCCGGGTGGCTGGGACTACAGGCACCCACCACCACGCCCGGCTAATTTTGTGTATTTTTAGTAGAGACGGGGTTTCACCGTGTTAGCCAGAATGGTTTCAATCTCCTGACCTCGTGATCCACCCGTCTCAGCCTCCCAAAGTGCTGAGATTACAGGCGTGAGCTACCGCACCCAGCCCATAATTTGTTAAGAAAAAAAAATATTTTTCACTTTGAATTTTGTTTTTCTTTGCTCTCAAGTGTGCTTTGATTCTTTGCTTGTGTGGTAGAGGATGAAATGTGATTAGGCCAATTGAAAAATTGCTTGCTATTAATATTTTTCTAGGATTGTAAATAAAAAGCCTCTAATGAAGGAACTGGCTGTCACTGAGAGGCATTTAAGATATTTTAAATTTGTCTGTCCATGTCTCCTCATTACATATGATCCCTTCTTTCTCTTCCTTATTCCTTTTATTTTTTTAATGCAAATAAGGAATTTTGGTTTTTAGCCCCATTATAGAAATTCTCATGCATTTTGTTTTGTTGTTTTTAACCATGAATCAATGAATGAATAAATAACCCTAGAGAGGAGCAATTTAAAGGACTCTCCCTTTAAACACTTTTATCGATAAAAGTGAAGAATGAAATATTACCATTGCAGATTTGTGTTTTGCTCTTATATCTGTGTATCCTGGGAATGTTTAAGCCTCATTCTCACTTTAGTGTGAATTAATATTCAGCTAATTAGATCAGCACTTATCTATTATTTTATCATTGGGAGTTAACTAGCATTTAGATGGGGAAGGGAGGGATGGATTTTGCATGATTTGTATCGGTTTATGTTGAATTGTTGACTTTATTTATTACTGTTATTATTTTGAGATGGAGTTTTGCTCTTGTTGCCAAGGTTAGAGTGCAGTGGTGCAGTCTCCGCTCACTGCAACCTCCACCTCCCAGGTTCAAGCGATTCTCCTGCCTCAGCTTCCTAAGTAGCTGGGATTACAGGCATGTGCCACTACACCGACTGATTTTGTATTTTTAGTAGAAACGGGGTTTCTCCATGTTGGTCAGCCTGGTCTCGAACTCCCGACCTCAGGTGATCAGCCCACCTTGGCCTCCTGGTGTGTTGGGATTACAGGCGTGAGCCACCATGCCCGGCCAAATTGTTGACTTTAAAAAAACCATTTTGGATGTCTGGAAGAAAGAGAAATAGGTGTTAAGAAGGTTTAGACAGCATGATGGCTCACGTTTATAATCCCAGCATTTTGGAAGACTAAGGTGAGAGAATCACTTGAGCCCAGGAGTTTGAGACCAGCCTGGACAACATAATGAGAACCTGTCTCTAACACAATTACAAAATAATTAGCTGGGCATGATGGCATACTCCTGTGGTCCCAGCTACTTCCGAGGCTGAGGTGGGAGGATCGTGTGAGACCAGGAGATTGAGGCTGCTGTGACCCATGATTGTACCACTGTACTCCAGCCTGGGCGACAGAGCAAGACCCTGTCTCAAAAAAAAGGGGCAGTAGGGGGAAGGCACTGGTCCCTCTAATCTTCTCATCTTGCAGGGCCCGGGTCACTGCTGGATTCATATTCGGGTCAATTTCTAATAGGCAGATGACTCCCCAGCTGTGGGTCTCCATTTTATAGATTTCTCATGAGAGAAACGAATTCTGTGTTTAGTACCTGGAGTCAGGATTTGAGATGTAGTCTGGATTTAAGATGTCAGCTATTTATAGTTGTTTGGGAAGGGCAACTGCCTCAAACCTGGAGACAGACATTGGGGCTATGAAAAGTTAGTCTTGCTATCAAAGAAAAGGAAGCCCCTTGTCTTGTAGGGAGCTGCGCTTAGGCTCAAGCCTTGCACTGGTAGAAGGCAGAGCCCCACAATGAATGCATTGTAGCTACAATAGATTGTCTTGAAGTTAATACAGATGTTTATAAATTACCTTGATTAATTTAATTATATCTTAAATTCTGAACTTCCCATTATTGAGAAGTCATTTACCTACTGAGAGAAATAGATTATCCCAGCTAAGCTGACATTACCATTCCAGATGCAATGTAGTCATCATCTTAAGCAAGTTGAGGTTTCTGGGTAGGTGGGTTATTTACTGTCCAAAGCCCCAAGACTGGGATTCGGAACCCAAGAACTTACATGCTTTTTATCTATGTTGTACGTTTTCAAACCGAACTCTTTATTTATTATTAATTTTTTTTACCAATATGTTGCCAAAGCCAAAGCACTCTTCTACATTTTTTTTTAATCACTGAGACAGAAGGCTCACAAGAATCCTATGAGGCCAGAGTATGACCCATCCCTATTTTACAGTTGAGGAAACTGAGATGTAAAGAAGTTAAAAGGAATTAAAAAAAAAAAAAAGGAATTATTGTTAATATTTTGGTGTAGTAATGGTATTGCAATTAATTAATTAAATGAATCTTATATTTAGAGATGTATACTGAAGAATTTAAAATGTAGTAAAATCAAGTGAGGTGTTGGGGTTTGGAGGGCTTATAGATGAAACAAGATTGGCTATGTGTTGATAATTGTTGAAGCCGATGATGGATACCTGGGTGTTTATTCTATTATTTACTTTGTGTATATTTGAAAATTTTCATGATAACAAGTTGGAGGTCAAGGAGAGGGCTGCAGAACTCTTTGCAAGCAGCAAAGTTCTGACATTCCATCCCATCTGACTCTAAAAGCCCTCCCTTTTTTTTTTTTTTCTTCTTCACTTTTTTGAGACAGTTTCTCTCTTGTTGCCCAGGCTGGAGTGCAATTGCGTGATCTCAGCTCACCGCAACCTCCGCCTGCGGGGTTCACGCGATTCTACTGCCTCAGCCTCCCGAGTAGCTGGGATTACAGGCATGCACCACCACGACCGGCTAATTTTGTATTTTTAGTAGAGACGAGGTTTCTCCATATTGGTCAGACTGGTCTCAAACTCCTGACCTCAGGTGATCTGCCTGCCTCAGCCTTCCAACATGCTGGGATTACAGGCGTGAGCCACCAAGCCCGGCCAGCCCTCCCTTTTTCAAACTCCAGTGATACAACATGCTATTTTGGAAGGAGTAAGTTCCCTGTCATAGGAGATATTCAAATATGGTTCAAATGGCTTCCCAAATTTAGTTATATGTCACAGTATCCTACAGAGTTTAGGCCTACTCAGTCCTGATTTGGAGGAAGGGGTGCCAAAGGACAGTATGAAATTTCAGGGGGAAGATAACCAGTTTTTTCAAAACTTTCCCCCTTGGACATGCATTTGGGACCTCTTTACTAGATGATTTTAAAGTTTCTTCATACTTAGGAGCCTATAAAGTTGGGAAAATGACAAGACAAATAGCAAAATGTAAAAATAGAGCACCCTGGGAACAGTTTCTTTTCAGCTCAAAACCCAAAGCATAGGTTGCTAATGCTTTCATTGCAAAACTCAACTTCCTGCCCCTGCTTGACCTTTTTAGTTTAGATTGGTCACTTCTAGTTCAACACATGTGTTCTCCACCCTTTCCTTTGGTGGGGCAGGGGTATGACACCCATGTAAGTCTCCTTACATTTATTTTTTCTTATGTATTTAAAATATTTGTCACAGTACCATCTTGATATTTTCCTTATTTGGGGTGCTTTCAGAAAGTATCTTGGAGGAATAATGAGGATGGGTAGTTTCCTAAAGATAGGAAGAAGTTTGCCTAGCAAGATCTAGGTAATCAGGTCACATAGGTATTACAGAGAGCTGCTAGTTGCTCAAACTCTAGGAATTAATTAACTAGGCTGTCAGATAGGATTAGTTTTAGCAGAAACACGTTCCTATATCTTAGTTAAAAAATATAGGGGAAAGATTAAAGTAGTAAGCAAATGGATTATGAGAGATATGAGTCAGAAACTGGGTAAGCAATAATATGACTTGATCAGGGGATCAGAGAGTGGAGCTAGATTACTACAGTGTAGCATATCAACAGCTTTACTGATAGCATGCTATCTGAACTGACATGGCTTAGGCTACTTGCCAGTCTTAGGGCAGTCTAACTGCAGCATGGCTGAGGAAGTGTTCATCATTCCATTATACTCTAATCAAACCCCATCTAATAATTTTGTTTGAGTATATCCTAAGAGGAGCCACCAGTAAGGAAACTGAAGTTTGTCTTTTTTTTTTTTTTTTTTTTTTAAGACAGGGTCTCACACTGTTGCACCTAGGGTGGAGTGCAGCAGTGCGATCACGGCTCACTGTAGCCTCTATCTCCCATGCTCAAGTGATTCTTCTAATGCAGCCTCCTGAGTGGCTGGGACTACAGGTACACGCCACCACACCCAGCTAATTTTTTTGGGTTTTGTGAAGATGAGGTCTCCCTGTGGTGTAAGCCGTTGTGCCCAGCCTAGAGTATGTCTTGAAAAGAGAAGACTATAGTTTTCAGGATCTAGAACTTATGCCATTTAAGGAGCTGTTGGAGGTATTTTGTCTGAAGAAGAGAGTATTAATTGGAGTTAAATCACTGAATCTGAGTTTCTTTATCTGTGAAATAAAGTTGGCTAGACTAGATCCCTTTCATAAATAATAGTTAAAATTTGGGAAGTTGCCATGTGGAAGAGGAAGTGGACTTTTTTTTTTTTTTTTTAAAGGTTTTGTATTTTGGACATACATTTTCAAACCAATTCAGGAAGTAGAATACCTGAAAGTCATGGTGCTCTTATAAAACAGGATGAAATGTTGATATACTAATTTTTTCAGTATGTTAAATATATTAAGTATACTACTTTGTGTTACATTGGATGACAATCTGTGCTAGATTATAATAGAAACAACTGGTAGAAGGGTGGGTGTGGTGGCTTATGCCTGTAAACCCAGCGCTTTGGGAGGCCGAGGTGGGAGGATTGCTTGAGGCCAAGAATTCGAGACCAGTCTGGGGAACATAGGGAGACCCATGTCTATGGAAAAAAAAAAATAGCTGTGTGTGGTGACGCACGCTGGGACTACAGCTATTCTGTAGTCCCAGCTACTCAAGAAGCTGCAGTAGGAGGATCTCAAGCCCAGGAGTTTGAGGCTGCAGTGAGCTATGATGATAAGGCCCTTGTACTCCAGCCAAGGCTACAGAATGAGACCCTGTCTCTAAAAAACAAAGAAATAACTGGTAGTAAGGGCTGAAAGTTAAAATACATGGCATAGAAAAACTTAAAATTAAAGAAGTCCTATTTATTTGTTTGTTTTTGTTTTTTTGAAATGGGCTCGCTCTGTCACCCAGGCTCTGGAGTGTAGTGACGTGATCTCCGTGCACTGCAACCTCCACCTCCCAGATTCAAGTGATTCTCCTGGCTCAGCTTCCTGAGTAGCTGGGACTACAGGTGCATGCCACCATGCCCTGCTAATTTTTGTATTTTTAGTAGAGTTGGGGTTACACCATGTTGACTAGGCTGGTCTCGAGCTCCTGACCTCAAGTGATCCACCTGCCTCAGTCCCCCCAAGTGCTGGGATTATAGGCGTGGGTCACTGTGCCTGGCCAAACAAGTCCTATTTGTTTATATATTTTTTTCTGTGAATTGAGAATTCAGTTTAGTAGCTTAATTTTAAAATCCGTTGTCCTAAAAAGTAGAACAAGAACCAATGGGGAAGAAAATTCAGGGAGAAGATTTCATGGTTAAATATCTATAAAGGAACTTAGAAAGAGACATTTCATGATGGTTGCTTTCAGGTTGTGTTAAGAGAAAAACTTTAGACATATTTAACATAGTTTAACTCAGCAAAGAAGAGATCACAAATCAGGCAGCCCCTGAAGCAGAATGGGTTCAGGGAGACTCCAGTGAAGCCATGTGGTGGAAGATTTATGGTCAGAAAAGGAAAGTGATGTACAGAAAATGGAAATGAGGTACAGAAACAGCTGAATTGGTTATGGCTTGACGTTTGCCTTATTTGAACATGTTTTGAACAGTTGGCCACCCTTGATTGGCCGAAACTTGGTGATTGGCACAAGAATAGGTTACAGTTTGTTTACACATCCAGTTAGGTTACAGTTCACTATGCGTGGAGAAATTGTTAGGCTGAACTTAAAATGTGTTAGGAGGGAGGTTTAGGCTAAATTTAACAGTTGTAAACACAATTATTTGAGACATTGACTTAGAGGCTTGGCATGTGCCTGTTACAAATGCTATAGATAGGATTTTTTTTTTTTTTTTTAGATGGAGTCTCACTCTGTCGCCCAGGCTGGAGTGCAGTGATGCAATCTTGGCTCACTGCAACCTCCACGTCTCGGGTTCAAGCAATTCTCCTCTCTCAGCCTCCCTCCTGAGTAGCTGGGATTACAGGTGCCTGCCACCACGCCTGGCAAATTTTTGTATTTTTAGTAGAGATGGGGTTTCACCATTATTGGTCAGGCTGGTCTTGAACTCGTGACCTCAGGTGATCCACCCACCTCAGCCTCCCAAAGTGCTGGGATGACAGGTGTGAGCCACTGCGCCCGGCCCAGAATGGATTTTTGTATGAAAAAGTTCTAAGGCTTCTTGTTAGTGCTAAGATTTCATTTTGTTTGTGTACAGGAAAATAAAGTTTGGTTTGATGTAGACCAAAATAGGGAGATAAACTGAACACTGGTAATAGGCTGACTTTGGAAATCCATGGCACAATTCATTGGCACGGAGCTTTTAATTTTTCACACACCATTCATCTCTATTTACAAACTTTTCCCTGATATTTTTTATTGGAAAATAATATTGCAATGCCTATTCTTTATAATTACTTCACATGCTTAAGTGTTCATTTCCTGTAAGAATTTTGTGCTTTGTGGTAAAAACTCAACACAGAGGGTATTTTTCTTCTCACTCAGCAAGCTTACTTCCTGTTTCCATCTAGTGTCCTTTGTTTTATTAATAATAATCTAAATAGTTCCAATTTTTTGTGACCAAAACCAGTAAAAGACATAATACGTAAAACTGTCTTCTGGCAATTTAAGTTTAAATCAGGCTTTTAGTTAATAGCTGTGAATTTAACTACTTTGAGCAGATTTCAAAGAATTTTAGTAACAGATCAAATTATTTTCATAGAAGTGGCTTTGCAAAGTTCTGTGGTTGTAAACTCTTCCGAAAAGTTAATTGTATTAACATTTTAAACATATCCCCTTCGGCAAAATGTCTATTATTAATTTTAAAGAAGAGGGAAAGTTAAACAAAATGTCATTTTCATGGTCTGACTGAGTATATTTGAATAGTACATATAAGTTTCTTTGGGAAAAAGTCCAAATAAGGATGTAACCAACTTTCTTCTGAAAAGTAACGTGTATTTAATGTTTAAAGTGCATTTATTGAAAACTTGGTGTTGTGTTCCATATAATTTCTGGGCAATATGGCATGAACCTTGAACTTCTATAGGTATAAATCTTCCCCATATTCTTGTAATTACTTTACAGAGTATTAATGATAAATTTTTGTGAATTATTTTAAACCTTCACCACTTTCCTTAAACCTCCAAACTCACCACTGCCAACTCTCTACCATTTTTTTTCTTTTAAATTGAGGTCAAGGCCATCCATGTGTGAACTGCTCACCTCACATTTCCCTCATCTTTCTGGTTTGAAAGGAAGAGATGTTCCTTCCCTTTTCCAAAACTTAACTGTTTTTTTTGTTCCTGTTTGTTCCTGTCTTCCCCAAAGTTATTACTGTTTGTTTGTTTTGTTTTGTTTTGTTTTTGTTTTGTGAAGGCAGGGTCTTGCTCTGTCATCCAGGCTAGAGTGTAATGGCGTAACCTTGGCTAACTGCAACCTCTGTTTCCTAGGCTCAAGCCATCCTCCTGCCTCAACCTCCTGAGTAGCTGGGACTACAGGGGCATGCCATCATACCTAGCTAAGTTTTGTATATTGTGTAAAGATGGGGTTTCACTATGTTGCCTAGGCTGGTCTCCATCTCCTGGACTAGAGCTATCCACCTGCCTCCCAAAGTGCTAGGATTACAGATATGAGCTACCACACCTGTCTTTAAAGTTATTACTCTTTAAAAAGGAATTTGTACTCACTGCCTTTCCAGTCTCTTGCTCTCCTCCTGTTATTCCCATTATGTTATAGAATTGCCAATCCCTTGACCATATTCACCATTTAGCCCTTTTGCTTATTTTTTAAAAATTGACTACATCCTTTTCTTGAAACTTCTGTTGCCCTGGGTAAATCTACTTCCTATTTTTCTTCCTGTGATTTTTGACTCCTTTTTCTTTGTCTAGCCTTTAAACATAGGCATTCCTCCAAAGGTTTTGTTCTTGGTTGTCTTTAATAATGCTTTACTTGTTTTCCCTTGGCCAGTGCTTTATTCTTGAGGCTCCAGTTTACTTAGATTGAAAGCTACTGATCTAGACCCTTGTAGTAATGTGACTCCTTGGCTGTCTATGCTCGAGGTGCTGTGATGGTTAATTTTATGTTTCAGCTTGACTAGGCCATGAGGTGTCCAGATATCTGATCAGACATTATTCTGGGCATGTCTATGAGCGTGTTTTTGGGTCAGATTAATGTTTGAATTGGTCAGCTGGATAAAGCAAATTCCCTGCTTAATGTGAGTGAGCCTCATCCAATTAGTTGAACTGAGCCTCATCCAATTAGTTGAAGGCCTGAAGAATGACCCTCCCAAAAGTAAGGGGGAAGCTCCTCCTGCCTGACTGCCTTGAAGCTGGAACATCAATTTTTTTCCTGCCTTTGGACTAAAACGGAAGCGTTGGCCCTTCCTGGGTTTTGCAACTGCACCATTGCTCTCCTTTGTCTCCAGCTTGCCAACTGCAGATCTGGAGACTTGTCAGCTCATAATTGCATAAGCCATTCCATATATATGAAAATAAAGAGATGTCCCGGTTCTGTGCCTCACAGATACAGGCCCTTATGTCTCCTTTAGTTTCCCAAAGAGACTGTTTCCTCTTAATGGAGCTTGACCCAAAGACTGCTGACTGAGAATTTGCTGTCTCAGTGATCCTTATGGATGCTGACAGCAGTTAACAGAGAGTGAGTTCCCTGTAAAAAATTACAGAAATTAGATGATCGCTAAATCTTTGTCTCTAGCTCTGGAATAGAATATTTCTGGAGTAGAACATTTCTAGACGATGACCTAAACATCTACATGGATTTTCAAACACAACATATTTACTAGAGAACTTTGTATCTTCCCCTGCAAACTTCTTTCTTTGTTCCAGGTATTGGGCTAATGCATTGGCAGTGTTTTCTTATTGATTATCATATATCTCTTTCATTTGTTAAAAAATGTGTGTGGTTATACAATGTGAGGATTGCACATACTAATCATTTGTAGACTTCACCATTAAAGAACTTGAGCTAGAAAGGGGAGACAAGATGTGAATGTGTATAAATGCAGTACAAAATAGAAAGTCTTGAGTGCCACAGAAGAAAAGTCTGTGCAAGATCCATGGAGAAAAGAGATGATTTGATGCTTTGGTTTGTTTTTGTGGAGTCTGGAAGTGGGGTGGGAGTATGGGTGAAGGGAATAGGTGTAAAATATGTGTATTTTTTATTCCAGAAAGAGCAGAGGGAAAAACCCAAAACTGTTAATGTTTGAGGTGAAATATTGGCAGCATAGCTACTTTTTACCCTTTACAGACTTTAACATTTGAGTAAACTTTCCAGATTCTATTATTACCTTGATGTGTGACTAGATAATTATTATATTCAGTTTTTGTTAATTCAAACTCGTAACTTGAATAAAAGGAAGGACCTAATTCATGAGAGACACAGCAAAAAATACAACTATTATTATTTTTTTTAAATCCTAAAATGCCACCTAAGGAGATTCAGAATCTGTTTTTAAAATAAGTAAAACATGAAGAACAGTTCTTCAGGGAAAGATGATTCTTGGGTCAAGCAAAGCTTTAGGTTTTCCCAGCACTGCTCCCACAAAGGTCACAATGTTGCTTTTCACATTGTGTTTTTAAGGATTTGTAAGGATATTCTTTTGAGAGACAGATTAGCATAGTGATTAAGCATGTGACATTGAAGCCAGACTGCCTGGGCTGAAATTCACACTCTGCCTATATTAGCTGTATGACCTTGTGAGTTAATTAACTTATCTGTGCCTCATTTTTTCCATAAAATGGGAGTAATAATAGTTCCCACCTAATAGAGCCTTTTTGATAAATAAGTATATAAATGAATGAATGCCTCCAGATATATTTATTTAATTTTATATATATATATATAATTATTATTTTTTGAGACGGAGTTTTGCTCTTATTGCCCAGGCTGGAGTGCAATGGCACGATCTCGGCTCACCGCAACCTCCACCTCCCGGGTTCAAGCGATTCTCCTGCCTCAGCCTCCCAAGTAGCTGGGATTACAGGCATGCGCCACCACGCCTGGCTAATTTTGTATTTTTAGTAGAGATGGGGTTTCTCCATGTTGGTCAGGCTGGTCTTGAATTCCCGACCTCGGGTGATCCGCCCGCCTCGGCCTCCCAAAGTGCTGGGATTACAGGCATGAGCCATCGTGCCCAGCCAAAAATTAATAGATTTTTGACACATGTGGTGAAGGAAGTTTAAGAGGAAGGTGAAGGGAAAGGTCCAGAGGCCAGGATAGCTTGATTTGTGTTTTATAGGAACAGGATATGAATCAAGCTAACTGGAACATAGAAATCTTTAGGGAAGTTCTGGGAAATAAGATTGGATTAGATTGTGGCAGATTTGGAGTGTGAAACCAGAGGATTTGCTAGGAAATATAAAATCCCATTCTTTAGAGTAATATAGTCTATTTGTCATAGTGGTTGCTTCTGTAATACAAATTGATTGATATGTGATTGGTAACTATGAGACTGAGGTCAGTATAATGGGGAAGTAGCATTAGTTCAGACATAATCTTTCCCAGCATATTAACTTTTTGAAATAATCAGAAACGAACTTCTCACAACCTAAGAGAAAGCTTTAGCACTATATGAAGATATTAGGAAAACTGAGAATTCTGCAGAAGTGTCCTCTTATTAGTGAAAATGAGTGGCTTCAAGAACAGTTTCACATTCCACAGTATTAATCTGTCAGCTGTAACAATGTTTGCAGACCAAGAAGCTGCAAAAACATTTCTCTTTGAATTTTTTTTTTTTTTTTGAGACGGAGTCTCACTTTGTTGCCCAGGGTGGAGTGCAGTGGCGCGATCTCAGCTCACTGCAACCTCTGCCTCCCAGGTTCAAGCAATTTTCCCGCCTCAGCCTCCTGAGTAGCTTGAATTACAAGCACTTGACACCACGCCTGGCTAATTTTTGTATTTTTAGTAGAGACAAGGTTTCACCATGTTGGCGAAGCTGGTCTTGAACTCCTGACCTCAGGTGATCTGCCTGCCTTGGCCTCCCACAGTGGTACTGTACTTTTAACTTCATTGCAATTGGTGTTGACTAGAAGCATATGTCCTGAAGAATTCATATCTCAAATGAGGAAACAAGAGCCCCAGGGTTTTAGGCTTCAAAGGATGAAATGCTAGGTGCAAATGGGAGCAGACATTTAACTTTGCTAGTATTTTTATAAGGACCTGTTACTGTTTTAGTTAGGGCTTTGATTACAGAGTTATATTGATATAAAAAATTATTTTTATTTTTAGAGATGGGGCTTCACTGTGTTGCTTGGGCTGGCCTTGAACTTCTGGGCTCAAGTGACCCTCTTAATTTAGCTTCCTGGGTACCTGGGACTACAAGTGTGCAATGCCACACCTGGCTACAGTGGTATTCAGTAGTCCACCTTAACTCTCTTTTCCCCAAGAGACTTGTTACTTTTAGTTGTGGTTTTGTAGCACTTGAGGTATTTATTTTTTCTCCAAATGTGTATATCACATTCTAGCAGAAAGGGTTCTGACACGTTTTAAAGGAAGGAAACTCATAAAGGAATTGTTGACCTAAATTTTCAGTTTAATTTTCTCACACAGAATCATCTTGTGTGCTGAGGCAGGCAGATTGCTTGAGCCCAGGAGATTGAGATCATCCTGGGCAACATGGTAAAACCCCGACTCTACAAAAAATACAAAAATTAGCCAGGTGGGGTGGCCCATGCCTGTAGTCCCAGCAACTTGGAAGGCTGAGGTCACCTGACCTCAGGAGGTCAAAGCTGCAGTGAGCCATTGTTGAGTGACTGTGCTCTAACCTAGGCGACAGAGTGAGTCCTTGTCTCAAAAAACAAAGAAAAAAAAAGAATCTTTTTGTGCGCCATAGTCATTGAGATCTGTTATAGCTCTTGAAATGTACGCACTTTGTTCTCACTGAATTTTGAATTGAGAATATTCCAATTCTAATTTTAAAGGGAATTTGTATTTGAAATTTGCACCAAATCAAGTATTTTTATGTAGTGTCAAAACACTCTCAATGGACTCTGCTGTTTGGCTATGCTTGGGTGGTGAATTGATCTGCCTGAAAGCTGTAAACAGCTTTTGACCAGACGTAAACTTAGCTTTTTAGGGATTGTGAGGACGTTTGGGTAAGTTTATTAACCTAGAAAATGCCCATTCTCTTACATAAAAAACCATCTTCTTTCTTGGAATTTGGGGCCTAGATGAATATATAGAATTTCTGGCTGATTAGAAGAGTCCCAAATGGCCTTGATCTCTTCATATTCTTAAAACAGAGAATCCTTTAATTTCATTTAGTTGTAAAATTTCTAAAGTGTCTATTTTAGGAATATTTTGAATGGAAAGGTCGTTAGCATTCTATTCTTACTGACCAGTATAGCCTGTTTCTACTATTGAGCAAGTAAAACCAAGGAACTAAAATAAGGCTTAGTTGACATTACTTTTACAAAGATAGAAATATATAATTTAAAAATTTGTTATTGATATGATTTATTTGACCTCCATTGCTTTGTACATATTTTCATAAAAATGTGTTTGTGCTGTGCTGCTATGTAGCATTTTGTGGATCTTCCACTTTTAAAATAAAAACACTTTTTTAATTACAGAAAGACCCAAATGGGACCAGTAGTTTGCCAACTGGAAGTTCTCTTCTTCAAGAAGTTGAAGTACAGAATGAGGAGATGGCAGCTTTTTCTCGATCCATTACAAAGTAAGGAATTTTTCTTTATAAATGTTCATTTGAAAAATTCACTTGAAAACCAGTTTAGTGCTAATAATTCTAAAATTTTAAAAATTTTAATTATTTTCTTCTTGTGGCTAACATTTCAAGTCAAAGAGTTAATTGGCACGTTACCACCAACCACAGTTGAACTTGTATCTTCACCTGTTAGATTTCTTAATATTTGGAAGAAAAAATTGAGGTCAGACAGTAGACTTCTGATACTGTAATAACCAGTGAAAAATATGACTTACCTGTAAGTTTCAGTACACTTAAAAAATACCTACTTTTGTTTTAGAGAGACTTAATTTTGCTATAAACTTTCTAGCATTCAAAATACTGTTCGACTTATTTAAGAGATGATATTATAATAGGCAAGTTTAGAAGAGCAAATATATTTTCTGAAGTTTAGAAAAACACATTTATAGAATGTTCTCTCAATCTTAAATGTGTCTAATATTCATTATAGGTGAGGAAACTGAGACTCAGAGAAGTGACCTAACAAAGTTTACTTGGCTAGTCAGTAATATCAGTAACAGAACCAACTCTCTTTTGCTTCTGGTTAAGCATGTTTTCTTCCCATTAGATCACTATATTAGTCGTGACTTCTGTTACGAGTGCTAGAAACCCATCTTGAACTTAAAAAGGGTCATGTATTGGTTCACAACCCAAATAGCAGATAGAGGAAGGATGGGGCAGAGTTCATTAACAGCAAGATTCAGGAATTCATTACTATAAATCATCCCTCCTTCTTTCGATTCTCCTTGTCCACTCCATTTCCTTTCCTTCACCTTCCTCACTTTTCTTCCTCTGCCTTTCCTCCATGCAATTTAATGGTCTCAGTAGCAGAGAAGAAAAAGGAGTCCCCTTAGCTAGCCAGATAGGAAAATCCCATAGGAGGAAAGAGTGGAACAACAATCCTTGTGGCCAAGAGGATGAGAGATCTGTTATCTAAAAAAGGGAAGTAGATCACCACTGGGAGATTTTTTTCTGAATCCAGCATTGTCTTCAGTGTGGTCTGCTTTAAGCATAGCAGGATTTGGGGTTCCCAGGACATTTTTGAGTATGTACGTTATTTTAATGTTAAAGAACTTAATATTTAATGAGATTTTCTGGACCATTGGTGATATTTTATTAAAACTCTGTCTTCCTTTATGTTACCTTTTAACCAGCATTTCTTTTCTTCAGAATACCTTAGGAAAAAAATATTATCAGTAGAGTCACTTTTTCTTGGCAAAGGTTACTCTTCCCAAACAGGCCTTGTATTTTTCTGTTAGGCCATGTTAAGTAACTACTACATTTAAGCTTTGCAAGTTGAGAAGTTAGGCTCTCTGAGACCTACCTTTTTTCTCCCATTTGAATCTTAGAGCTATTTATACAAACTCTGCCACTAATTGAAAATGATTGTTTTTGTTTACACACACACACACACACTTAAATGTGATACGAAACTGCGAATGGACTAAAGAGAATGAGTTCTCTTTGTAATTTTATTTTCATTAGTAGACTATGACTGCAACAAATACTAGAGCAGTAAGAAGTACTGGTGTTTTTGAAGGCATGTTCTAGGAACTACACTTGTTCCCCTGTGGTGACCATGGAGATTGAGATGAGGAGATGTACTTTGAAATTAGTGGCTCTATTTTTTCCATTATGCTCATTTTGCAGTGGATTTTTAAAACAAGTATGTAGGCTTTTAATTAACCAGTTCTTTGCTTTTTGAGATCTCCTAAACTTATTCATTTATTCATTTAAATTCAGCTGTGAAATTAGTGTCAGGCTGTCAGAATGTTATTTGTTTATAGTTAAGATAAAATATAAAACAGACTTGGAATTTATTACCAGTTCTAGGTATTGGTTTTTGTTGTTGTTGTTTCTCATCTGTGAAATTGAAGAGTTGGACTAGTGATTTCAAAGATCTCTTTCAGTTTAAGATTCTGTAATACATTGATTCAGGACTACTTTTCATTATTACTGAGTTTTTTGTCTTATTTCTTTCCTTTTACACCTATCATAATTGACAAAGCTTGCTATATCTACTAGTTACAGGTGCTGAAAAGGTTCTTTTTTTTTTTGAAATGGAGTTTTCACTCTTGTTGCCTAGGGTGGAATGCAGTGGTGCTATCTCGGTTCACTGCAACCTTTGCGTTCCAGGTTCAAGCGATTCTCCTGCCTCAGCCTCCTTAGTAGCTAGGACTGTAGGCATGTGCCACCATGCTCAGCTAATTTTTTTTGTATTTTTAGTAGAGACGAGGTTTCACTACATTGGCCAAGCTGGTCTTGAACTCCTGACCTCAGGTGATCTGCCCACCTCGGCCTCCCAAAGTGCTGGCATTACAGGTGTGAGCCACCGCACCCGGTCGAGAAAGTTCTTCTAATAGTGTTAAATACCAGTAGAAGTTATTGCCACTTTATTTGTGGTCCTTTAGGATAAGATGAGAAACCACATTCTACACCTGTCTTTCTGAATAGCTTTATGGTCATATAATATTCATATATTCATATATATACTATTTTTATCCTATACTAGTATCTTGACCCCAAAAACTTCCTGTATGTCTTCAAGGACTTCAACTCTGCGTTTGGTTAATTTTATTCTAAACAGTGCTGACTATACTTTCCTATAGAATAATATTAATTTATTTGAAATTTTTCAAAACCCTCATTTTTATCTCTTTTCCTCTTTTTGTATTCTGATTTTGCATGATTTGGTTATCTGTGCAGAATTTTAGTCTGATTGAGCACACAAAAGTAGAAAAATAAACCATAAAGGATTTTCGTTTCTGCATAGAGATACTGAATTTCCTGAACTGTAGAGCCACACTAAATAGACAAAGCCTTTTATTTGGGTGATAGGGAAGTGGAAATTTTAGAGAAAATAAAAATTAGAGTTAAATACTCTTTATAGATAGTTACTTAAGAACATCAAACTGTAATGTGTGGCTTAGAGTATCCATAAAAATACCTTATCTGGTCTATGTTTAAAGTGAATAATTTACTCAGTCAGCAGTTATTCATTTAATAATTTCATTTGATTTTGTATGTTTAAACGTTTAAAGATTTAGTTACAAAAAAACCCCACAAAAAAACCTCAATTGTAAGGAATCTTAAATCTTAGGTGTTTTGTGGTTTTTGGCAATTTTTATAAAGCAAACAAACCATGGATTAGAAGAAATCAATTTTACAGAAAAAGGTAATTAGTGTATTTTCTGGATCTGATATCTTCCATGGTACCAAGTAAATACGAAAAGGACTCATTATAAAAACATTTCTTAAATTGTGATAAAATATACGTAACAAAAATTACCATTTTAACTGTTTATAAGTGTACGGTTCAGTGACATAATTACATTCACATTGTTGTGTAAAAGAAAGGACTTATTTTAGAAAGGGAAATGCAGGTTTCCTCCTCTCAAACAAAGCTAAGTTTTATCACTGGAATTTTTGTCTAATAAATTCTTGTCTTAGTGATCAAGAATTTCTGCTTTTACTTTTGTCATCCTTAACGGTTTCTGAAAATTGAAAGCTTGCTTAGATGTAGAAAAAATTCTCTAACATTTTATACATTAATTTCATGATTTGATGTGAGCATCTGTCTTAGTGTTTGTATTACTATAAAGGAATGCTTAAGACTGAGTAATTTATAAAGAATAGGTGTATTATATTTTTAATATTGGATCCTTTGTGTTGCTTAAGATTTCAGTGCAAAAACCAGATTCCTTCACTAACTCATTTATTTGACAAGAAGGTTAAAGCACTTACCATGTACTAGGCACTGTTCTAAATGCTTTATAAACTAAATTCACATAATTCTCACAACAACCCTATCAGGTAAGTAGTAGTATTACCCCGTTTGTAGAAGAAAAAACCGAAGCAACAAGGAAATTTAATAACTTGTCAAGTTCACACAGCTAATAAGTAGTATAATCAGGATTCAATCTAAGGTAATCTGGCTCTAGAGGCTATGCACTAATGGTTACATGTGCTGCCTCTCCAGAACCTTTTTCTGTCATCTCAAGCTGTTTATTCTACTTATGTGACCTGATTATTTTAATCTCTACAGAAGCAAGTATACAATACTTCTAGCATTCATTCCATTCATAGCCCTATGAAAAGCAGGAAGGAGGACCGTCTTCTAACCTCTAGAAAAAAGTCAGTTTAAAGAGCTCACAAGTGTAAAGAAGTTATCAAATCTTTGTCTTATGATAACAGCAGTGCTGGCTGGAGATGAGCCATACACCACATTCATGTATTTAATTTTAAACTGTGTTGCTCCTATGAATACCTTCACAGGCAGTTCTTTCAATTCCCTAAGTTTCAGAAATCACTTTGAGGGAAGAAAGGCCTTGTAGCACTGTAAAAAACCATTGTCTATATTTTGTTCATTATCTAGCAGCCAAAACAATGTTTGTAGGAAAAAGGTCCTTAGAAGAAAAGAATTTTTTAAGACAACCAACTTTTTATCCTTTTGGCCATTACAGTTTTAGGACTACATTGCCTATAGAATCATTTAAAAGGTACCATTTTGTGTAATTGTACTGTGTGGCAAAAGATTTTTAAGCAGAGGACCTCATTTAAAATGCCATTTATCCAAGCATGTGCTTGGGTAGTGTTGATAATGTTACCAAAGATATCCTGGCAGTAGTTCATCTCTTCCTTTTCCTTGGGTTTCTTCTATTTAAAAGGAAAATGCTGGTATTTGGAGTTTCAACAGCAGTTCATTCATTGCAGTTTCATGAGCTGCTTGAGTTGGACAAAGACACAGAACTGAGTGGCTGTAAACATGTAAAGCCTTGTTCAGAGCCCTCAAATGAAGTTTTTTTAAAAAGAATTTAATTTCTTCTTTCTTGTGAACAGATTGAAGACCAAATTTCCATATACTAATCACCACACAAACCCAGGCTATTTGTTAAGTCCAGTCACAGCGCAAAGAAACATATGCGGAGAAAATGCTAGTGTGAAGGTCTCCATTGACATTGAAGGATTTCAGCTACCAGTTACTTTTACGTGCGATGGTAGGTTTATGGTTCCTCAAGCCTCTTGTTTTGCTCTGTTAGGGGGAAATGTTTAAAATATCAATATTATCATTCTTTTAATAAACCAAGTTTGTTATGTGTCTTTTTGGCATTCATATGGATAGTTTTCTCGTTAGAACTAGTGGGGTCAGGTTACCTTTATAAATAGATAATTATCTGAAAAGTGCTGAATAACTTTTGTTAATCAGTGGCTCTTGGCCAAGGCTGAAAAGCATTAGATAGAAAAGCTAATTATAATTTAATTCTTTATTTTTCTCCTTCATTTTATGACAGGAAGCATGCTTGCTTATAAAGAGCTGTCAGTGAAATTGAAATTCCAGATATCTTGCTAAGTTCTTCAGTGGAGAAGATAATTCTCTTTTATTTTAACCCTTTCTTCCAAACTTGGTATGGGTATCCTCTCTAGAGATGTATTCCCAAAGTCTAGGAAATTTTTTTTATAGTTTTAAAAACTAATTTTATTTCCTTGCAGTTTATTGCATTTCATAATATATATTATCTTAACGGGATTCCAACCAAGGAATGAGATCCTGTATTTCTACAGTACTTTGGCCTAAGAATTATGCCGTTTTTATTCTTTAATGGTTATGACTAGGAATGTGTCTAATATTCAGATACATTCTTTCTAGCTTTGTACTTTTGAAGGCCCTTTGAAAAAATATAAATCTGAAACAGAAAACCATTAGCTACTGTAACAATTATTCTTTTAGTTGTTAAAGGAAAAGTTTTGTGTTTTTTGTTGTTGTTGTTTTTTGAGAGAGAGTCTCACTCTGCCACCCAGCCTGGAGTGCAGTGGCATGATCTTGGCTCACTGCAGTGAGGGTGAAAGAGTTAGACCCCATCTCGAAAATATAGCCTACCTGCTGTATTTTTATTTTTCATTGGAAAATATACCAGGCAAATGTCAAACATTTAAAATGGTGAATCTTTTTCTTATAATTCATTTTAAATCATTGTTTGCTAGATATTGCTAAATATCATCTGTGGGGGATTGTTTCCAGGACCCCCTTCAGATACCAAAATCCCAGGATGCTCAAATCCCTGATATAAAAGACATAGTATTATCATATAACTGAGGCACATCCTCCTGTATACCTTATTTATTTTTGGTTTAATTTTTAAGTTTTTAACTTGTATGGGTACATAGTAGGTATATATATATTTATGGGGTACATGTGATTTTTTTTAAAGTATCAAAGGGAAAGGGTAGCGTGATGTTTTGATACAGGCATACAATGTGTAATACTCCTGTATATTTTAAATCATCTCTAGATTAGTTATAATACCTAATACAATGTAAATGCTATGTAAGTATTTGCTATACTGTATTGTTTAAGGAATAATGACAAGAAAAAAGTGTGTACATATTCAGTACAGATGCAGTTTTTTTCTTTTCAAGTATTTTTGTTCCATGATTGGTGAATCCACAGATGCAGAACCAATATATATAGAGGGCCAACTGTATTAGGTTAAAAAAAAATTATTAAAATTAGCTTCACCTCTTTCCATTTACTTTTTTCAATGTGGCAACTAGAAAATTTGAAATTATATATGTGGCCTACATTTGTGGACTGCATTATATTTCTATTGTATACTGCTGTCTTAAATTATAAGTAATACAGTCTTGAATAAATATAAATGAGCAAAGTGCAAATAATGACTAACTCTTTTACAGTGAGTTCTACTGTAGAAATCATTATAATGCAAGCCCTTTGCTGGGTACATGATGACTTGAATCAAGTAGATGTTGGCAGCTATGTTCTGAAAGTTTGTGGTCAAGAGGAAGTGCTGCAGAAGTAAGTTTATTTAACTACTGAGCAACGTCCTTGGAAATTTCATTTTTAATGGTTTAACCTAGAAAAATTTCAAGTTAAATTTATAATGCAGAAATACGTTGGGTCTTATTGAATTGATTTATTGAATCAATAAACTTTTATTGAAATATATGATGTCTAAGGTGTCATGTCTAAGACAGTGGTGGGGTTTCAGAGATAAGTGAGAC
This sequence comes from Pongo abelii, assembly GCF_028885655.2. Lineage (NCBI taxonomy): Eukaryota > Metazoa > Chordata > Mammalia > Primates > Hominidae > Pongo > Pongo abelii. The sequence continues at coordinate 60,078,015 of NC_071994.2, forward strand.
ATTGTATTCCCTTAAGGAGCTTGTAGTCTTTACAGGAAGAATTTCAGGAAGTTGATTAATAAGTGATATAATGGATCTTTCTTACTGTAAAGAGTCAATAGTCACATCATTATAGACTCTATTTTCCTCTTGCAATGTGCACTGTTACTTTATGCACAGTAGTCAGCTGTGATTTCCTTTTAGTTGCCTGAAATAATCATTATATGAATCTTTTTCTTACCCAGGTATTTATTATATCTTTTTTTTTTTTTTTTTTTTTTGAGACGGAGTTTCACTCTTGTTACCCAGGCTGGAGTGCAATGGCGCAATCTCGGCTCACCACAACCTCTACCTCCTGGGTTCAAGCGATTCTTCTGCCTCAGCCTCCCGAGTAGCTGGGATTACAGGCATGCGCCACCACGCCTGGCTAATTTTGTGTTTTTACACAATACAGCCTGTTGGTCAGGCTGGTCTCGAACTCTTGACCTCAGGTGATCCACCCGCCTCGGCCTCCCAAAGTGCTGGGATTACAGGTGTGAGCCACTGTGCCCAGCCTTGTAATTCATTATATCTAGCATTTAGTCCAGTTGTTTTACAGATTTTATTCTCCTAGGCTGCTAGAAATGCCCTGTCCCGATTTTTCTTATTTCCTTCTTCATCTTTGTCTTCATCTTCTCTCTTTTTTACATTGACTCTTCTCGTACAGAATAATTTCTCTGTTTAAATGCTCAGACGTGATTTTAAAACTGTCTCTGTTTTACCATTCTCTTCAATTTCTGATGCAGGTGCAATTTAAATTTTACCCTCACCTTTATAATTTTTAATTTGAATAGAATAGTGAATAATTAATATATCTTAACAGTAATCATTGCCTTGGAAGTCATGAGCATATTCAAAACTGTCGAAAATGGGACACAGAAATTAGACTACAACTCTTGACCTTCAGTGCAATGTGTCAAAATCTGGCCCGAACAGTAAGTGTGTACCTTATAACTGAATTCCATTTGTTTGAATCTGAATAATTCTGCTAATTTGCCAATTTTCAACTTGTACATTTTTCATGATTTCATGGTTGGAATGGGGTGATGAACTCATCCTCAACAGGAATCTTCTTAGCAAATGAGGGGAGATGTTCAGTCATGGAGGTTTAGGTAACATAGTCCTTAGAGGTACAGGCATATTTGAAAATCAAAGTGGAGAAATTAAAAGTTTGGTTGGTAATAGCTTTATACAAGAGTGAAAACATCAGGGTGAGTCAGGGAAAAATGGGGAAGAAGGAAAAATTTTGAATACTAAATATGGGTTGGGGATGAAAAGAAAATCCACACTGACCTTTGTACCAAACTGAGAAAAATAAATTATTCATCACAACATGAAAACTAATTCCCTGTTTTAAAAGTTCACTACTTTCAGTAGGTGGATGTTCTTTAAAAAAAAAAAAGTGCTTTCAATGCTTTCTTTTGAGGTTAAAGCAAAATAGAATGCAGCAAATTTAGCCATTTTGTTTTACTTCATGAACCCTTGATGAACTTAAAATTGAATTTTTAATCTCTAAAGAGAATTATTCTTCCTTTGTTAGAATTTTGGATGGAAAAATATCAGTGATGTCTGCTTTCTTTTTTTCTTGGTTTTCTTGAGTTTTGCTTTTATGTTAGGTAGAATTCATTTCAGTTGGGTAAAGACTATTTCATAAAATTTAGTACATTTTGGCAGTCATTGGTAACTTTTCTTTTCAGTTTCTTAAGGAATGATGTTCTTTTTTTTTTTCTTTTGGAGACAGAGTTTCCCTCTGTCATCCAGGCTGGAGTGCAATGGCGTGATCTTAGCTCACTGCAACGTCTGCCACCCACCCTCAAGCGATTCTCATGCCTCAGCCTCTGGAATAGCTGGAACTGTGGGCATGCACCAACCCACCCAGCTAATTTTTTTTTTTTTTTTTTGTATTTTTAGTAGAGATGGGGTTTTGGTGTGTTGGCCAGGCTGGTCTCGAACTCCTGGCCTCAAATGATTCACCTACCTTGGTCTCCCAAAGTGCTGGGATTACAGGCATGAGCCACCATGCCCTGCCAGGAATGATGTTCTTGACTACATTTGCATAATGTAGACTTAGGGTAGAAGAGTGAGTACCTTGTTCATGATGGGGAGTGGGAGGAAAATTTGATTATCATTAGAAAAAATAATGCAGAAATTTAAATGACCTCCATCTGTTTTCTACCCCATATGCATTTGGCTGTCAGCCATCTTTAGTGTTAGCTCTCTATTCTCTATATATAGAACAGAAATAGTTTTTGTTCCAAAAGCTATTTATATATCTGAAAGTAGACTTGAAAGCATTTATGTTTTCCATTTAAAAAACAAGTTTTTTTTCAGGATGTTGACTCACTTTTTTTCTGAGTCAGTTACAAATAATATTTAATTCTGATAGAATTTTATTTTCAGTTCTCAGAAAAACACTTTAGTTTCGAGATTTTATCATACACTTAACTATATTTAATTTGACAATAGAAAGACCAAAGAGTGGATGTGATTTTTTTGTGTATATGTGTTTGTTTAGGCAGAAGATGATGAAACACCCGTGGATTTAAACAAACACCTGTATCAGATAGAAAAACCTTACAAAGAAGCCATGACGAGGTATATAATCTAAAGCATTAATTGCAGGTTTTCAGACTTTGTTTTTGGATGCAAATACACTTATTTTGGTGATTAAAACAATCATTTTGTGTGTAGCATCCTTCAGCCACAATAACTGTTGTTTCTTTCAGACACCCTGTTGAAGAACTCTTAGATTCTTATCACAACCAAGTAGAACTGGCTCTTCAAATTGAAGTAAGTCTTAATTCACATTTTGGCATAATGACTTAAAGATTCTTGCTTCTTCTTTCTCTTAAATGGTAGTGTTGGCATTGGATTAAATATTTTAGGACTTTTAAGACTATATTCTTCTTTTTAATTTATAAAGAAAATAGGTTTAATTGACTTACAGTTCAGCATGACTGAGGAGGCCTCAGGAAACTTAAATCATGGAAGAAGGCACCTCTTCACAGGGCAGCAAGAGAGAATGAGTGTCAAGCGAACGGGGCCCATTATAAAATCATCAGATCTCATGAAAACTCACTCACTATCATGAGAACAGCATGGGGGAAACCACCCCCATGATTCAGTTATTGCCACCTGGTCCCACCCTTGACACGTGGGGATTATTACATTTCAAGGTGAGATTTGCGGGGGACATAGAGCCAAACCACATCATTGTGCCCCTGGCCCCTCCCAAATATCATGTCCTCACATTTCAAAACACAATCATGCCCTTCAAATAGTCTCCCAAGGTCTTAACTCATTCCAGCATTAACCCAAAAGTTCAAGTCCGAAGTCTCATCTGAGACAAGGCAAATCCCTTCCACCTATGAGCCTGTAAAATCAAAAGCAAGTTAGTTACTTCCTGGATACAATGGAGGTACAGGTGTGGGGTAAATACATCCGTTCCAAATGGGAGAGATTGGCCAAAACAAAGGGGCTACAGGCCCCATGCAAGTCCAAAATCCAATAGGGCAGTCATTAAAGCTTAAAGACTTTTTTTGAGGCTGTGTCTCCATGTGTTGCTCAGGCTGGAGTGCAGTGGCACGATCTCGGCTCACTGCAACCTCTGCCTCCTGGTTCAAGTGATTCTCCTGCCTCAGCCTCCTGAGTAGCTGGGATTAGACGCATGCATCACCATGTCTGGCTAATTTTTATATTTTTTAGTAGAGATAGGGCTTCACCATGTTGGCCAGGCTGGTCTCGAATTCCTGACCTCAAGTGATCCTCCCACCTCGGCCATCTAAAGTGCTAGGGTTACAGGCATGAGCCACCGTGCCCAGCCAAGACTATATTCTTGACATTAATGTTTCATGTCTTGTTTTCGGACCTAACTTACCCCCAAAATTTTCAGTAATGCTTAAATTAACATGTTTATTCTCACTTCAGCTCTGTTGCCGAGAAGAACCTTCAGTTCAACTCTAAAAGCATTTATTGGATGCTTAGTATATGCTGAATGCTAGAGTTATGAAAATGAATGACCTAGTCCCCACCTATCAGGAACTTAAAAACTAGTGGCGAGGGATTTAAACAAAACTTCAATATAGTATAGTAAAATGTATTATAGAGGTATGTCTTGGAGTTAAGGAGATCAAGGAAGAGCACCTTACCTAAGCTGAGGGTTCAAGGAAGGCCTCTTAGAAGGGATGTTCCCTGAACCAAGTCTTATACAGTTAGCAAAAAAAAATTGGGAAGGGTATATAAACAAAAGCAGGTAGGTGTGATATTTACATGGAAGTATAAGCAATTCTGTGATAGAGTACAAAGTATAAAATGAAGATTGGCAGATGACATTGGAGATAGCTGTGATTATTATCCTTATAATCCATGTTAAGGAATTTTACTTTATCTTCTAGGTCAGGAGACTATATTCAGTCTACTTTCTAATTTGTAAATTAAAAAAAAAGAAATTAACAAAACCACACCCCTGATTTTTTGTTGTTGTTGTTTTTTGTTTTTGAGACAGAGTCTTACCTTGTCACCCAGGCTGGAATTCAGTGATGTGATCTTGGCTCACTGTAATCTCTGCCTCCCGGGTTCAGGTGATTCTCCCACCTCAGCCTCCCTAGTAGCTGGGATTACAGGTGCGTGCCACCATGCCTGGCTAATTTTTGTATTTTTGGTAGAGACAGGGTTTCACCATGTTGGTCAGGCTGGTTTCGAACTCCTGACCTCAAGTGATCTGCTCGCCTTGGCCTCCCATAGTGCTGGAATTGGGCATGAGCCACTGCGCCTGGCCCCATACCCTTTTTTTTTTTTTTTTTTTAAACATATTCTTTCTTGTCATTTACATTTGTGCTCCAACACTAGAGTTGAGTAGTTGGAACAGAGATTGTATATCCTGCAAAACCTAAACTGTTACTGTTTGGCCCTGTACAGAAAAAGTTGGCCGACTCCTGCTCTAGCCACTTAAGGTGTTTTTAGCCTAGGGTGGGTTGGGTGAATTGTTTAGTCCTGTGATCTGAAATCACTCTGGCTGTATTGTGGAAGTTAGATTTCAGGTTGGGATTGGTTTCAGAGCGAATATTTAGAAAGGTTTTTATAGCAGTCCAGGTGAAAGATAAAGAACATGGAGAAGTTAAAAAGGAGAGAACTGATTAACAATATTTAGGAGATAAAATTGAAAAGATTTTAATAGGTGATGAGATGTGAGTGAAGGGGAAAGAATATGAGTGTAGGATGGCTTCCATATTTTTATCTGCAAGTACATTCTTATCAACATATGTTTATTCAAAAATATTCACTGAATATCTCTGGTAAGCTGGAGTTTACTAGAATCTGGAGTTTCGTATGGAGTGTCCAGGCTAGAGATAATAAACTTGGAAATCATCAGAATATAAATTGTATTTTGCAGTTATAGGCAGGATGAGGTCACCAGGAAAATCATTGTAGATGAAGAGTTGCCCATCTTAAAAAAAAAAAAATCCCCACCCCGCCCCCCACCGCAGGAGCCACACCATTTCTCTATTCTCCTTGCTGCAAAACTTCTGAAAGTTAAGTGGTTTTGCCGCTTCCATTTCCTTCCCATTCTCTTATATGCCCACTCCAATCATTGTAGTACTTCCCTGAAACTGTACTTATTAAGGTCATCAAGGACTTCCATGATCCTGAATTCAGCAGTCAGTTCCTAATCTGTTGATCGATGGATGGATGGATGGATGGATAGATGAGAGGGTGTCACTCTGTCGCCCAAGCTGGAGTGCAGTGGTGTGATCACAGATCACTGCAGCTGCAACCCCCTGCAGATTTCTCTATGTTGTCTGGGCTGGTCTCGAACTCCTGGGCTCAAACAATCTTCTTGCTTCAGCCTCCCAAAGTGTTAGGATTACAGGTGTGAGCCACCGTGCCCACCAAGTCTTTATTCTTCTCAACCTGTCTGTATTTTTTGATACAGTTGATCATGTCTTTCTTTTTGAAATAGTTAGTTGGCGTCTGGGATACCACCTTCTTGCTTTCCTTATTTCCATTAGCTGCTCTGTCTCACTCTTACTTGTGGCTTCTTCCTTATCTTCCTGACTACTAAACATTAGCATATCCCCAGGGCTCAGTTCTAGGACCTCTTCTCTCTGTATTCACATCCTAGGTGATCTTGGTTTATGCCTATACTGATTGACTCTGAAATTTATATGTCTAACCTTAACCTTTTCCACATCTCCAGACTCAAATATCTATTACTTGACATCTTGATGTGAATATCTAATTAATTGACATCTCAAATTTAAGATGTACAAAACTGAATTTTTTATAGTACCCATCATATCTATTCATCCATCGGCCTTCCCTTTCTCTTTTTAAGAGTTTATTTTTTGAGAGCAATATGAGGTTCAGAGCAAACTGAGAGGAAGGTACAGAGATACCTCATATACCCCGTTCCCTACACACACATAGCTTGACCTCATTATTTCCCTTTTTAATAAATGGCAACTTTGTCTTCCATTTGCTCAGGCCAAAACCCTGGAGTCATCCTTGATGTCTCAAGAAAAAGATCTTATACATTTCACATTCAGTTTAATTCTGGTCAGCTCGACCTTGAAAATACATTTAGAATGTGAGCACTTTCATCACTACCAAAGCTATACTCTAGTCAACTGCAGTAGTTTCTTACTAATTTCCCAGTGTCTACCCCTGCCCTCTACAGTATGTCTTCCACAGGCAACCAAAAAGATCTTTTGAAAATAAGTCACTAAATGTAATGCGATATCCTGGATTATATTCTGGAAGATAAAAAGCTCATTAGTGGAAAAGTTGGTGAAATCTGAATAAAGTTTGAAATTTACTTAATAGCAATATACCAGTGTTCATGTCTAGCTTTGACAAATGTAACGTGGTTTATGTAAGATTTACTTAGTCTAGTTTTCCAACATTATATGGGAACTTTGTATTTTTTTATAACTGTCTATAAATTTAAAATTATTAAAAGGTAAAGATTTTAAAAATGAAAATAGGAAAATTAGCTGGGTATGGTGGCATGTACCTGTAATCTCAGCTACTCAGGGGGCTGAGGTAGGAGAATTGCTTGAAACCGGGAGGCAGAGGTTGCAGTGAGCTGAGATCGCACTGCTGCAGTCCAGTCTGGGTGAATGAGACCTGTCTTAAAAAAAAAAAAAAAAAAAAAAAAAGAGCAGAAAGCAAAATAAGAGAAAATCAAAGGCAGAAGGTGGGGCTTTGAAAAGATAATGTTTGTAAATCCTTTAAAAAGTGTTAGATCATGTCACTGCTTCGCTGAGAATCCTGTTTACTATCTTACTAAAATTCAAAGCCCTAATTGTAGCTTCAAGGTTCTGCACAGTATGACTCACTGCCTCTCTGATCTGGCTTCTTATCACTTCCCTTTCTTTTTTTTCTGGTTGATTATCTGCCACTTATGTTCCCCACTGGGCACCCCTGTGCATGTTGTTCCCCTCTAAATGCTTTTCCCTGTGACATTTGCATGGCTCACCCTTACACTTTTTTAAGGTCAGTGCCCAAATATCACCGGAGATTTCTTTACTCACCATCTTATCTAAAATAGTAACTCTATATTATACTTATCCCCCTCCTTTATTTTTATAGCTTTATTGAGGTATAATTTATATATCATAAAATGTACCCATTATATGCACACAATTCAGTGATTCTTAGCCAATGCATAGAGTTGTATAATTATCACCACAATCCAGTTTTAGAACATTCTCATCACTCCCAAAAAAGTTTCCTTGTACTGATTTGCAGTCAATACTCACTCCCAGCCTTAGCCCCAAACAACTACTAATCTGGTTCCTATTTCTATAGCTTTGCCTTTTCTGGACATTTCATGTACATGGAATCATGTACTATGTAGTTTTTTACATCTGGTTTCTTTCACACACCATACTGTTTTTGAGGTTCATCCATGTTGTAGTAGGCATCTATAGTTCACTTTTTTCTTGCTGAAAAATATTCCAGGCTACCCCACATTTTGTTTATTTGCCAAGTGATTAGCATTTGGACTTAAACTTTATAATTTTTGGTTATCATGAATAATGCTGTTATAAACATTTATGTATGAGCCCGTGGATATATGTTTTAATTTCTTTTGGATGGATTTTAGGGGGAGATCAAGAAGTTGCTGAAGTTTTTTTTATTTTTGTTTATTTTATCTTTTTTAAAGAAATGGAGGTCTCACTGTCTTGCCCAGGCTGGCTTCAAACTCCTGGGCTCAAGAGATCCTCCCACCTCAGCTTCTCATGTAGCTAGGATTACAGCCACACACCACTGTGCCCAGCTAGGAAGTTGCAGAGGTTTTGATTACTCCTGGCCTTTAGTTTTCTGAAGATAGGATATTAATTCAATTTGCTAAAATGAAGTTAGGATGGCAGTAGGGGTTTTGAGGCAAGGAATAATGGTTTGGTTTAATATCCTATAGGGAATGGGAAGGAGAGCTGACCAAGGGCAGATTAAAGGAATTTTGGGTGCCATGGAAGTTCGTGCTGAAATTGAGGACTGTTGAATCTATAAGATTTTCCTAAAAGTGCTCAGCTGCCTGGTAGAAGAAGCAGAGAAGAGTTTAGTCAGAATGAGGGAGTGAGGACAGAAGAGAGTTTGGTCAGAATGAGGGTGTGAGGACTGGAAGCAAAGGGGTTGTAACCAGATATGATATTGTAGTTAAGGTTTCAATAGGGTACCGTTTGGGGGTTGAATATATTGTGAATTTTCCACATGGACGTTTATGTAACTGAGGCTTGTATTACAGGATGTAGGGTAGAAAGTTAGATAAATATCCAGTGCAAAAATACGGCATGCCGTGGGGGAAATGACCATGTCAGTAGTAAGATGTATCAGCTTGGGCCAGCCAGGAGACGGAAACTGTGCTAGTTATTTGAAAAGGGAAATTTAGACAGGGCATGGTGGCTCATGCCTGTAATCCTAGCACTTTAGGAGGTGGAGGTGGGCAGATCACCTGAGGTCAGGGGTTGGAGACCAGCCCAATATGGCGAAAGCCGGTCTCTACTAAAATTACAAAAATTAGCCGGGCATGGTGGCACATGCCTGTAATCCCACCTTCTCGGGAGGCTGAGGCAGGAGAATCATTTGAACCCAGGAGGCGAAGGTTGCAGTGAGCTGAGATCATGCCACTGCACTCCAGCCTGAGTGACAGAGTGAGATTTCACCTCAAAAAAAAGGGAAATTTAAAGAATCATTAGGCTGGGCGTGGTGGCTCATGCCTGTAATCCCAGCACTTTGGGAGGCCGAGGCAGGTGGATCACCTGAGGTCAGGAGTTCGAGACCAGCCTGGCCAACATGGTGAAACCTCGTCTCTACTTAAAAAAAAATACAAAAATTAGCTGGGCGTGGTGGCAGGTGCCTGTAATCCCAGCTACTTAGGAGGTTGCAGCAGGAGAAATGCTTGAACCCGGGAGGCGGAGGTTGCAGTGAGCCAAGATCGTGCCATCGCACTCCAGCCTGGGGGACAAAAGCGAGATTTCGTCTCAAAAAAAAAAAATCATTAATTAGTAAAAGATGATTAATTGCTTCAAGGGGTGAAAGAGGACTCTAAGGCAGGAATTGGCATACTATGGCTCACCAAATCTGGCCTGCTCTCTGTTTTTGTAAATAAAGTTTTATCGAACCTATAGTGACAGTCATTTGGTCATTTGTTTATGTATTGTTTGTGTCTGTGTTCACGCTTTAATGGCAGAGCTGAATTGGTGCCAGAGACTGTATGGCCCACAAAGCCTAAAATATTTACTAACTGGCCTTTTAAAGGAAAAGTTTGCCAATCCTACTCTAAGGGGTCCAGTGATAGGAGGTGCATAAAAGCAGCTGTCACCTCTAGGCTGAGGAAAAAAGGACAGTAAGACACTCTAAGGACTGTGATAGTCTCTCCCCCAACCTTAGGCTGAAATTTAGTCTCTTTGAAGAGAGTATGGCTCTCACAGGAATACATAGTTGCCTATGGCAAAGAAACCTGCTAGATAAATTTAGCCAAAGCTGTCAGGTAGGAGAACATAGCATGAGGGTGCAGCTAGAGGTAGTCTTTGAGGACTACTCAGCTCTCACACTGAATTAAAAAAAAAAAAAAAAAAAAAAAGAAAGCAAGCTGGCTGTTTTTCCTCTTCCAGGGCATTTGGCATACCCTCATAGGCTTTCCTAGCCTCTAACAAAACTAGGCTGTCCTGAACCCCTGGTAATAGAATTGTTTACCTTTGTACTAAGAAGGTTGGGAAAGCACCAAAATCTGCAAGTGGTGTGTACCCAGGTAGACTTTGAGGGGTTCGTGCTGTGAGACCTAAAGCCCTTATGAGATTGTCCAAAACAAAAAACATGTCAGCAGGGCCTATGGTGATTCCATGTGTGCTAAATGTGTTAGTGACAGGATCAAGCATGCTTTCCTTATCAAGAAGCTGAAAATCATTGTGAAAGTGTTGAAAGCACAAGCACAGAGTCAGAAAGCTAAATAAAAGTTGAAGCTCTTTTGAGTAATAAAAATTAAAAGACCTTTTTAAAAAATTAGAAGGCAGGAACCCAGATGGGAAGTGTCTTCCTAATGCTCTTGCCTTAGAGGGTCCTTTCTGTGTGTTCAATTGACAAAATCTAAAAATGCGCTAGCTTGGCAAAGAGAAATGTTTATAGGGTCTAGCTCTAGTATCAGGAAGGAGAGCAGAGGAAGGGTGGATTTGGAACTGATAGACAATAAATTGATAATTGGCACTTAACGAGTAATGTAGGCCGGGCGCAGTGGCTCACGCCTGTCATCCCAGCACTTTGGGAGGCTGAGGCAGGCGGATCATCTGAGGTCAGGAGTTTGAGGCCAGCCTGACCAACATGGTGAAACCCCATCTCTACTAAAAATACAAAAAGTAGCCAGGCATGGTGGCAGACACCTGTAATCCCAGCTACTCGGGAGGCTGAGGCAGGAGAATCACTTGAACCCGGGAGGCGGAGGTTGCAGTGAGCCAAGATCCCACCACTGCACTCCAGCCTGGGCAACAGAATGAGAGTCCGTCTCAAAAAAAAAAAAAAGCAAAGTAATATGAAGTAATATAGGAGAATGGCATGACCTTCAAAACTGGAAAGATTTTTGCATGAAGATGAAGTAAAAGGAAGCAGAAAATATAAGTCAAATAAGCAAAAATGAGGAGCTAGAAAACAGGCTCCGAGGACTGCAGGGTAATTGGGTATTTGAGAAAATTAGGTGGTTTCATTTAAGCTTGAAGGTGAAGGTTTATAGTAGCCAAGCCTCAAGGGTGGAAAAATTTAAATTTTTAAGGGGTGGTATAGTACTGAGTTTCAGCCCATTCTAACAGTACTTGGCATAAAAGTTTGGCATAAATGTTTTATGAATTAGTACATTACATAAGAATGTTTCTTAATGAGATATGTACTTCTCAGGTAAGTGTTGCCCAGTCTTATTAATATGTGACTGACCTCTGAAGAACTTGGTTTTTGATACCATATTTTTGCAGGAGGAAGAGAAGGGTTATTTTCAACGTGGAAATTATTTCCAAATGAGAATAAGAAAAAAATAGCTCTAGTTTTAGTGATTTGTTACTAATTTATGCTTCTACTTCTGATTCTACTGTAAAATTAATAGCAATTTGCATATGAATAATTGTGTCAGACGAAGTGAACATTAACCAGGCCTTGCCTTTTCCTACTTTGAAATAAACTATGCAATTGAAAAGCTATCTTTTTTCTTTTTCATCACAAAAGAGTAGAGGATATCTGTTAGAGATATCTAAGATATCTGGTTTCTGACTTCGTCTCTGGAATTGGTCCTTTAAATTTCACCTACCTATTTTTATTTTATTTTTTATTTTTAAAGAACCAGCACCGAGCAGTAGATCAAGTAATTAAAGCTGTAAGAAAAATCTGTAGTGCTTTAGATGGTGTCGAGACTCTTGCCATTACAGAATCAGTAAAGAAGCTAAAGAGAGCAGTTAATCTTCCAAGGAGTAAAACTGCTGATGTGAGTATTTTTGGTAACTAGAATTTTATTACATGCAAATATGTACTTAAACAGGAGATTTTTGCCTTCTCCTAGACAAAATATTGTCATTTTAACTTTGGCTTTTACTTTTGGGTTGAATCACTTACTTGGTTAGGTGGGGATTCCTTGATAAGAAGTTGGGCTGCCTTGGAAGAGCTTTATGAGAGTTGACATTCAACAGGTGGATGTCAAACTGTGAACCCTTTGTGTATAGAGGAGGACCTCTGGCATAAATGAGTTGGTTTGGGGTTTAAGGATAGATATTGAGCTTAGAAGACCTGGAGGACAGTAACTATCACTTCTCCCTTGGGGTGGAAGCGTCCTGATTATCAGTGGGGGAAGTTCTACTTTGGCTAATACTCCCTGTGGAAAAGACCAAGGGCCTCAGCTGTAATGCCTCAGAAGCAGCCAAGTTAGGGGCCTTCCCTTTAGATTATACTGTTGCTTTTAATAAAAGCTGTCCCTCATGACATTTCCAAGGGGATTTAATTAACTTGCTTCATAGGGACATTTATATCTTTAATTGCAAGGATAAAAGAAGGGGTGCATCTCACAGGCCACGATAAATATAAAGGATAGAAAAGTTATGTTGATGGTGTGCCCCTCGATATCTAGAAGATAACATAGTCCATGCATTCTCAGAGAGATCCTATCCATATGGTATGTAGAGATGTGGGTTTCTTTTTTTCTACTTTTTTATGTGCTTCTTTTTAGAAACTTATACATATATACATACACACACACACACACACACACGTATATGAAATTACTTGGAGGTGATCAACTACCATGGACCTAATTTTGTCTGAGGCTTCTATTTATTTTACCCATTTGGTGGATAAAGGAGCAGACAGTAGATGGGAGGGGAGTCAGTTTAGATAATTATAAGCACTTTTTTGAGTCACCAACCAAGTGGTAATAAATAGAGTTCTAGATTTTTTTCTTTAAGGATATTCTTATGTTGTTTTAGAGCAACTAATGGAAAAATACTGTACTTGTCACTTCTAGATTTCAAATTAATATTAACCAAGCAGATTTTGTTGTGTTTCTGTGATATTTTACAGTAGTTTTTAGTTATTCTGATTTTCTTAATACTAAAAATAATTTTGGTTTGTGGTTTTCCCTTTTCTTTTTGCATTATTTATTTATTGTTTTATTAATTCTGTAGATACTTGGGAGGTTTCCCCTGGAAAGAGTTTCTTTGACATAGTATTTGACATTTTATATTATGTCATAGGCAATTTTCTGACTATTGTGTGTGTGTGTGCATGTGTAGGTGGCTTCTTTGTTTGGAGGAGAAGACACTAGCAAGAGTTCAACTAGGGGTATGTGTTTAAATCTTTAAATTTTAGCAATAATCATCGCCTTTTCAGAGAATCTATTAACTTTTTTTTTTTCTTTAATCTAGGCTCACTTAATCCTGAAAATCCTGTTCAAGTAAGCATAAACCAGTTAACTGCAGCAATTTATGATCTTCTCAGACTCCATGCAAATTCTGGTAGGAGTCCTACAGACTGTGCCCAAAGTAGCAAGAGTGTCAAGGAAGCATGGACTACAACAGAGCAGCTCCAGTTTACTATTTTTGCTGCTCATGGAATTTCAAGTAATTGGGTATCAAAGTAAGTAACTGTTTAAGCAGCCAGGCATGGTGGCTTGCACCTGTAATCTCAAGGCTTTGTGAGGCCACAGTGGGAGGATTGCTTGAGCCCAGGAGTTAGAGACCAGCCTTGGCAATGAGACCTCATCTCTACTAAAAAGAATTTTTAAAAAATTAGCCGGTCAGGCACGGTGACTCATGCCTGTAATCCCAGCACTTTGGGAGGCTGAAGCGGGTGGATCATCTGAGGTCAGGAGTTCGAGACCAGCCTGACAAACATGGAGAAACCCTGTGTCTACTAAAAATACAAAATTAGCTGAGTGTGGTGGCACATGCCTGGAATCCCAGCTACTTGGGAGACTGAAGCAGGAGAATCACTTGGACCCAGGAGGTGGAGGTTGCGGTGAGCCAAGATTGCACCATTGCACTCCAGCCTTGTCAACAAGAGCTAAACTTCATTTAAAAAAAAAAATAGCCAGTGGTGGTATGCACCTGTAGTCCCAGCTACTCAGAAGACTGAGGCAGGAGTATTGCTCGAGCCAGGAGATGAAGACTGCAGTGAGCTATAATCATGCCACTGCACTCCAGCCTGGGTGACAGAGCAAGACCCTGTCTCAAAAAAATAAAAATAAAACATAAAAGAAAATATGTGCAGCTTTATCTAGCAACTATTCTGATCTTGTAAAATGTCAGGAACCACTGTTATCTTGGTGTTTAAATGACTAACCAGCAGATACCTTTGTTATTTTCTTAAAAATTACAGAGGTATTTGAAGCACTTCCAGTAAAAAAAATGTAACTCTTTACATGCCAAAAGCAGGAAAATATAGCAGGAAAACAGAGCAAATATAGCAGGAAAACAGAGCAAATGTCAGTTAATTAGGCAATTTAAGACTGGTGTTCGTTCAGTCTTTTTTTTTTTTTTTTGAGATGGAGTCTTGCATTGTTGCCCAGGGTAGAGTCCAGTGGCGCCGTCTCGGCTCACTGCAACCTCTGATTCCAGAGTTCAAGCAATTCTTGTGCCTCAGCACCCCCAGTAGCTAGGATTACAGGTGTGCACCACCATGCCCAGCTAATTTTTGTATTTTTTAGTAGAGACGAGATTTCACCTTGTTGGCCAGGCTGGTCTCAAACTCCTGACCTCAAGTGATCTGCCCACCTTGGTCTCCCAAAGTTCTGGGATTACAGGCGTGAGCCACCACACCTGGCTGCCAGTTTTAGTGTATTTGAAAATCAATGTATGAACTGAAAAGTCAGAAATATTTTTAGTGAAATAGTTTTATAGTAGCTTAATGCTATAAAAAAGTCTACTGAAGAAATATCAAACCTAAGTTTTGCCTGAATTGGGCTTTAGATTAAAATATAATAATTTAGTGACTTAAAAGTGATGTTTTAATTTATTCAATAAATATTTATTGAGCACCATCTGTGGGCAGTATTCTTAGTACCGGGGATTCAGTGGTACAAGGCAGCAAAAAATCTGTACTCTTCTGGAACTTGCATTTAAATGGATATTGATGGTATCTGAAGGTATTTCATTACAGGGATAATAATCTCCACATGCTCCATAGGCGCACACACACACACACACACGTTTGTACATAGACACACACAAATATACATAGGGACACTAATGAGGTGAACAAATACCCAGTAGAAGACAATACAGAAAACGGTGATAAAGATAGAAAGTAAGTGAATAAAATGCTGACATAAATAGGAGTAAATGGAATAAAGTTGAGAAAAATAACCAAATAGTTCGCTTAGGGGTATTGTGTGAACCAACGAAATTTGATTTGAATTAAATTTAGAATGATAAATAAATTGTATATATAAACAGAGCGGTTAACATGTAAGGCTAGCAGTAAGTTAGATTAAGTAGAATACAATTTTATTGAATCTAAGACTCCCGCTTTACAAGATTACCTGACTGTATCCAACCAGCTGTGTACTTGGCAATTAGTGGCTGAGTCACTGCAATCTAATGAGAGAGTACAATAGCATCTGTCCCCATAAATGGAAGACTCCCAATAGACTAGGAAGATTGGCTCAGTGCAAGTCAGGCACATGCTTAGCTGACTCTATTTCAGTAGCTTAGCAAAGGAAAATGCACCTAGGGAAGGTAATCTTTGTACTCTTTCTACCTAGAAATGAATAAATACATTATTCAGTGTCGTTCAACTAAAATCTGAAGCTAATAACTAACTGAGCATAAAATTAAAGTAAATTATCCAGCTGGTGTTATTATGACCATGCTTTAAACTGGGACCTAGGAACATACATTCCCCTTTTTATCCCCTTTACCAAACCTCTTTTCTATTTTCATAGAATTTGCAGTGGTTAAATTTCAGATGGACTTCTAAAAATTCAAATGAAAGGTGACCAGATTATTTCAGATATTAGTCTCTTTGGAGGAAGAACTGCTAATGTATTTGTATTAGTTAACTAATTTGAATTATCATGATAGAAATCGAGTTAAACTTTCTTTCCTCAGTTATGAAAAATACTACTTGATATGTTCACTATCTCACAATGGAAAGGATCTTTTTAAACCTATTCAATCAAAGAAGGTTGGCACTTACAAGAATTTCTTCTATCTTATTAAATGGGATGAACTGTAAGTGAAATTTCTGGCTTTTTATTCTTTCAGTGTGTCCTGTTGTTTACTTTTTCCAGTGTATGCATCCTAGCTTTAATTTTTATTGCAATTTTCATTGAAATTCATTAACTTCTTACTTATGTCTTAAGATCTCTTTTAGATATGATTTTATAGAACAGACTGAAATTCTCATTAAAAAATATTAAATACCGGCCGGGCGCGGTGGCTCACGCCTGTAATCCCAGCACTTTGGGAGGCCAAGGTGGGCGGATCACGAGGTCAGGAGATCGAGACCATCCTGGCTAACACGGTGAAACCCCGTCTCTACTAAAAATACAAAAAATTAGCCGGGCGTGGTGGCGGGCGCGTGTGGTCCCAGCTACTCAGGAGGCTGAGGCAGGAGAATGGCACGAACCCAGGAGGCGGAGCTTGCAGTGAGCCGAGATTGAGCCACTGCACTCCAGCCTAGGCGACAAAGCAAGACTCTGTCTCAAAAAAAAAAAAAATTGAAATACCCTTTTAAGCCTTCATATTATTAAATTACAAAAACATACCATTATTTTTAGACTTCGTCAAGTTAAATATATAAATTTATAGTTATAGAAAGGAATGAAAGTTATAGAAGGTATTTTATAGCATTGTTTACTTCAGTATTTATTCTGTAACACTATATAACAATTCTGGCTCTTAGATTAATCAACACTTAACCAAAAAAGTTATCTTTTTACTTTGTTGAGATGGAGTTTTGCCCTTGTTGCCCAGGCTATAGTGCAGTGGCACGATCTCAGCTCACTGCAAGCTCCGCCTCCTGAGTTCAAGCAATTCTCCTGTCTCAGTCTCCTGAGTAACTGGGATTACAGGCATGCACCACCACGCCCGGCTAATTTTTTGTATGTTTAGTAGAGTTGGGGTTTCACCATGTTGGCCAGGCTGGTCTTGAACTCCTGACCTCAGGTGATCCGCCCACCTTGGCCTCCCAAAGTGCTGGGATTACAGGTGTGAGCCACCACGTCTAGCCGAAAAAACATTATCTTAAATCCATGTACAAGATGATATTTTGTACTATTCATATTTTTTAAATAGTTTTTTCTTTTTTTTCTTTTTTTTTTTTTTTGAGATAGAGTCTCACTCTGTCACCCAAGCTGGAGTGCAGTGGTGCAATCTCGGCCCACTATAACCTCAGCTTCCCGGGTTCAAGTGATTCTCCTGCCTCAGCCTCCCGAGTAGCTGAGATTACAGGTGTGTGCCACCATGCCTGGCTAATTTTTTTGTATTTTTAGTAGAAAAGGGGTTTTGCCGTGTTGGCCAGGCTGGTCTTGAACTCCTGACCTCAGGTGATCCGCCCATCTTGGCCTCCCAAAGTGCTGGGATTACAGGTGTGAGCTACTGTGTCCGGCCTAAAATAGTGTTTTTAAACTAAGGGAACTGTCATTATTTAGGCAGATAGACAGTTGCAGAACTTTTTACTATTTGTTCCACATTTATTAAATGTTTTCCTATTGTCTTATTTTCTTTTATATTATAAAATAATACATGTCTGTGAAAGCAATCAAGTAACACAAAAATGCATATAAGTAGAAAGTGTCACTCTATTTTCAGCATTTGCTATCAGAGTGCCTACTTTTGGCTTCAAGTGTTCTTTCAGACTTAAAAAAATAATGCATTGATAAACATATGTCTGTTGGTGTATATACTTTTCTCTTTTTGTGGGAGGGAAGAGATGGAGGAAAGGAAGGAGGAAGGAAGGCTGTTTGTGTATATACTTATTATATATGTTTGTGTGCATTCTTACATCCCAAAACAGAAATTCTCATGAACATTCATCTAGTTTTTCCAAAAGGAAATAAAAATGACTAATATTATTTTGCCTGGAAATTGACACTAGAAATCTCAAAGGCATTTGCAAGTCTTTAAAGAAAGAAATGTTATATTTTGAAATTTTATACTGTTAATAAAATTTATTTAAAATTTTTAATAGGACAAGTTAGCCAGACTTCTATTTAGCTAAAGGTTACTCAGTATTAAAGATTATTTGAGGCTGGCATGGTGGTTCACGCCTGTAATCCTAGCACTCTGGGAGGCCGAGTGGATCACCTGAGGTCAGGAGTTTGAGACCAGCCTGGCCAACATGGTGAAACCCCGTCTCTACTAAAAATACAAAAATTAGCCGGGCGTGGTGGTGGGTGCCTATAATCCCAGCTACTCGAGAGTCGGAGGCAGGAGAATCACTTGAACCCAGGAGTTGGAGGTTGCAGTGAGCCAAGATCGTGCCATTGCACTCCAGCCTAGGCAACAGAGCAAAAACGCCGTCTCAATAAAATAAAATAAAAATACCAAAATAAAGATTATTTGAAAGGTTAAATACAATACCTAAAATTGTCAGTCTCATTAAAGTGTTAAATTTCAAAATCGTTCAATCTAATTTGTTCTATTAATACATTTTTCCCCCCATAGAATCATTTTTCCCATCCAGATATCACAATTGCCATTAGAATCACTTCTTCACCTTACTCTTTTTGGAATTTTAAATCAGAGCAGTGGAAGTTCCCCTGATTCTAATAAGCAGAGAAAGGGACCAGAAGCCTTGGGCAAAGTTTCTTTACCTCTTTTTGACTTTAAACGGTAAGTATTACTGAATTGTAATGGTGAGTGACTATGAACACATCTGCACATCAGAATTGGCTAGATGACAAGGAGGTGAGGGGAGGAACATAGATGAGTGAATGAGCCTCTTCAGTTTTTCTAATGTAATAAAAGGAGGTCAGTTCAGAGACACAGATTAGAGGAAATCAAAGTTATTCTGCTATATTCTGAACATATCTGAATAGGTATGCACAGCTTTGTTTGCCACTCACTGTTCCATGGAGAAAAGCAGCAGCCAATGACTGTCATTTATATAAAGTACTATATTGTTGACATAATACCACAGTCTTGCAAGTTCCCTTGATATTAACCAAAGAACTTCGTTTTCCTTTTCCCATTTCTTTCCTACTCTTCTCCAGTTTCAGAGAATCTATAGGTGCACATTATTCCCTTCCGTAATTCTCTTTACTAATCTATCCCTTACTGCCAAATGCCCCTAGTCTTTAATTGCCATACGTCCCACAAGTATGCAAAACCCTGTTAGGGATTCTTTCCCTTATCCTTAGGGGTAAAGGAATTTCTTTTGAGCTTGGTGTCTGTTAATAGCCACTGGGGTAGTATAATCTATCTGGCCTTTCAGCTGAATATTTTAATTATGTTTTAAGGAATAATGTTTCATGAGATGATCAAGAGTTTTCCAAAGGAAATAATAATTGGGTAAATAATAATCGGATATGTTACATTCAGCACATGGGTGCATTCTGGAGAATAGATGCACATTGGCATATTAAAGCATCTCTAGGCAGGGCTCTGTGGCTCATGCTTGTAACCCCAGCAATTTGGGAGTCCAAGCCAGGCAGATCACTTGAGGTCAGCAGTTTGAGACCAGCCTGGCCAACATGGTGAAATCCCACCTCTGCCAAAAATATAAACATTAGCTAGCTGGGCATAGAGGCACACCCCTGTAATCCCACCTACTCTGTAGGCTGAGGCATGAGAATCACTTGAACCCAGAGGCAGAGGTTTCAGTGAGCCCCTCCCCACCCCCCCGCCACAAAAAAAAAGCATCTCTAAAGTTCTAAAAGAAAAATTTAAAAAAAAAAAAAGGAGAAAAAAGCATCCCTAAAGCTTGTAGTCAAGAAGCCTATTTAACTGGGTCTTATGGCAATATATTTACTATAATAACAAACACTTATATAGCACTTACTATGTGCTAGGTATTCATCTGAGTGCTACACAGGTATCCTTATATTTCTCACAACTTCTCTATGAAATAAGTGGTGTTTTTATCCCTTTTTACGGGGTGGGGGGAATCAAAGTACAGAGATTAAATGATTTTCCCCAGGGCACTTAGCTAGTATGTGGTAGAATTGGGATTTGAACCAGGCAGTTTGGCTACAGGGTCTACATTCTTAACTATTACCCTATATTAACATACTGAAACTTAGTTGATACCATGACACTTTTTTGTTGTTATAGAATATATCTTTTGAAACCTTGTGTCCCTTGGGACAGTTTGGGAAATGCTTTAATAATAGATCTATTTAACTGAAGATAAAACAAATACTGAGAATGAAAATTTCTGCTAATCTAATACTTTTTCTTCTTAAATGGCAAATACACCATTTGATTTGCCAGTAATCATCTGTTGACAATAATAGGATGTTCAAAACACTGACTTGACAAATTTATTCTTGAAATATTCTTTTCCCATGTGCTTAAAAATAACATTTATTGGCTGGGCACAGTGGCTCACACCTGTAATCCCAGCATTTTGGGAGGCTGAGGTGGGTGGATCACTTGAGGTCAGAAGTTCGAGACCAGTCTGGCCAACATGGTGAAACCCCATCTCTACTAAAAATACAAAAATTAGCCAGGTGTGGTGGCACATGTCTGTAATCCCAGCTACTTGGGATGCTGAGGCAAGAGAATTGCTTGAGGCTGGGAGGCAGAGGTTGCTGTGAGTCAAGACTGCGCCACTGGACTCCAGCCAGGGTGACAGAGTGAGACTCTGTCTCCAAAAGAAAAAAAAAACAAACACATATTTATTTTAAAAATATTTTTCTTTATTTTAGTCACTTCCCCCATATTTGAGGAGGCAGTATAAGAGTTTTTGTTCTCTACATTTTGGTGGGTTCAGATTTTAATACCTGACATAATTTTGAACTACCAAAGGCTAAAGAAAGGCAGTTGAAGGGATTACTGTTAATGGTGTGTATTAGGAACCTTTTGCTAAATATAATACATTACTACTCTAAAACAGAATATGCTTATATACTGTGAAGAATTGTATTCACCACTGTCTTTGATAAATTAGTGTCAGAGAGCAGTTATATGAAAGTTAAATACAATTTCATCATTATCATTAATTTTTATAAATAAATTCTGAAAACCTTCTTGCTCTTGAAAGCACCAGGAGTCTTTGCATAATTAGAGAACTATCACATTTTGCCACTTTTATTGTCTAGTAATAAATGGTTTTGTTAGATAAATGATATAATATTCTTTCGTAATTCAAGAGACTATCAAGTGAAGGGCAGTTGACTTCTGCTAGACATTTAAATAGTTTGCATCCAACACTCTGCTGTTAAAATAGTGAATAGATTGTATTAAGCTTGAGACTGCCAAGTAGTGCAGGCGATCTTGGTAATGTTAGGACTTCACGTTCAAGGAATACTCAGAAATTAAGAGAGAAGATGATTAAGAGAGATGATTATTATTATTACACTTTGTTTCTCTACATTAGTACATGTAGAGAAATATGTACATGTACATTAGCACATGTAGAGAAACAACGTGTCATGTAGAGAAACAAAGTGTGTAATATAGTTGAGTTAACCACTGTGTTATAATGATTAGTAATTCTAGTCTTGAAATTCTTTATGAAATAATTTCCGTTGAAGATGCAATCTTATATGACCTAATGGTCACTATTATTGAAGGCACATGACTCAAAGGCATTTCATTCAGCCTTAATAACAAATGAGTTCTTTTTTAAAAAACTTTTTTTTTTGTAGAGATGGAGTCTCACTATGTTGCCCAGGCTGGTCTCAAACTCCTGGCCTCAAGTGATCGATCTTCCCGCCATCCAATCCCGGATTATAGGCGTGAGCTACCATGTCTAGCACAAATGAGTTCTTAACTAATTTTTCTGAAAACTGGCACATAAAGATCAAGCAGTTAACCTGTCTTTCCTTTACAGTTATTTCTGAGGGTTACCAAATAATTGAGGTGGCAAAGTTTTTTTTGTTTTTGTTTTTTGAGACGGAGTCTCACTCTGTCACTCAGGCTGGAGTGCAATGGCATGATCTTGGCTCACTGCAACCTCTGCCTCCTGGGTTCAAGTGATTCTCATGCCTCAGCCTCCAGAGTAGCTGAGATTACAGGTATGTGCTACCACGCCTGGCTAATTTTTGTATTTTGGGTAGAGAAAGGTTTCGCCATGTTGGCCAGGTTGGTCTCGAACTCCTGGCCTCGAGTGATCCACCTGCCTCAGCCTCCCAAGTGCTGGGATTACAGGCGTGAGCCACCGCGCCTAGCAGTAATTGATATGACAAAGTTTTTTTTGTAGAAAATCTTTAGCTAGCCCGTTATGGTGGCTCATGCCTGTAATCCCAGCACTTTGGGAAGCCAAGGCGGGAGTTTGAGACAACTCTGGCCAATATGGTGAAACCCTGTCTCTACTAAAAATACAAAAAAGTTATAGCCAGGTGTGGTGGCTCGTACCTGTAGTCCCAGCTACTTGGGAGGCTGAGACGGGAGAATTGCTTGAACCCGGGAGGTGGAGTTTGCAGTGAGCCGAAATTGCGCCACTACACTCCAGCCTGGGCGACAGAGCGAGACTCCATCTCAAAAAAACAGTGAAAATCTCTAGATAATAGATGCAGAAGGAATGATAGAATTAGAATATTATAATTTTGCAACCCATGCTGAAATAATAGATTTCGGCCAGGGTTTCTCAGTCTTGGCAGTATTGACATTTCAGACCAAATAATTTTTTGTTGTGGAAGACTGTTTTGTGCATTGTAGGATGTTTAGCGGCATCCCTAGATTCTACCCACTAGATGCCAGTTGTCCCCCCAAGTTTACAACCAAAATTATTTGCAAATTACCAAATATCTGCTGGAAGGAAAATCACTCCCAGTTGAGAACCATTGATCTAAGCAGTGATCATCAGTGCCCCTTTTTTGTTTTTTGTTTTAAAACCTTAAAATCTGTGAAAATGCCTTCCTAAAACCATTAGTTTTTCTGCAACTTCATAATTGATGGCTTAAACTGATAGCACTAGAACTAAACTGATCAATAGTAACATCACAGAGAGATAACCCAAACAGTGTGTACCTTTTAATTTGATAGAATAAGAAGTAGTATATAATACCGACTGCAAAATAGTAAGTATTCTTGCCAAAGAACTAAATCTGAATCAAATCATGCCTCTAGGTCTAACTTCTTCTGTATGGAAAATACAGGAGGACATGTTAAATGACACCAGAGGAGTATAACCAGCAAACTTCAGGATATGGAAAATTCTACAGAACAAAAGGCTTGGTATCATCAACAAATAAATAGCAAGTGGAGAAAAAAAGAGGAGACCAAACAAGAGTTAAAAAAATTTTTCTGTAAAGGGTGCCAGATAAAAGTAGTTTAGGCTTTGCAGACCATATAGATTCTGTCACAAATGCAAAAGCAGTCATAGACAGTACATTAACAAATGAACATGGCTATGTCTGGTAAAAGTTTACTTACAAAGCCAGGTGTAAAGGCCAGTTTGTTTACACGTGGCTATAAATAAACTCTGTAAAGGCAGGTTGGAGTTTGCTGACCCTGAATTAAAAGATGCTTAAAAAGACATCCAAATGTATTGTGCCACTGCACTCCAGCCTGGGTGACAGAACAAGACTCCATCTCAAAAAAAGACATCCAAATGCAAGTGTTAGACCTTGCTTGGATCTTGTTTTAAGCAAACCAACTGTTTTTAAAAAACATCATTTATGGGACAATCAGAGAAATTTAAATAGTGACTAGATATTTTATGGTCTTAAGTAATTATTGTTAATTATGTTAGGAGGGATAATGGTATTGTACTTATTACGGGAAACTTTATTTTTTAGAGATATATAACAGTATTTGTAGATGAAATAATATGATCAGGATTTGCCTTAAGTCTAGTTGGAAGTAAGGGTGGTTCTTAGACATAACGGACTATAGCCCGGTGTGGTGGCTCACACCTGTAATTCCAGCAACTCAGGAGTTCCAGGGTGCAGTGAGCTATGACCACACCACTGCATTCCAAGCAGGGCGACAGAGTGAGTGAGGCCCATCCCCTTATATATATATATATGATGGATTATAATGTATCAAAGATTCAAAGCCTCTTTGTCAAGAGAAAATTTTAAAACTGGAGTCTAGTTTTGGTAAAGATATTTGCTGTTTGAATAAAATGAACAAAGATTTGACAAACTATAGTTTTCTGCTTTTGTATATCTTATGTTGTTTTTCAGAAATTTCTTCTGTGTAAAGATATGTCAATATCTTTGAAAGAATGTTTTGATTGAGTAGGCCATAAATTAGTAGTCTAGGGCAAGTAGAGCCCATTGCATCTTTTTATAAATACAAATACAGTTTGTTAGAGCATAGCATGCATATACATTTATGTGTTGTTCATGGCAAATTTGAACTAAAACAGGAGAATTTAGTCTTGCAGCAGAGACTTTATGGTCCACAAAGCCTAAAATATTTACTCTCTGGCTCTTTATAGAAAAAGTTGTCAGACCCCTAGTCTAGGAAACATAAAACTTCTCATATCTGGCCAGGTGCGGTGGCTCATGCCTTTAATCCCGGCACTTTGGGAGGCTGAGGCAGGCAGATCATATGAGCCTCAGGAGTTCAAGATGAGCTTGGGCAACATGGCGAAACCCCTTCTCTACAAAAAAAAAAACACAAGAGTTAGCTGAGCATGGTGGCACGTGCCTATAGTCCTAGCTACTTGGGAGGCTGCGATGGAACAATCATCTGAGCCCAGGGAGGTCAAGGCTGCACTGAGCCATAGTTGTGCTACTACACTCCAGTCTGGGTGACAGCAAGACCCTGTCTGAAAGCAAAACAACAAAAAAGCGTGTTTTGTTTTCTTTGGCATGTATTTTTGATCTAATGATTAAAGTCAGGAAGCAGTTCTGTAATCCAAACCATCACCTTGAGATATATTTCTTTGTAGAAAATCTTCAAAGACTATTCTTAACCTTCCTATTTATAGAAGTTGTTTTCTGAGTCCTTACCTTTTTTGTGTTCTGTCCTCAACACCATTTTCCCCAAGATAATGTCCTTTAATTCTTCCTTTCTTTGTTCCCACCCTACATTTCAGTACATTTACCCTACACCTAAAAAGTTTCAGTACAATGTGGAGAGTGAATCCTTCTGATATGTTCTTAAAGATATCCTTTTTATTTAGTTGATCTCATACTAACTTTTCGAATTCATTACATGTGTTGTGAATTTTGAATTGATTTTTAAAATGAAAATCACATTATTCTTTTTACATCCATGAAGGTTTTTAACATGTGGAACTAAACTTCTATATCTTTGGACTTCATCACATACAAATTCTGTTCCTGGAGCAGTTACCAAAAAAGGATATGTCATGGAAAGAATAGTACTACAGGTAATGGTACTTCTTGACATGTAGAGAGGTGTAAATTTAAATTTCTTCATAAAATGTGTGTGTGTATACCATGATTTGGGTTGTTAAAGAAACCTAACTGATCTTGTTTTAGTCTCAGGATCTATCTTCTATTTTAATACCAATATTTCTGAGAAGCAGTAAAACATGTACTGTACCTATCCCAAGAAATATGTATGTGCTGTTGAGAATTACCAACAATGGTAATCAATTGCAACAAGAAGCATTAATTTAATATTCAATGTAAATACGCCCCGATTGCTAAGAAAAATCTGTTTTCTTAAAGACAAAGAGGTTAATGTGGCAAATACGTAGACTGTAATTTGATCAATTTCTGTTAAATTTTAAAGGTTGATTTTCCTTCTCCTGCATTTGATATTATTTATACAACTCCTCAAGTTGACAGAAGCATTATACAGCAACATAACTTAGAAACACTAGAGAATGATGTAAAAGGGAAACTTCTTGATATTCTTCATAAAGACTCATCACTTGGGTATGTTCTATTTATTCTGTTTTGGGCTAAGTATCTCCTATAATGTAAAAGTCAAGTTAAGGCTTACATTAAATAACCTGATTCTGTTCATGATTTATCAGCTTTCTTGGTGTGGAAAGTTTTCTATTTAACTTACTTTTTTTCCTTTTTTTTTTTTTTTTAATCTACAAAATTTTTGTCTCGAGGGCCAGCTAGTATTTAACTTATTTTTAAAATTATATAAAAAGACTACATAACTGCATAAAATTTTAGAAATTTGTCAAGTCAAACCTTTTTACTTAAACAAAAGGCAAACAATAGACTGGAGACTATATTTACAATAAATATCAAGAGATTTTTTTAACCGTAAGGAACTTTTTCTTATTAATAAGATTAAGACCAAGAACTCAGTAGTCAAGGAGACTAAGTATGAACAAGCAATTTTTTTAGAAAAATACAATACTTTTAAACAATCTGAAAAGATGTTCAATTTCTCAGTAATCAAGGAAATATAAATTAATTCAAGATACCCTCTAACACATCAGAGTGGCAAAAACTAAAATACCTTGTTAAAAGTGTTGATAAGGATACATAAAATGGGAATTATACTATTTGCAGAAGTATAAAAAGCTATGTCTGCTTTGGAGAGCAATTTGGCAAAGTCTACAAGGTTATAATGTGTATATTCTGTGACCCAGCAGTGCCATTTCCAGTTATATAAAACTCTTTTTTATTTGCTTATGGAGTCAAGAATATTCATTGCAGTATTTATTTGGATTATTGAAAAACTGTTCGGAGACTGGGCATGGTGGCTCATGTCTGTACTCTTGACCCTTTGGGAGGCTGAGGTGGGAGGATTGCTTGAGCCCAGGAGTTGGAGACCAACACTGACAATATAGTGAGACCCTGTCTCTACAAAAAAATTAAAAGTAGCCAGGCACAGTGTTGTGCATCTGTAGTCCTAGCGACTCAGGAAGCTGAGGTGGGAGAATTGCTTGAGCCCAGTAGGTCAAGGCTGCAGTGATCCATGATCTCATCACTGCACTGCAGCCTGGGCAACAGAGCAATACCCTGTCTCAAAAAGAAAAAAAAAAAGAAAAAAATTGATTAGAAATGTCCATCAATAGGGATTAAATTAAGGTACATTTATCTGGTAGAGAACCATGTAACTATTAAAAATGAGATTATAGGCTGAACGTGGTGGCTCACGCCTGTAATCTCAGCACTTTGGGAGGCTGAGATGGTGGCACATGCCTGTAATCCCAGCTACTTGGGAGGCTGAGGCAGGAGAATCGCTTGAACCTGGGAGGCGGAGGTTGCAGTGAGCCAAGATTGTGCCACTGCATTCCAGCCTGGGTGACAGAGCGAGATTCCATCTCAAACAAAAATAAAATAAATAAAAATAAATAAAAATGAGATTATAGGTGTATGTACTAATTTTTGAAATAGGTTAGCTGAAGAAAACCAGGAGTAGAATCGCGTATATAGTGTATTACCACGAAAATAAAGGAAAAAAGAGGATCTACATATATCCACGTGTGTGCCTCTGTATGAATAAACTCTCTCTAGAAGAGCATACAAGCTTAGGTGGTTGCCTCTTGGAAGGGGAATTAGAAGGAGAGAGATTTCACTATATACCTTTTGCAGTGTTTGAATTTTTTCATTACTCCACATGAAATGAATAAATTTCAGTGCATGTATATGTATATATATATTTATATATGTATATGGATGGATAGTAAAATAGTGAAATACTTCATTCACGTAAACATTTGTGATTAAGCTTAAAACAATTAGGATCTTCGAAACAAGTCCTTTTCATTTTAAATATTTCTCAATTGAACTGTATAAATATGTTCCAAAATTTTATAGTAGTATTTTTTTTTCATAGCAGTTGATTTTATTTGTACGAAATGGATGAAATCCTTGCTATCTCTTAGGGTGAGATCTGCTTTTTCAACTCTGATTTCTAGTGCCTGGCATCTAGTTAGAGCTCAATAAATTTTTATTATACTGAATTATCCTTCATTTTCCTAACTAAGCCTCTTTTATCAAGACAATCATTTCTCTCAGTTCCCGGATTAGCATTAATTACTGGCATTTGCCATACATTGCATTTTTCTATTCCAAATTAGTATTAATGATTTTATGAAGAAGTAGCTGTCCCAAATAAATAAATTTGTTCTTTGTATTTTTAATCATTGAGATTATATCATTATGCTATCACTGAGAAGTAATTTAATTCTATTATATATGCAGACTTTCTAAAGAAGATAAAGCTTTTTTATGGGAGAAACGTTATTATTGCTTCAAACACCCAAATTGTCTTCCTAAAATATTAGCAAGTGCCCCAAACTGGAAATGGGTTAATCTTGCCAAAACTTACTCATTGCTTCACCAGTGGCCTGCATTGTACCCACTAATTGCATTGGAACTTCTTGATTCAAAGTAAGTCAAATACATTTATTTGCTCTTGTTTTATTGTCTGTTTTTCCAGTAAGGTATGTTGCCAGAAGTATTTCCTTTCCTTTTAACATGAAAGCAATTCAATATAATCCAAATGTGTAAATGTATATTTATACAAACATATCTTCTGCATTGAAGTTGTCAGTAAAGCATTTCATGTCCTTTAAAACTAGCCTAAAGGAAGGGTTAGGTTGTAAATTTTGAATAATTTATATTTTTATGATGTGGGCCAGAATTAATTTTCATAAACTTAAGATTCCTAAATAATCCCTAAATTGAATCTGTATAGCACAATAAGATTGTCTTCTTACAAAAAGAAGAAATACATTGCTTTTGCATAAAAGAGATATCTTAGTGTTCTTTGTCAGGACCAGACTGAGATTGTGTTTTCAAGAAACACAGCTTCACTGGAAAGAAATCACTGTCCAATCTTGGTTTTATGGTAATCTTCTAGATTTGCTGATCAGGAAGTAAGATCCCTAGCTGTGACCTGGATTGAGGCCATTAGTGATGATGAGCTAACAGATCTTCTTCCACAGTTTGTACAAGTGAGTTTTTTACTAGATTACCTCCCTTTATACTTTCACTCTAGTTTTTTATGGGAACTTGCTAAGGGATCCCCCTTCTGTTTAGATTAAAAGTCGTTTTGTAGTGTGGGAACATTGAGGGGCATTGCATTTGGATTTAGTGTGAATTTTTTCCCACTATTGTCATCTGCCCCATTTGAATATTGTATATAGGTACCTGTATTTTTAGTTTTCAGACTTTTTAGAACAAACCAGACTTGAGCTTTTCCTTGATTTTTCTTTACTGGTGAGTTCAACATAGCTAATGAATGTTACTCTATACTTTTGTGCTTGATTTAATTAGTTTGGCATAGGTTAATTCATCTATTTAATTTTTATAAGTATCATCTTTCATCAGTAAGAGTAATACTTGCTTTATATAGTTTCTCTTTTGATAGTTTTATTGGCACAATTTAGTATGGGTCAGACCACTAATAATTCTTATTTTCTTTTACTGTAGGCTTTGAAATATGAAATTTACTTGAATAGTTCATTAGTACAATTCCTTCTGTCCAGGGCATTGGGAAATATCCAGATAGCACACAATTTATATTGGTAAGATTTAAATTTTATTAATTACCATATTTCCATTCCTAGAATTTATAGAAATGGCATACCCTGTAAGTCTAAATGGCATGCCACACTACTTATTGTGGATACCAGATATTTTATTGAAGGTATTATTTTAAAGGAGCTAAATTTACCCTCTAATGCAAAAATTTGAAAACCCTCATTGCAAAAATTTGGTGTCTTATAGCTCTGTAATAATGAATGGGTTTCAACTTGCTTATATAGCTTAAAATAAATTTCTTGTTATCAAAAATTGAGGCCAAGCGTGGTGGCTCATGCTTGTAATCCCAGCACTTTGGGAGGCTGAAGCTAGTGGATCGCTTGATCTCAGGAGTTTAAGACCAGCCTAACAATCGTGGTGAAACCTCATCTCTACCAAAAATATAAAAAATTAGCTGAACATGATGGCATGTGCCTGTGGTCCCAGCTAGTTGGGATGCTGAGGTGGGAGGATTGCTCGAGCCTGGGAGGTGAAGGTTGCAGTGAGGCAAGATCACGCCACTGGACTCGAGCCTGGGCAACAGAGCCAGACCTGGTCTCAAAAAAAAAAAAAGAAAAAAAAAATTGAACTTGTTATTTTTCAGAGAGGTTCACCTAGTTCTTATAAGTGACTAACATGGCCGGGCGCGGTGGCTCACACCTGTAATCCCAGCACTTTGGGAGGCTGAAGCGGGCGGATCACAAGGTCAGGAGATCGAGACCATCCTGGCTAACACGGTGAAACCCCGTCTCTACTAAAAATACAAAAAATTAGCCAGGCGTGGTGATGGGCGCCTATAGTCCCAGCTACTCGGGAGGCTGAGGCAGGAGAATGGTGTGAACCCAGGAGGCGGAGCTTGCAGTGAGCCGAGATGGCGCCACTGCACTCCAGCCTGGGCGACGAGTGAGACTCCGTCTCAAAAAAAAAAAAAACAAAAAAAACCAAGAAGTGACTAACATAAATATTTTGCTGTATTAGGCTTCTCAAAGATGCCCTGCATGATGTACAGTTTAGTACCCGATACGAACATGTTTTGGGTGCTCTCCTGTCAGTAGGAGGAAAACGACTTAGAGAAGAACTTCGAAAACAGACGAAACTTGTACAGCTTTTAGGAGGAGTAGCAGAAAAAGTAAGGCAGGCTAGTGGATCAGCCAGACAGGTATGTACCCATAAAAGGTAATATAAATGTGTTGATGTTAAAGGAAGGATCTTTATGGTGCTGACTAATTAAGTTGCTATTCTTTATTGGTAGACTCCCAGTAGAACTCTAACTATACCCATGCTATTTGGGGCAGATAAATTCAAAGATTGTTTAAAATATATAGGAACATATTTCACAACCTATTAAAATCAGTGATTTTCCCATGTTTATTTATTTACATGCTTATTTATTCCTTTCTGATGAAAATTGTTTTCTTGAATTCCTTTACCTCCACTATCAAAGTCCACAGTATTTTCATCACACCACAAAGAAAGCATGTCCCCATTTTCCCCTCCCAGCCACTAAACTGTTTTCTGTCAATATGGATACATCTATACTTCTATATGGATATTCTGGACACTTCATGGCCTTTTCTGTCTAGTTTCTTTCACTTAGCATAAAGTTTTCAGAGTTCATCTATGTTCCAGCATGTTTACTACATGCTGTTTTTGGTTGAATAATATTACATTGTGTGGATATACCACATTTTGTTTAAACATTCATCAGTTGGTGGACATTTGGGTTGTTTCCACTTTTTGACTATTAATAATACTGCTGGCCAGGCGTGGTGGCTCATGCCTGTAATCCCAGCACTTTGGGAGACCCAGGCGGGCAGATCACGAGTTCAGGAGATCGAGACCATCCTGGTTAACACGGTGAAACCCCGTCTCTACTAAAAATACAAAAAATTAGCCAGGCATGGTGGCAGGCGCCTGCAGTCCCAGCTACTCGGGAGGCTGAGGCAGGAGAATGGGATGAACCCGGGAGGCGGAGCTTGCAGTGAACCGAGATCGCGCCGCTGTACTCCAGCCTGGGCGACAGAGCAAGACTCTGTCTCAAAAAAAAAAAAAAAAGAATAATACTGCTATGAATATTCATGTATAAATTTTTGTTTAAACAACTGTTTTCACTTAGGAATGGCATAGCTGGGTCATATGGTAGTTCTGTGCTTAACTTTTTGGGGAATCATAGAATTATTGTCTGTAGCAGCTATATCATTTTACATTCCCACCAGCAATATAGAAGGGTTCCAGTTTCACCACATCCTCACCAACATTGTTTTTTTTCCTGTTTTTTGATTATAGCCATTCTAGTGGGTGTGAAGCAGTATCTTTTTGTGGTCTTGATTTGAATTTCCCTAGTGACTAATGATATTGAGCACATTCTCATATGTTTATTGGCCATTTGTATTTCTTCTTTGGAGAAATATCTATTCAAAGTCCTTTGTCCATTTTAAATTAGACTGTCTTTTTGTTGTTGAGTTGTAAGAGTTATTTATATATTTTGGATACTAGACCTTTATCACATACACTATTTGCAAATATTTTTTTCATTCTGCAATTGTCTTTTTAATTCCTTAATAGTGTCCTTTAGTATATTAATACAAAAATGTTTAAGTTTGATGAAGTCCAGTTTATCTATTTTTTTTCTTTTGTGGCTCATGCTTTTAGTGTCGTATCTAAGAATCCATCATCAAATCTAATGCCATAAAGATGTACACCTGTGTTTTCTTCTAAGCTTTTCTAATTTTAGCTCTTATGTTTAGGTCTTTGATCCATTTTGAGTTAATTTTGGTATGTGGTATGAAGTAGAGGCCCAACTTTATTCTTTTGAATGAGGTTATCCAGTTGTCTTAGCACCATTTGTTAAAGAGACCCCCTCCTTCCTCTTGATTGGTTTTGGCGTACTTGTCAAAAATCAGTTGACCCTGTGCTTGCTTCGGCAACACATATACTAAAATTGGAATGATACAGAGAAGATTAGCATGGCCCCTACACTAGGATGACATGCAAATTCGTGAAGTGTTCTGTTAAAAATTTTTAAATAAAAAAACAGTTGACCACATATATGGGTTTATTTCTAGACTCTCAATTCTATATCATTCATCTATATGTCTATCCATATGCTATATTTGTTTTTTTCTTTTTTTCCTTTTTTTCCTTGAGATAAGGTCTCTCTCTCTTGCCTAGGCTGGAGTGCAGTGGCGTGATCACAATTCACCACAGCCTCAGCCTCCTGGGCTCAAGTGATCTTCTCGCTTCAGCCTCTCAAGTAGCTGGGACCACAGGTGTTTGCCACCATGCCTGTCTTTTTTTTTTTTTTCTTGTAGGGACAGGGTTTTGCCATGTTGCCCAGGCTGGTCTTGAACTCCTGGGCTCAAGCAGTCCTCCCATTTTGGCCTCCCAAAGTCCTAGGATTACAGATATGAGCCATCCACCCAGCCTGTACTTTTTTTAATTACCATAGTTTTATAGTAAGTTTTGAAATTGGACAATATAAGTCCTCCTACTTTGTTCTTTTTCATTATTATTTTATTATTTTTGGCTATTCAGGGGACACTTGCAATTTCATATGAATTTTAGGAACCGTGTATCCATTGCTGCAAAAAGGCAGTTGGAATTTTGATAAGAATTATAGATTAATTTGGGGAAATATTACATACAATCTTAATTATAAACTATTACCTTTGTATACATTGTTTACCTGTTTTCTCTTTACTAAACAATACTGCAATGAGCTGTGGTTGGTGTGTACATTTTTACTTCTTTGCTAGTATTTCTTTCAGAAAATTCCTACAGGTGAAATAGCTGAGTCAAGAGCGACATGTATTTTTAGTTATAATAGTTGTTACATTGCTCTACAAAAGAAGCTACACCTGTGTACACCTCTCTCCCTACCAATAAATTATGAAATTGTTTCCTAACACAGGATGTTGTTTTAAATTTTCATCTGATAGGTGAAAAACTGCATTCATTTTTGTTTGGTTTCTATTTCTTTGACTATTAGTGAGCTTTAACATTTTCATATATATTGGTTGGCCAAATGTACCTTTGCCTACTATATTTATAGCCTTTGGCCATTCTAGTTTTACAGTAAAAATTAACTCTCTTTAGTAACAACCTTTTTTTCACCGTTTGACAACTGGGCATTTTATAAATTGTATCTGCAGCATAACTTGTCTGAAAAATAGATCTTCATTTTCATTATGTACTTACAGTATCACATCTCTTTCTATAGGTTGTTCTCCAGAGAAGTATGGAACGAGTACAGTCCTTTTTTCAGAAAAATAAATGCCGTCTCCCTCTCAAGCCAAGTCTAGTGGCAAAAGAATTAAATATTAAGGTGACACATAAAATACTTATAAGTTCATATTACATTTGAAAATAATAGGAAGAAGGCAAATGGGCAGGTATGCTTAAGGCAAATGAAGGTAAAACCTGCATAGGTTGGTTATAAGCATGGATGGTTGTGATTAGGATCCATATTTATCTTAGCATATTTTTTTACCTAACCACCATTCCTGGAAAAAAAAAAAGTATAAAATTATTTACTGCCTTGGGCTTCATTTTTTTAAATTGGTCTCACCGTCTTTTTTTATTTATTTATTTATTTATTTGAGACAAAGTCTCACTCTGTTGCCCAAGCTGGAGTGCAGTGGTGTGATCTCGACTCACTGCAACCTCCACCTCCCAGGTTCAAGCGATTCTCCTGCCTCATCCTCCTGAGTAGCTGGGACTACAGGCACACGCCACCATGCCCAGCTAATTTTTGTATTTTTAGTAGAGATGGGGTTTCACTTTGTTGACCAGGCTGGTCTCGAACTCCTGACCTCGTGATTCGCCCACCTCGGCCTCCCAAAATGCTGAGATTACAGGCATGAGCCACCATGCCTGGCCTTTTTTTTTTTTTTTTTTTGAGTTGGAGTCTTGCTCTGTCACCCAGGCTGGAATGCAATGGTGCAATCTCGGCTCACTGCGACCTCCGCCTCCCGGGTTCAAGCAATTCTCCTGCCTCAGCCTCCCAAGTGGCTGGGATTACAGGTGCCTGCCACCACGCCCGGCTAATATTTGTATGTTTAGTAGAGACGGGGTTTCGCCGTGTTAGCCAGGCTGGTCTTGAACTCCTGACCTCAGGTGACCCACCATGCCCAGCTGGTCTCACTGTCTTAAATTAGCTTTTTAGTCAGTTTCATTTTAAAAGTAAGATTTGATCATTGCTAATAAAATTTTTAGTTTTTGTGAATACTTCCATGGCTAATTAATTAAAATAGAACCATAAACCATAAACAGAAGAATGGAGGTCTCAGATCACAGTGATTTAGAAGAAGGAAAAAGATATCACAAGATTTTGTGTTCTGTTGATGGATTGAGACGTTTACAAAGCTCAAACTTTAAAAGTTTGTGTCTCAAGTTTTTGCTTCTCTGCCTAGCGAGATGATATTTTAGTCATATATGCTATGTTAAAGTTTCAAAAAGTATTTTTGCATATCTGTTAATCTTCCAGAGAGTCTAGAAAAGCAATTCTAAATTAGCCGGGTGTGGTGGTGGGTGCCTGTAATCCCAGCTACTCGGGAGGCTGAGGCAGGAGAATTGCTTGAACCCGGGAGGCAGAGATTGCAGTGAACTGAGATTGCACCATTGCAGTCCAGCCTGGGCAACAAGAGCAAAACTCTATCTCAAAAATAAATAAATAAAATGAAAAAGCAATTCTCATGTGTTATTTCATTTGCTGTAATTCAAAGGAACAGGTGTTTAGCTGGGCGTATTGGTGCATGCCTGTAGTCCCAGCTACTCAGGAGGCTGAGGCAGGAGGGTCGCTTGAGCCCAGGAGTTAGAGGTTGTGGGAAGCTATGGTTGCATCACTGCATTCCAGCCTGGGTAACAAAGCAAGATGCTGTCTCTAACAGAAATAAAAATAAAAAATAAATCTAAAAACAAGACACGAAGAAGTGAAAGGGGAAATGCGTAGGACAAAAAAAATTCTAAATCCATTTTCATTTATCTTTCTAATGCTTAACATGTTGTATTTGCAGTCGTGTTCCTTCTTCAGTTCTAATGCTGTCCCCCTAAAAGTCACAATGGTGAATGCTGACCCTATGGGAGAAGAAATTAATGTCATGTTTAAGGTGAGTAAATAATGTTACTATTTTTTAATGGCAATTTAGAAATTTTTTTATCAAATTACTTTCCCAAAATTGCAAAGGTGATTTTGTTTAATTTTTTTATTATTATTTATTTATCTATTTTTACACAGGGTCTTGCTCTGACGCTCAGGCTGGGGTGCAGTGGTGCAATCTCGGCTTACTGCAACCTCCACATCCTGGGTTCAAGTGATTCTCCTGCCTCAGCCTCCCAAGTAGCTGAGATTACAGGCACCTGCCACCATGCCTGGCTAATTTTTGTATTTTTTAGTAGAGACGGGGTTTCACCATGTTGGCCAGGCTGGTCTTGAACTCCTGACCTCAGGTGATCCACCCACCACAGCCCCCCAGAGTGCTGGGATTACAGGTGTGAGCCATCGCGCCCAACCAAAAATTTTACGTGTTTTCATCATGATTTGTGTATTTTGAAGACAGGATGAAGAATTTTAGTTTAATTCAATGAGTTTCACATGTGGAGGTTCATAAAGATTGCTTCTACTGAACCACCTTTGATATATATATAATAAATTGCTTTGTTTTTTTGGTTTTTTTTTGAGACAGAGTTTGCTCTTGTTGCCCAGGCTGGAGTGCAATGGCGTGATCTCAGCTCACTGCAACCTTCACCTCCCCGGTTCATGCAGTTCTCCTGCTTCAGCCTCCCAAGTAGCTGGGATTACAAACATGTGCCACCACGCCCGACTAATTTTTTTACTTTTAGTACAGACGGGGTTTCGCCATGTTGGCCAGGCTGGTCTCGAACTCCTAACTTCAAGTGATCTGCCCGTCTTGGCCTCCCAAAGTGCTGGGATTACAGGCGTTAGCCACCGTGCCCAGCCAAGTTTTAATATTTTTTAAGGCAAATTCTCCTTATTCCTTTCCATAATTTTCTTGGCTAGTGTCAGAATGTATTCATTATTATGTGTTTTTAAATTATTTTATCCAGTTTAAAGAAAATGAAAACTTGTTCAGGTTTTAGTTAAAAAGTAATTCATTTTGGGGGGTTTTTTTAAGTAAACTTTTCATTTTGAGACAATTATAGCTTCATAGGCAATTGTAACAAACTGTACAGAGGAATCCTGTGTACTCTTCTTCATAGTAACATCTTGTATAACTGTAGTACAGAAACACAATCAGGATATTGGCATTGATACAGTCAAAATGTAGAACATTTCATCATCCCACAGATTCTCCATGTTGCCTTTTTAGAAAGGTGGCTCATGCCTATAATCCCAGCACTTTGGGAGGCCGAGGCAGGCAGATCACCTGAGGTCAGAAGTTCGAGACCAGCCTGGCCAACATGGTGAAACCCCATCTCTACTAAAAATACAAAAATTAGCCAGGTGTGGTGGCAGGCGTCTATAATCCTAGCTACTCAGGAGGCTGAGGCAGGAGAGTCAGTTGAACCTAGGAGGCAGAGGTTGCAGTGAGCCGAGATGACTCCTCTGCACTCCAGCCTGGGCGATAGAGCGAGACTCAGTCTCAAAAAATAAATAAATAAATAAATAAATAAATAATTGAATATAATTCACATACCATAAAACTTAACCTTTTAAAGTGTACAGTTCAGGGAACTGAGATATGAAGAGGTTAAGTACCTTTCCCTAGAATGCTGCAGAAAAATAAAAAGGCAGTTCTGTTCCTTTTATAGGTGTGTGCAACCATGCCCAGCTAATTTTTGTGTTTTTAGTAGAGGCGGGGTTTCCATCATGTTGGCCAGGCTGATCTCGAACTCCTGACCTCAGGTTTTCTGCCCACTTTGGCCTCCCAAAGTGCTGGGATTACAGCTTTCATAGTATGTAATCTGTTAAGTCTTTTGGAGATGTACAAGTTTCATTTTGTTTCCTTGATTTCAAGGTTGGTGAAGATCTTCGGCAAGATATGTTAGCTTTACAGATGATAAAGATTATGGATAAGATCTGGCTTAAAGAAGGACTAGATCTGAGGATGGTAATTTTCAAATGTCTCTCAACTGGCAGAGATCGAGGTAAGTTTATTAGCTGTGTCTTGATGTCTAATTTTTTTCCTTGAACTTAGCTTAAAGTGTACCTGCCCTAAAGGTCCTGATGCAGATACCCTGGTGTCACAGTTGTTTCTTATTTTAATCCAGTGTTACTTTATTCATTCAGTTGCTCATAATTAAGTGTCTTTTAAAAATAACTTAGTGGCCGGGCTTAGTGGCTCATGCCTGTAATCCCAGCACTTTGGGAGGCCGAGGTGGGTGGATCACATGAGGTCAGGAGTTTGAGACCAACCTGGGCAACATGGTGAAACCCTGTTTCTACTAAAAATGCAAAAATTAGCCAGGTGTGGTGGTGTGCCCCTGTAATCCCAGCTGCTTGGGAGGCTGAGATGGGAGAATAGCTTGAACTTGGGAGACGGAGGCTGCAGTGAGCCGAGATTGCATCACTGTATTCTAGCCTCAGTGACAGAGTGAGACTCTATCTCAAAATAAATTAAAAAAAAATTTTTTTAACTTAGTGTAGCCTAAATAAATGCTTTGCAGTAATCAGAGGTGTCCATTAATTGACCCAGTGAGGACTTTATGGTCTTTAGCTTTTAAACTTAAAAATAATGCCGTATCTCTGGGTGCAGTGGCTCTCACCTGTAATCCCAGCATTTTAGGAGGCCGAGGCAGGAGGATCACTTGAGTCTAGGAGTTTGAGACCAGCCCGGGCAACACAGGGAGATCCTGTCTCTACAAAAAGAAATAAATAGTCTCAGCTACTCTGGAGGATGGGGTGAGAGGATTACTTGAGCCTAGGAGGTTAAGGCTTCAGTGAACCATGATCATGCTACTGCACTCCAACCCGGGTAAAACAGTGAGACCTTGTCTCAAAACCAAATTAAATAAGGCCATATCTAAGTTAAATCAACTTTGATTTCATTTTTATAAAATAAAGTCATACAAAGTTATTTTCTACTAATAGCAGATTTCTATCTTACTATTTATTGAACTGTTTTGAAATAATGGATGTAAAACATCCTAATATCTGATACGTATTATGTGCTCAGTAAATGGCAGCCATCATTATTCTTATTCAACAAATGTTTGTTGTTTACCATCTATAAAATGGCAAGAATATGTGGTACTCATATTTTAGAAGGAAGCAATAATACGTACAAGTAATCAGAGTATGCTTTCATAAGCTGAAAGCTCTAAAAGTTGTAAAGGCAATACCGTCAGGTTTTAAAGGAAAGATCATCCGCTGTTGGCGGAAATGAGAAACACTTCATAAATTCTATGCATAGGCACTAGGAAATCACCTGAAAGATAATCATCCTTCCAATATTTGCCATTCATTTTATGCTTAAATGCCTATAGTGAAGGGGAATTCACTGCATTTCAAGGCAGTTCATTCTATCCTGTGTAGCTCTGATAGCTATAGATTTCTTTTTCATATTCAGGTGATTAATGGGAACTGAGTCCTGGTGTCTTTTACCCATTGGTTCCAGTTCTGTTCAGACTATGATATAATTAAGTTAAATCCGTCTTCACCCTTACCAGTAGTGTGGCCTCAGATTCTGAATTCCAAATTCTTCAGCCATTTATGAAATATTACTTTAAATTACCTTATCACCTTATTATTCTCCTTGCAAATGGTTCAGGTAATCTGTTGTCTCTAAGAATGGCACCTGGATTTTGTAGAATACAAAAGGGTGGGCATAGTGTCACACATGTGAAACTATTCATAAATAAAATCAGTAAGTCGTCATCATACCAGCTTCTGCTAAGCCATGTCTTGGCCATCCTGCAACTTGTACATTCTCTTTTTCTTTTCTTTCTTTTTTCAGAGATGGGATCTTACTCTGTCATCCAGGCTGGAGTGCAGTGGTGTGATCATAGCTCACTGCAGCCTCAAACTCCTGGGCTCAAGCAGTCCACTTGCCTCAGCCTCCCAAAATTAGCTGGATATGATGGCATGCACCTGTGACATGCCACCACACCCAGCTAATTTTTAAAATTTTTCATAAAGGCAGGGGTCTCACTATGTTGTTGAGGCTGGCCTCGAACTGGTCTCACGAAATCTTACCACCTCAGGCTCCCAAGCAGCAGGGAGTGTAGGCATGCACCACTGTGTCCAGC
Organism: Pongo abelii; assembly: GCF_028885655.2. Lineage (NCBI taxonomy): Eukaryota > Metazoa > Chordata > Mammalia > Primates > Hominidae > Pongo > Pongo abelii. The sequence continues at coordinate 60,117,736 of NC_071994.2, forward strand.
TACGTACTTGTACATTTTTGTGTCTTAGAACCATGTGTAGGACATTAGCTATTAACTTTGTTATAGTTGATACACTACTTTTCAATTTGTCGAGTTCATTTTAAAAACCTGATTTTTGAGTGTTACAGCTCTTTTAGAATTCACATAGCAGAGGCCGGGCGCAGTGGCTCATGCCTGTAATCCCAGCACTTTGGGAGGCCGAGGTGGGCAGATCCCTTGAGGCCAGAAGTTTGAGACCACCCTAGCCAATATGGTGAAACCTCACCTCTACTAAAAATACAAAAAATTAGCCAGGCGTGGTGGTGCACGTCTGTAGTCCTGGCTGCTGGGAGGCTCAGGCACTAGAATCACTTGAATCCGGGAGGCAGAGGTTGCAGTGAGCCCAGGTGGCGCCACTGCACTCCAGCCTGGAAAACAGCGTGAGACTCTGTCTCAGAAAACAACCAGAAAAAAAGGAGCCAAATGAATTCATTCTGCCATATGTAACTAGACTACTAGAATTAGAATCTGGCCCCACATACTTTCTATTGGGGTACCTGGCAGCCTTGGTCAACTTCTATTTCCTCCAATCCTTTGTCCAAAGCAGAGCTCTGTTTTCATATATTTTATTTTAACACAAATGCATCTCCTTCATTTTAAAAATGTATCAATTAATATTTTAATTGTATAAATAATATTTGCACATAGTAGGATATCCAGATAGCGTATAGTAGAATAAATTGAAAAGTAAATGTTCGTTTTCTCTCATACCTTCATCCTCAATTCTAGGTACCCTGTTTCCACAATATAACTACTTGTGTAGCCTTCTGGAAATGTTTTGTGTATATTCTAATATGCACAACCATCCTTCTTTTCAAACACAGAATTACAGTTCTCCATCTGGATTTTGTCTTTAACATTATTTTTGAGATCTTTCTATCAAAGCACATAATTCCTCCCTCATTGTCTTCTTTTGTGTAAATATCACATAATTTATTTGTTTGATACTTGTTTTATTTTATTTTTTTATTTTTTGAGACGGAGCCTTGCACTATTGCCCAGGCTGGAGTGCAGTGGCGCCATCTCGGCTCACTGCAAGCTCCACCTCCTGGGTTCATGCCATTCTCCTGCCTCAGCCTCCCGAGTAGCTGGGACTACAGGCTCCTGCCACCATACCTGGCTAATTTTTTTGTACTTTTAGTAGAGACGGGGTTTCACCATGTTAGCCAGGATGGTCTAGATCTCCTGACCTTGTGATCTGCCCACCTCGGCCTCCCAAAGTGCTGGGATTACAGGCATGAGCCACCACACCCGGCAGATACTTGTTTTAAAGGAGTCAGAGAGAAAACAAAAAACAATTTGTTCAACCAGGCATTTATATTTCAATTAGGAGGCCAAAATATATACTTGAGATTTAATCATATCACAAGGTCAGTCTTCATCTGTTCTTCCTTTTGAAAGTGCTAATGTATTCTGGAAGATTCTTATCTTGCCCAAATATATGATCAAAGAAATTTTTTTGTGCTGAAGTGGGACAGTGTGTATCTTATATGTAACTTTACCAGCTAGGTCAGTGTCTTCTTGTTTGTAATTAAAATAGTTTTCCTCGCTGGGCACGGTGGCTCACGCCTGTAATCCCAGCACTTTGGGAAGCTGAGACAGGTGGATCACTGAAGGTTGGGAGTTCAAGACCAGCCTGGCCAACATGGTGAAACCCCATCTCAACTAAAAATAAATAAATAAATACAAAAATTAGCTGGGCATGGTGTTGGGCACCTGTGATCTCAGCTAGTTTTCCTTTGGGGATTAGTACATGGATGTACAGACTAGAGAGTCTCAAATAGTCAAAATTGATGTTTACATGTTAGATACTTTTGAAAATAACAATTTTGATTGGCAGCCAGACTTGATTTTTTTTATTTTTTATTTTTTTTGAAGACAGGGTCTCGCTGTCGCCCAGGCTGGAGCGCAGTGCTGTCATCTTGACTCACTGCAACCTCTGTCTCCTGGGTTCAAGTAATTCTCATGCATCAGCCTCCAAAGTAGCTGGGACTGCAGGTGTGTGTCACCATGCCTGGTTAATGTTTATATTTTTAGTAGTGGTGGGGTTTTGCTGTGTTGGCCAGGATGGTCTCAAACTCCTGAGCTCAAGTGATCCACCCACCTCAGCCTCCAAAAGTGCTGGGATTACAGGCATGAGCCACCATGCCTGGCCAGACTTGATTTTTTTTTTTTTTTTTTTGAGATAGAGTCTGGCTCTGTTGCCCAGGCTGGAGTGCAATAGTGCTATCTTGGCTCACTGCAACCTCTGCCTCCCGGGTTCAAGGGATTCTCCTGCCTCAGCCTCCTGAGTAGCTGGGATTACAGGTGCCCACGACCACACCCAGCTAATTTTTGTATTTTTAGTAGAGACGGGGTTTTGCCATGTTGGCCAGGCTGGTCTTAAACTCCTGACCTCAAGCAATCCACCCGCCTCAGCCTCCCAGAGTGCTGGGATTGCAGGCTTGAGTCACTGCACCCAGCCAGACTTGAATTTTTTTGAAAGTAACAATTGCTAGCTGGTTTCTTATGTCAAAAATTAAAAACTATAACTTTTTAAAAGGCATGCAGCCATAAAAAAGAATGAGTTCATATCCTTTGCAGGGACATGAATGAAGCTGGAAGCCATCATTCTCAGCAAACTAACACAGGAACAGAAAACCAGACACCTCATGTTCCCACTCATATGTGGGAGTTGAACAGTGAGAACACATGGACACAGGGAGGGGAACATCACACACCGGGGCCTGTTGGCAGGTGGGAGGCAAGGGGAGGAAGAGCATTAGGACAAATACCTAATGTATGCGGAGCTTAAAACCTAAATGATGGGTTGATAGGTGTAGCAAACCACCATGGCACATGTATACCTATGTAACAAACCTGCACATTCTGCACATGTATCCCAGAACTTAAAGTAAAATTTAAAAAGTAATAATAATTTTTAAAAATGTTTAAAGGCTTACTTTGGGGAGACAGTTTTACATAGCTTAATATTTTATCATTAAAGGCATGGTGGAGCTGGTTCCTGCTTCCGATACGCTCAGGAAAATCCAAGTGGAATATGGTGTGACAGGATCCTTTAAAGATAAACCACTTGCAGAGTGGCTAAGGAAATACAATCCCTCTGAAGAAGAATATGAAAAGGTAATTAGCATGTCTCCTCATTCGAAAAAGCTTCGTCAAAAATGTATTACAAAGGTTTTAAGTTCTTTCATGTTCCAGCTCTGGTGACCAAATAGTCATTTAGTCTAAGTCGGGAAAAGAGCATCTTTTTCTAAGTATAGGAAAGAATGTAAAACAGAATGCATTTAATGGCAGGAATCTGAGTGAAACCAATGCTAAATTACGCCCCCAAAAATTTCCAAACACATACTTAGAGGCCAGCAAAACAGAGGCATTTTTCTAACCCAGAATGTTATATTTCCCAAAGGTCTTGGAAGAAGGTAGCGAAATGAGTAAAATGGGCTGCATCATGTGCTAGTTAAGAACATAAATTAGGGGCCAAACTCTCTGGGTTTGAATTCAGGTCCCATCCCAAGTCACTCAGCAACAGGGCCTTATGCAAAATTTTTTTTTTTTTTTTTTTGAGATGGAGTCTCACTCTGTTGCCCAGGCTGGAGTGCAGTGGCGCCATCTCGGCTCACTGCAACCTCCGCCTCCCAGGTTCACGCCATTCTGCCTCCGCCTCCCGGGTTCACGCCATTCTGCCTCAGCCTCCCGAGTAGCTGGGACTACAGGCACCCACCACCACGCCCAGCCAATTTTTTGTATTTTTAGTAGAGGTGGGGTTTCACTGTGTTAGCCAAGATGGTCTCGATCTCCTGACCTTGTGATCCGCCCGCTTCGGTCTCCCAAAGTGCTGGGATTACAGGCGTGAGCCACCGCACCTGACCTATGCAAATTATTTAACATCTTTGTGCCTCAGTGACCTCTGCTATAAAGTATTGTATATATTATGGTATTATAGCATATACTATGGCTGTAAACATAAGCATTGAGATTTTTGTGAAAATTAAATGATTTAATATATATGAAGCACTGCATAGTGAAAGTTGTATAATTGATAGCTCTTATTACTGGAAACATCAATTTTCTGTTTTACTATTATTTGGAATTACATGTGAGGAAAGGGCAATCTTTCAGGACATAGGCCTCTAATGATCCTAACTTGGCCTAAGGAAGACCCAAGAAAACTGAGTGGTGATGTAGGAAGACTCCCTTTTTAATGTCATGGAGCTGCCTAGTTTATGTTTCATTAATGGATCACCTTTATAGACATACACGTGCCATCTGTTGACCTACAAAGCTAATGCAGGGGAATTTTGACCTTTGTTAGATCTTTTAAACTGTGAAATCACTCTCTTTTCATACTACTTTGTGGTCTGGGGAAAAAAAGCAGTGCAGCAGAAGCCAATACTTGTTTTAGTAATGTTGGCCCTTTTGTGATTCCTGGTAAGGAAATAATTGCCAAGTAGCATACATTAAGCATCTTTTATGAATTTGGCTTTTTAATGTGATTTAATAAGTAAGAGAGAATATAACTTAGTGAAGTCATATTGCCTGGATTTGAATCCTCACTCTGCCACTTAACAATTAGGTGATCTTGGACAAACAACCTCTCTCTGTTTCAGTTTTCCATCTGTACAATGGTTATGATGATAGTACCTAAGTCATTGATTGTTGTGAGATTCTAAATATGTTAATGTATATACACACACATACATATACACACATACGCAGAGAAGTGCCTGGTTTGTGCTAAATGCTATATAAACATTTGCTGTTATCATCATTGGTAATGATTTCTGGGGAATTATGGAATAAAGTTAACTACATGGGCAAGTCAGGCCAAATGAATGTACCACTCAGAAATAAAGTATATTGTATAAATAAACTAAATACACATGCTTTAGATTAAAGAAAAACCTCATTGTATGTGTCTTGCTGTATCCTTCTATACGATATTATATTAGTAATTTTAATAATCCCCAGGAGAGGGAGGACTTAAGATGACACACAGGGAATCACCACATGGGAAACAAAACACATTACTTGTGTTCTTGGATGTTTTCAGATATAAGCTGATTTTCTTTACACATGTCTTCCCTGCAGGCAGAGGAAAAAAAGCAAAAATCTTCTATCCATCATGTTTGTGGAATCCTGCATCTCACCGATTCTAAGCAGCAGAGTCAGAGAGGTGCAGGATTCCACAAACATGACGCTTAAAAGCTGTTTGAAGGCAGCACGTACCTAAGTGTAGGGACTGGTAGGGATCCCAGACTTTTAAAAGAGAAAAGCTAGAGAAGGGGCAGTAACCACCCTTAGAAGAGTGTTTTTGTTTTTGAAATATGAAAAGATTGGCTTTTATTACTATATCCCAGTTTGTATGCTATTGAGAGAGTGGATTACAATAGTGTTTTTAAAGAGTGATAAATTACTTTACTATTTATAAACTCTGCCTCCTTTAAAAGTAATTCATTTTCTAAAATAATTGTGTATTTTTTTATAGGCTTCAGAGAACTTTATCTATTCCTGTGCTGGATGCTGTGTAGCCACCTATGTTTTAGGCATCTGTGATCGACACAATGACAATATAATGCTTCGAAGCACGGGACACATGTTTCACATTGACTTTGGAAAGTTTTTGGGACATGCACAGATGTTTGGCACCTTCAAAAGGTATAATGTTATTGCTGTTGCCAAAGAAATGAGGCACTTCCTGTTTCACAAATTAATGTTTGTCTCAAGCTTTGCCTTTTGCCTTGTGCGTTTTGCCTTGTGGTTCCATTTGAACATAACTGGGAATGAAAAAGGCCCAAAGATATGACCATACCACATAGTAGACAAGAATGTGTGTAAGTGTGTATAAACTTTGTTTTGTTGTTGTTGTTGTTGTTCTGTTTTTTTTTTTTTGAGACAGAGTCTTGCTGTGTCGCCCAGGCTGGAGTGCAGTGGCACGATCTCGGCTCACTGCAAGCTCCGCCTCCCGGGTTCATGCCATTCTCCTGCCTCAGCCTCCTGAGTTAGCTGGGACTACAGGCACCCACCACCACGCCCAGCTAATTTTTTTGTATTTTTAGTAGAGACAGGGTTTCACCGTGTTAGCTGGGATGGTCTCGATCTCCTGACCTCGTGATCTACCTGCCTCGGCCTCCCAAAGTGCTGGGATTACAGGCGTGAGCCACCATGCGCAGCTAAACTTTGTTGAAATGAATTAAGGGACATATATATTTTTTTTATCTACTTAGCGATAACTCTTAGAAAGAAATGATTTCGTGTGTATAACGGCAGTAAGTAGTTTTCTATGTTTGTAACTACTGTTTGATCTCTTTGGGTATGTGGATTTATAAATATCACCTTATTTTCATATATAAGGAAATTTCATACATAAATTCTCTCTAAATAATGAGATTATTATGTGATAGCTTTCTTGAAAAATGTTATTTTAGAGGCCGGGTGTAGTGGCTCACACCTGTAATCCCAGCACTTTGGGAGGCCAAAGCAGGCGGATCACAAGGTCAGGAGATCGAGACCATCCCAGCTAACACGGTGAAACCCCATCTCTACTAAAAATACAAAAAATTTGCCGGGCGTGGTGGCGGGCACCTGTGGTCCCAGCTACTTGGGAGGCTGAGGCAGGAGAACGGCATGAACCCAGGAGGCAGAGCTTGCAGTGAGCCTAGATCGTGCCACTGCACTCCAGCCTGGGCGACAGAGCGAGTCTCAAAAAAAAAAAAAAAAAAGGAAAAAAGAAAAATGTTATTTTAAAATTATGGAAATTCAAAAGTGTGTGGTATTAAGTTTCCTAGTTGGAAATGGCTGTACCTCAGATACCTTAGTTTAATAATCATGTAATAGCACTATTGGAGTATCTTCTGTAAATAATATTTTATATGTACTTTCATTTTAAATAGGGATCGAGCTCCTTTTGTGCTGACCTCTGATATGGCATATGTCATTAATGGGGGTGAAAAGCCCACCATTCGTTTTCAGTTGTTTGTGGACCTCTGCTGTCAGGCCTACAACTTGATAAGAAAGCAGACAAACCTTTTTCTTAACCTCCTTTCACTGGTAACTATTCTTTATAAGCACTTAATTAGTTTTATATTAATGCATCTATGTTTCAATACCTAAAAAAGATTATTTTGTGATTTTGGAATAAAATTTGCTTTAGTCACAAATGTCAGATACATTATTGCTCAGATATTTTAAACTTACTGCCGTGTGAAATAAGCCAGACACAAGAGTACCTACTGTCTGACTCCATTTGTATAAAATACAAAAAATAAGTCAGTAGAGTGGCTCCCCTTGGGATGGGAAGTATTAGTAGCTGGACCCCAAGGCAGGCATCTGAGATGCTAATGAATGTTTTGTGTATTAATATGGGTGTGAATTGTGAACATTCACTCAGCTGTACAATGAAGATTTCTGTACTTTCCTGGGTATATATTATAGTTAAGTAAAAAGTAAAAAACACAAACCCACTATGATTATTATGAGTAAATTGATATGGTAATAAACAGAAGGCTACAATTGTCTTAAGTGAAATAACTCAGAAAGTTAAATATTGTGTGTTCTCACTTATAAGTGGGAGTTAAATAATATGTATACATGGACATAAAGAGTAGAATAATAGACATTGGAGACTGGGGAGGGTAGGAAGGGGGATGGTGGATGGGAGATGAGAAGTTACTTAGTGGGTACAATGTATGCTATTCAAGTGATGCACTAAAAGCCCAGACTTTATCACTATGTGATACATAACATGTACCAAAATTGTACTTGTACCCCCTAAATCTATAAAAGTAAAAACAGCGGCCTAGGCCAGGCGCAGTGGCTCATGCCTGTAATCCCAGCACTTTGGGAGGCTAAGGCAGGCGGATTGCTTGAGGTCAGGAGTTCAAGACCAGCCTGGCCAACATGGCGAAACCCCATCTCTATCAAAAATACAAAAAAAAAAAAAAAAAAGTTCGCCAGGCATAGTGGTACGTATCTGTAATCCCAGCTACTCAGGAGGCTGAGGCAGGAGAATTGCATGAACCTGGGAGGCAGAGGATGCAGTGAGCCAAGATCACACCCTGCCCCCCGCCGCCCCCAAAAAAAGAGCCTAGACAAAAGGAGATCTGGATCTCACCAGTTTAATTCTATAAACTGGGTTTTTGACCACCAACAAATTGCTTGACTTCCTTGGTGTCCATTTCCTTATTTGTTAGATAATCACCTAGGTCCCCAATACACTAATGAACCCCCCAAGACTGATTGTTTTTGTTTGCTTCAGTTCTGATTACTTGAGCAGCCCACAGGAAGGAGTGAGGAACAAATGTTTTAAAAAATTTAACTCACAGAACTTTTTGTTTTCTTCTACAGATGATTCCTTCAGGGTTACCAGAACTTACAAGTATTCAAGATTTGAAATATGTTAGAGATGCACTTCAACCCCAAACTACAGACGCAGAAGCTACAATTTTCTTTACTAGGTAAGGCATATTTAAGTATATTGCAGAAGGAACGTAAAATATTGCTTTGATTTGTTTTACCTTAGTTTAAACAAATGCTATTTATCAAAATTCTAATTTATAGGAACAAATTCTGATTCATAGTAATTGCACATAGTAGGCTGTCAAAAGTTGATTTACTAATAAATACAAAGGATTTGCAATAATATTTTTTAAAATATACTTATTTGCCTCAAAATATCTCAAGGTTTATTTAATATGTAATTTCAGTGATAAAAACATATTTTTCTACAGTGCCATGTACCATTTTAAAATCTTTTTTAATTTTTTATTTTGAGACTGAGTCTTGCTGTTTCATCCAGGCTAGAGTGCAGTGGTGCAATCTCAGTTCACTGCAAGCTCTGCTTCCTGGGTTCAAGCGATTCTTCTGCCTCAGCCTCCCGAATAGCTGGGACTACAGGCGCACACCACTAAGCCCAGCTAATTAAAGTCTCTTTCTAAAATGTTATCTGTACTAATCTATTTTTCAGGATTTTGTCTTAACAATTTCCATGGAGACCTTTGGTGTTTTTAACCCAGCAAACCCTGGGCACTGCTGCAAGTAAACTATTATATGGCATAGTACTTGAAACACATATACCAATGACTGGTACTTGAATTTGTTATTGCTTTAAAAACAGATCTTCCGGCCAGGCGCAGTGGCTCACGCCTGTAATCCCAGCACTTTGGGAGGCCGAGGCGGGTGGATTACCTGAGGTCGGGAGTTCAAGACCATCCTGACCAACATGAAGAAACCCCGTCTGCACTAAAAATACAAAATTAGCCGGGCATAGTGGCGCATGCCTGAAATCCCAGCTACTCAGGAGACTGAGTCAGGAGAATCGCTTGAACCTGGGAGATGGAGGTTGTGATGAGCCGAGATTGCGCCATTGCACTCCAGCCTGAGTAACAAAAGCGAAACTCTCAAAAAAACCAGATCTTCTTGACAAATATGTTCTAAAGGTCTGGTGATCAGGCTGGTTACTGACTACTGCTGCCACTTCATCACAATACCACAGCAGGGAGGGGGTACCTGAGCTCATGTTCTTTTCTATCCTTTTTCTCTTGCCTTCTTCCTCTCAGTGGAGAAGAGGTATAAAACACTGACTGGACTTCACTAGTCTCAAGAGTCTGGGCTGAAATGAATTGAAGGAAGCTGACTTTTGTATAGCCTTCCAAACTAATCCTGACAATTTAGGTATTGATGGGTTTTCTTTTGCTTTGTTTTTTAAAAGAGATTCATTGGCTCCCCTGGGCAAAACCACAAAGCAGGCATGTATTCGTCTGCCTGCTTAGACTTCCATAACAAAATACTATAGACTAGTGGCTTAAACAACAGATATTTATTTTCTCACAGTTCTGGAGTCTAGGAGGTCCAAAATCAAGGTGCCAGCCAATTACATTACTGTTGAGGGCTCCCATGCCAGATTGCAGATGGCCACCTTCGCAGTGTGTCCTCACATGGTAGGGAAAGCTAGCTCTCTCATCTCTTCTTAGAAGGACACTCCTATTGGATTAGGGCTCTACTGTTTATGACCTCATTTAACCTTAATTACTTCCATAAAGGCCCTATCTCTAAATACAGTGGCAGTGTTGGTTGGGGCTTCAACATATGAATTTGAGGGAACACAAACATTCAGTCCATAGTGGGGCAGAAGCCTGTGTTTGAGATTCTCTCACTTCTCTTTTTGAATATCCTTCTTCTTTCTAGCTTCCTTAACCTTGTTTCTGAGACTTATTTCCTTTGCTTGCCTAAAATGTTCTTTCCAGACCTACTTTCCAAACTTTCCATCCTGTCAAAACTTCTTTTTCCAACTGAATGAAAATATGATTAACTGAAGGAGTCTGACACTGAATTCTATAGTTCTACTGTTCAATAGGAGAGAATTTTTAAAATTTGGATTACTTTGTTTTTGTTCTTCTGTTTTTGTGGTTTTTTGGAGACAGTCTCACTCCGCCACCCAGTCTGGAGTGCAGTGGCGCAATCTCAGCTCACTGCAACCTCTTTCCTCCTGGTTTCAAGCAATTTTCCTGCCTCTGCCTCCCAAGTAGCTGGGATTATAGGCACACACAACCACACCTGGCTAATTTTTCTATTTTTAGTAGAGTCAGGGTTTTGCCATGTTGGCCAGGCTGGTCTCAAACTCCTGGCCTCAAGTGATCTGCTCCCCTTGGCCTCCCAAAGTGCTGGGATTACAGGTGTGAGCCACCGTGCCTGGCCCTTGGATTACTTTCTTTCTCACCTATTTGTCATCTTTCTCCTTTACTAAAAGGGAATAAATTAATGAAGTCATCTTTTTAGCATTATACCAATCATCATCTATCTATAATAGCTCTTTAATTAGTCTTGGGGCCCCTACAGGGTTCAAGAATACCAAGTATGAATTCTTTCTTGGGCTAAATTATTTTGTTGGGGTGAGATGTGTTTTAACAAATCTTTGGCCTGTAGAACAGAGGGAATCCTTGGCAAAGTGACAATCTGCTTAATATTTTTAAAGGAATGAAAGTGGTTTTTGTCATTTATTACATTGAAAGAATTTACCATGTGTTCTCATTTACCGTTAACGAATTTTCTGATTACTTTGTAGGCTTATTGAATCAAGTTTGGGAAGCATTGCCACAAAGTTTAACTTCTTCATTCACAACCTTGCTCAGCTTCGTTTTTCTGGTCTTCCTTCTAATGATGAGCCCATCCTTTCATTTTCACCTAAAACATACTCCTTTAAACAAGATGGTCGAATAAAGGAAGTCTCTGTTTTCACATATCATAAGAAATACAACCCAGATAAACATTATGTAAGTTTGATTTCAATATTTATAAACAATCATGCATATATTATTGTTGTCCTTTCTACTTCCTTTGCTGACTCTGCTAAAGTTCCAAGCATTTGTTCTATTCAAGCTTGTTTCTTTCATGAATGGTCCATAAATAAGTAAATGTACTTGAAGCATCCCTAACTTTTTTGGTATTTAATTCTTGCTATATTTGCTTCAAACAATAAGGACCGAGTGATATTCTGTCTTTTAGAGACAAGGCTAAAAGAATGGTGCTATTCTGCTTTTTCTCATTCTTCAATTTTTTTATTTTTATTTATTTATTTTTTTGTTCATTCTTCAGTTTTTTTTACATTTCAAAGGTAAAGTGTGCTTGTTGTAACAAATTCAATCAATAGAGTAGTATATAAAGTAAAAAGTCAAAGTTCCTATTCCAGTCTCTGATACAGAACACGCACACATTGTCTTTGAACAGATACAGGAACTTCAGCATGCTTTTTCCTCTTCGAGACTATAGTGTTATCTTTTTTGTTGTTACTTTTCACCCTTGTGCTAACTTTTTTGTTAGATAATACTTTCCAGAACTGCCAGTTTTTAAATTTTTGGCAAATTGATAGTCTTTAAAAAGCTATTTTACTACTGTTTTAATTTTCATCTATTCTGTTAATAAATTTTAGTATCTTTTTGTGTGTTTATTAAAGTTATCCTAACACCATTTTATTGCATAGTCCATTCTCTCCCCAGTATATACTACTACCTTTAAGTTTATATATATATCCCCATATTTGTTTCTGGCCTTCTATAAATAGATCCTACTTGGCACCAGTATTATATTCTTTAAAGTATTGTAACTTTATAAAAGTTTAAATAGGCTGGGCACAATGGCTCGTGCCTATAATCCCAGCACTTGTGGGAGCCCGAGGCAGGTGATCACCTGAGGTCAGGAGTTCAAGACCAGCCTGGCCAACATGGTGAAACCCCATCTCTACTAAAAATATGAAAATTAGCTGGGTGTGGTGGCATGTGCCCGTAGTCCCAGCTACTCGGGAGGCTGAGGCAGGAGAATCGCTTGAACCCGGGAGGCGGAGGTTGCAGTAAGCCAATATTGTGCCATTGCACTCTAGCCTGGGCAACAGAGCAAGACGCTGTATCAAAAAAAAAAAAAAAAAGTTTAACTAGCCAGCAAAACAAGTTTTCCTTCACTACCCCCCCATAAACCTTTTGCCTTTTTTTAACTGACTTTTTATTTATTTTTATTTATTTTATTTTATGTTATTTTATGTTATGTTATGTTATTTTTATTTTATTTTATTTTATTTAATAGTCTCACTCTGTTGCCCAGGCTGGAGTGCAATGGCGCGATCTCGTCTCCTGAAACCTGTGCCTCCCAGGTTCAAGCAATTCTCATGCCTCAACTCCTGAATAGCTAGCTGGGACTACAGGCATGCGCCAGCACGCCCGGCTAATTTTTGTATTTTTAGTAGAGATGGGGTTTCCCCATGTTGCCCCGGCACATGGCCAGACGAAATCCTGGCCCTAAGTGATCCACTCATTTTGGCCTCTCGAAGTTCTGGGACTACAGACATGAGCCACCATGCCTGGACTATTTTATTTATTTTTTATTTATTTGTTTATTTTTTATTTTTTTGAGACGGAGTCTCGCTCTGTCGCCGAGGCTAGAGTGCAGAGGTGTGATCTCGGCTCACTGCAAGCTCTGCCTCCCGGGTTCACGCCATTCTCCTGCCTCAGCCTCCGGAGTAGCTGGGACTACAGGTGCCCGCCACCACGCCTGGCTAATTTTTTGTATTTTTTTTTTCTAGTAGAGACGGGATTTCACCATGTTAGCCAGGATGGTCTCAATATCCAGACCTCGTGATCCACCCGCCTCGGCCTACCAAAGTGCTGGGATTACAGGCGTGAACCACTGCGCCCGGCTGCCTGGACTATTTTTATTTCTACTTTTTGAGAAACGGTCTGGCTCCGTTACCCTGGCTGGAGTGCAGTGATGCAGTGTTGGCTCATTTGGCTTGCTTGGCTCACTGTAGCCTTGACACCTGGGCCGAGTTGCTCCTCCCACCTTAGCTTCCCAAGTAGCTGGGGCTACAGGCATGTGCCACCACAGCTGGCTAATTTTTATATTTTTTATAGAAACAGAGCCTTACTATGTTGCACAGGCTGGTCTCTAACTCCAGGGCTGAAGTGATCCTCTCACCTTGGCCCCTCAAAGTGCTAGGATTATAGGCATGAGCAACCGTGCCCAGCTTACACTTTTAAGTTCTAGTTTATGTATCTTAGGATGGTTATGATCACTCTTAAAATGTAGTTAGATGTGCTATAAATACAGTGACTTATATTTGCTTTTTCCAATTGGTGACATACATATTACCAAGATAAAAGTACTTGAACTACATATAACAATTAAGCTATAAATTTCTTTTCTGTCAGGAAAGGAGGTTTTATTGCTTCTTGGTCTTTTAGCTAAGATCAATATAGGAAAGAAGGTTTTTTTGAGACAGAGTCTCGCTCTGTTGCCCAGGCTGGAGTACAGTGCCATCTCGGTTCACTGCAACCTCTGCCTCCCAGGTTCAAGTGATTTGCCTGCCTCAACCTCCCAAGTAGCTGGGATTACAGGCACGCACCACCATGCCCAGCTAATTTTTGTTTTTTTAGTAGAGACGTGCTTTTACTATGTTGCCCAGGCTGGTCTCAAACTCCTGACCTCAGCTGATCCACCCACCTCGGCCTCCCAAAGTGCTGGGATTACAGGCATGAGCCACTGCACCCGGCCTGGAAAGAAAGTTTTAAATATAAATTTTATGTGTTTGTGGTGTGATTTCTTTTCAGATTTATGTAGTCCGAATTTTGAGGGAAGGACAGATTGAACCATCATTTGTCTTCCGAACATTTGACGAATTTCAGGAACTTCACAATAAGCTCAGTATTATTTTTCCACTTTGGAAGTTACCAGGGTATGTATTCATCCTTGTACATTAATCCTTTTTGTAGGAAACAACTTGTTATCAAATGTAGGTGGAAAGCTTTGTGTTAACACTTAGTAAGATACTATCGGCCATATGTGGCTTATTTTCCTTTGTATCATAAGGACCTAATACAAAAGTAGACATAAACAAGGAACTGTAAGTTTTTGTTAAATGAATAAATGATCAGGATGTTAAAATATGAGATTTTCTAGACTTCTAACTCTTGTTGAAGCTTTAACTTTGCTGTCTCTACCATAGTAAGCAACACTAGATAATAATTTGGCATCTTGGTTTTGAAAAAAGTCACATGCTGCCAGGCGTGGTGGCTCACAAGCTTATAATCCCAGCACTTTGGGAGGCCAAGGCGGGGAGATACCTTGAGTCCAGGAGTTGGAGACTAGCCTGGGCACCATGGCAAAACCCCATCTCTATAAAAAATACAAAAATTAGCTGGGCTGGTGGCACATGTCTGAAGTCCCAGCTACTCGGGAGGCTGAAGTGAGAGGATTGATTGATACCAGGATGTGGAGGTTGCAGTGAGCCAAGATCACATCACTGCATTACAGCCTGGGTGACAGAATGAGACCCTGTCCCCCAAAAGAAAAAAGGTCATATGCTAATCAGTGCAGAAATAATCTATCATGGGCCATACTGAGCTCCTCTGCTAAAAAACTGAAGCATGGCCAGGAGCGGTGGCTCACACCTATAATCCCAGCATTATGGGAGGCCAAGGCAGGCGGATCACAAGGTCAGGAGATTGAAACCATCCTGGCTAACACAGTGAAACACCGTCTCTTCTAAAAAATACAAAAAATTAGCCGGGCATGGTGGCAGGCGCCTGTAGTCCCAGCTACTTGGGAGGCTGAGGCAGGAGAATGGCGTGAACCCAGAAGGTGGAGCTTGCAGTGAGCCGAGATCGCACCACTGCACTCCAGCCTGGGCGACAGAGCAAGACTCCGTCTCAAAAAAATAAATAAATAACAAGCAAACATCATCGAGACTCCCAGTCAAAATCTTAGTTTTGTATCTGATACCCTTTGGGAGTCTTCAGTTTTAATGTAGCTCAATGACCAGTAGATTTCCTGTGTCGAGTTTTTTCATATTTTCTTCAGACTAGATTTCAAAAGTGAGGAGGAGGTGAAGTGGGTGTTAGAGTTTGTTTCCATGTACAGTTTCATTTTTCCACTACTACCAAAATAAGTGGAATTAAGATTATCCTTTTGGCATCTTACTTAGGCCTTATGTTATTATTTGTGGATTTTACTGGTATATGTAATATTTATGGCTGATTGAGTAGTGATTTTATTTTTTAGGGATCAGATCTGGATAAAATATTTATGAGTGATTAAACTTGAGAAGAAATATTAGAAAAATAAGTATTAAGTAGGTGCAAAAGTAATTGCGTTTTTTGCCATTACTTTTAATGTCAAAAACCACAGTTACTTTTGCACCAAGCTAATAATAAATATAGGAAATCAACACATACACTTTTTCAACCAAGGCTCATAAAAGGATAATGGGTAACTGAACGATGTCATCTCCAATACTTTGAAGAGAAATCACAAAAAATTACTTATTTTATTTTGAGACGGAGACTTGCTCTGTCACCCAGGCTGGAGTGTAAGTGATCTCAGCTCACTGCAACTTCCGCTTCCCAGGTTCAAGTGATTTTTCTGCCTTAGCCTTCCGAGTAGCTGGGATTATAGGTATCTGATTATAGGCATCAGCACACTAATTTTTGTATTTTTAATAGAGACGGTTTTATCATGTTGGCCAACCTGGTTTCAAACTCGTGACCTCAAGTAATCCACCCGCCTTGGCCTCCCAAAGGCCATGAGCCACCGTGTCCGGCCACAAAATATTACTTTATAGTGGATTAAGACTACTTTGTCTTTAAGTATATATAAAAAAGTGTGTATTTCTAAGGAAATACTGTACTTATTTAAATCCCACTTGTTTTTGTTTTTCTTTTGTAGCTTTCCTAATAGGATGGTTCTAGGAAGAACACACATAAAAGATGTAGCAGCCAAAAGGAAAATTGAGTTAAACAGTTATTTACAGAGTTTGATGAATGCTTCAACAGATGTAGCAGAGGTAACCTTAGTAAATGAGAAGTAATAACATCTTATACCTTTTGTGTTACATAATATTTAAACTAATGAATTGTTTTCTCTTTATTCTTAGTGTGATCTTGTTTGTACTTTCTTCCACCCTTTACTTCGTGATGAGAAAGCTGAAGGAATAGCTAGGTCTGCAGGTGAGATTATTTTTTTTCTCTTTATTGGTAACTCATGATCTGCAAGTCTGTAACTTCTCAATGAATGTGGTAGAATGACAGCAGGCTTACTAGCTGTAGTCTGAGAATGGGAGGAGAGTATTCTTTCTAAACCAGTCTATTTCTGAATAAATACAACTTTCCTAATAGATGTGATTACTAAAGAAGTATAAATCAATGACCTATCAGGTTGTTTACTCCTTTTTCCCCTCCCTTCTGTCTGCACCACATGTGACAGTCTTGAAAATAAAGCAAAATCCTTTTATTGCAGCTTGAACCACTACAACCAGTAAATAAAGATGAAAATATTTGTATTTTCAGATGCAGGTTCCTTCAGTCCTCCTACTCCAGGCCAAATAGGAGGAGCTGTGAAATTATCCATCTCTTACCGAAATGGTACTCTTTTCATCATGGTGATGCATATCAAAGATCTTGTGAGTGATTACAAAGAATGATGGTTGTAGAGGAAACCCTTACCTTGGTAGGAAGCATTACTATTAAGGGATTGCTTTTCTTTTTAGGTTACTGAAGATGGAGCTGACCCAAATCCATATGTCAAAACATACCTACTTCCAGATAACCACAAAACATCCAAACGTAAAACCAAAATTTCACGAAAAACGAGGAATCCGACATTCAATGAAATGGTAAGTTAAAATCATTTCTAGACGTTTCCTTGGTTTATTGAGTTTATTTTTTTAATTTTCATTTTTAAGTTCTGAGGTGCGTGAGCAGGATGTGCAAGTTTGTTACATAGCTAAACGTACCACTGTGGTCTGCATACCTATCAACCTATCACCTAGGTATTAAGCCCAGCATGCATTAGCTATTTTTCCTAATGCTCTCCCTCCCCCCATCCCATCCCCCACCAGGCCCCAGTGTGTGTTGTTCCCTTCTCTGTGTCCATTGTTTTGAGATTTTAAATTTTAAAACATTTTAAGGCCAGGCACAGTGGCTCATGCCTGTAATCCTAGCAATTTGGGAGGCTGAGGTGGGTACATCCCTTGAGCTTAGGAGTTTGAGACCAGCCTGGGCAACATGATGAAATTCCATCTCTACAAAAAAAAAAGAAAAAAAAAATTAGCTAGGCATGGTGGCATGCACCTGTAATCCCAGCTCCTCGGGAGGCTGAGGTAAAAGGATTGCTTGAGCACAGGAGGTCAAGGCCACAGTGAGTCATGATCATGCCACTGCACTCCAGACTGGGCAACAGAGTGAGACCCTGTCTCAAAAAAAAAAAAAAAATTTAGAGTTTTTAGGTATCGGTTGCTGAACTATTTGTTATACAGTGTACACCAATAACAGTCCAATAGTATTTAACAAAATGATATAAAATAGAGCCCTCATAGACCTTAGGAGCCATAATTCAACTACGTTTCCAGTGTGTGAACCCCCCTCTATAATAGTCACAAAAAGTGGTTGTCTAGTCTGTGCTGAATTACTTCCAGACTATTCAGTTTGTCTTAGATCGCTCCACCTCTAAGATCATTATTATTATTATTATATTATTTATTTTATTTATTTTTAGAGGCAGAGTTTCACTGTTGTTACCCAGGCTAGAGTGCAATAGAACCATGTCGGCTCACTGCAACCTCTGCCTCCTGAGTTCAAGTGATTCTCCTGCCTCAGCCTCCTGAGTAGCTGGGATTACAGGCATGTGCCACCATGCCTGGCTGATTTTGTATTTTTAGTAGAGACGGGTTTCTTCATGTTGGTCAGGCTGGTTGTAAACTCCCAACCTCAGGTGATCCACCTGCCTCAGCCTCCCAAAGTGCTGGGATTACAGGTGTGAGCCACTGTGCCCGGCCATGAGATTATTTTTTATACAAAGCTAAAATCTTGATTTTCTGAGGCCATCTGTGGGGTCTCAGTTGTACCTGTTGGAACCACACAGGTACTATTCTTCCTTCTATGCGGCAGCCCTTTCAGATAATTGAAGATCAGATGTCCTTCCCATTCTTTTAAAACATCTTTAATACTTTTACCTTAATTTGATAGGATATAGTTTCAAAATCATTGTCCTTCAAATGTTTTCCTCTTTTTTTTTTTTTTTTTTTTTGTGAGACGGACTGTCGCTCTGTCACCCAGGATGGAGTGCAGTGGGGCAATCTCAACTCACTGCAATGTCTGCCTCTGGGATTCAAGTGAGTCTTGTGCCTCAGCCTCCCAAGTAGCTGGGACTACCAGTGAGCGCCACCACGCCTGGCTAATTTTTGTATTTTTAGTAGAGTCGGGGGTTTTATCATCTTGGCCAGGCTAGTCTCGAACTCAGGTGATCCACCCAC
This sequence comes from Pongo abelii, assembly GCF_028885655.2. Taxonomy (NCBI): domain Eukaryota; kingdom Metazoa; phylum Chordata; class Mammalia; order Primates; family Hominidae; genus Pongo; species Pongo abelii. The sequence continues at coordinate 60,136,565 of NC_071994.2, forward strand.
CTCAGCCTCCCAAAGTGCTGGGATTACAGGCGTGAGCCACCATACCCATCCTGTTTTCCTCTTTTAGTAACCTTCTTAAAGTACTCAAAATTGAAAGCAGGCCAGGTACGGTGGCTCATGCCTATAATCCCAACACTTTGGGAGGCCATGGCAGGAGGACTGGTTGAGCCCAGGAGTATTAGACCAGCCAGGGCAACATAGTGAGACCCTGTCTCTACAGAATATAAGAAATTAGCCTAGCATAGTGGCGTGCACCTGTTGTCCCAGCTACTCGAGAGACTGAGATGGGAGGATCACTTGAGCCTCGGAGGTTGAGGCTTCAGTATGCTATGATCGCGCCACTGCACTGCAACCGAGGCAACAGAGCCAGACTGTCTCTCAGAAAAAAAAATTGAAAGCAGGGCCATAGGTAGGGCTCGTACCTCTAATCTTAGCACTTTGGAAAGCCGAGGCAGGAGGGTTGCTTGAGGCTGGGCGTTTGAGACCAGCCTGGCCAACATAGAGAGACCCTGTTCTACAAACAATTTAAAAAAAAATTAACCAGGCATGATGGCACGCACCTGTAGTCCTAGCTACTCTGGAGGCTGAGGCTGGAGGATTGCTTAAGCCCCTGAGTTTGAGGTTACAGTAAACCATGATTGTGCCACTGCACTCTAGTCTGGGCAATAGAGTGAGACACTGCCTCTTTTAAAAAAAAAAAAAAAAAAAGCAATAAGCAAAGTATCAACTGAATTGCATGGAGTATAACTGTGACTTTGCTGAGAAATACCCACAGTAAACTTATAAACTTACTACCTATTAAAACATGCTAAAGTTCTCCCCACTTCTCTCTTATTAAACTACTTCTTTAGGATAAACACATTTTTTGTACATTAATTAACATTATATCCACACAATGATTAGAAATCAAAGCAAATAATTCTGATTTCTCATTATGGTTATAAATTTATTAAAACCTACAGAAAATCTTTTGACTTTTTTGTTTGTTTTTGAGACAGATTCTCACTCTGTCACCCAGGCCGGAGCGCAGTGGTGCAATCTCAGCTCACTGCAGCCTCCATCTCCCAGTTCAAGTGATTCTTGTGCCTCAGCCTCCCGAGTAGCTGGGACTACAGGCATGTGCCACCATGTCCAGCTAATTTTTGTATTTTTAATAGAGACAGGGTTTTGCCCTGTTGCCCAGGCTGGTCTCAAACTCCTGACCCCAGGTGATTCACCCGCCTTGGCCTCCCACAGTGTTGGGATTACAGGCATGAGCCACTGTGTCTGGCCAATCCTTTGACATCTTTAAAGGCACATACAATGCTTGGTAAAGACCAATGGGTATTCGTAAAAGGTAGTGTAATTAGTGTTGTGTTTTTTTAGTAGAGACAGGGTTTCACCATGTTGGCCAGGCTGGTCTCGAACTCCTGACGTCAGGTGATCCCACCCGCCTCGGCCTCTCAAAGTGCTGGGATTACAGGCGTGAGCCACTGCGCCTGGCTGTTTTAAGTTATTTTAGCCAAACAGTGAGGACTAGGTTAAGGAGATATTTCTTAAAACTTATGATGAGGCATTCTGGAAAAATTAAAATTCTAAGTGTTGATGTGAGTTTGAAACAGAATAGCTTTGTAACACTCCAGACTTGGTGCAAACTGCATTTTTAGTTGGTGATTTTGTATTGAATTATGAATAATCAAATGATTTCATAGCATTAAAAAATCCAACAGAAAAAAAGACAACAAAAGGAAAATTTAATCCCTCCTTTCTTGCAGAATAATTACAATTACCTCCCAATTAGCTTCCTTCCATTCTTTTTTTCCTCCCAGCTATTAGATCATCTTATGGGATACTGTAATTTCTTTTCCCTGTTCCATCACCTCCAGCTCAGATAAACTGTGTTTCTAGTTTTCATTTATTTTTATTTTTTATTTATTTGTTTTTTAGACAGAGTTTTGCTCATGTTGCCCAGGCTGGAGTGCAATGGGGCGATCTTGGCTCACTGCAACCTCCGCCTCCGAGATTCAAGTGATTCTCCTGCCTCGGCCTCCTTAGTAGCTGGGATTACAGGCACCCGCCACCACACTCAGCTAATTTTTGTATTTTTAGTAGAGACAAGTTTTCACCATGTTGGCCAAGCTGGTCTCGAACCCCTAACCCCAGGCGATCCACCCTCCTCAGCCTCCCAAAGTGCTGGGATTACAGGCGTGAGCCACCATGCCTGGCCTCTAGTTTTTATTTTTTAGCTAATGATTAGTCCTGCTTTGTATCTCTCTATGTCAGACATCACAGGAATGATAGTACAATCCAAGACTCCTGAAATACAAAATGTCCTTCTAAAGTACGGAGACAAAACCTACTGGAAGTGTCATAATCAGTGTCACTCATTATGGTCACTCTTTGGCTAATATTCTCACGTTTTCACTTGAAATGTTCCAAGAAACCAAACAAACTTTGTGATTTACTGGGTTTTTTTCCTTTGTTGTAGCTTGTATACAGTGGATATAGCAAAGAAACCCTAAGACAGCGAGAACTTCAACTAAGTGTACTCAGTGCAGAATCTCTGCGGGAGAATTTTTTCTTGGGTGGAGTAACCCTGCCTTTGAAAGATTTCAACTTGAGCAAAGAGACGGTTAAATGGTATCAGCTGACTGCAGCAACATACTTGTAAACTAGTGAATGTCTGAGCTTTGGAAGCATGAACAGTTATAAACGTGCATGCATACATGCACACACACACAGACACACACACACACTTGTTAATTTTGTATAGTATTTTTATACTTGGACAGAACTTATAAAGTTAAATATACTTGCTACATTTCAACACATCTGTTGGACCAACAGTCACATAACTAACCTTTTTGAATTTTTGGAAGCCATTGCTGTTTTAAAGTCATTATGCAGAATGCTACAAACCCTAAACTTAATATATACTAATTCCTGAAAAAGACTTTGAGACAGTACTATGTCAGTTCAGCCACCTGTTTTGCATTGTTTTCTATAAGGAGGCAAAGCATATGTGTTTTCCTGTTATGCACCTTTTATAGCCTTTACCACTGTGTAATGTTCACAAACACCAAAGTAAAGGAAAAATGCAGGATGTTACCGTAAAATCCAGCTGCTATTCATGGAGCTGAAAAACAAAGCACAAATAATAGATAGCTATGTTAAGAACTACTAAGTAGTTTATAGAAGTAGGGAAAAACGTAATACTACTTTTTATTCATGTCTTTAAAGCCTTTTTCAGAATAAGTGCCAATCACTGATGTTGTAAATAATGGTGCCTTAACTTTATATGCTTCCCTGGCACTTCATTTCTGATTTTTTTCCTGATTTGATAAATAATTAGTACATAGTTTTCACTCACTTTCAGCTTACTAAAGACAAGAAATTATGTACATGTACTAATGTTTTTCCCACAAAAAAATCCTTTACTTCTGATGTATTTAAATAGTTATTTAAATAGTTAAGCCTAATACCTGATTAAGACTCACCAATGTGATTGTACAATAAATTCTATCATTCCATTAAAATCCTACATTTATTCCCAGGAGTGGTAATTTCACCTCCCTACATCTATACTCCACTCCCTCAGTAGATAAGTGAAAATTGTTAACCCATGTGCCCATTCCTGAGTAGGGCAGACTCTTCACAAGAGGCCCATGACAAGAATTCTAGGGTCCACATTGAACTTTAATATAGACCTTTGTCTCTGTAGACCAGTTTGTCTTGTAAACTGTCTTACTTACATGTGTAAACATTTTACATTCACATGAAAAGTTATTTTCCTTTATATAATAGGATTCAGAATCATAAGGGACAGGATTGAAATTATTCTACAGTAACCAGTAAGAATAAGATTCGGCCGGGCACTGTGGCTCCTGCCTGTAATCCCGACACTTTGGGAGGCCAAGGTGGGCGGATCACCTGAGGTCAGGAGTTTGAGACCAGCCTGGCCAACATGGCGAAACCCCATCTCTACATAAAAATTAGCCAGGCGTGGTAGCGGGCATCTATAATCCCAGCTACTTAGGGGGCTGAGGCAGGAGAATCACTTGAACCCAGGAGGCGGAGGTTGCGGTGAGCCGAGATCACGCCACTGCACTCCCGCCTGGGTGAGAAGAGCGAAACTCCATCTTAAAAAAAAAGAAAAAAAGAGTAAGATTCATTTTTATTATTTACTCAACTTCAGACACAATTTTGTTAATTTGGATATATACATATATATAATAAGAACTCATGGTTAGAATAGAAATTCAGATACTTTAAAAATGGTAATAGAGATTGAACCAATCAGATTGCTGTGAGAAAACTGACAAAATATGCAATAAAGAATACCAAGAGAGAAAGGACAATCGCCAATTCAGTTGCCCAGAACAGAATTTTTATGAACTGCACAAATGTTTAATGTAAATGGTGATACCTACAGGGAAGAAATAGAAAGTTGATAATATATCAGTGGGACGGGGTGGGGGAAAAACTTGAAATTTTTGGTGCCTAACACTAATGGTCCATATGTAGTTAAACCCATGAGTATGGTATATGAATGTCTTTTTTAAATGTTAAAATGTGTTGTCTATTTAATAAGTTAATTAAAATGCAGATCAAAGCACCACCATTTGCTTTTTCCACAGATCATTAACATTTCCTTAAAGTGTGTAAGTACCTTTGCAAATGCAAATGTACTAGCAATTTTCACTTAAGCTTTTGAGACCGAATTCCATTCCACCAGTTATCACTTAGCCACTGTAATTTAAAAACAAACAAACAAACAAAAACTGTCGTAGTAGAGGTCGTTAATTAGACTCAACATGTACTGCCTTTTTGCAGTCTATTATGACAGTGTCTTTTAGCACAAATAATAGAGCTAAAAAATGTCCTGTCACTTCTGTTATAAGAAATCTGGATTCATATCTAAAAGTGTATATTATAATACTGTACAGTTAAGAGTTCAGAACAAGTGGTAATGTTTTCTCTTAATTTAACTCATTTTGTGCCTTCTTTACTCATTCAAACACACATACATTTTACATATAGTTTATTTCTTTATGAAATGCTAATCTTCAGCCCATACCAAAAAGTAAGAAAGAGTGGAGCCTGTTTGCACTACTACTATCAATAAATTTTAAATCAGGTGGATTTTTAAGCATTTTTTAAAAGCTGACATTAAAGTAAATCTGAAAAACAACAGTTTAATAAACTGGCCAAGACACTAATTTTTATGTATCATCACAATATTTTATACTCACCTTTATTGACTAAAAATAATTATGCTACATGTTGTCCTGCATCAGAAGAATTATTTCTTCTTGCCAGTGTTTTGGGATTTGAAGATAATGGTTCACTCAAAGAACCTATTATTTTCTCTACTGAGGAACCCAATTTATTACTGCCTTTATATGAATCTATAGGTATCTAAATGTTAAGGCATGTATGATCTTTGATCATTTCTTTTTTCAAATTAAAGTTGTATAAAAGTTTCAATATCTTGCCTTAAATTAGTTGCCTGTTCTTTCTAGGATTCAAATATTGTGGCATTTAAAAAAGAAAACATTCACTTTTGAAACTTAGACTTCAGATCAAAAAGGACTGAACCCCCACTATCATAATCCATACATTCATTTCCATGTTGTTTGACTAGCAGTGCATATATGAATGAATATGGTAATTAATCTTATCTATAAGCACCAAATACTTTAATTATATTAAGGTAGTGAATAAAGATGTATAATATTTTTATTAATACCTTGAATATATTCAGTGGATTGAATGTGACTTCATAACTGTACTACGATTGTATTAAAATATTTCTGGAATAAAAGAACTCTGCTATCATTTCTTTCCTTGTTGACATACGAACATTTTTGGTTCCAGACTTTGCAATGAGCTCACTCTTGATATTCTTTGCGTCTCACCTAGGAGTCTATTAGGTTTAATAATCCTGAATTTCAGAACTAACCTGTTAGTTGCCCCTAAAAATGTTCAAATAGAGATTCTGACTTCTGAGTGTTACTCTTTTTTTTTTTTTGAGACAGAGGCTCACTCTGTCTCCCAGGCCAGGAGTGCTGTGGTGACATCTCGGCTCACTGCAACCTCCATCTCCTGGGTTAAAGCCATTCTCCTGCCTCAGCCTCCTGAGTAGCTGGAACTACAGGCACGCGCAACCACGCCCGCGTAATTTTTGTATTTTTAGTGTAGCAGGACAAGCCGCAGACAAAACTCCTCGGACACGAGTTAAAGAAGGAAGGGGTTTATTCGGCCGGGGGCATTGGCAAGACTCCTGTCTCAAGAGCTGAGCCCCCCCAGGGAGCAATTCCTGTCCCTTTTAAGGGCTCACAACTCTAAGGGGGTGCGTGTGAGAGGGTCGTGATTGATTGAGCAAGCAGGGGGTATGTGACTGGGGGCTGCATGCACCGGTAATTAGATCGGAACAAAACAGGATAGGGATTTTCACAGTGCATTTCTATACAATGTCTGTAATCTACAGATAATATAACCCATTAGGTCAGGGGTCAATCTTTAACTACCAGGCCCAGGGTGCAGCGCCAGGCTGTCTGCCTGTGGATTTCATTTCTGCCTTTTAGTTTTTACTTCTTTCTTTGGAGGCAGAAATTGGGCATAAGACGATATGATGGGTGGTCTCCTCCCTTATTAATAGATGGGGTTTCGCCATATTGGCCAGGCTGGTCTCAAATTCCTGACCTCAAGCGATCCGCCCGCCTCGGCCTCCGGAAGTGCTGGGGTTACAGGCGGGAGCCACCGTGCCGGGCCTGAGTGTTACTCTTTGAAGGTCTGGATTGCAACCACTTTGCTACAGTCCCATCACTATTTCTTAGAAGGGAAATGCTTCTGTGAGTATAGTCCCTGGCCTTTGGTACTTAAGAAATTAAGTAGTCCTGCAACAGTTATAGACCTATCTACAGAACTGAGAAATGTGGATCCTTCTTATACAGTACCTTCATCCTGTAATGATAACAGTTTGAAGGTGTGGTTCTCTGACCCTAAGATGACATGTGAAAGGGCCCAGAGACCATGAAAGAGCAGTAACTCAATTAGAGCCAGCTTTTGGGGGTGACAGTTTGTGTCAGAAAAAAAAAGGATCTTTATTTCATCCTTACTCTTTTGAAAAACTTCATTATGCAAATTTTTAATCATTTACAAAATTAGATAACAGCATAATGAACTCCATGAGTGAAGCCATCACACAGCTTCAACAGTTATTACCTTAGGGCTAACCTTGTTCCATCTGTATTAACTAAGATGTTCCTAGGTATGGATATCTTTGAATTTATCCTATTTAAGATTCTTTATTTTATTTTATTTTTGAGATGGAGTCTCACTCTCGCCCAGGCTGGAGTGCAGTGGCGCAATCTCGGCTTACTGCAAGCTCCGCCTCCCGGGTTCATGCCGTTCTCCTGCCTCAGCCTTTTGAGTAGCTGGGACTACAGGCGCCTGCCACCACGCCCGGCTAACTTTTTGTATTTTTAGTAGAGACGGGGTTTCACCATGTTGGCCAGGATGGTTTTGATCTCCTGACCTCGTGATCCACCCGCCTCGGCCTCCCAAAGTGCTGGGATTACAGGTGTGAGCTACCACGCCCACCCGCCCTATTTAAGATTCTTAAAACTGTGGATCAGAGCTGGGCGCGGTGGCTAACCCCTATAATCCCAGCACTTTGGGAGACTGAGGCAGGCGGATCACGAGGCCAGGAGTTCAAGACCAGCCTGGCCAATATGGTGAAACTCCCATCTCTACTAAAAATTTAAAAATTAGCCGGGCGTGGTGGCACGCGCCTGTAATCCCAGCTACTCAGGAAGCTGAGGCTGGAGAATTGTTTGAACCTGGGAAGCGGAGGTGGCAGTGAGCCGAGATCATGCCACTGCATTCCAGCCTGGGCGACAGAGCAAGACTTCGTCTCCAACAACAACAACAAAAAGCCGGGTGTGGTGGCTCACGCCTATAATCCCAGCACTTTGGGAGGCTGAGGTGGGCAGATCACGAGGTCAGGAGTTCAAGACCAGCCTGGCCAACATACTGAAACCCCATCTCTACTAAAAATACGAAAATTAGCTGAGTGTGGTGGCACGCACCTGTAGTCCCAGATACTCGGGAGGCTGAGGCAGGAGAATCGCTTGAACCCGGGAGGTGGAGGTTGCAGTGAGCTGAGACTACGCCATTGCACTCCAGCCTGGGCAACAGAGCGAGACTCCATCTCGAAAAAAAAAAACAAACACAGAACTGGATCAGTAGCTTTCTTCAGTTCTGAATACTTGCTAGCCATTATCGTTTCAAACATTTTGTCTGCCACCTTTTCAAACTCTGATTAAATGTATAATGTATAATAGACATTTCCACTCTTCTTCCATGTCTTCTCTTCATGTCTTTTTTTTGTCCCTGCATTCTCAATAATTTTTTCTGACTTATTTTCTAATTCACTACTTCCAACTGTTTAATCTATCCATTAGGTTTTAAATTTTGGTTGTTCTATTTTTTTTTCTTTTTCTTTCTTTGAGACAGGGTCTCAATCTGTTGCCCAGGTTGGAGTGCAGTGGCACAATCATGGGTCACTGCAGCCTCAACCTCCCTGGGTTCAAATCATCCTCTCACTTCAGCCTCTGAAAAAGCTGGGACTACAGGCACATGCCACCATGCCTGGCTAATTTTTGTATTTTTTGTAGAAATGGGGTTTCACCATGTCGCCGAGGCTGGTCTCAAACTCTCAAATACCTGGGCTCAAGCAATCTGTCCACCTTGGCTTCCCAAAGTGTTGGGATTACAGGCGTGAGCCATCACGCTCAGCCAATTCTTGTATTTTTTTCATTTCAAGAATCAGTATTTGGTTCTTTTTATTTGTTTGAATCATGATCCAGGAAAGACACACACCAACACTGTCAAGACCATTTAAAGAGAAAAAGTTGTGGGTTTTTTTGACCATTTAAAAAAAGAAAAGGTTTTTCCAATAAATGGTGCCGGTACAACTGGATAACCACATGCAAAAGCATCAGTAGGACTCTTACACCACATAAAAAAAATAACTCAAAATGGATCAAAGACCTGAACATAAGAGCTAAAAGTGGTTGGGCACAGTGGCTCCCACCTGCAATCCCAGTACTTTGGCAGGTCAAGGTGGGAGGATCCCTTGAGCCCAGGAGTTCAAGGCTGCAATAAGCCAGATCTCAGCACTGCGCTACAGCATGGGTGATGGAGCGAGACCTTGTCTCTGGGAGAAAAAAAAAAAAAGAAAAAAGAAAGCCAAAAATATAAAACTCTTAGAATAAAACAAAAACCTGGGTGTACATACATCTTATGACCTTGGATTTGATGATTCTTAGATGTGACACTAAAAGCATGAGCCACAAAAGAAAAAAATGGATTAATTGGGACTTCATCAAAATTAACTTTTGTGCATCAAAGGACGCTATTAAAGAAATAAAAGACAACCCATAGAATGGGAAAAAATATTTCCCAATAATGTATCTGATAAAAGGAATCAGATATATATAAAGAATTCTTACAACCAACAACAAAAAGACAGTCCAATTTAAAAATGGGCAAAGGGCCGGGCATGGTGGCTCATGCCTGTAATCCCAGCACTTTGAGACGCTGAGGCGGGTGGATCATCTGAGGTCAGGAGTTCGAGACCAGCCTGGCCAACATGGCAAAACCCTGACTCTACTAAAAAAAAACACAGAAACTAGCTAGGCGTGGTGGCACGCTCCAGTTACCGGGTTTCTTTTGTGGGTAGTAACATATCAGGAATTAGTGGTAATGATTGCACAACATTGTGAGTGCAGTAAAAGTTACTGAAGTAACTGTATACTTCAAAATAGCTCCTGTGATCCCAGCTATTCAGGAGGCTGAAGCACGAGGATCGCTTGAATCTGGAAGGCAGAGGTTGCAGTGAGCCAAGATCGTGCCATGCACTCCAGCCTGGATGACGGCAGAGCAAGAAAAAATTAAAAAAATAAAATAGGCAAAGGGCGAGGCGTGGTGGCTCATGCCTGTAATGCCAGCACTTTGGGAGGCCAAGGCGGGCAGATCACCTGAGGTCAGGAGTTCCAGACCAGCCTGACCAGCATGGAGAAACCCCGTCTCTACTAAAAATACAAAATTAGCTGGGCATGGTGGTACATGCCTGTAATCCCAGCTACTCCAGAGGCTGAGGCAGGAGAATCGCTTGATCGTCTCAAAAAAAAAAAAAAAAAAAAAAAAAAGTCCATACAATGGACTTTTATTCGGTCATAAAAAGAGAAAAAGTACTGATACATGCTACAACATGAATGAACTCTGAAAACATGCTTAGGAAGCTAGGGAGTGGCTCATGCCTATAATCCCAGCACTTTGGAAGGCTGAGGCTGGAGGGTTGCATCAGCCCAGGAGTTCAAGGCCAACCTGAGCAACCCCGTCCCTTAAAAAAAAGGTCGGGCACGGTGGCTCACACCTGTAATCCCAGCACTTTGGGAGGCCAAGGTGGATGGATCACCTGAGATCAGGAGTTTGAGACCAGCCTGGCAAACATGACAAAACTCCGTCTCTGGACATTTCACATAAATAGAATCATAAGGCCGGGCGCGGTGGCTCACGCCCAGGCTGGAGTGCAGTGGCGCCATTTCGGCTCACTGCAACCTCCACCTCCTGGGTTCAGGCGATTCTCTGCCTCAGTCTCCGGAGTAGCTGGGATTACAGGTGCCTGCCACCATACCCGGCTAATTTTTGTATGTTTAGTAGAGACGGGGTTTCACCATGTTGGCCAGGCTGGTCTTGAACTTCTGACCTCGCGATCCACCCACCTCGGCCTCCCAAAATGCTGGGATTACAGGCATGAGCCACCGTGCCTGGCCTTATGATTCTATTTATATGAAATGTCCAGAATAGGCAAGTCCATGAGACAGCAGATTAGAGTGGGGAGAGGAGACTGGAGAGCCAACAGCTTAATAGTTACCGGGTTTCTTTTGGGGGTAATAACATATCAGGAATTAGTGGTAATGACTGCACAACATTGTGGGTGTAATAAAAGTTACTGAAGTAACTGTATACTTCAAAATGGTTAAATAAAGTGAATTTCATGGTATGAATTTACCTCAGTAAAAAAATAGTAAAAATTCAGTTTGTAAAGCTTTTACTTCAGTAAAAAAATACTAAAAATTCAGTTTGTAAAGCTATTTGATCACTGAACTTCTGCCCTTAATAAATGCATTAACAGTAACTATTTTCTAGATACTAAAATTATAACTTTCCCTTTGTCTAAAAAATTAGAAGTTTCCAATTTGCAAAAGCAGCTCTCACAAAAGCGTGCCACATATAAAGGCAATGGAGCATGGCTTAATAGAAGGTAAACACCGTTTGATTAAAACTCAGCACTACATCGTATTTTATCATCATTACTGAATATACAAATATTACCAGATAAAATAACTATGGCAGGCCGGGTGCAGTGGCTCACACCTGTAATCCCAGCACTTTGGGAGGCTGAGACGGATCACTTGAGATCAGGAGTTTGAGACCAGCCTGGCCAACATGGTGAAACCCCCATTTCTACTAAAATACAAAAATTGGCCGGGCGTGGTGGCAGGTGCCAGTAGTCCCAACTACTCGGGAGGCTGAGGCAGGAGAATCTCTTGAACTCGGGAGGTGCAGGTTGCAGTGAGCCAAGATCAGGCCACTGCACTCCAGCCTGGGTGACAGAACGAGATTCTCTCTCAAAAACAAACAAACAAAAAAAAAAACTTCATGTGTAACTAACTGACAACCCAAATCACACACGGACATCCTGTAATCTGGGACTAGATTGCCAAATCTACTATTCCCATCACCTTCCTGAAATAAAGTCTACAATCTAGACATCTACAAAGGGGGGGAAAAATGACATTATTTAGGTTCATTCTTTCAAATAATTACTGAGTACCTAACTTCCTGCCAGGCACTCTTGTGGGTGTTGGAGATAAAGCAATAAACGTTGTACTCTCAGAGCTAATTTTTACTGGAGGTGGACAGGCAACCAAACAAGCAACTAGAAAGGATGTTAGAGATTTGGGTGCTTTGAAGGTAATCAATAGGATATTGTGTTGGGAAGGACTACTTTAGATGATCCTATTTAGGGAAAGCCACCCTGAGATGACATGGAGGCCAGGATGTGAAAGTGAGACCTGAAAAGGTCTTGAGGAAGAGCAAGCACTTCAGGCAGTGCCAACAGCAAGAGGAAGGGCTCTAAGCAGGAAAGGAACACGTTGTTACCTTGTAGAGTCAGAAAGGAGTAAGGGCGGTTGGAGCGTTTAGAATCGGGGGATAGTAGCAAGACGTGGGTCCAGGGATTGGATCTTAGGTGCATTGAGAAAGTATGGGAGGGATTTACACAGGGGAGCAACGAATTAATCTGCTTTATGTATTTAATGGATCACTCTGACTGCTAGGTGGAGAGTGGCTTGTGTTTAGAGTGGGAACGTGACCAGACGGTGTGGACACTACCGAGTTGCCCAGATGGGAGATGATGGTGGCTAGGACTGAAGGTGGAAATGGGGCAAAGGGAACATATTCATGATACATTCTTGTGGTAGAGCTGGGATGACAGAGGGAAATCAGAGAAAAATGGAGATGCCTAGGTTTGTATTAAGTTTGAGCAAACAGGATCGTGTTTAACTGAAACAAAAGGGCATGGTTTGGGAATTGGAGTCATATTAAATTTGAGATACCTATTCCGTATCTGAACTAAAAATGTAAAATTGGCTAATGATAAACTATGCTAGGAAAAAAACATTACCCAAATAGGGTACCCGATTTGACTAAAATTCCTAATGCTTTGGGAAAAGTTATTAATCAAATAGTGATAGATTATGGCTTTTTTGGGGGGGGTGTTGTTTTCGTGGAGAATTGACCCCTTTGTTGTTATAAAGGGTTCTCTCTTTATCCCTGATACTTTTTTTTTTTTTTTGAGACGGAGTCTCACTCTGTCACCTAGGCTGGAGTGCAGTGGTGCGATCGCGGCTCACTGCAAGCTCCGCCTCCCGGGTTCATGCCATTCTCCTGCCTCAGCCTCCTGAGTAGCTGGGACTACAGGTGCCCGCCACCACGCCCGGCGAATTGTTTTATATTTTTAGTAGAGACGGGGTCTCACTGTGTTAGCCAGGATGGTCTCGATCTCTTGATCTCGTGATCCACCCGCCGCAGCCTCCCAAAGTGCTGGGATTACAGGCGTGAGCCACCGCGCCCGGCTATCCCTGATAACTTTATTTCAAATAGTGACAGGTTAAAAGATAAGAGCGGATGTTTCAGTATCTAGTTTCTCAGCATCTCGCCAGTTACTTTAAGCTTGTCGACAGTTTGATTTCACTGACCTCCCTCCTTCCTAGAGCTATGCTTACTTTTTAAAATTTTTAAAAGCGGCTTCATTTGCCCATTCTTTCAATTCATTGTTGTGTACCAGCACTGAGTCAGTCTTTTTCTTTCTTTCCTTTTCTTTTCTTTTTTTTTAAGACAGAGTCTTGCTCTGTTGCCCAGGCTGGCGCTCAGTGGTGCTATCTCGGCTCACCGCAATCTCCTTCCTGGCTCCAGAGATTCTCCACCTCAGCCTCCTTCGTAGCTGGAACCAAAGGCACGAATGAGCACGCCCGGCTAATTCTTTGTATTTATAGAGAGGGGGTTTCGCCATGTTGCCCAGGCTAGGTCTGTCTTAAGAGCTTCTTCCGGCCAGGCGCAGTGGCTCACGCCTGTAATCCCAGAACTTTGGGAGGCCGAGGCGGGGGGATCACCTGAGGTCAGGAGTTCAAGACCAGCCTGACCAACATGGAAAAACTCATCTGTACTAAAAATACAAAATTAGCTGGAAGTGGTGGTGCATGCCTGTGATCCCAGCTACTCAGGAGGCTGAGGCAGGAGAATCGCTTGAACCCGGGAGGCGGAGGTTGCGGCGAGCCGAGATCGCGCCATTGCACTCCAGCCTGGGAATCTGGGAATCAAGAGCGAAACCCCGTCTCAAAAAAAAAAAAAAAAAAAAGCTTCTTCCTTGACGGTTCCCTTTTCCCAGGAAATTCAAATGCCTCATTTTATCCCTCATCCTCTTGGCCTTTGCAATCTTGCTCCCAAGGCTCTTCCCTGCCCGCCAACTCTCTCACTTAGGAACACAGCTCCATGAACCTCTGCCCAACCCTTCTCCCCGGCGAGCCCAGCGCCCCAGAGCCCTGCGCAGGGGAATTCGAGTGCGGAGGGCGGCAGGCATCCGCGGGGACCTGGTTCAGCTCCTTAGACCGGTTCTTCACCGTCAGTGACTCTCCCCTGACAGATTAGGGTAGGATTTAGAAATGAGAAATGGAAGCGCTGGCTGGGCGGTAGCCGCTGCCATGGCTTCCCGTGTGGTCCTCATCACATGCTATTGTATCTGTTAATTTATTAGGCTCAGGGCGGACTCTGAGGGATCTAGTGCCAGGACAAAGCCAGGCACTGGTGAATGAGCCAACACCTGTGTATGGCTGCTTCTTCCAGCCCTACCTGCTCCATACCCACCCCCAGCGCAGCATTCGAATCTTTATGCCCTCGGCGTCCGCAGGGAATTTCGACGCAAGCTGGCGTCAACCTCAAATTCCCGCTCTGGCCACAAGGCTGACCAAAGACCGATGCATGCTGGGATGAGGCCCGGCCGATGACGAATCTCTTGCGACGCTGAAATGCATTTCGGGAGATGTAGTCACACAGACCGGCGGTGGCTGCGCAGCGTAGCTCCGCCTCCTGCGTGCGAGGAAGCGGGAACGTGTGAGGTCACTTCCTGCGTGTTGGGTGGCTTCCTGCGGCGTTTCCACGCTCGCTCTCCTTTCGTTGCCTGACCGCCGCCATCATGGGTCGTATGCATGCTCCCGGGTGAGCTCGGGGCATCAAGCCGGATTGCTGGGCGGGGGGTGGAAGGAAGAGAGGGAGTGTGGGCAGCGGGCCGAGGGGATGATGTTCTGGGCTGGTCTGGCACGAGCCGCCATCTCACCTCGAGACTGCTTCTCTCCCCAGGAAGGGCCTGTCCCAGTCGGCTTTACCCTATCGACGCAGCGTCCCCACTGTAAGTAACGCGCTGGGACCGGGGAGAATCCGCGGAGGGGGGTGGCATTTGTCTCGGGTGAAGCGACGCCAGGGTGAGGAACTTGCGTGTATGAGGAGCGCGGTTTTGCGGAAGGAGAGGCCGCTGTTCTTCGGCGCCATTCCTGGGTTCTCATCCTAAGGCTGCTTTCTATTCCATAACAGTGGTTGAAGTTGACATCTGACGACGTGAAGGAGCAGATTTACAAACTGGCCAAGAAGGGCCTGACTCCTTCACAGATCGGTGAGTGTTTGTGTCTAATATAGCCTCCTTCGCCTGTCCTCGTGTGACTTGTAGGATCTAGTAGATGGTAAAGTTATTTTTAAAATAGCCAAAACTATGGTTTCGGCACCGTGCTAGAGGCATCATTGTAAGCACTTCACGTGTACTGATTTCGTTTAATTCTGACCACAATACTTTGAAATAAATCTTCGTGGCTTTCTCCCCAGTTTATAGTTGAGGAAACAGAGGCACAGTGCAGCTGGATACTAACCATCCCCAAATCACACAGCTGTCAAGTGGAGGAGTTGGAATTGGCTAAGCAGAGTGCCTGACACAGTTTCTCACAGTTAGGTGTGGTTTGAATCTCAGGTGCGTGTGACTTCGTGCAAGTGGCTTCATTCAGCAAATGTTTGCCTTCTATGTGCTGAACATGGTTCTAGGGCCTGAGAATATACTAGCCTCCTACTCCTCCGCCCAAAAAAGCCAGCCGCAATGTGCCTGTAGTCCCAGATACTCGGGATGCAGAGGTGGGACGCTCACCTGAGCCCAGAAGTCCCAGGCTGCAGTGAGCTATGATGAAGCCACTGCACTCCTGGGTGACAGAGAGACCCCACCTCTTTTCTTTTTTTTTTTTTTTTTTGAGACAATCTCGCTCTTGTTGCCCAGCCTGGAGTGCAGTGGCGCGATCTCAGCTCACTGCAACCTCCACCTCCTGGATTCAAGCGATTCCCCTGCCTCAGCCTCCCGAATAGGTGGGATTACAGGCGCCCGCCAGCAGGCCCAGCTAATTTGTGTGTTTTTGTTTTTGTTTGAGACCGATTCTCACTTTGTCACCCAGGCTGGAGTGCAGTGGTGCGATCTCGGCTCACTGCAACCTCCGCCTCCTGGGTTCAAGCAACCAATTCTCCTGCCTCTGCCTCCGGAGTAGCTGAGACTACAGGCCGCACCACCACGCCCGGCTAATTTTTGTATTTTTAGTAGAGACGAGGTTTCACCATGTTGGCCAGGCTGGTCTCAGACTCCTGACCTCAGGTGATCCACCGCCTCGGCCTCCCAAAGTGCTGGGATATGTCATAGATTGTAAGTAGTCAGAGCTCATTAGAGGTTTAAAAGAAATAACGTGTAAAGTTTTGAGAAGAATGTCTGACCAGAGTTCTCAATAAATGTTAGCTGTGGAATCTCATTAATTCCTTTGGTCATCTGTATTCCAGCAAGCTCACTGTGATGATGGTTTTCCAACATTCGCAGTTTCCACCAGAAAGGTTTTCCTTAGTGTTGGGTAAACCTTCCTTGGATGTCTGAGTGAGCTTTATGTGCATTCTCATGTTGGTTTCTGTGATGTATAAAAGTATACCCCCATCTTACAGATAGGAAACTGTGCCCTGATTTCTGAGCCTCGACATCATCACATTCTCCAGTTTGTGTTTCGTGTTGAAAGTTAAAACGTGATTCCCTTTTCAGGTGTAATCCTGAGAGATTCACATGGTGTTGCACAAGTACGTTTTGTGACAGGCAATAAAATTTTAAGAATTCTTAAGTCTAAGGGACTTGCTCCTGATCTTCCTGAAGATCTGTACCATTTAATTAAGAAGGCAGTTGCTGTTCGAAAGCATCTTGAGAGGAACAGAAAGGTAAGCTAATAAATAAAACCTGGTGCTAAATAGGACTGCTTGTACTAAATTTTTTCGGTAAAATGTAATGCATCTGGTTTGAATTATCCAAGGTGGCTTAGTACACAAACTAGTGTAGTGCTGCTTTGAAGTTCAAATTCTATCCAAAGAGATTTTCATTAGAGAAAGTGCATGGTAGCTCTACATTCTCTTATTAAATTAATGTTTGATAATGTTAAGTCATTTTGGGTGGTTTTCTTGAATTGCACCAAATTTTATTTTTAGGATAAGGATGCTAAATTCCGTCTGATTCTGATAGAGAGCCGGATTCACCGTTTGGCTCGATATTATAAGACCAAGCGAGTCCTCCCTCCCAATTGGAAATAGTAAGTATCAGCTCTTTTGTTGTTGTTATCAGGAATAGGAGGCAGCCAGTAGTAAAAGTCCTAGTAGTAAATATGTTCAGCCTTGGGGGCTATTTGGTTAACTGCTCTTTGAGCTCTGGCCTGGTAGTGGGAAAGCAGCCACAGGCAATACATAATCGAATGGGTGTGGCTGCTTGTCTTTAATAAAGACAAGCAGAGGGCCATAGTTGCAGACCCCAGATTTAGACCATGAATAAGCCCTTTGAGTCTCTTTTAGGTAGTAGGTAGATTTTCCTTTCATACCTCTACTCCCAGGAGTTTGAATTAATTTTCGCATGAATTGCTCACTATGATGATTGATTGCCAGACATTCGCAGTTTCCACCAGAAACGTTTTTCCTCATGTTGGCCAGTTCTTCCTTGGATGTCTGAGTGAGCATCTTCATTCATTGTGCTTGAACACAATGAGTTGGTTCAGGTATTCAGTAGTTTGGTGCACTTTATATAGTTTGGATTTATTAACTGTTTGAGAATAGCACCATTAGTGGGGAGATTCTGTTAATGAATGTGAAGGGACCAGTATTAATCCTGATTTTCTTTCTTTCCCCTTTTTTCTTTTTCAGTGAATCATCTACAGCCTCTGCCCTGGTCGCATAAATTTGTCTGTGTACTCAAGCAATAAAGTGATTGTTTAACTAAAAGCATGTTTCATATTTATTTTCCTAGAAGAAAAATGTATATATATCAGTGGTTCATATGTGTTGATCTTGTTTGATGGGGAAGTGTTTTAGGTGATTGATGTTAGGATTCCAGGGAGCAGTAAGATAGTGTCCATCACATCCCTTGATTGGCCCCTTAAACCAGTTGAGCAGCTTATAACCTCATAGGTGGTTGCTTTAAACATGGAGAACTGGAAGACACTAGGAAATAATGCCTTTGTGTTTGTTTTGGTGTCATGGCAAAAATGTTTCTAAGTATTTTTGATACATTTAATGTTAAAGACTGAGATAGATCCCTGGCAGATGTTAACCACTTGTAGCATCAGAAATAGTAATATTAGGTTGGTGCAAAAGTAATTGTGGTTTTTGCCATTACTTTAATGCAAAAACCACATTTACTTTTGCACTAATCTAATACATAAAAGTGTCGAGGGAGGGGGATATGGAGAGACATTGGATCTTGTGGTGAGGGTTAAAGATGAAGGAATCTAGGGGACAGTAAACAGGCACAGTCTGGAGCATTGGGGGTTTAGGAAGAATATCTGAAATGGGCTTGGGTTCCTGGCCTTTGAAAATCTTTGGATGGGTTAAGGTAAGATTTACTTGTTTTGGTATTGTGTTTTAATTTAATTCTTAACCTAATGGGGTAAATGGGTATTGCTGCTTGAATGAGTAAAATCTCAGACAACCCTAGGGAGTGGTTCAAGGTTATAAGACTTAGAAATGGTTAAGCTGCATGAGTGGCTGGTGTTTGTTTACAGAGCCACGATCCTTCAGAATTCAGAAATGGCTGCACGTGTTGGCTCACGCCTGTAATCCCCACACTTTGGGAGGCCAAGGTGGGTGGATCACCTGAGGTCAGAAGTTCAAGACTAGCCTGGCCAACATGGTGAAACCCTGTCATTACTAAAAATAAAAAAATAAGCTGGGCATGGTGGCAGGCACCTGTAACCCAGGAGGTGGAAGTTGCAGTGAGGAGATCACATCACTGCACCCCAGCCTGGGTGACAGTGAGACTCCGTCTCAAAAAAAAAAAAAAGCTTCCATATGCTTTTTTTTTTTCTAACATCTACTTTGACCCAGTTGGAAATAGCATATGCACATTATTTGTCCTAATCTATCCATGTGAGCACCTAGAATTTGTAGGTTTCCTTCAACAACTGTTTTCTTCCTTGAAAAATCATCTTTTCAAGTGGTAGGTGTCCATCTTACAGTATCGCTCTGTCGCCCGGGCTGGAATGCAGTGGCGTGATCTCAGCTCACTGCAAGCTCCACCTGCCGGGTTAACGCCATTTTCCTGCCTCAGCCTCCTGCGTAGCTGGGACTACAGGCATCTGCCATCATGCCTGGCTAATTTTTTATATTTTTAGTAGAGACAGCGTTTCACCGTGTTAGCCAGGATGGTCTCGATCTCCTGACTTCGTGATCCGCCCACTTTGGCCTCCCAAAGTGCTGGGATTACAGGTGTGAGCCACTGCACCCAGCCTATTTTTTTTTTTTTTTTTGAGATGGAGTTTCACTCTTGTTGCCCAGGCTGGAGTCCAATGGTGCAATCTCTGCTCAACTGCAACCTCTGCATCCCGCGTTCAGGTGATTCTACTGCCTTAGCCTCCCAAGTAGCTGGGATTACAGGCATGAGCTACCATGCCTAGCTAATTTTGTATTTTTTTTTTTAGTAGAAACAGGGTTTCACCATGTTGGTCAGGCTGGTTTTGAACTCCTGACCTCATGTGAGCCACTGTGCCCGGCCCATCTTATTATTCTTAAACTTACACATGTATGTGGTTTTATTTATCTTTTATTTATCACCCAGGCTGGAGTGTGGTGGTATGATCTTGGGTCACTGCAACCTTCACCTCCTAGGTTCAAGCAGTTTTTGTGCCTCAACCTCCTGAGTAGCTGGGTTACCGGTGCCTGCTACCATGATTGGCTAATTTTCGTATTTTTAGTAGAAACGGGATTTTGCCATGTTGGCCAGGCTGGTCTCAAACTCCTGGCCTCAAGAGATCTACCCACCTTCGCCTCCCAAATTGCTGGGATTACAGGTGTGAGCCACTGCGCCCAGCCTGTTGAATCATTTGATAAGACATAACTAAAAACAATCTTTTCCTTTTTGCAGCCCCACCTTCCTGAAGATGAGGGCAACCACTTTAAATACATAGCTGTTTTTCTGGTATATAATATGCCTTATTATTATTATTTTTTGGAGACAGAGTCTTGCTCTGTTGCCCAGGCTGGAGTGCAGTGGCACGATCTCGGCTCACTGCAACCTCCGTCTCTCGGTTGAAGCAATTCTCTGGCCTCAGCCTCCCGAGTAGCTGGGATTACAGGCGCATGCCACCATGCCCAGCTAATTTTTGTATTTTTAGTAGAGGTGGGGTTTCACCATGTTGGTCAGGCTGGTCTTGAACTCCTGACCTCATGATCTGCCCGCCTCGGCCTCACAAAGTGCTGGGATAACGCGTGAGCCACCGTGCCCGGCCCACCTTCTTATTTCTAAGTAACATTCTTTTTTAAAAAAATTGAGGTGAAATTCACATTATAAAATTCCCCATTTTAAAGTGAACAGTGGCATTTGTTTATTCATAATATTGTACAACCACTACCTTTATGTAGTTCCAAAACATTTTTTCATCACCTTGAAGCAAACCCCACACTCCTCTTGACTTAGTCCCAGCATTTTGGGAGGCTGAGATGGGAGGAACGCTTGAGCCCAGGAGTTTGAGAGCAGCCTGGGCAACATAGACCTCTGTCTCAAAAAACAAAAAGCCCATACTCATTAAGCAGTTATCCCCATTTTTTACTCCCCCCACCAACCCCTAGCAGCCACCAATCCGCTTTCCGTTTTTATGGATTTGCCTTTTCTGGATATTTCATGAGTGGATTTATACAGTATCTTACCTTTTGTGTCTGGCAGTCTTTCACTTAGCATGATGTTTTTGAGGTTCACTAACATAGCATGTGTCAGTACTTCATTCCTTTTTGTGGCTGAATAGTATTTCCCTATGTGTACCACAGTTTGTTTATGCATTTATTAGTTGATGGATATTTGGATTGTTTCCACCTTTTGACTGTTTCAAATAGTGCTGCTCTGAATATTTGTGTACATGTACTTGTTTGAGTACCTGTTTTCAATTTTTGGGATGTGTATCTAGGAGAATTGCTCCAAATAACATTTTTATGCCCCTTTCCTGGCATCCTCATAATTCTGTAATCGTTTATGGTTCAATCAATATTCTGTGTTTACATTTCTATGACTTTTATGTACAGTGTTGATGTGATTCCATATTTACAATTCTGTAAATATATCTACAAAAAATATGTTAGTAATTACCTTGTTTTTCCATCTGCCTAGAGTTCTGTGTTCCTGTTTCTATCTCATCCCCAAACTTTGAGCCATAGTTTAATCTCAGTATATTCAAACAGGGTTACTCTTTTTGTTTTTCCTTGGTGATACCCTCCCAGGACGCTTCATCCTCTAGTGCCAGTTTAGACAGCTTACCCTGAGACCTGTAGTTCTGGGATCCCCGTTCACCATCAATCCGAATATTCTGTCTCCAGTGTCAGATTCCTCTTTCCTTATCTTCTGTCTTCCTCTTTCTTGGTTTGCTCCCTTTTGGAGGATGTGGGAAACACCGCCTCTAGCAGTCCCTAACAAAAGGCTCAGTTCTTGGACCTCATTTTTTCTGTTCATCTCAACTCCTGGTAACTTCATCTAATCTATGGCTTTCCATGCCATCTTTAAAGCTACTGCACTCAAATTCATATCTCCAGGGCAGATCCTCCTTGAACTCCAGACTTAGGTGTGCATCTGCCTATTCTGTATCCCCCCTTGAATCGCTGATAAACACCGGATATTACTCCTTTTTTATTTTTTATTTTTTTTGAGACAGAGTTTCATTCTTGTTGCCATCAGGCTAGAGTGCAATGGCATGATCTCGGCTCACTGCAACCTCCACCTCCCAGGTTCAAGTGATTCTCCTGCCTCTGCCTCCCAGTAGGTGGGATTACAGGTGTCCGCCATCACTCCTGGCTAATTTTTTGTATTTTTAATAGAGACAGGGTTTCGCCATGTTGGCCAGGCTGGTCTCAAACTCCTTACCTCAAGTGATCCGCCCACTTCGGCCTCCCAAAGTGCTGGGATTACAGGCATAAGCCACCATGCCTGGCCAGAAATAATTTTCCTTAAACGTTTTTAGCATCACTTATTGTTTATAGGTTTAAAAACAAAAACCAAATGCTATTGCTGAGAAGTCAGATGTTATTCTGATTCCCACTCCTTTGTAACTTGGTGGTTTGTTTTTTTCTTTCTTGACTCAATGCTTTCAGGATCATCTTATTAGTGCTTGATGTTCTGAAATTTGCAAAAATACCTTGGCTTTTATTTTTTTCATGTTTTGCAAGGAACTCAGTGAACTATTTCAGTCTGAAAATTGTCTTGCAGTTCTAGGAAATTTTCTTGAATTATTCCTTTAATAATTTCTTCCCCACTATTTTCTGTGTTCTCTTTGCAAAACTCATTATTTGTACATTAGACTTTCTGGAACTCCCACCATGGCCGATTTCAAGTTACTAATAGGATGTTACAACCAGGGGTTAGTATGAGATGCTCAGGAGCAGACCATTACATCGTATCTCTCCTCTGCAGATGTAACAGACATAAATGACTTGGAGACCATGGATAATAGTTAAATGGTGTGAAATAATTAGAAAGTGGTGAGTTCTAAGGATTTACTATGCTTGTTTTGAATATACTTTATCTGCGAGTTTATATGATTTTTAATGCCTGTGTTTAACTGGCTTGCAGCATTCCTGAAAGCTTGAGAGTTGCCTCTTGCGAGCCCATACAAACCAGCCCCAGCGCACCACTGCTCAGAGTTCATCCTTGTTCCCTGTTTTTTTTTTTTGGAGGTAGAGTCTTGCTCTATCCCCCAGGATGGAGTGCAGTGGCATGATCTCAGCTCACTGTAACCTCCACCTCCCAGGTTCAAGTGATTCTCCTGCCTCAGCCTTTTGAGTAGCTGGGATTACAGGTGCCTGACACCACGCCTGGCTAATTTTTGTATTTTTAGTAGAGACGGGGTTTCGCCATATTGGTCAGTCTGGTCTTGAACTCCAGACCTCAGGTGATCTGCCCACCTCGGCCTCCCAAAGTGTTGGGATTACAGGCATGAACCACTGCGCCCGGCTTTGCAGTGAGTATTTTGTAAGTATGGTAGTTTCCCCCCTTTTTCATGGTTTCCTTTATCCATGGCCAACAGTGGGCTGAAAATATAAAATGGAAAATTCTAGAAATAATTCATAAATTTAAAAATAACCTATGACAGCATATTGTTATAATTGTTCTATTTTATTATTAGTTGCTAATTTCTTACTGTGCCTAATTTATAAATCAAATGTTATCATAGGTATGTATGTGTAGAAAAAAAATAGCACATAAAAGATTCTGTACTGTCCACAGTTTCGGGCAACCACTGGGGCCTTGGGACATACCCTCTGTGGACAATGGGGAACTACCATATTGTCTCATTTAGTCCTCATGGTCGCTCTATGAGGTAGATAGTATTAGCCTCTCCATTATTCAGAAGAAACTGAGGCACAAAAGGTAAAGTAGGCGGACAATTTGACACACTGGTGAGATGGAAAAGCCATAAGGGAGGCTGGGTGGCACTCCCTCCTGTTATCCCAGCACTTTGGGAGGCCGAGGTGGGCAGATCACTTGAAGTCAAGAGTTCAAGACAAGCCTGGCCAACATGGTGGAACCCCGTTTCTACTAAAAATACAAAAATTAGCCAGGCGTGGTGGCGTGTGCCTGTAATCCCAGCTCCTCGGAAGGCTGAGGCACAAGACTTGCTTGAACCCAGGAGGTGGAGGTTGCAGTGAGCCGAGATTGTGCCACTGCACTCTAGCCTGAGCAACAGTGTGAGACTCGGTCTTAAAAAAAAAAAAAAAAGAAAAAGTCATCATGGAGGAGCAGAAAGTGAAGCCATGGTCACATGAAATTGCCTAAGGATAGAAGAGTGCAGCTTCCTTCCCATCTTACCTCCATTGCACCCAGCTGGGCCCCTCTCAGGCCTGCCCTCCTGGCAGTAAATGGTGTGCCTGGGTCCACCTCGGGTGTGGTAGACTGTATGGCCACAACAGGCCAGATTCAGTGGCTCATGCCTGTAATCCCAGCACCTTGGGAGGCCAAGGCAGGAAGACCTCTTGAGGCCGGGAGTTTGAGATCAGCCTGGGCAACACAGTGAGACTCACATCTCTACAAAAAATAAAAAAGTTAGCTGGATTTTTTCTTTCCAGAACTTGGAAGGCTGAGGTGAGAGGATTGCTTGAACCCAAGAGTTTGAGGCTGCAGTGAGCTATGATTGGGACAGAGGGACCCTGTCTCTGGAAAAAAAAAAAAAAATGACCACAACAAAATCTGTCCCACTTGTCTTCTTGAACCTTACTGCTCTCCAATCAAGACGTGGTGTCTAATTCCTCTCCCTATCAACATGGCAGGCTGTGGCTGGCTGTAACAATAAAATTCAGCTGAAGTGACAGTTGAGGAATTCCGAGACCAGGGCAGAAAACGCCTTGTTGCCTGGGACACTCACGTCTGGGATCCTGAGTTGCTGTGCAGACCCACCCCGAGGCCTCCATGCTGTGAGGAAGCCTCAGCCATGTGTGGGTGCTCTGGAAAACAGCCATGGTGGAGGTCCCATGTGACAGCCAGCACTAACCACCAGGCTCCTGAGTGAAGATACCTCCACATGATACCTGCCTCCAGAGCCTTTGAGTCACCCCAGCCACTCAATCTTCCCAGCTGAGACTACAGACATTCTGGAGTACAGAAGCCACTCCTGTAGTACCCTATCTGAATTCTTTTTTTTCTTTCGTAGAGACCGGGGTCTCCCTATGTTGCCCACGCTGGTCTCAAACTCCTGGGGTCAAGCAGTTATCCTGCCTTGGCCTCGCAAGTGCTGGGATTACAGGCATGAGCCACTGCACCTAGCCCTGAATTCTTGATTTACAGAATCCTTGAGCATAATCAAATGATTGTTTTAAACCACTAGGTTTTTGGGGTAATTTGTTTCACAGCAAAAGTAAGGAGAACATTTTGTTGAGGAGAAAGAGGCTGTGTTTCTATGGTCCTACGGCTGCTGGAGGGACAGGGGAGAAGCTTTCACTTGCCTCTCCCCGTTTACCATGCCTCCCTGCTCTCATCTCATCTCAGCCTGTACTGGAATTACCTGTGGATGTGTCTGTCTGCCCTACCAGACGACTGTGAGCCCCTGTGGGGGAGGATGGCAGAAACTATCTTGGTTGCCTCATATTCCCAGTGCCCAGCACAGCGCCTGGCACATAAGATAATCGGCAGATCCTTGCTGGGTACATGCACAGTGGTTGGTCTGATGTTTATTTCCCAGTTAGAACTGCTGGCAGTGGGGATCCCAAACCTTTTCCAAGGACTTCGTGGGAGCTGGAAGGAAGCTCTTGCTGGCTGCCTCCCACAGAGGCATATGATTGGACTGAAAGCAAGTTTTCTGAAAGCATTCTGGTGAATACAACATTTTGATTGAAATAATGATTTGATTGAAAATGAGTATTTCCCAGTTGCTGTTTTTTTTTAATATATATAATGTTGGTCATTTTCATGCTTCATCAAGCAATTTTCAATGCTTTAAGAGTTTTTAAGCATTTTTGTCCTTTTCCTGAACTTTTCAGGGGTTTTCCCTAATTATTTGTAATTTGTTTTTAGCCTACTTTTACTGTTTTTCAATATTTGTAATAGTACAAAGTTGGAACTGCCTAACTGATTAGTGGGCTGCTTAAATTAAGGTATGAAATATACCTCAATATATTAACATATATACAATAATTCCATTTTTGTTAAAAAAAATTATGCACAAACATACAAATATCTAGAAAGATATCCACCAATACTTCTTGACCAGGAGGCATTCATTGGGATACTCCCAGAAGACTTTTAATAAATCGTGATTTCTTTTCTTTTTGAGACCGAGTCTTACTCTGTTGCCCAGGCTGGAGTGCAGTGGCGTTAGCTCACTGCAACCTCTGCCTCCCGGGTTCAAGTGATTCTCGTGCCTCAGCCTCCCGAGTATCTGGGACTACAGGCACCCGCCACCACACCCGGTTAATTTTTCTATTTTTAGTAGAGATGGGGTTTCACCATGTTGGCCAGGCTAGTCTCGAACTCCTGACCTCAGGTGATCCGGCTGCCTCGGCCTCCCAAAGTGTTGGGATTACAGGCGTGAGCCACTGCTCCTGGCCTAAAATACTGATTTTTTTTTTTTTTTTTTTTGAGACAGAGTCTTGCTCTGTTGCCCAGGCTGGAATGTAGTGGTGCAATCTCGGCTCACTGCAGCCTCCCCATCCCGGGTTCAAGCAATTCTCCTGCCTCAGCCTCCTGAGTAGCTGGGACTACAGGTGAATGCCACCATGCCTGGCTAATTTTTGTGTTTTTAGTAGAGAGGGGGTTTCACCATGTTGGCCAAGCTAGTCTGAAACTCCTGGCCTCAAGTGATCCGCCAGCCTTCGCCTTGCAAAGTGCTGGGATTACAGGTATGAGCCACCGTGCCCATCCTAAAATACTGATTCCTTCATGCCTGTAATCGCAGCACTTTGGGAGGCTGAAGTGGGAGGATCGTTTGAGTTCAGGAGTGTGAGACCAGCTTGGGCAAAATAGTAAGACTGTCTCAACAAAAAGTAAAAAAATTAGGCCAGGTGCGGTGGCTCATGCCTGTAATCCCAGCACTTTGGGAGGCCGAGGCTGGCGGATCACGAGGTAAGGAGTTCAAGACCTGTCTGGCCAACGTGGTGAAACCCCATCTCCACTAAAAATACAAAAAAATTACCCGGGTATGGTGGCGGGCACCTGTAATCCCAGCTATTCGGGAGGCTGAGGCAGGAGAATTACTTGAACCCAGGAGGTGGAGGTTGCAGTGAGCCGGGATCGCACCATTGCACTCCAGCCTGGGTGACAGAGCAAGACTCCATCTCAAGGGAAAAAAAAAAAAAAATTACTAATGGTGGCACATGCCTATAGTCCCAGCTACTCGGGAGGCTGAGATGGGAGGATTGCTTAAGCCTGGGAGATCAAAGCTGCAGGGAGATCACTACTACACTCTAGCCTGGACCACAGAGCAAGACTCTGTCTCTGAAAAGTAAAAACAGTTTTGTTTTTTTTTTTGGGACGCAGCCTTGCTCTGTGGCCCAGGCTGGAATGCAATGGCACAATCTCGGCTCACTGCAACCTCTGCCTCCTGGGTTCAAGCGATTCTCATGCCTCGACCTCCCAAGTAGCTGAGATTACAGGCACATGCCACCATGCCCAGCTAATTTTTGCATTTTTAGTAGAGAGGGGGTTTCACTATGTTGCCCAGGCTGGTCTTGAATTCCTGACCTCAGGTGATCCATCCACCTCGGCCTCTCAAAGTACTGGGATTACAGGCGTGAGCCACTGTGCCTTGTCACTAAAAAATATTTTTTAAAAATTGGTTCCTTTACTCCAGAAAGGGAAGAAGAAGAGATAGATAGGTAGGTAGGCAGATAGATCAGATAGATAGATAGATAGATAGATAGATAGATAGATAGATAGATAGATAGATAGATAGAGATTCTTGAGCTCTGTCTGGGAAAGCAGAAATCTGCTAGGATGGCGAGTGGGTTGGGAGTGGGGAACCAGACATCCGTATTTTTAAAAGGCATCTAGGATTGGGACCCCTAACTTAGAATCACAGAAGAGTAAACCAAGTAGGTACTTAATTCAGTCCTCATTTTGTGTATGGGTGAGTTAGACTTCAAGAAGGGACTTGCTCAGGGTCACACAGTGGGAGGGATGACAAGGACTGGAGTCCAGGCCTCCTAGCTCCTGGTCTAGTTGCCCTTTCCTCTTTGTTCTTGCTCCAGGTGTGAAAAGAAATTGTCTCTACGTGGGATTATGGGATTTGTTTGAATCATTCTTTTGCATGTTTCTATTTTCTGATGTTTCTGTAAGAGTATCAGTTGCTTTTGGCACAAGATAAAAACAAAGAATAAAAGAAAGGATAAGACCAGGTGCAGTGGCTTATGCCTGTAATCCCAGGACTTTGGGAGGCCAAGGCAGGTGGATCATTTGAGGTCAGGAGTTCAAGACCAGCCTGGTCAACATGGTGAGACCCTGTCTCTACTAAATATACAAAAATTAGTCAGGCCTAGTGGCTCATGCCTGTAATCCTAGCTACTTGGGAGGCTGAGGCAGGAGAATCGCTTGAACCCAAGAGGTGAAAGTTGCAGTAAGCTGAGATCACGCCACTGCACTCCAGCCTGGGCAACAGAGAGAGACTCTGTCTCAAAAAAAAAAAAAAAAAAGAAAGAAAGAAAAGAAAAGATAAGATAATTCTGTTAAAGCTATTTTACCTGGTGTCTCCTCCCCCACTTCTCTACCCTCCCTCCCTCCCCAACTACCAGCACCCCCAGGCAGTGGCACTACTTACTGTCCCATACCGCATTGCCTCTACAAAGACTGTGGCCTTTAGGGACAGTCTGGCTCAGAGTTAGGGACACACAGATCATAGCTCTGAGCCAGGTCCAGGGAAGTCAGTGTATTCTGGGTACACAGATCCCCTGGGCCTGGCCCACCCAAGACTGCGTAGATGCCAGGTCGGGAGAGGCAGGCCCTAGAGTTGAGGTCCCCAGGGCACTGGCCCTTGAGCCACCAGGAAGCCCCACCAGAGGGCAGCAGAAGCCTGGTCCAGAGCTCCCATCAAACCTCCATGGGGATGTCACTGGAGTTCAGGGAAAGCTTCAGGGAGAATTTAGGTCCTGTTCTGAAGGAGGGGAGTTGGAAAGGGTACTTTAGGTTTGTGTGAGGGCATGGCCTGTACAAAGCTAAGGAGGCAGGAATTCATGAATCAAAATGTGCCGAGGTGGGGACAAGAGAGCACTAGAATGTAAGCTCCTTGCAGGCAAGAACTGTGTCTGTTGTGTGTATGCAGCTATACTGTTAGAACAGTGCCTAGCACATGATATGTATTCCACTGATATTTATTAATCAAATGCATGAATGGGAATACTTCTGGTGGGGAGGAAATGAGGAAGAGAAAGGGCAGCAAATGTTTGGGTAAAGAACAAAAAAGAAAATAACTTTTACTTACTGAGCACCTACTCTTTGTTGGGCAATGTGCTAAATGTTTCTAAATTAAGAAAGTAGTACATGCTTGAGGTGAAAAAAAATTAAAGTTTTTTAAAATATAAAAACAGGTCTTACCCGTACACCAGAACTTCTAGCCTCCTTTTCAGAAGCTAACAATGTTTTTTGCATATTTTTCTAGAAATGTTATACACATGTTGGCCGGGCACAGTGGCTCACACCTATAATCCCAGCACTTTGGGAGGCCAAGGCAGGCAGATCACGAGGTCAGGAGTTTGAGACCAGCCTGGCCAATAGAGTGAAACCCCATCTCTACTAAAAATATAAAAAATTAGCCGGGCTTGGTGGCGGGCACCTGTAATCCCAGCTACTCGGGAGGCTGAGGCAGAATTGCTTGAACCCAGGAGGCAGAGGTTGCAGTGAGCCGAGATTGCACCATTGCACTCCAGCCTGGGTGACAGTGCGAGACTCCATCTCACAAAAAAAAAAAAGAAAGAAAGAAATGTTATACATATGTACCTCGGGTCACCTGCTCCCTTCCATGTCTCTCAGAACTTCCAGACACATATTCTCTTAGAGCAGCATTTCTCAAAGTGTAGTCTGGAACTTCCTTCAAGAGAATCACCTGGTGGGAATGTAGCTTATTAAACATGCAGAATCTCTTAGCTGGGCATGGTGGTGCACACCTGTAGTCCCAGCTACTCGGGAGGTTGAGGCAGGAGGATAGTTTGAGCTTGGGAGATGGAGGCTGCAGTGGGCCATGATCGTGTCACTGCACTCCAGCTTTAGCGACAGAGTGAGACCCTGTCTCAAAAAAAAAAAAAACAACAAAAAACAAAAACAGAATCTCAGGCCTCATACAGAACCACACAGTCAAGGGAAGGGAATCTGTTTTTAACAAACTGTAGGGAATTCTGATGCCCATGAAAGTTTGAGAAGCACTGCCTGTACTCACACAATCACTCACTGAGGAGAGGGTTCAGATAGGGATTGCATTGAATCTGTAGATTGCTTTGGGTAGTATGGACATTTCAATAATACTGATTCTTCCAATCCATGAACGTGGAATATTTTTCCATTTTTTTGGTGTCCTTTTTAGTTTCTTTCATCAGTGTTTTATGATTTTCATTATAGAGATCTTTAACTTCTTTGGTTAATTCCTAGGTATTTAATTTTATTTGTGGCTGTTGTAAATGGCATTACATTTTAATTTCTTTTTCAGATTGTTCATTGTTGGCATGTAGAAATGCTACTAATTTTTGTATGTTGATTTTATATCTTGCAAATTTATTGAAATTTTATCACTTCTAATAGGTTTTTTGTGGAGTCTTTAGGTTTTTTTGAAATATAAGATTATATTGTCTATAAATAAGGATAATTTGACTTCTTCCATTTCAATTTGGATGCCCATTATTTCTTTCTCTTGTCTGCTCTAGCTAGGACTTCCAGTACTATGTTGAGTAACAGTGATGAAAGTGGGCATCCTCATTGTGTTCTTAGAGAAAAGGCTTTCAGTATGATATTAGCTGTGGGTCTGTCACATAGGGCTTTTATTATATTAAGGTATGTTCCTTCTATTCCATTTTTTTTTTAGGGTTTTTATCTTGAAGGGATGTTAAATTTTATCAAATGCTGTTTCAACATCAATTGAAGTGATCATACTGTTTTTATTCTTCATTCTGTTGATATGATATATCACATTAATTGATTTGCATATGTTGAACCATCCTTGCATCCCAGGGACAAATCCCACTTGGTCATGATGAATGATCTTTCTAATGCACTGCTGAATTTGCTTGTATTTTTTGAGGATATTTGCATTAATATTCATAAGAGATACTAGCTTGTAGTTTTATTTTTTTTGATGTGTCTTTGTCTTGTTTTGGTATCAGGGTCATACTAGCCTCATAGAATAAGATTGGAAGTATTCCCCCCTCTTCTGTTTTTTGGAATACTTTGAGTAGGATTGGTATTAGTTTTTCTTTAAATGCTTGGTAAAATTCAGCAGGGTAGGCATCAGGTCCTGGGCTTTACTTTGCTGGAAGACTTTTTATTACAGCTTTGAACTTGTTATCTGTTACTGATCTGTCAGATTTTGGATTTCTTCCTGGTTCAATCTTGGCGGGTTGTATCTGTCTAGGAATTTGTCCATTTATTCTAGATTTTCCAATTTATTGGCATATACTTGCTCGTAGTAGCCACTAATGATCCTTTGAATTTCTTCAGTATCAGTTATAATGTCTCCTTTTTCATTTCTGATTTTATTTATCTGAGTCTCTCTTTTTTATTTTTTATTTTTTTGAGACAGAGTCTTGCCCTGTTGCCCAGGCTGGAGTGCAGTGGTGTGATCTTTGCTCACTGCAACCTCTACCTTCCAGGTTCAAGCAATTCTTGTGCCTCAGCCACTTGAGCGGCTGGGACTACATGCGTGCGCCACCATGTCTAGCTAATTTTTGCATTTTTAGTAGAGATGGGTTTTTACCATGTTGGCCAGGTTGGTTTTGAACTTCTGACCTCAAGTGATCCACCCACCTCAGCCCCCCAAAGTGCTGGGATTATAGGCATGAGCCACCATGCCTGCCCCTTCTCTCTTTTTTTTCTTAGTCTGGCTAAAGTGTTGTCAATTTTGTTTAACTTTTCAAACAACCAACTTTTTGCTTCACTGATCTTTTGTGTTGTTTTCTTTATTTCAATTTCATTTATTTCTGCTCTGATCTTCATTATTTCTTTTCTTCTAATTTTGCATTTGGTTTGCTCTTGCTTTTCTAGTTCTTTAAGATGCATTAGGTTTTTTTTTTTTATGTAGGCACTTACAGCTGTAAACTTCCCTCTTAGTATTGTTTCGGTATCTTGTGTTTCCATTATCATTTGTTTCAAGAAAATTTTAAGTTTCCTTCTTAATTTCTTCATTGACCTACTGGCACATTCAAGAGAATGTTGTTTAATTTCTTTTTTTTTTTTTTTTCAGTGCTCCAAGACATCTGAAACATTGTTTAATTTCTGTGTACTTGTATAGTGTCCAAAACTATTCCTGCTATTAATTTCTATTTTTATTCCATTGTGGTCAGAGAATATGCTTGATATTATTTCAATTTTTTTTTTTTTTTTTTTTTGAGACAGAGTGTTGCTCTGTCACCCAGGCTGGAGTGCAGTGGCAAAACCTCAGCTCACTGCAACCTCTGCCTCCTGGGTTCAAGCTATTCTTCTACCTCAGACTCCCAAGCAGCTGGGATTACAGATCTACACCACCACGCCTGGCTAATTTTTGTATTTTTGTAGAGATGGGGTTTCACCATGTTGGTCAGGCTGGTCTCAAACGCCTGATCTCAAGTAATCCACCCACATCAGCTTCCCAAAGTGCTGGGATTATAGGTGTGAGACACTGCCCAGCCAATTTTTTTTTCAATGTTTTAAGACTTGTTTTGTGACCTATCATATGGCCTATCCTTGAGAATGATCCATGTGCTGAGGAAAAGAATATGTATCCTGCAGTCATTGGGCAAAATGTTTTGTAAATATGTTAGATCCATTAGGTATATAGTGCAGATTAAGTCTGATGTTTCTTTCTTGATTTTCTGTCTGGAAGATCTGTCCAAATCTGAAAGAGGGGTGTTGAAATCTCCAGCTATTATTGTATTGGAGCCTATCTCTCTCTTTAGCTCTAATAATGTCTGCTTTGCATATCTGAGTGTTCCAGTATTATGTGCATATATATTTTAAATTGTTGTATCCTCTTGCTGAATTGACCTCTTTATCATTACTTAGAGACCTTCTTTGTCTTTTGTTCTGTTTTGTTTTTTTGGGATGGAGTTTGGCTGTTTCACTCAGACTGGAGTGCAGTGGCATGATCTCAGCTGACTGCAACCTCTGCCCCCCGGGTTCCAGTGATTCTCCTGCCTCAGCCTCCCAAGTAGCTGGGATTATAGGCATGCACCGCCACACCTGGATAATTTTGATATTTTTAGTAGAGACAGGGTTTCACCATGTTGGCCAGGCTGGTATCGAACTCCTGACCTCAGGTGATCCACCCGCCTTGGCCTCCCAAAGTGCTAGGATTACAGGCGTGAGCCACTGCGCCTGGCCTCTTTGTCTTATAGTTTTTGTCTTCAAATCTATTTTGTATGATATAAGTATAGCTACTCCTGCTCTTTTTTGGTTTCCATTGACATGAAATATATTTTTCCATCCCATTATTTTAAGTCTATGTGTGTCTTTATAGGGGAAGTGGTTCGTAATATCTAGGCGGGGAGAGGAGGGTGATATTACTCACCATATTGTGGGGGGTGTCCGCCCGCCTGTGATATGGTTCGTAATATCCACTGTGGGAGATGGGGGTGATATTACTTGTAATATTCTAGGGGGATGATACTTCTAAAGTCACAAAGGGTGCACACCCTGTGATATCATTGGTAATATTCTAGGGGGATGTTACTCCTAATGTAACAGGTGTCTACACCCTCATATAATTATTCACAACATACTAGCGGTATACTACTACTAATGTCACAATGTGTGTACACCTTTTGATGTTATTCGTAACATACTGGGGGGATGTTACTGCCAATATCACAGGGGTGTACACGCTGTGATATTATTTGTAATATGCTAGGTGGGTACTTTTAAAACCATAGGAGGTGTACACCCTGTGATGTTATTTGTAATATCCTAGGAAGATGTAACTCTTAATGTCACATGGGGTGTACACCCTGTGATATTATTTGGAATATCCTATGGGGATGCTACTCCCAATGACACAGGGGATGTACAGCCTGTGATATTCGGAATACCCTAAAGGATGTTACATTTAATGTCACAGATGGGGTACACCCTTTGATATTATTCGTAATATCCTAGGGAGATATTACTTGAAAAATCACAGTGGGTGTACACACAGGGCATATACCTTGTGATATTATTCACAATATCCTAGGGAGGTATAACTTTTAATATTACAGTAGGTGTACACTATGGGTGTACACCCTGTGATATTATTCGTAATATTTTTGGAAAAATGACTCAATATCACAGTGGGTGTACACACTGTGATATTATTCGTCATATCCTAGAAGTATATTACTCCTATTGTCACAGCGGGTTAACACCCTGTGACATTACTTGTAATAAACCAGGGGGATAATTCTCTTAAAGTCATAGGGTGTGTACACCCTGTGATATTATTCATAATATTCTAGAGGGATGTTACTCCTACTGTCACAAATGTGTACACCCTGTGATATTATTCACAGTGTACTGGCTGGATATTATTACTCATGTCACAATGCATGTACACCTTGAGATATCATTTGTAATATCCTAAGGGGAAGTTACTCCTGTTGTCACAGGGGGTGTACTTTCTGTGCTATGATTTGTAGTATCCCAGGGGGATGTCACTCCTACCATACAAAGTGTGTACACCTTGGTATATTATTCGTAATATCCTAGAATGATGTTACTCCTCATGTTACGGGGGTGTACATCCTGTGATATGATTCTTCACATTTTAGGAAGATGTTATTCCTAATATCACAGAGGGTGGACAACCTGTGAAGTTATTCATAATAGTTTTGGGGGATGTTACTCCTAACATCACACGTGGTGTACAAACAGTGATATTATTTGTAATGTTTTTTGGAAATGTTACTTCTGATATCACAAGGGCTGTACACCCTGTCATATTATTCGTAATACCATGAAAAAATGTTACCACTAATGTCACAGGCTGTGTACACCGTGTGGTATTATTCCCAATATTTTAGGGTGATGTTACTCCTAATATCACAGAAGGTGTTCACACTCTGATGATATTCATAATATCCTAAAGGGATGTTACTGATGTCACAATGCATGTACACAATCTGATATTATTTGTTATATCCTCAGGGGGTGTTACTTCGAATGTCACTGGAGGTGTACTCCTTGTGATATTATTCCTAATATTCTAGGTGGATGTTACTTCAAATGTCACAGGGGGTGTACATTTTGCGATATTATTCGTAATAATTTAGAAAGATGTTACTCCTAATGTCACAGAGGTGTACACCCTGTGAAGTTATTCATAATAGTTTTGGGGGCTGTTACTCCTAATGTCACACGTGGTGTACAAACAGTGATATTATTCATAATATTTTATGGAAATGTTACTCCTAATATCACAGGGGATCTACAGCTGGTAATATTACTTGTAATATCCTAAAGAAATGTTACCTCTAATGTCACAGGGGGTGTACACCATGTGATATTGTTCCCAATACTGTAGGGGGATGTTACTCCTAATGTCCCAGAGGGTGTTCACACTGTGATAATATTCGTAATATCCTAAATGGATGCTACTGCTAATGTCACAATACGTGCACACCCTCTGTATTTGTTCGTTATGTCCTCGGGGGATGTTACTCCTACTGTCACACAGGGTGTACTCCCTGTGATATTATTCATAATATCCTAGGTGGATGTTACTCCTAATGTCACAGGGGATGTGCATTTTGTGATATTATTCACAATATCCTAGAAAGATGTTACTCCTCATGTCACAGGGAATGTACACCCTGTGATATTATTCATAATATCTTAGGGGACGTTACTCCAAATGTCACAGAAGGTGTACACTCTGTGATATTACTCATAATATTTCAGGGAAATGTATTCCTAATGTCACAGGGCATGTACACCATGTGTGCACACCCCCTGTGATGTTATTTGTAATATTCTCCAGGGATGTTAATCCTAATATTACATATGCTGTTCACCATGTGTGAACACCTTTGTGCTATTATTCCTAATATACTAGAAGGATGTTACTCCTAACATTACATGGGGTATATGCCATGTGTGTACACATTCTGTGATATTATTCATAATATCTTAGATGCTACTCCTAATTTTACAAGGTGTATACACCATGTGTGTACACCCCCTCTGATATTATTCGTAATATTCTAGGAGGATGTTACTGCTAATGTCACAGGGGGAGTACACCATGTATATGCGACCCTGGTGATATTATTCCTAATATCTTAGGGGGATGTTGCTCCTAATGTCACATGCAGTGTACAACATGTGTGTACACCTTCTGTGATATTATTTGTATATCACAGAAAAAGATTACGCCTAATGTAACAGGAAGTGTACACCATGTGTGTAAACCACCTTTGATATTATTTGTAATATACTAGGGGGATGTTACTTTTAATGTCACAAAGGGTGTACAAAATGTCACAGGGGGTATACACCTTATATTATTCATAATATTGAGAAGGATGTTACTCCTAAGGTCACAGGGAGTGTACACCCTTCGATATTATTTGTAATCTTATAGGGAGATATTACTGTAAATATCACAGTGGGTGTACACTATGTATACTATGTATACACCCACTGTGATATTATTTGTAATATCTTAGAGATATTACAGAGTTATATCTCTCTGTATTATATTAGAGAGTTATATCTCTCTAAGATAGTACAAATAATACCATAGCAGGTGTATCTCATGTGTGTACACACTGTGATATTATTTGTAATATCCATGGTAAACATTACATCTAATATCACAGAGAGTGTACTCCCTGTGATATTTTTCATAATATCATAGGGAGATATTGCTTCTAATATCACAGTGGGTGTAAACCATGTGTGTACATTCTGTGATATGATACCTTATACCCTAGGGAGGTATTTCTCCAAATATCACAGTGGGTATATACCTTGTGATATTATTTATAATATCCTAGAAAGATGTTACTCCTAATTTGACAGAGGGTGTACACCCAGTGATATTCTTTATAATATCCTAGAGAGATATTACTCCTAATGTCACAGGGGGTGTACACCCATGATATTATTTGTAATATTCTAGGGAGATGTTACTTTTAAAGTCACAGGGGGCGTACACCCTGTGATGTTATTCGTAACATCCTAAGAAGATGTTACTCTTAATGTCACATGGGGTGTACACCCTGTGATATTATTTGGAATATCCTATGGGAATGCTACTCCTAATGTCACAGCGGGTGTACACCCAGTGATATTATTTGGAATATCCAAAAGGGATGTTACTTTTAATGTCACAGACGGAGTACACCCTTTGATATTTTTCATAATATCCTAGGGAGATATTACTTCAAATATCACAGTGGGTGTACACCCACTGTGATATTATTCGCAATACCCTAGGGAGATATAACTTTTAATATCACAGTAGGTGTACACACTATGTGTATAATATCACTATTGTGATATTATTTGTAATATCTTAAAAAACTAGGACTCCGTATTATTCCTAATATCCTAGAGGGATGTTACTCCTCATGTCACGGGGGTTAATACCCTGTGATATTATTCATAATATTGCAGGGGGATGATACTTTTAAAGTCACAGGGTGTATACTCCCTGTGATATTATTCATAATATCCTAAGGGGATGTTACTCCTAATGTCCCAGGGATGTACACCCTGTGATATTATTCATAGTATACGAGAGGGATATTAGTACTAGTGCCACAATGCATGTACACTTTGTGATATTATTCGTAATATCCTAAGGGGATGTTACTCCTATTGTCACAGGGGGTATGTTCCCTGTGATATTATTCCTAATATCCTAGAGGGATATTACTCCTAACGTCACAAGGTGTGTACACTTTGTTATATTATTCATAATATCCTAAAACTATGTTACTCCTCATGTTACAGGGAGTGTTCACCCTGTGATATTATTCGTAATAGTTTTGTGGGATATTACTCCTAATGTCACATGGGGTGTACCCACAGTGATATTACTTGTAATATTCTATAGAAATGTTACTCGTAAGTCACAGGGGCTGTACCTCCTGTGATACTATTTGTAATATTCTAGGAGAATGTTACTCCTATTGTCACAGGGCATGTATACCCTGTGATATTACTTGTAATATCCTAGTGGGATGTTACCACTGATGTCACAATGTGTGTACACCCTGTGATATTATTTGTAATATCCCAAAGAGGTATTACTACTAAGGTCACAATGCCATGTACACCCTCTGATATTATTCGTTATATCCTCGGGGGATGTTACTCCTAATGTCACACGGGGTGTACTCCCTGTGATATTATTCGTAATATCCTAGGGGGATGTTACTTTTAATGTCACAGGGGGTGTATACCATATGTATTCAATGCCTGTGATACGATTCCTAATATCCTAGGGGGATGTTCCTCCTAATGTCACATGGGGTGTACACCATGTGTGTATACCTGCTGTGATATTATTCTTAATATCCTAGGGGGATGTTATTCCTAATGTCACAGGCGGTGTACACCATGTGTGTAAACCGCCTGTGATATTATTAATAATATCCTAAGGGGATGTTTCTTTTAATGTCACAAAGGGTGTACAAAATGTCACAGAAGTGTAAACCTTGTGATGTTATCTGTAATATCCTAGAAGGATGTTACTCCTAATGTCACAGGGGGTGTACACCCTTTGATATTATTTGTAATCTCATAGGGAGATATTACTTCAAATATGACAGTGGATTTGCACACATGGCATATACCCTGTGATATTATTCATAATATCCTAGGGAGATACAACTCCTAATATCACAGTGGGTATACCCTGTGTGTGTACACCCTTGATATTAGTCTTAATATCCAGGGTAAATATTACTCCTAGTATCACAGTGTATGCACACCCTGTGATATTTTTCATAATATTTTAGGGAGATATTGCTTCTAATATCACAGTGGGTGTACCCCATGTGTACACTCTGTGATAGTATTTTTTATATCCTAGGGAGATATTACTCCTAATATCACAGTGGGTGTTCACCCTGTGATATTATTGATATTTGACCTTGCTGCCTTTTTTTTTTTTTTTTTTTTTTTTGAGACAGAGTTTTGCTCTTGTTGCCCAGGCTGGAGTGCAATGGCGTGATCTCGGCTCACCGCAACCTCCACCTCCCAGGTTCAAGCGATTATCCTGCCTCAGCCTCCCTAGTAGCTGGGATTACAGGCATGTGCCACCACGCCTGGCTAATTTTGTATTTTTAGTAGAGATAGGGTTTCTCCATGCTGGTCAGGCTGGTCTTGAACTCCCGACTTCAGGTGATCCACCCGCCTCGGCCTCCCAAAGTGCTGGGATTACAGGCATGAGCCACCGCGCCCGGCCAGATCTTGCTGCCTTTTTTAACCCACACTACAAAAGGAATGGCACAGATAATAAGATATTGAGATTAGACTGTTCTGCCGTGCGGCCGCCGCAGGACACTTTTAATATCCCTGTTTCTCATAGATGAAGGGGTTCAGCATGGGGGTGACCACCGTGTACATCACTGAGGCCACTGCACCCTTTCTGGGGGAAGACGACACATCTGAACTGAGGTACCCTCCAACGCCTGTTCCATAAAATAAGCAAACAACTGACAGGTAAGACCCACAGGTGGAGAAGGCTTCATAGTTCCCACCTGATGATGAAACTCTCAGAATGGAGGAAACAATTTTATAGTAAGAGAAAAGGATCCCCGAGGTGGGAAGAAAACCAAATATGGCAGCAGGGAAATACATGACTATGTTATTGGTGAAGCTGTCACAACACGCAAGGTGGGGGAGTTGAGAAGGGTCAAAGAAGAAATTAGGAATTTCCACATCCTTGAAGCAGGTAATTTGCAAGGCAATCAAATTGTGCAGCTGGGAGTCTAAAAGACTGAGAAAACAAGACAACAGAACTAGAAAGCCACAGAAACATGGGTTCATGATGGCTGAATAATATAGAGGGTGACAGATCGCTACAAACCGGTCAGAGGACCATCACACTCAGGAGCGTGTCTTTCTTCCATGCCTCCAAAAACGGCAAAAAGAGACATCTGAGTCAGGCAGCCCGCATAGGAGATGACTCTGTTGTGAGATTGGATGTCCACAATCATCTTGGGGACCGTGGTGGAGGTGAAACCGATGTCAGGCAAGGACAGGTTGGAGAGGAAGAAGTACATGGGGGTGTGGAGGTGGGAGTCCGGGCTGACGGCTAGGATGATGAGCAGGTTCCCCAGCACCATGACCAGGCACATGGACAGGAACAGCCCAGCGAGGACCGGCTGTAGTTCTGGATCCTCTGAGAGTTCTAGGACGAGGAATATTGAGACATCTGTTAGATTCTGTGGGTCTGTATAGTTTGGACACCTTTGGCCTAGAAAAGAGGGTTGAAAAATTGGAAACAAGCACACCAACACCCAGCACTGTGTGTGCATTTTGGATATAAGCAATTCACAAGTAATGTTTTCAGATTTCAGAGCAATCCACACTCAGCAATATTTTGCAGTTGTGACAAACTCAATTGTCTTATTATTCTTTCATCATTGATTTTTGTGTTATTCACTTCTTGCTGTACACACCTGCCTTAGAGACACTAGATTCCAGAATGTTCCGAGAACCAGATCATCATATATAACAAATTCGTAATTGCTAGAAAATACAGTCTATCTTTTCAGAAGAAAAACATGTAATAAAAACATTCTCTTCACTTTAAGAAAAAGTTTATCCTAATTAAAGGAAATTAAGAACTCAAATATTTTATTTTATTCTAATAGAATGCCACAAATTCCCTTGATTTAGAACATCTATAAACACTGCATAACAGCTGAGACCATGCCATCTAAAAATGAAATTAAAGTTGATAGTTCATAAGCAGAAAATATTTCCACATGCCAGTTATGGTCTAGTGATCATTATGTTTTCTGACTTTCCTCCTTCAAAAGAGTAATTACTTACTCAAATAGGTGGATCTTGTTTAAAAATTCATGTAAGACATAACTCCTGTCCTTAGCTTAGGCGGACTTAGAGTTTTCTTTCTCTTTTTCTTTCTTTTTTTTTTTAATTATACTTTAAGTTCTAGGGTACATGTGCACAATGTGCAGGTTTGTTACATAGGTATACATGTGCCATGTTGGTATGCGGCACCCATTAACTCATCGTTTATATTAGGTATATCTCCTAATGCTATCCCTCCCCGCTCCCCCCACCTGGACTTAGAGTTTTCATAAGAAAGTTTGGCCGGACGCGGTGGCTCACGCCTGTAATCCCAGCACTTTGGGAGGCCGAGGAGGGTGGATCATGAGGTCCAGAGATCAAGACCATCCTGGCCAACATGGTGAAAACCCGCCTCGACTAAAAACACAAAAAATTCGCCAGGCGTGGTGGCGCGTGCCTGTAGTCCCAGCTACTTGGGAGGCTGAGGCAGGAGAATGGCTTGAACCCGGGAGGCAGAGGCTACAGTGAGCCGAGATCATGCCACTGCACTCCAGCCTGGGCAACAAGAGTAAAACTCTGTCTCAAAAAAAAAAAAAAAAGGAATCAAGCATGTCGAAGTCACACTGATCACAGCCAATTTTTGTGAACCAAGGAAGGGTCTATTCAATAATTAACATAGATTTTTACTTTTGCTAACTCCTGTGTGCCAAGCAAGATATAGGCTCTGGGGAATCAGAAACAAAAGAGACTCACTTGTTCCTCTCACAATACTCAGTACTTACTTAGATAAGGACAAAATAAAATGTCCTGTCTGGAATGCAGGGAAACCAGAACTTCAGGTCAGGGGATATTTCCATTGAATTGCATAGAGATGAAGCTTAAAATATTAACGAATGTATCTAAAATTCACTTTGCCTTTACTTTATGCATCCATCACACAGAGATCATGCAGCGGGCACCCACGATCAGTTTAATCATTGCTCACTTCCATTGGATCAACTAGAAATCAACTCAGATGAGAGTGCTGAGTCTCAGAGGATGGACATCTCACCCCTTGCCATACAGATAAGCAGAAAAGGTGGTATTCAAAATTAATGACCAGTCTCTAAGTCCCAGGTACTAAACGTCATGGTCTTCCAACTCTCAAGAAGTTTTTTTTTTTTTTTTTTTTTTTTGAGATGGAGTCTTGCTTTGTTGCCCAGGCTGGAGTGCAGTGGAGTGATCTCGGCTCACTGTAACCTCTGCATCCCAGGTTCAAGTTATTCTCCTGCCTCAGCCTCCCAAGTAGCTAAGATTACAGGAGCCTGCTGCTACGCCCGGTTAATTTTTTTGTATTTTTAGTAGAGACAGGGTTTCACCATGTTGGCCAGGCTGGTCTCGAACTCCTGACCTTGTGATTCGCCTGCCTCAACCTCCCAAAGTGCTGGGATTACAGGCGTGAGCCACCGTGCCCAGCTTCAAAAAGTTTTAAGCAGAGCTCAGAGGTCTTAACCACAGGCACATCTGAGGAGCATTTTGAAACAGATTCCAGCTTCCTCAATAGGAATGGAAGCCAAACTCTGAATTTATGATTCCTTTGAAGAAGTCGAGAGCTGTAA
The DNA here is from genome assembly GCF_028885655.2 of Pongo abelii. Taxonomy (NCBI): domain Eukaryota; kingdom Metazoa; phylum Chordata; class Mammalia; order Primates; family Hominidae; genus Pongo; species Pongo abelii. Next base: position 60,178,973 of record NC_071994.2, read on the forward strand.
GGAAAGCCAGGAACAGGGGCAAGGGAGAGATGCGTCCCGAATGATCCTGTGCCAATTCTTTATGGAATCTTTGATGTGATCTCGGCTGCCCTTTCTATACTTGACACAGTGAATGTGGCACCCACTGATCTAGCTGTGGTCTACCAGGAACCCCCAAAGGGAAGGGCACAGTGAGCAAGGGCATCTGCCTGAGTGACAAGGATTTGAGAGGGCGGGTTGGATGCAGGGAGGACTGGCCAAATGCCATGTGTCTGGACTTAGACTGCCTGGTTCAAATGGGACTTCACTCTTTTCGACTTCATGATCTGGTACAACTTATATGAAAATGCATTGCTCCTTTTCTAGTCTGTATAATAATAATTTAATGTGCACTAATAACTGGGAGAAGACCACACAGATGAAATCAAAGAAGCTGCATAGACCACAGAGCTCAGCGCCTGGCATTTAGGAAGCCCCCAGTAAGGGTTCATGATGCCATGGTGTCTGTCATCGTCCTCTTTATCCTCCTCATCACCTTCATAATCTTTTTGTTATGCTTAGGGAATAGTTTAGAGGGACTCATTTGCTGCTATCATGGGTGAGATGTCCATGAAAAGGACAACCAGTGTGGGAGGAAAGCAAAATTTTGAATAAGATTTCTGAGACCCCCACCACAACCAAGAACAGAAACTCCACAGTCTGCTGAGCTGACAGTTTGCACATTGGTCTCTTCCCATCTGCCCACCGCACTCTCCTGTTTGTCCTGAGGATGGGGAAACAAAACAAGGCTCCTGATCGTCCCTCAGCACTCACTGAACTGTGCTTCCCCTCTGCTGGGCCATGACCACGGAGAACAGGTCCACTGTCCTCCCTGTGTGGTGCATGATGGAGGCTCAGACTCTGCCCTCAAGACTGGCAAGAAGACAGGGTCAGACATGAGTCTCCTGATGCACGTGATGGGTGTGGAGCCCACTGGACTGGAACCTCACACTGCAGGGCTGGAGGCACAGACTGAGTACTTAACTATTCTATGGCCTTGGGGGCTCAAGGCATAGAGGTCCTCATTATCCAAATTCACCCAAATTCCCCAATCTCTAAGGATTTCCTCATAATAATGCAGCAAGAAGAAGAGAAAAGTGAATGTCCCTAGAAGCTTTTGGGACTCTTCCTCTAATCAGGAGAAAGCTTGTGTGTATTATTCGCTTCTTTCTTTTCTTTTTAAAGATCGAACTGCTTTAATTTTCATCTTTTATTATGGTAAAATATACCATGTATAAATATTAAAAATTATAAATATATATTATTTCATTTAGAATGGCCAGTATAAACATTTACAATTTCCACTATTTTTAAGTTTACAGTTTAATGACATTAAGTACATTCACATTGTTTAGCAACCATCACTTCCCTCATCTCCAGAACATTTTTATCTTTCAAAATGGACATTGGACTCATTAACCAAACTCTCCATTCCTCTCTCTCCTGCACCCCTGGGGGCCACCATTCTATTTTGCAATTCTATGAGTTTAACTACTCTAGAGACTTGATGTAAGTGGAATCATACTGTGTTTAATTTTTTTTTTTTTTTTTGAGACAAAGTCTTTCTCTGTCGCCCAGGCTGGAATGCAGTGGCGCGATCTCAGCTCACTGCAACTTCCACATCCTGGGTTCAAGCAATTCTCGTGTCTCAGTCTCCTGAGTAGCTGGGATTACAGGCCTGGGCTACCACGCCCAGCTAATTTTTGTATTTTTAGTAGAGACGAGTTTTCGCCATATTGGCCAGGCTGGTCTCAAACTCCTGACCTCAAGTGATCTGCCCGCCTCAGCCTCCCAAAGTGCTGGGATTACAGGTGTGAGCCACTGAGCCCAGTTGTGTTTATCCTTTAGTGATTTATTTATTTCACTGATGATAATGTCTTCAAGGTTCATCCGTGTTGCAGCCTGTGTCAGAAGTGCCTGTTTTTTTCTTTCTTTTTTTTTTTTTTTGATGGAGTCTCACTCTGTCGCCAAGGCTGGAGTGCAGTGGCACAGTCTGGGTTCACTGCAACCTCTGCCTCCCGGGTTCAAGCGATTCTTGTGCCTCAGCCTCCCGAGTAGCTGGGACTACAGGCACATACCACCATGCTCTGCTAATTTTTTGCATTTTCAATAGAGACAGGGTTTCACCATCATGGCCAGGCTGGTCTTGAACTCCTGACCTCAGGTGATCCGCCCACCTTGGCCTCTCAAGATGCTGGGATTACAGGCGTCAGCCACTGCACTGGCCGGAAGTGCCTGCCTTTTTAAGGCTGAATAGCCTTCCATTGTATGAATGAACTGCAGTGCGCTTTTTCATTAGTCTGTCCATGGTCCCTTGGGTTGCTTCCACATTTTGGCTGTTGTGAATGACGCTGCTATGAATATGGGTGTACAAATATCTCTTCCACTCCTGGCTTCTAATTCTAGATGGTAGGTACCCACAAATGCAACTGCGGGATCATCTGATAATTCTCTTTCTAATTTTTCAAGTACACTCCATGCTATTTTCCCTCTTCCTGCACAGTTTTATGTTCCCTCTGATCATGTTTGAGCATTCCTACTTCCCTCTCGTCTCACCATTGCTTGTTTGTTTTTCATATCCATCCTAATGTGCGGTATCACATTATTGGTTTGATTTGCACTTCCCTATGATTAGTGATTTTGAACATCATTTTATATGCTTAGTGGCCATTGGTATACCTTCTTTAGGGACATGTCTACTCAAGTCTTCTGACCATTGTTAATGGGATGCCTTGGGTTTCTTGTTATTTAGTTCTAGCTATTCTTTATATATTATGGATATCAGCCTCTTTTCAGATATATGATTTGCAAATATTTTTCCTAATCCATGGGTTATCTTTTCACTCAGTTCACAGTGTTTTTTGATGCACAAAAGTGTTTCTCATTTAGATGTAATCCAACGAATCTAATTTTCTTTTGTTGCCTATGCTTTTGGTGTCATATCCCAGAAAGAACTGCCCACTCTGATGTCATAAAAGTTTGGCCGATGTTTTCTTTTAGGCATATTATAGTTTTAGCTCTTGGGGTTAGGTCTTTCATCCAGTTTGTGTTAATTTTTACACCTGGTGTGACATAGGGTCCACCTTCATTCTTCTGCACGTGGAAATCAAGTTTCTCCAACACCATTTATTGAAAAGGCTGCTTTTCCACCAATGAACTTTCTTGGCAGTCATGTTAAAAATCATTTGAACATATAGGTGAGAAGTTATTTCTGGGCTCAAAAACAAACAACAACAGACAACAGATAAAGACACAGCATGGGTGGGCACGGTTGCTCATGTCTGTAATCCCAGGACTATGGGATTTGTAATCATAGTGGGTATACAGCCTGTGATATTATTTGTAATATCCTAGGGAGGTATTACTCCTATTATCACAGTGGATGTACACCCTGTGATATTATTTGTAATATCCTAGGGAGATATTACTCCTAATCTCACAGTGGGTGTACACCTTGTGATACTATTTGTAATATCCTAGGGAGATATTACTGTATACCCTGTGATATTTTTGTATTATTTTAGGGAGATGTTTCTCCTAAAGTCAGAGTGGGTGTACACCCTGTAATATTCTTCCTAATATCACAGTGGGTGTACACCATGTGTGATATTTTCTCTAATATCCAGCGGGGAAGAGGAAGATATTGCTTCCAATATCAAAGAAGGTGTACACCCCCCTGTGATATTGTTCCTAATTTCCAGGGAAGGAGAGGATGACATTATTCCTAATATCACTGGGGATGTACAACCCCCCCGCCGTGATATTGTTCTTAATATCCAGGGGTAGAGAGAATGATATTACTCTTAATATCACAGGGGGTGTACACCACCCCTGTGATATTGTTGGTATTATTCCGGGAGGTAGAGGATGATATTACCTCCAATATCGCAGGGGGTGTAAACACCCCCTGTGATATTGTTCCTAATGTCCTGTGAAAGAGAAAATATTACTCCCATTATCACAGGGGGTGTTCACCCCCTATGATACTGCTTCTAATATCCAGGGAAGGAGAGTATAATATTACTCCCAATATCGCAGGGGCTGTACACCTTTTTGTGGTATTGTGTCTAATATCCATGGAAACAGAGGATGATATTACTCCCAGTATTGCAGAGGGTGGACACCCCCCCGGGATATTGTTCCTAATATCCAAACGGGGAGAGGATGATATTACTCCCAATATCGAAGGAAATGTACACCACCCCTGTGATACTGTTCCTAATACCCAGAGAGGAAAAGAATGATATTACTCCCAACAGTGTAGGTAATGTACACCCGCACTGTGATATTTTTCCTAATATCTAGGGGGAGAGAGGATCATATTACTTCCGATATCGCAGGGTGTGTACACCCCCTCTGTGATCTTTTTTTTTTTTTTCTGGTGCTTTTTAAAAATTATTATTATTATTATTATTATACTTTAGGTTTTATGGTACATGTGCGCAATGTGCAGGTAAGTTACATATGTATAGATGTGCCATGCTGGTGCGCTGCACCCACCAACTCGTCATCTAGCATTAGGTATATCTCCCAGTGCTATCCCTCCCCCCTCCCCCCACCCCACAACAGTCCCCGAAGTGTGATGTTCCCCTTCCTGTGTCCATATGTTCTCATTGTTCAATTCCCACCTATGAGTGAGAATATGCGGTGTTTGGTTTTTTGTTCTTGCGATAGTTTACTGAGAATGATGATTTCCAATTTCATCCATGTCATCCAGGTTTGGGGAGGATGACATTACTCCCAATATCGCAGGGGGTGTACACTCCCCCTGTTATCTTGTTAGTAATTTCCCGGGTGGAGAGGATGATATTACTCCCAATATCGCAGGGGTGTACACCCCCCTGTGATTTTTTCCAAATATTCAGGGCGGGAGAGGATAATATTACTCCCAATATTGCAGAAGGTGTACACCCCTCCTGTAATATTGTTCATAGTATCCAGGGAAGAAGAGGATGATACTACTCCCTATATTGCAGAAAGAGTATACTCCTTCTGTGACATCATTTTTAATATCCAAAGGGAGACCGGCTGACATTACTTTCAAAATAGCCGGGGTTTTCCACGTCCCCCGCACCATGATATTGTTCCTAACATCCAGGTGGGCAAAGAATCATGTTACTCCCAATATTGCAGGTGGTGTACAGCCCCCCTGTAATGTTATTCGCAATATCCAGGGAGAGAGAGAAAGATATTACTACCAATATCGTACCAGGTGTACAACCCCCTGTGATTTTGTTTCTAAAAACCATGGGGGAGAGGATGATATTACTTTCAATATCGCGCGGGTGTACACCGCCCCCCTCCCCCCCCGCCGTGATATTGTTCCTAATATCCAGAGGGCGAGAGGATGATATTACTCTCAATATCAAGGGTGGGGGAGAGGAAGATACTACTCATAACATTTCAGGGGGTGTACACCCTCCCCCCGTGATGTTGTTCCTAATATCCAGGGGGAGAGAGGATGATGTTACTCCCAATATCGCACAGGATGTAAACCACCCCTGTGATATTGCTCCTAATATCCAGGGGGAGAGAGAAAGATATGACTCCCAATATCGCAGCAAGTGTACAAGCCCTGTGATTTTGTTTTTAACATCCGGGGGAGGAGAGGATGATATTACTCGCAATATTGCAGGGGGTGTACACACCCCTGTGATACTCTTCCTAATATCCAGAGGGCGAGAGGATGATATTACTCCCAATATCGTAGGGGGTGTACAAAACCCTATGATATTGTTCCTAATATCCAGAGCAAAAGAGGATGATGATATGACTCCCAATATCACAGAGGGTGTACACCCCTCCTGTAATATTGTTCTCAATACCCAGGGAGGGAGAGAATAATATTACATTGCATATCGCAGGGAATGTACACGTTCCCTCTCTGATACTCTTCCTAATATCCAGCGGAGGAAAGGATGATATTACTCCCAATATCGCAGAGGCAGTACACCCCACCTGTGGTATTGTTCCTAATATCCAAGGGGGAAGAGGATGATACTAACTCCCAATATCGCAGGGGTGTACACACCCCCGGTTATATTTCTCCTAATATCTATGGGAGAGAGGATGATATTACAGCAAATGTCGCAGGGGCTATACATGCGCCCTGTGATATTGTTCCTAATATATAGGGGGGAAGAGGATATTACTCCCTGTGTCGCAAAGAAGTGTACACCCACCCTGTGATCTTGTTCCTAAAATCCAAGGAAGAAGAAGATGATATTACTCACAATATTGCAGGGAGTGTACACCCTCCCTGTGATTTAGTTCCTAATATCCTGGGGGTGGGGAGGGAATGATATTACTTTCTATACCGCAGACGGTGTACAGACTTCCTGTGATATTGTTTCTAATATCCATTGCAGGAGACGATGATGTTACTCCCAATATCGAAGGCAGAGTACACCCCCTCTCTGATATTGTTTCTAATATCCAAAGGGGAAGAGGCTGATATTACTCCCAACATCGCAGAAAGTGTACACCTACACTGTGATATTGTTTCTAATATCCAGGGGGAGAGTTGAAGATATTACTCCCAATATCGCAGTAGGTGTACAAACCCCTGTGATTTTGTTCCTAATATTAAGGGGGGGAAGGATGATATTACTCCCAATATCACAGTGGCTGTACACCACGTTTGTGATATTGTTCCTAATATCCAGAGGGCAAAAAGATGCTATTACTCCAATATCACAGAAAGTGCACACCCCCACCCCCGGTGATATTGTTCGTAATATCTAGGGGGGAAGAGAATAAGTCCCAATAGCAGAGCAGGTGTACATTCACCCTGTGATATTGTTCCTAATATACAGGGTGGGGAAGAATGTTATTACTCCCAATATCATATGGGGTGTACATCTCCCCTGTGATATTGTTTCTCATATCCATGGGGTGAGAGGATGACATTACTCCAAATATCACAGGGGTTGTGCGAGACGGTGATATTACTCCAAATATCACAAGGATTGTACACACCCCCTCTGACATTGTTGCTAATATCAAGGAGGGAAGAGGATAATATTACTTCCAATATTGCTGGTCGTGTATAACCCACCTGTAATATTGATTCTAATATCCAAAGGGGGAGAGGATAATATTACTTTCAATATCGCATGGGTTCTACACCACCCTGTGGTATTGTTCCTAATATCCAGGGGAAAAAAGGATGATATTACTCCCAATATCGCAGTGGGTGTACATTACCCCTGTGTTACTGTTTCTAATATCCAGGGGAGGAGAGGTTAACATCACCCCAAATCTGGCAGGTGGTTTGACGTCCCTTGTGGTATTGTTTTTAATATCCAGAGGGGAGACAATAATACTACCCTCAATATCACAGGAAATGTACATCCCCCTGTGATATTGCTGCTAATATCCAGGGGTAGAGAGAATGATATTACTCCCAATATCATAAAAGTGTACATACCCTCGTGATATTGTTCTTAATATCTGGAAGGCAAATATGATATTACTCCCAATTTCAAAGGGGGAATACACACCCCTGTGATATTGTTCCCAATATGCAGTGGGGGAGAGGATGATATTACCTTCAATATCGCAGGAGGTGTACACCCCTCTGTGATATTGTTCATAATGTTCAATGGGAAAGATAATATTACTGGAAATATCATTAATATACTGTGTGTCCACCCTCCTGCGATGTGGTTCATAATATTCAGGCAGGGAGAGGGGTGATATTACTCTCCATATCACAGGGGTGTCTACCCCCCTGCGATGTGGTTCATAATATCCAGGGGGGTAGAGAGGGGTGATGTTACTCTCCATATCGCAGGGGGTGTCCACCCCCTGTCTTGTAGGTAACAGAACAATGGGTTTTCTCTTCTCATCCATTCAGCCACTCTTTGTCTTTTGATTGGAGAGTTGAGTCCACTTACATTCAATGTTATTACTGATAAGTAAGGACTTACTCCTGCCATTTTGTTATTTGTTTTCTGATTGGTGGTCTTCTCTTCCTTCTTACCTTCCTGTCTTCCTTTAGTGAAGGTGATTTTCTCTGGTGATATGATTTTGTTTATTACTTTGTATTTTTTGTGGATCCACTGTATGTTTTTTGGTTTGAAGTCACCATGAGGCTTGCAAATGCTATCTTGTAACCCATTATTTTAACCTGATAACAACATAATACTGTTTACCTAAACAAACAAATATGCAAAAAGGAAACTAATAAAAAACTGTATGCCTTAACTTTGTCTTCCTGCTTTTTAACTTTTTGTTGTTTCTAATATATATCTTATTGTACTGTCTGTGTCTTGGAAAGTTGTTATAGTTGTTTTTGTTTTTTTTTTTTTGAGATGGAGTTTCGCTCTTGTTGCCAGACTGGAGTGCAATGGCGCTATCTTGGTTCACTGCAACCTCCGCCTCCCAGGTTCAAGCAATTCTCCTGCCTTAGCCTCCCGAGTAGCTGGGATTACAGATTACAGGCATGCACCACCATGCCCGGCTAATTTTGTATTTTTAGTAGAGACAGGGTTTCTCCATGTTGAGGCTGGTCTCGAACTCCTGACCTCAGGTGATACATCGGCCTCGGGCTCCCAAAGTGCTGGGGTTACAGGCGTGAGCCACCGGGCCCAGCCAGTTTTTTTTTTTTTAATTGTTTCATCATTTAGTCTATTAAGGAAAAGAGAAGTTTATACATCACAGTTACAGTTGTAATATTCTGTGTTTTTCTGTGTGCTTACTATTACCAGTGAGTTTTGTAGCTTCAGGTGATTACTTGTTGATCATTAACATAATTTTCTTTCTGATTGAAGTACTCCCTTTAACATTTCTTGTAGAATAGGTCTGGTGTTGATGAAATCCTTTAGCTTTTGTTTGAGAGTCTTTATTTCTCCTTTATGTTTGAAGGATAATTTCACCAGATATACTATTCTAGGGTAAAAGTTTTTTTCCTTTAGCACTTTAAATATGTCATGCCACTCTCTCCTGGCCTGTAAGGTTTCCACTGCAAAGTCTCCTGCCAGATGGATAAGACCTCTCTTGTATGTTATTTGTTTCTTTTCTCTTACTGCTTTTAGGATCCTTTATCCTTGATCTTTGGGAATTTGACTATGAAATGCTTTGAGGTAGTCTTCTTTGGGTTAAATATGCTTGGTGTCCTATAACCTTCTTTTACTTTGGTATTGATATATTTCTTTTCTTTTTTTTTTTTTTTTTTGACAGACTCTCACTCTGTCACTCTGTTGCCCAGGCTGGAGTACAGTGGTGCAATCTTGGCTCACTACAACCTCTGCTATTCGCCTGTCTCAGCCTCCTGAGTAACTGGAATTACAGGCGCATGCCACCACGCCCAGCTAATTTTTGTATTTTTAGTACAGACAGCGTTTCACTATGTTGGTCAGGCTGTTCTCGAACTCCTGACCTCGTAATTCACCCGCCTCGGCCTCCCAAAGTGCTGGGATTACAGGTGTGAGGCACCGCGCCAGGCCGATATTGATATCTTTCTCCAGGTTTGGGAAGTTCTGTTACTATCCCTTTGAATAAACTGTTTTTTTTGGGGGGGGATGGAGTCTCCCTTTGCCCCCAGGCTGGAGTGCAGTGGTGCCATCTTGGCTCACTGCAAGCTCCGCCTCCCAGGTTCACACCATTCTCCTGCCTCAGCCTCCTGAGTAGCTGGGAGTACAGGTGCCCGCCACCATGCCCAGCTAATTTTTTGTATTTTTAGTAGAGACGGGGGCTTCACCGTGTTAGACAGAATGGTCTCGATCTCCTGACCTTGCCCGCCTTGGCCTCCCAAAGTTCTGGGATTATAGGCATGAGCCACTGCGCCTGGCCTTGAATAAATTTTTTACGTCTATCTCTTTCTCTACTTCTGCTTTAAGGCCAATAACTCTTAGATTTGCCCTTTTGATGCTATTTTCTAGATCTTGTAGGTGTGCTTCTTTTTTTTTTATTATTTTTTCTTTTGTCTCCTCTGACTATATTTTCAAATAGTCTGTCTTCAAGGTCAGTAATTCTTTCTTCTGCAATGATCACCTCTGCTATTAAAGGACTCTGATGCATTCTTCAGTATGTGAACTGCTTTTTTCAGCTCCAGAATTTCTGCTTCATTCTTTTAAATTCAATCTTTTTGTTAAATGTATCTGGTAAAATTCTGAATTCCTTCTCTTTGTTATGTTGAATTTCTCTGAGTTTCCTCACTATTTTGAATTCTGTCTGAAACGTCACATCTCTGTTTCTTAAGGATTGGTCCCTGGTAACTTATTTAAATCATTTGGTGAGGTAATGTTTTTCTGGATGGTGCTGATGCTAGTAGATGTTCTTGGGTATCTGGGCATTGAGGAGTTAGGTATTTATCGTCATCTTCACTGTCAGGGCTTGTTTCTCATCTTTCTTGGGAAGGCTTTCCATATATATGAAAGGACTGGAGTGTTGTAATCCAAGCTGTATTTGCTTTAGGGGGGCACCCCTAGCCCGGTAACACTGTAGTTCTTACAGACTTGTAGAGGTACTGTCTTGATGGTTTTGGACAAGATCTGGGAGAATTCTCTGGATTACCAGACAGAGACTTTTGTTTTCTTCTCTTACTTTCTCACAAACAGAGTCTCTCTGTATTCTGAGCCACCTAAAGCTGGGGGTGGAGTGACACAAGCACCCCTCTGGCCACTACTAATATGACTGTCCTGGGTCAGACCTGAAGCTGACATAGCACTGGGTCTTGCCCAAGGCCTGCTGTAACCACTCCCTGGCTACAGCCTAGGCCCTGGGGCTCTTCAATCAGCAGGTGGCAAAGCCAGCAAGGCTTCTGTCCCTCCCTTCAGCGCACTGAGTTCCCCCAGGCCCTGGGTGGGTCCAGAGGTGCGGTCTGGGAGTCAGGGACTAGAGTCAAAAACCTGAGAAGTCTACCTGGTGTTCTATTGTACTGCTGCTGAGCTGGCACTCAAACCGCAAGACTACAGTCCTTCCCACTCTTCCCTCCCCTTTCCAAAGGCAGAGTAGCCTTACCCTGTAGCAACCACCACTGCAGGCCATGGGGAGTACTGCCAGATTACGGCTCATGTTCCCTTAAGGCCCATGGTGAATGCTTGTGGTGGAATGCTGCCTAGCTTGGAACTCACCCTTCAGGGCAGTAGGCACCCCTCTGGCCCAGGGCAGATCCAAAAATGCCATCCAAGAGTCAAGTCCCAGAATCAGGGACCTCAAGAGCCTGCTTGGTGCTCTACCCCACTGTGGCTGAGCTGGTTACCTAAGGTGCAAAACAAATTCCTCTTTACTTTTCCCTCTGCTTTTCTCAAGCAGAAGAGTTTTGCCTTGTAGCCCCCACAGCTGGTAATGTGCTGAATCTTACCTGAAGCCAGCAAGTCAAGTCTCTGAGGCTCACCCAAGGCCCTCCATGTAGTACCTGGGTATCTCTGCTGGTTATTCAGAGCCCAAGCACTCTTCATTTAGTAGGTGATGACTGTTGCCAGCACTAAGTCCTTCCCTTCAAGGCAACTCGTTCCCTTCTGGCTCAGGGTATGTCTAAAAATGTCTGGGAGCTAGGACCTGTAACGGGAGCCTCACAACACTGACTGGTGTCCTAGCATGCTGTGGCTGAGCTGGTATCCAAGATGCAAGACAAAGTCCTCTCTACTCTTCCCTCTCCTTTCATCAAGTAGAAGGAAGAGGTCTCTTGTGGAGCCATGAGCTGTGCCACCTGGGTTAGGATAGGGGTGATGCCAGCACTCTCTTAGCCACCCCAGCTGGTGTCTCAGTAGGTCATGTGGCCCCTGAATCTCAGCCCAGTTCTGTTCAGCCCTAAGACTCACCTAGAGTTTCAGTCCTTACAGCCTAGACTGCCTTTCAAGTTTACTTAGAGACCCAGAGCACAGTAGCCTTAAGTGGCCAGGTTTGCAAGAACTCAAGTTCTGACCACTGGGATCAATAATTCCCCTGTGGCTAGGGCTGGTTTAAATGCTCCCTCCATGGATGGGCAGCAACTGAGTTTGGTCCAGTTTTCCTTTCTGCTGTAACAAGACAGCAGTGCATTCAGTGCCTCATACTTGCTGTGCTTTTCCTCCCTCAGTGCCCACAGACACTCTCCGTACCAGGCTGTAGCTGCCAGGGGTCGGGGAGGGGTGGCATTGGTGGTTCAAGACTGTTTTTTCTATCTCTTCCGTGCTTCTTTCTGTGATACCGAGATAAAACCAGGTACTATGGGGCTCACCTGATTTTTGGTTCTTGTGAAGGTGTTTTTTCTGTATATATAGTTGTTTAATTAGCGGCCTTGTGGGTTGGGAGACGATGATCGGATAATCGGTGGAGCCTTCTATTCTGCCATTTTGCTCTGCCTGTCCAGCTCAGGCCCTTTTTTTTTTTTTTTTTTTGAGATGGAGTCTTGCTCTGTTGCCCAGGCTGGAGTGCAGTGGCGCGATCTTGGCTCACAGCAACCTCTGCCTCCCAGGTTCAAGCGATTCTCCTACCTCAGCCTCCCAAGTAGCTGGGATTACAGGTGAGTGCCACCATGTCTGGCTAATTTTTGTATTTTTAGTAGAGACAGGGTTTCACCATGTTGGCCAGGCTGGTCTTGAACTCCTGACCTCATGATTAGCCTACTTCAGCCTCCCAAAGTGCTAGGATTACAGGCATGAGCCACTGCACCCAGCCAGCCATATATATACATATATATATGTATATATAAACATATATATATGTATATATAAACATATATATAATATATATGTATATATAAACATATATATACATATATAAACATATATATACATATATGTATATATAAACATATATATATGTATATATAAACATATATATATGTATATATAAACATATATATACATATATATGTATATATAAACATATATATACATATATATGTATATATAAACATATATATACATATATATGTATATATAAACATATATATACATATATGTATATATAAACATATATATACATATATGTATATATAAACATATATATACATATATGTATATAAAAACATATATATACATATATGTATATAAAAACATATATATACATATATGTATATATAAAAACATATATATATAAAATTTTTTTTTCTTTGGTAGAATGTCTCTAAAGAATAGACTTGTCTGGGCCAGGCATGGTGGCTCATGCCTGTAATCTCACCACTTTGTGAAGCCGAGGCAGGTGGATCACATGAGGTCAGGAATTTGAGACCAGCCTGGCCAACATGGTGAAACCCTGTCTCTACTAAAAATATAAAAATTAGCTGGGCGTGGTGGGAAGCACCTGTAGTCCCAGCTACTCGGGAGGCTGAGGCAGGCAGGAGAATTGCTTGAACCCGGGAGGCGGAGATTGCAGTAAGTCAAGATCACGCCATTGCACTCCAGCCTGAGCAACGAAGTGAGACTCCATATCAAAAAAAAAAAAAAGAAAAACAAGAATAGATTTCTCTGATTTTTTCATCATGATCAGATATAGGTTAGACATTTTTGCAGACATATTACATATGTGATGTGTCTTCAGTGCATCATCTTGTCAGGAGGCATGTGATATCAGTTTGTCCTATTACTGGGGGTGATATTTGATTCTCATTTGGTTCAGGGGTATCCCCTACATTTCTTCATTATAAAGGTACATTTTTCTCTTTGTAAACAGGATGCTATCTAGAGGCTGTGTGGAAAATCCTGTCCTCCAACAACCTTTTACCCAATGTTTCAACATCCAGTGATGATTCTTGCCAGAAGTACTTATTGTAGGGTACTTGTTAGATAGTGATTTTCTAATGCTATCATTCTGTCTTCATTCATTAGTTGGCATTTTTCTGTAAAGAAACACTTTCCCGGGGGTGGAGCCAAGATGGCCGAATAGGAACAGCTCCAGTCTACAGCTCCCAGCGTGAGTGACGCAGAAGATGGGTGATTTCTGCATTTCCAACTGAGGTACCGGGTTCATCTCACTGGAGAGGGTCAGACAGTAGGTGTAGGACAGTGGGTGCAGCGCACCAAGCATGAGCCGAAGCAGGGCGAGGCATCATCTTACCTGGGAAGCACAAGGGGTCAGGGAATTCCCTTTCCTAGTCAAAGAAAGGGGTGACAGACGGCACCTGGAAAATTGGGTCACTCCCACCCTAATACTGTGCTTTTCCAATGGTCTTAGCAAACGGCACACCAGGAGATTATATCCCGCGCCTGGCTCTGAGGGTCCTACGCCCACGGAGCCTTGCTCATTGCTAGCACAGCAGTCTGAGAACAAACTGCAAGGAGGCAGCCAGGGCGCCCGCCATTGCCGAGGCTTGAGTAGGTAAACAAAGCAGCCTGGAAGCTTGAACTGGGTGGAGCCCACTGCAGCATCAAGAGGCCTGCCTGCTTCTGTAGATTCCACCTCTAGGGGCAGGGCATAACCAAACAAAAGGCAGCAGAAATCTCTGCAGACTTAAATGTCCCTGTCTGACAGCTTTGAAGAGAGTGGTGATTCTCCCAGCATGCAGCTGGAGATCTGAGAATGGACTGACTGCCTCTTCAAGTGGGTCCCTGACCCCCGAGTAGCCTAACTGGGAGGCACCCCCGAGTAGGGGCAGACTGACACCTCACACGGCCGGGTACTCCTCTGAGACAAAACTTCCAGAGGAACGATCAGGCAGCAACATTTGCGGTTCACCAACATCCGCTGTTCTGCAGCCTCTGCTGCTGATACCCAGGCAAACAGGGTCTGGAGTGGACCTCCAGCAAACTCCAACAGACCTGCAGCTGAGGGTCCTGACTGTTAGAAGGAAAACTAACAAACAGAAAAGACATCCACACCAAAACCCCATCTGTACGTCACCATTATCAAAGACCAAAGGTAGAAAAAACCACAAAGATGGGGAAAAAACAGAGCAGAAAAACTGGAAACTCTAAAAATCAGAGTGCCTCTCCTCCTCCAAAGGAACACAGCTCCTCACCAGCAATGGAATAAAGCTGGACAGAGAATGACTTTGACGAGTTGAGAGAAGAAGCCTTCAGATGATCAAACTACTCCGAGCTAAAGGAGGAAGTTCGAACCCATGGCAAAGAAGTTAAAAACCTTGAAAAAAAATTAGACAAATGGTTAACTAGAATAACCAATGCAGAGAAGTCCTTAAAGGACCTGATGGAGCTGAAAACCACAGCACAAGAACTACGTGACGAATGCACAAGCCTCAGTAGCCAATTTGATCAACTAGAAGAAAGGACATCAGTGATGGAAGATGAAATGAATGAAATGAAGCGAGAAGAGAAGTTTAGAGAAAAAAGAATAAAAAGAAATGAACAAAGCCTCCAAGAAATATGGGACTATGTGAAAAGACCAAATCTACGTCTGATTGGTGTACCTGAAAGTGATGGGGAGAATGGAACCAAGTTGGAAAACACTCTTCAGGATATTATCCAGGAGAAATTCCCCAATCTAGCAAGGCAGGCCAACATTCAAATTCAGGAAATACAGAGAACGCCACAAAGATACTCCTCGAGAAAAGCAACTCCAAGACAAATAATTGTCAGATTCACCAATGTTGAAATGAAGGAAAAAATGTTAAGGGCAGCCAGAGAGAAAGGTCGTGTTACCCACAAAGGGAAGCCCATCAGACTAACTGCTGATTTCTCGGCAGAAACTCTACAAGCCAGAAGGGAGTGGGGGGCCAATATTCAACATTCTTAAAGAAAAGAATTTTCAACCCAGAATTTCATATCCAGGCAAACTAAGATTCATAGGTGAAGGAGAAATAAAATCCTTTACAGACAAGCAAATGCTGAGAGATTTTGTCACCACCAAGCCTGCCCTAAAAGAGCTCCTGAAGGAAGCACTAAACATGGAAAGGAACAACTAGTACCAGCCACCGCAAAAACATGCCAACTTGTAAAGACCATCGAGGCTAGGAAGAAACTGCATCAACTAACGAGCAAAATAACCAGCTAACATCATAATGACAGGATCAAATTCACACATAACAATATTAACCTTAAATGTAAATAGGCTAAATGCTCCAATTAAAAGACACAGACTAGCAAATTGGATAAAGAGTCAAGACCCATCAGTATGCTGCATTCAGGAAACCCATCTCATGTGCAGAGACACACATAGGCTCAAAATAAAGGATGGAGGAAGATCTACCAAGCAAATGGAAAACAAAAATAGGCAGGGGTTGCAATCCTAGTCTCTGATAAAACAGACTTTAAACCAACAAAGATCAAAAGAGACAAAGAAGGCCATTACATAATGGTAAAGGGATCAATTCAACAAGAAGAGCTAACTATCCTAAGTATATATGCACCCAATACAGGAGCACCCAGATTCATAAAGCAAGTCCTTAGAGATCTACAAAGAGACTTAGACTCCCACACAATAATAATGGGAGACTTTAACACCCCACTGTCAACATTAGACAGATCAACGAGACAGAAAGTTAACAAGGATATCCAGGAATTGAACTCAGCTCTGCACCAAGCGGACCTAATAGACATCTACAGAACTCTCCACCCCAAATCAACAGAATATACATTCTTTTCAGCACCACACCACACCTATTCCAAAATTGACCACATACTTGGAAGTAAAGCACTCCTCAGCAAATGTAAAAGAACAGAAATTATAACAAACTGTCTCTCAGACCACAGTGCAATCAAACTAGAACTCAAGATTAAGAAACTCACTCAAAACCGCTCAACTACATGGAAACTGAACAACCTGCTCCTGAATGAATACTGGGTACATAATGAAATGAAGGCAGAAATAAAGATGTTATTTGAAACCAATGAGAACAAAGACACAATGTACCAGAATCTCTGGGACACATTCAAAGCAGTGTGTAGAGGGAAATTTATAGCACTAAATGCCCACAAGAGAAAGCAGGAAAGATCTAAAATTGACAACCTAACATCACAATTAAAAGAACTAGAGAAGCAAAAGCAAACACATTCAAAAGCTAGCAGAAGGCAAGAAATAACTAAGATCAGAGCAGAACTGAAAGAGATAGAGACACAAAAAACCCTTCAAAAAAATCAATGAATCCAGGAACTGGTTTTTTGAAAAGATCAACAAAATTGATAGACTGCTAGCAAGACTAATAAAAAGAAAAGAGAGAAGAATCAAATAGATGCAATAAAAAATGATAAAGGGGATATCACCACCGATCCCACAGAAATACAAACTACCATCAGAGAATACTATAAACACCTCTATGCAAATAAACTAGAAAATCTAGAAGAAATGGATAAATTCCTCGACACATACACCCTCCCAAGACTAAACCAGGAAGAAGTTGATTCTCTGAATAGACCAATAACAGGCTCTGAAATTGAGGCAATAATTAATAGCTTACCAACCAAAAAAAGTCCAGGACCAGATGGATTCACAGCCGAATTCTACCAGACATACAAGGAGGAACTGGTACCATTCCTTCTGAAACTATTCCAATCAATAGAAAAAGAGGGAATCCTCCCTAACTCATTTTATGAGGCCAGCATCATCCTGATACCAAAGCCTGGCAGAGACACAACAAAAAAAGAGAATTTTAGACCAATATCCCTGATGAACATTGATGCAAAAATCCTCAATAAAATACTGGCAAACCGAATCCAGCAGCACATCAAAAAGCTTACCCACCATGATCAAGTGGGCTTCATCCCTGGGATGCAAGGCTGGTTCAACATACACAAATCAATAAACGTAATCCAGCATATAAACAGAACCAAAGACAAAAACCACATGATTATCTCAATAGATGCAGAAAAGGCCTTTGACAGAATTCAGCAACACTTTATGTTAAAAACTCTCAATAAATTAGGTAATGATGGGACGTATCTCAAAATAATAAGAGCTATCTATGACAAACCCACAGCCAATATCATACTGAATGGGCAAAAACTGGAAGCTTTCCCTTTGAAAACTGGCACAAGACAGGGATGCCCTCTGTCACCACTCCTATTCAACATACTATTGGAAGTTCTGGCCAGGGCAATCAGGCAGGAGAAGGAAATAAAGGGTATTCAATTAGGAAAAGAGGAAGTCAAATTGTCCCTGTTTGCAGATGACATGATTGTATATCTAGAAAACCCCATCGTCTCAGCCCCAAATCTCCTTAAGCTGATAGGCAACTTCAGCAAAGTCTCAGGATACAAAATGAATGTGCAAAAATCATAAGCATTCTTATGCACCAATAACAGACAAACAAAGAGCCAAATCACGAGTGAACTCCCATTCACAATTGCTTCAAAGAGAATAAAATACCTAGGAATCCAACTTATAAGGGATGTGAAGGACCTCTTCAAGGAGAACTATAAACCACTGCTCAATGAAGTAAAAGAAGATACAAACAAATGGAAGAACATTCCATGCTCATGGGTAGGAAGAATCAATATCGTGAAAATGGCCATACTGTGCAAGGTAATTTATAGATTCAATGCCATCCCCATCAAGCTACCAATGACTTTCTTCACAGAATTGGAAAAAACTACTTTAAAGTTCATATGGAACCAAAAAAGAGCCTACATTGCCCAGTCAATCCTAAGCCAAAAGAACAAAGCTGGAGGCATCATGCTACCTGACTTCAAACTATACTACAAGGCTACAGTAACCAAAACAGCATGATACTGGTACCAAAACAGAGATATAGACCAATGGAACAGAACAGAGCCCTCAGAAATAATGCTGCATATATAGAACTATCTGATCTTTGACAAACCTGCCAAAAACAAGAAATGGGGAAAGGATTCCCTATTTAATAAATGGTGCTGGGAAAACTGGCTAGCCATATGTAGAAAGCTGAAACTGGATCCCTTCCTTACACCTTATACAAAAATTAATTCAAGATGGATTAAAGACTTACATGTTAGACCTAAAACCATAAAAACCCTAAAAGAAAACCTAGGCAATACCATTCAGGACATAGGCATGGGCAAGGACTTCATGTCTAAAACACCAAAAGCAATGGCAACAAAAGCCAAAATTCACAAATGGGATCTAATTAAACTAAAGAGCTTCTGCACAGCAAAAGAAACTACCATCAGAGTGAAAAGGCAACCTACAGAATGGGAGAAAATTTTTGCAATCTACTCATCTGACAAAAGGCTAATATCCAGAATCTACAACGAACTCAAACAAATTTGCAAGAAAAAAACAACCCCATCAAAAAGTGGGCAAAGGATATGAACAGACACTTCTCAAAAGAAGACATTTATGCAGCCAAAAGACACATGAACAAATGCTCATCATCACTGGCCATCAGAGAAATGCAAATCAAAAGCACAATGAGACACCATGTCACACCAGTTAAAATGGCGATCATTAAAAAGTCAGGAAACATCAGGTGCTGGAGAGGATGTGGAGAAATAGGGACACTTTTACACTGTTGGTGGGACTGTAAACTAGTTCAACCATTGTGGAAGTCAGTGTGGCAATTCCTCAGGGATCTAGAGCTAGAAATACCATTTGACCCAGCCATTCCATTACTGGGTATATACCCAAAGGATTACAAAACATGCTGTTATAAAGACACATGCACACGTATGTTTATTGCGGCACTATTCACAATAGCAAAGACTTGGAACCAACCCAAATGTCCAACAATGATAGACTGGATCAAGAAAATGTGGCACATATACACCATGGAATACTATGCAGCCATAAAAAATGATGAGTTCATGTCCTTTGTAGGGACATGGATGAAGCTGGAAACCATCATTCTCAGCAAACTATCGCAAGGACAAACAACCAAACACCACATGTCCTCACTCATAGGTGGGAATTGAACAATGAGAACACATGGACATAGGAAGGGGAACATCACACACCGGGGTTTGTTGTGGGGTGGGAGGAGGGGGGATGGATAGCATTAGGAGATATACCTAATGTTAAATGACGAGTTAATGGGTGCAGCACACCAACATGGCACATGTGTACATATGTAACAAACCTGCACGTTGTACACATGTACCCTAAAACTTAAAGTATAATTTAAAAAAGTATTAAAAACAAACTTTCCCTTTCCTTCTTTTTGAAAAAGCATTATTATTATTATTGCTGTTGTTATTTTGTTTCACGGTTGTTTTTAGAGATGGGGTCTCACTCTGTTGCTTGGGCTGGAGTGCAGTAGCGTAATCATAGCTCACTGCAGCCTCAAACTCCTGGGCTCCAGCAAACCTCCCATCTCATCCTCCTGAGAAGCTACAGAGACGTGTCTCCACACTTGGCTATTTTTAAAACATTTCTGTAGAGAAAGGATCTTGCTATGTTGCCCAGGCTGGTCTCCAATTTCTGTTTTTGTTTGTTTTGTTTTGTTTTGTTTGTTTTTTTGAGGTGGAGTTTTGCTCTGTCGCCCAGGCTGGAGTGCAGTGGCACGATCTTGGCTCACTGTAACCTCCGCCTCCTGGGTTCAAGCAATTCTCCTGCCTCAGCCTCTTGTAGCTGGGATTACAGGTGCACGCCACCACGTCCGGCTCCTTTTGTATTTTTAGTAGAGACACGGTTTTGCCATGTTTGCCCGGCTGGTATTGAACTACTGACCTCAGGTAATCTGTCATCCTCAGCCTCCCAAAGTGTTGGGGTTACAGGTGTAAGCCACTGCACCTGCCCTTACTTCACTTTATGTGTTTATTTATTTTAGATATATATATTTTTTAATTGAAAAAATATATTTTAATTGGAAAAAAATAAGCCGGGCGCGGTGGCTCACGCCTGTAATCCCAGCACTTTGGGAGGCTGAGGTGGGTGGATCATGAGGTCAGGAGATCGAGACCATCCTGGCTAACACAGTGAAACCCCACCTCTACTAAAAATACAAAAAATGAGCCGGACATGGTGGTGGGTGCCTGTAGTCCCAGCTACTCGGGAGGCTGAGCTAGGAGAATGGCGTGAATCCGGGAGGCGGAGCTTGCAGTGGGCCGAGACCGCGCCACTGCACTCCAGCCTGGGTGACAGAGCAAGACTCCGTCTCAATAAAAAGAAAAAAAATATATATTTTTTGAGACAGTCTCACCCTGTTGCTCAAGCTGAAGTGCAGTGGCACCATCATAGCTCATTGCAACCTTGACCTCCTGGGCTCAAGTGATCCCCCTGCTTCAGCCCCTCGAGTAGCTGGGACTAACAGGTGTGCCACCATGCCTAGCTAATATTTAAAACATTTTTTGTAGAGACAGGATCCCACCAGGTTGCTTAGGCTGGTTGAGAACTCCTTCCACTTTGGCTGGCATTACAGACATCAGTTACCACACCCAGCCTTTACTTCACTTTTTAAGCTTTAGTTTCATCGTCTGTAAAACAAAACCTACCTATAGGTAGTTGTGAGAAGTGAGATGATTGAGCTTGACAGATAGTAAGGGCTATGTAACTGTGAATTTCCTTCCTTCCTTTCTTAGCTGTCTTCCCTAAACTCAGCCTCCTGCCACCTGCCACAAGTTACCTACCAGAAGAGTTCACGAGATGCTATGTGCTCCCACTCCATGACAAGTGTGTGGAGGATCCCTTCATGACGACTGCCACAGTGTGGCCTGGTCACCAGGGTGAGTCCACAGTGGCCGGGGATCCTCCTGAGTGTCTACAGTAGATGTGGAAAAACAAGCACAGGACCTTGTTTTCACAAGAGGGAGGAAGCAGATCTCCTGCTGAGCCTTCCACTTTTTAGCATACCAGCTCTGCCCTCTCTCAGTTTCTCCACCTATAAATGCAGCCAATTTCTAAAAGAGGACTGACAGGCAAGCCAAAGGGGACCTTTGATCTGAGGGAAGTGCTTAGGGCTGGAGGTCAGGAGTCACGAATTCTAGTTCTCCCTGGGTCCCAAAGGTCCCTTTGGGTCCTCAGACAAATACTCCAGCCCCTCACTTTATAGAAAAAGAAACAGAGAGCCGGGGTGATGGCTCACACCTGCAATCCCAGAACTTTGGGAGGCCAAGGTGGGTGGATGACCTGAGGTTGGGAGTTCGAGACCAGCCTGGGCAACATGGTGAAACACTGTCTCTACTAAAATACAGAATTTAGCCGGGTGGGTGGCGGGCACCTGTAGTCTCAGCTAATCGTGAGGCTGAGGCAGAAGAATCGTTTGAACCCAGGAGGTGGAAGTTGCAGTGAGCTGAGATCACATCACTTCACTCCAGTCTTGGTGGCAGAGCAAGACTCTGAAAAAAAAAAAGAAGAAAGAAGGAGAAGAGAAGAAGAAGGAGAAGAAGGAGAAGGAGAAGGAGAAGAAGAAGAAGAAGAAGGAGAGGAAGGAGAAGGAGAAGAAGAAGAAGAAAAAGAAAAAACCCAAAAAACAGAAGGCCAAGGACCATCTCTAAGAACCGTACCAGTTTAAAAGTCTATGCATCTCTGATCTCTCCATTCTTACTCAGGTCAGAAGGTGAGCTGCAGGACCCCCACCCCCACCCACCTCACCATTTGCTATCACTGCCACCCATGTGGTCAGCTGAGGTTGTGTGCACTTAAGGAGTTGGCTAGGATACAGAGGGGAGCTGGGTCTTCCCAGGGACCCAGGCAGCCCTTTTCTTTTTTTGAGATGGAGTTTCACTCTTGTTGCCCACACTGGAGTGCAATGGCGCGATCTTGGCTTACCGCAACCTCTGCCTCTCAAGCAATTCTCCTGCCTCAGCCTGCCAAGTAGTTGGGGTAACAGCATGTGCCACCATACCTGGCTAATTTTGTATTTTCAGTAGAAGTGGGGTTTCTCCATGTTGGTCAGACTGGTCTTGAACTCCCGACCTCAGGTGATCCACCCGCCTTGGCCTCCCAAAGCGCTGGGATTACAGGTGTGAGTCACCCCGCCTGGCTCAGGCAGCCCTTTTCTATCTGTCTCTAACACTGGTCCCTTGGGGACTCTTTCCATTTCCCCCTCATCATCCTTAAAGCTGAACAGCAGTGTCCAAGATCAAAACTTCTCAAGTACTCTCAGGCTCATGAATGGATAGGAAATGCCCAACATATACTAGATTCTCAAGCAGGGTGATGTCAGTCCTTCCTCCTCAGCAGTATTATATAACGATCGTTAGTGCTAAAACTAACATTCTCTCCAGATGGCTCAAATGCAAGTTCTGTCATCGAATCCTTACACTAACTCTTTGTGGTAAACACCATTTACTCCCATCTTACAGATGTTCAGGGTAAGTACATATCTAATAATCGATGGAATCAGGACTGATAATTTATGTCTGTGTGGCTTCTCTGATCACACTAGACTGTGCCCACACAAAAAATACCAAGTAAAACACTATATGGCAGAGTTTAGTTTTAAGTAACTTGATAGGATGTCCAAATCCAAATTGCTTCATAATGGAGACCTGTTGCTAAAGCAGGGCCATGTTTATAAGAAGAGGTGTTTGGGACCTTTATTTATTTATTTATTTATTTATTTATTTATTGCCTTAAATGCTGTAAAGTGTTTTCATGTGTTCTGCAATATATTGAAAAACAATGACCAGAACTTGTGGATTGTGTTCTGAGGATGGGTTGTGGATGCTGTGGGATATGGGCCTAGGTGTGTGTCTGAGTGTTCTGGAAAAAGAGGCAAAGACATTGATATCTGGAGTTGCCAAAGTAGTGTGACAAAGCACATGCTGCATGGCCCCTGAGCTGTGCAGCAGTACTTTAGGGCTGCCTCAGTCTAAAACCCCTCTATAATGTGACAGGTGTGTGGGTTTGTATTTCCCTGTGGGTCTGGGAAGCTGACTCAGTCTGGCTAGTGATATGATAATTGGAGTGGAAATGACAATAGGATGGCCTGTTAAGAAGTGTTGAGGGGTAGTGGGGCAGGCACTGTGGCTCAACCCTGTAATCCCAGCACTTTGGGAGGCCAAGATAGGAGGATTACTTGAACTCAGGAGTCTAAGACCAGCCTGGGCTGTATAGCAAGACCTTGCCTCTACTAAAAAAATAAAATAAAAAATAAAAAAAACCAAAAATTAGCCAGATGTGGTGGCGTATGCCTGTAGTCCCAGCTACTTGGGAGACTGTGGCAGAAGGATCCTTTGAACCCGGGAGATGGAGGCTGCAGCAAGCTGATATGGCACCACTGTACTCCAGCCTAGGGGACAGAGAAAGACCCTGCCTCAAAAGCAAAACAAAACAAAAAAAGAAGTGTTTGGGCCTCTTAACTTTTTTCTCCCCCTCCTGAAGAAATTAGTCCAAGAGCCATTGGAGGGTGTGAGCAAGGCAGGTGTTGGGGGTGTGTGTGTGTGTGTGTGTGTGTGTGTGTGTGTGTGTGTGTGTGTGTGTGTGTGTGTGTGTGTGTTGTGGTATGGGGAGAGGAAGAGGAGCCTCCTATGCCAAAAGGAGGGTACTAAGGAGGCAATGCAGGTTGGTGGGTGCACTTGACAGGGATGGCTCTGCTTAAGGTGTTGGCACTCCAGTGGGATAAGGAAATTGCCCAATCAAGGTGGTAAGGCAAGGAAGGCATTTGTGGGGTGGGTGTGATGACATAGACGAGGAGTTGGAACAAGGACAGAGTAAGGAGGGAGTCCAAGTGTGGGGGGGGATGGAGGAAGATCTGCAGTGTGGTTGATGTGGGATGTCAGAGCCTTGAGTAAGGTAAGGAGGGCATCTGCATGAGGAAGGCACCCAATGGAAGACTGGCTACATACAGGGGGATTGATCCAATGAGTAAATACATTAAGAATCATGAGAGCCAGGTCTCTCACTGTTGGAGAAGTTACTAGGGTATTGTATTAGAATTGGAGGTCTTGGTGTGAACTTACAGTTTTCAATATTTATCTATATATCTATATGCAAATACAGAAATCATTAAATATATATAAATGTGTGTAGAGCTCTGCCCACTGAGAAGGCCTGGAAATAGCAACACCCTAATAGCATGAGAATACTTAGCACATACATCTTGGTTTTTGAACACCATTTTCCAATAAAAGAAACTGAGGCTTCTTGGAGAAATGGCTGAATTTACAGCAAAGTGTAAGATGAGCTTGGAACATCTTATTGTACCTGAAAGCAAGGAGGGACTCAATGAATGATAGTGACATTATCAAATGAACATAGGAGCCAGCTCCAAGGGCTCACACTGGCAAGATCTGGGACAATTTGTGTATCAAAATAAATACCCATAGTAACAGATTATAACTCATTGAATAAGAGAAAACTGTGTGCATATGCAGACACGAATAAATGAATACATTGAATATTTGGTGAGATGTGGTGTATTTACATGGTTTTAAAGCAGCTCTTTGCAAAATATTTCAAAAAGTACAAAGGGGAAATGAGTAACTTCATAGTAGAGAGGCTTGACAGGAGCCATTATAATTAAGGGATCAAAGCAAATATCATCAGTAATGGGCTAACCTGAAGGCATGTGTTGCCTGATAGGGTGCAATGAGAAGAATACAGTATCCCTTATGTGATATTTCTCCTAAAGATGCATACACTAAATCTAATCATAAGGAAACATCAGACAAACACAAAATGTGGCCTATGATCTCTAAAGGTGTCAGTGTTGTAGTAACCAACAAAAGACATCAGGAACTGTTACAGAACGAAGGCTGTAGATACGACAACTAAATGCATCCCATGATCCTGAACTGAATCCTCATGCTGGAAAGGACATTGTTGGGATAACTGGGAAAAACTGAATAGGGTTTGGAGATAAGAGTTTAGTAACATGGCAACATTAGTTTCTGATTTTGACTTTTGGTGTTTGTATTGTGATCACATAGGAGAATATCCTTATATGTAGGAAAAACATCTTAAAGTGTTGGGGAGGTGGTAATGCACATATGCACAACTTACGTATCAAATATTTACAAAAAAGTTCTTTGTACTATACTTGCAACTCTTCCACAGATTGTAAAATGAAAATTAGAATTAAAAAGAGAAAAAGTGTCAGGGAGATTGGGCTTCTTGGCTGAACCAAAAAGGAAAGGGGATGCAGCCCCTGAGCTGGCAGAGCTGCGAACAGGCTGGGGGGTTGGGAACTGAAAGCCTGGGGTTGGGGGGACAAGCAGTCCTCATCTGAAGTTACAAGGTAGAAGGCTCATGGGCAGGTGGCTTCCGTTCTTCCTGGAAAGCCCTCTCTAATTTGAGAGCAGCAAGGTGCTACTTGTTGCTATACTAGAGACCCTCAAGAGGAAGGGACTGTGTCTTACTGTGATGGTTAATTTTATGTATCAACATGAGTAGGCCAAGGGATACCCAGGTATTTTGTCAAACATTACACTGGGCATTTCTGTCAGGGTGTTTTAAATGAGTTTAACATTTTTTCAATTTTTTAACCATTATTTTTTTGAGACAGAGTCTCCTCTGTTGCCCAGGCTGGAGGGCAGAGGCATGATCTCAGCTCACTGCAGTCTCAACCTCCCAGGCTCAGGCAATCCTCCCACCTCAGCCTCCCAAGTAGCTGGGACTACAGGTACATGCCACCATGCCCAGCTAATTTTTTTGTTTTGTTTTGTTTTTGTGGAGACAAGGTTTTGCCACATTGCCCAGGCTGGCCTTGAACTCCTGAGCACAAGCCATCCACCTGCTTCCACTTCCCAAAGTGCTAGCATTACAGGCATGAGCCACCGTGCGCACATGGCTGAGTTTAACATTTAAATCAAGAGACTAAGTAAAGCAGATTGATCTCCCTAATGCGTGCATGTAGGGAGGGACCACCAATCAGTTGAAAGTCTGAATAGAATGAAAGGCTGACCCTTTCCCAAATAAAAGGGAATTCCTCCTGCCTGACTGCCTGCAAGCTGGGAAGTCAGGGTTTTTCCTGGCCTGAGGGCAGGAATTGCACCATTGGCTCTGCTGGGTCTCTAGCGTGCCTACTGCAGATCTTACTGGCTTCCAGAATCACGTGAGCCAATTCCTTATAATAAATCTCTCAATTGGTTCTGTTCTCTGGAGAACTCTAATAGTTTATTTTCCTGCTATCTCTCTTTGCTTACATTGTCTCCTACTACGGGACTGACACAAAGTAGTATGTTACCTGGAAGCTGAAAATTCTTGGGCACATGTTTGGTTGACTGAATCACATTTTATTTCTGAACACGGATTATTTTGCATTTAAGTTGATGGCTTAGTGCCATATACATCAGGAGCATCTAGTGTAAAATAAAGTCCTTCACCAGGGCCAATCAAGAGAAAGAGCATCTGTACAAAAAGCTCCTGTTATCACAGTTGATGGTGCTTTGTCCTGAGATAATTAGGTTGGGAAGGGCCCTGGACAGGTGTTGGAGTCTGGTCTATGTTACATAACTAGCCATATGATCTTTGGTCTTTAATGTTTCATTGTTAAAGAATGTTTCTGTTTGCCTAAGAGAGATACTCTCAAAAGAAACATTTGGTTATTTGTAATTTTCTAACACATTTTAAAATAATTTTTAATTTTGAGATAATTTTAGACACACGAATTTGCAAAGATAATAGAGAGGTCTCTGTTTACCCTTCACTCAGTTTCCCCCAATGGTTACATCTTATTTAACTACAGAACAATATCAAAACCAGGAAACTGACATTGATACAATGTGTTTATATACTTCTGTTATTTTATTTGAGTGTTAATTTGTGTATAACTATGATTGCAGTCAAGATAAAGAATTATGGTCAGGTGCAGTGGCTCATGCCTGTAATCCCAGTACTTTGGGAGGCCAAGGAGGGTGGATCACTTGAGGCCAGGAGTTCGAGACCAGCCTGGCCAACATGGTGAAACCCTGGCTCTACTAAAAATACAAAAAAATTAGCCAGGCATGGTGGTGTGTGCCTGTAATCCCAGCTACTTGGCGGGGCTGAGGCATGAGAATAGCTTAAACCCAGTGGTGGAGGTTGCAGTGAGCCGAGATTGTACCACTGCACTTTAGTCTGGGTGACAGAAGGAGGCTCTGTCTCAACAACAACAACAACAACAAAAACATAACACAAAAACCCACAAAAATACAGAATTATTTCATCACTACAAAGATCTCCCTCATGCTACTCCCTTGTAGTTACATCCTCCTGCTCCCCACCACCATCCCTAACCCCTGGCAACCACTAATAATCAGTTCTCCATCTCTACATATAAAAAAATATATTTTGAGAACATTATAGACCTTTTCAGATTGGCTTTTTTCTTTTCCTCAGCATAATGTCTTGAGATCCGTCCAAGTTGTATGTATCAATTCCTTTTCATTACTGAGTTTTATTCCATGGTATAGATATATCACAGTTGTTTAACCATTTACCTATCATACGACATTTGCTTATTTCCAGTTTTTCCCTATTACAAGTAAAGTTGCTGTGAATAATTATGTACAAGTTTTTATGTGGAAAAATGTTTCATTTTTCTGGGATAAATGCCTAGGAGTGTGAATGCTGGGTTATAGGGTAAGTAAGTGTTTACTTTTTGGCTGGTCTCAGTGGCTTGCACCTGTAATCCCAGCACTTCGGGAGGCTGAGGTGGGTAAATCATTTGAGGTCAGGAATTCAAGACCAGCCTGGCCAACATGGTGAAACCCTGACTCTGCTAAAAATACAAAAATTAGCTGGGCTTGGTGGCATATGCCTGTGATTCCAGCTACTCGGGAGGCTGAGGCAGGAGAATTGCTTGAACCCAGGAGACAGAGGTTGCAGTGAGCTGAGATTGTGCTGCTGCACTCCAGCCTGGGTGACAGAGTGAGACTCTGGCTAAAAAAAAAGTTTACTTTTTAAAGAAACTGCCAAACTATTTTTCAGAGTGGCTGTACCATTTTACATCCTACTAGCAATGTATGAGACATAAAGTTTCTCTGCATACTCTTTTGTCACTATTTTTTATTTTAGTTTCTAACATATAATTTTGAAAATCAGTGATAGGCACTGAGTTTTATTGATTACATATTTTGGCATTTATTGAGATAATTTCAGTGTGTCTCTTATTGGACCTATTAATGAATTGTATTATTCTATGTATCTATATGTATATGTTTTAAATGATAAAAAGATCAAACAGTATGAAAGGGGAAACAAGGTAAAGTAAATTTCCTACCATTCCTATTAGAGTTTCCCTCCTCAGAGGCAATCATTTTACCTGATTTTTGACAGTGTAGGGACTATATCTGTATGTTAACAGTAGCATATCACATGCACAGCACTGCAGCCTGCCTTTTCACTTTATTTATTTATTTAGAGATGGTGTCTTGCTCTGTCACCCAGAATAGAGTGTAGTGGCCCAATCATAGCTCACTGAAGCCTCAACTTCCAGGGCTCAAGCGATCCTCCCACCTCAGCCTCCCAAGTAGCTGGAACTATAAGTATGCACCCCATGCCTGGCTAATGTATCTTTTGTAGAGATGGAGTTTTGCCATGTTGCCCAGGCTGGTCTTAAATTCCTGGACTCAAGCCATCCTCATGTTTCAGCCTCCCAAAGTACTGGGATTACAGGCATGAGCCATTGCATCTGGCCCATTTAATATCTTACAGACCATTCTATATCAGTACGTAGGGATCTATCTCATTCTTTTTTACAGCTGCATAGCATTCTGTTTTTGTTGTTGTTGTTGTTGAGGAATGTGCCAGTTTAATCAACCAGGTCTTTTTTGACAGACATTAAGGTTATTTCCAGTTCTTTGTAATTACTGACAATGCTGCAGTGAATAATCTAGTACACTGGAATTGGTGCCCCATGTGAGCACTAATGTAGGATAAATTCCTGACATGAAATTGCTAGGTCAAGACATTCAGGTTGGAATAGCTGTGCCAAATTGCCTTCGAAGAGGCTCAAACATTTTAAAGTCCCATCAACAATGAACAAGAATGTCTTTCTCTACAATATCTTTTCTTTCTTTCTTTTATGAGACAGAGTCTCACTCTGTCGCCCAGGCTGGAGTGCAGTGGCATGATCTCAGCTCACTGAAACCTCCACCTCTACGGTTCAAGTGATTCTCCTGCGTCAGCCTCCCAAGTAGCTGGGATTACAGGCATGCACCACCATGCTCAGTTAACTTTTGTGTTTTTAGTAGAGACAAGGTTTCACCACGTTGGCCAGGCTGGTCTCGAACTCCCGATCTCAAGCGATCACCCGCCTCGGCCTCCCAAAGTGCTGGGATTACAGGTGTGAGCCACCACGCCTGGCCAATATCTTTTCTAATTTATCTTTTCCAGTCTGACATCTAAGAAAATAGTATTTCACCTTAAGTTGCAGTTCTCCTATTATGAAGTGGCTCAGTATCTTTTCATTTGCTTAAAAGTTATCTGTATTACTTTTCTATTAACTGTGGATTCATACCTTTTGCCCATTTAATGTATTATTTAAAATCAATGTTTAGCTAGCAAAACACAACTTTCCTATTTTCAGTTGCTCAACAACCTCCTCAGAGGCAGGAGGCTCCCTCAGACAGGTGTCCCCCGTCCTCCACAACCAGTTCCCTCTTCTAACTCATAAATGCCTCCTTCCCCAACACCATTGTCTGTTCCCAAGGAAGGGCCCCTTTATGGTCTCCTCAACATCTCACACCCCTCCCAAAATTATGTGCATGCTCTCCCATCCCTCCCCTCTGGACTGCTCTTTTCCCAGTCAAACCTAACCAGTCCTTCAGGGTCCAGCCTAATTCCACCTGTTTGGGCACCTTTCTGAATAACTAGTGCTCACATTGCAGTCTCACTTTCAGGCGCGCCTCCTCCCATCAATCAGAGCCTATGTCCCTGGAAGGCTGGGCCTGACAACAGCTGGAGCCCAGCTGCTGCTCTGTCTTTGCTCAGTGTGTGTGTGTGTGTGTGTGTGTGTGTGTATGGCCGGGAGTCTGAGTGTGGAGTAAGTTTCATTCACTCATCCTGCAGTTTTTTTTTTTTAGACCGAGTCTCGCTGTTGCACAGGCTGCAGTGCAGCAGCGCGATCTCGGCTCACTGCAACCTCTGCCTCCCTGGTTCAAGCGATTTTCCCGCCTCAGCCTCCTGAGTAGCTGGGATTACAGGCGCCCACCACCACGCCCGGCTAGCTTTTGTATTTTTTTTGGTAGAGACAGGGTTTCACCATGTTGACCAGGCTGGAATAGAACTCCTGACCTCAAGTGATTCACCCGCCTCGGCCTCCCAGAGTACTGGGATTACAGGCGTGAGCCACCGTGCCCCACCCCATCCTGCAGTTATTGAATGCGTAATGCATACATGAGTCAGGTGCTGTTCCAGGCATTGGAGACCAGGCAGTGTATGAGGTAGATCAAAGCCCTTTCTCTCATCCAGCTGACATGTTGGAACTAATATACAACAAACAAGACAAACACAAATAAGAATATCAATTAAATGTAAACAAGTAATGAAATAGCGAGGAAAGGAGGAGAAGGATTTTCTTTGCAGAGGGCTCGGGGAGGGCTCCCCGAGGAGATAAGATAGGAGTAAAGACCCGAATATGAGAGGGTGCCGCCACAGCAAAGAGCTTTGCAGGGCCCCCTAGAGGACCCGCCTGGCCACCACTCTTCCAGAGATGGACGTGCTACCGAGCCCTCAATACCCCTTTTTTTCTGTTACTTGACAGAAACTGAAGGCAAGAGCTTGCGATCCCTGCAACCTCAGTGGTGTGTGGGGGTAACCCTGCTCCCTCCTGTTTCACATCCCAGCTGAAAACGGGAAAATGAAATCGCGCTCGGCCTGCCATTGATAGAGCACCTACTACATACCAGGGTCCAGTTAAGCACTTTATGCGATTGTTACTTCATTTAATCTACACAACAATCCCATGTGGACTCTATTAACCTTACAGGGGAAGAGAAGGAGGCTGGGAATATGGCAGGAGCCTGAGTGTTAACTTGGTTCACACACTAGCGGAGTTCCCGGGTCGAGAAGTTCTGTGGTGCGGGTCGGCTGGGGTTTACTGAGCGTCCGGGCGCGCGCTGTTTTCGGAGTTGGTCGGGTCCAACTGTGCGCCCGGAAGCTGCCAGGCGAGCCCGCCAGCGGCCCCCCGCGCCGCCCGGGTCTCCCGGCCTCGGGGGCAAAGGGGAGCGCCGGGGCCAGCAGGCTGGGGGCGGGGAAGGCGCCGGGACAAAGGCCGCGGGCACCGCGCTGGGCCGGCCCGTGCGGCTGCGAACTCCGGGCACCAGGACCCGGCCGGGTGGTCGCTCCCCGAGGAGCCCGCGCCTGGATGGAGCGCCCCGCGGCGCCGCCAGGCCACGCGCAGGCCGAGCCCCCGCCACCGCCCCCGCCTCCGCCTCTGCCCGCGCCCCCGCCTCCGCCCCTGCCCGCGCCCCCGCCCTCTCTCCCCCACCCCGCGGCGGCTTCGCGCTCGGCGAACATGGCGGCGGCGACGGTCGGGCGGGACACTTTACCTGAGCACTGGTCCTACGGGGTGTGCCGGGATGGCCGCGTCTTCTTCATCAAGTGCGGCGCGAGGACGCGAGGACGCGGGGACGCGGGTGGGGGCGCGAGGGCGGGGGCCGGGCGGGCGCCCGGCGGGCTGTGGTGGCGCTAACAGGTGCACCTCTCTGCCCGCAGTGACCAGCTCCGCCGCACGACCTGGCTGCACCCGCGCACCGGGGAGCCCGTCAACTCGGGCCACATGATCCGCTCAGGTGGGCGCCGGGCCGGCGGGTGGGGGGCGCGCGCAGCGGGGGCCCAAGTTTGACCCGACTTTTCTGGCGTTTCCGCAGACCTGCCCCGCGGCTGGGAGGAGGGCTTCACGGAGGAGGGCGCCAGCTACTTCATCGAGTGAGTGAGTGGGGCCGCCGCGCTCGCACCTGTGCCGCGGGGGTCCCTCCCGGTTCCCGCCGGGCGCCCCGCCTTTCCTCTGCTCCCGCCGGCCCGGGCTCCTTGGCGCGCGATGCGCCGCGGCCGCACTCAACGTTTTGTGTGCCCGAGTTGTTTGGCGGCCTCCGAGAGGGAGGCGGTGGGGGCCGCACCTATTCTGCGAACCTGGGCCGGGGGGGAAGGGGCCGCAGACTCTGCGTCCTGGACCTTGCAATACGGCTGGATTGGGGTGCTGGTGTGAGGGCTGGGCACGCCTCCCCTCCAGGGTCTCGGGCTGCGCCCCGCCGGGAGAGGCGAGTGCCGGGATCGGGATGGACTCGGGTTAGGGGAGTAGAACGAGAAGTTCTGTCCTGGTGTGGGCCTGCGGGGTTGGAGTGGGGAGAGGGAGAGACTAGGGGAATCTCGCTTAGGAGGACCCCCCTCTCCGGCCGCGGGCTCTGGGATGGTCGTGGAGATTCGGAACCTCGCCCCCGGCCTCCATCCACTGCGCGGGCCTGCGGGGAGGGAGGGAGTGGGGAGGGGAAATAGTCAACCAATGACTTTCCTCGAGCGCTCCGCGTCTCTTCGGCCGGAGCTGAACCGGGCGATCGCTGGTGCCTCCGTTAGTCCAGGGGCGACTTTTCCGCAAAAGCCCCGGAGTGTTGGCGCACCTGCCAGGTTACCCTGGGTCTGCAGTCCATGTCAGATTGGGGCGCAGTAAGTGAAGGCGCGGGTCAGGCTGCTATGGCAGTACTGGCTTTGCTTTCCCACTCCGGCGGGAGCCTGTGTTGCAGCGTGTTTCCCTCTGCCTGCTGAGCTCCGGGAGGCCAGAAACGGCCTTTGACCCCTTGCCCCAGTGCCCGACAGCGAGTAGGCACTCGATAAATGTTTGTTCACTGAATGAATCAACTCGCCAAAGGTCTGGACGGTGGTCTGACTAGTACTGACTGGGTGTACTTCGGCGACTGTGAGTCAGAACTACTACTGTTAGGAATAAAGCGGCCTGTTTCAAGAAAACCCCGGAACCTCCTTTTCTGGTTTGGGTTCTTCCATAATAGTTGAAAATACTGATGGGTGAGATTTACAGATCTGAGGGCTAGGGCCTTGCTGCGGTTCTGTTGCCCTGCCTCGTATGTATGTGTGTGTGAAGTTGGGGAGTTGGCTGGGGCCATCAGAGTCTTGCTGTCAGTGGGCCTCTCTGGCTTATAACTGCATCAGTTGATGTTATTACAATTTTCCTGTGTGCCACACGTTCACACGTTGTTCTAGGCATTGGGAACAAAAAACAGAAAAGTTCTAGGTGCTCATGGAGCTTGCAATCTAATAGGAGAGGGAAGGGAGTAGAAAATAAGTAAAAAACACGAATAATAATATCAGATCGTGGTTACTACTGTGCAGAAAGTTAAAATAAGGTGATGGGACATGGAGTGACTGGGTGGCTTGGTTGTACTGGGAGATCGGGATGGTGTTTCTGAATAGGCAACATTTAAAGTAAAATTTGAATGACAAGAAGGAGACATCATGTGACGATGAGTTGGCAAAGCATTTCGGAAAGAGCGAACAGCCAGGGCAAGGGCTTAAGGCAGAAAAGAGCTTGGAGTTTAAGGAGCAGGAAGGCTGGAATGTGGTGCACAAGGGAGAAAGTGGCATGAGGAGAGGTCACAGGTAGGAGAAAGGTAAATGCCGCAAAGCTTTGTGAGCCGGGGTGAGGAATTTTCATACTTTATTCTAAGCTCAGTGAAACGTCATTGGAGTGTTTTAAGCAGGGAAGTGGCATGATTTGGTTTGTGTTTTTAGAACGATCACTGTGAGGAGATTGGATTGTAGGTGGCCACTGCTGGGGGAGGCAGGAGAGCAGCTGAGGCTGTTGCCCTCTTCCAGGCAGGAGTTAGCAGTGGCTTGCCTGAGGGTGGTAGCACAGTAGACAGGGAGTAGTGGTCACATTCAGGCTGTGTTTAGGAAGTAGGCTCTTCACACCTTCATGATGGACTGAATAAAGTCTGTGGGAGAAAGAGAAGAGGCAAAGATGACTCCTCAGGGCTTGGGCACCTGAGCGAGTAGCATTCATATCCTTGAGATGGGAAGAGCCGGTTTGGGGTGGAGGAGAATCATGAGATCTTGTTTTGCCATCTTACATTTGAAATATGAGTATGTCAGATAGTGTGATCTGAAGCTTGGTGGGGAGAGAGGACGGAAGAGACCCATTGGGTATAATAGATGTTATTCAAGGCCATGGGATTAGATGAAATCCCCTAGGAAGAGAGTACAGACAGAAGAGAGATGTTCTCAGCCTTTGGATGGTCAAAGCAGTGTTTAGAGGGGAGAGAGGTGGAGCCAGCAAGGAGACTGAGAAGGTCTGAGAAGGTAGGAGAAACCCCAGGAGAATGCATGGTCACAGAAGCCTTAAAGGACAAAATCTGAGTGGAGTAGGTGGAAGATAAAATACGGGGTGAAGACAGGGAGTCAGTTAGGCAAATCTTCCAGGTAGTTTTGTTGCAAAGTGGAGTTGAGACATTAGCCGGTAATTGGAGAGGATGTGGGTTTGAGGGGGGGTTTTCCTTTCTTTTTTTTTTTTTAGTGGGAGATTGTACAGCATGTTTGTTTTGATGGGAATGATCCCATTGAGAGGGAGAAGTCGATGCTGCAGTAAAGAGACCGGGCAGTTGCTGGAGCAGTGTTTTTAAGAAGGTGGAAGGGATGGGATCCATGGCCTGCATCTCACTAGCGTCATCCAGGGGCAGGGACCGTCATTCATTTGACAGGAGGAAGGGCTGCAAGTGTCCCAAAGTACCAGGTGCAGCCTTGGGCTGGGTGTGTGAGGCCATGTGTGGGACTCTGGAGGCTGGAGCACAGCCTTCCACACCTTTGCTGACTCTTCCATGGTAACTTGTCTGTGAGGTCCCTAATGATTTTTCTACAGTGAGCTCCCGTGCCCCCAGGGCCTTGGCTGACTCCTCCCAGGCCTAGGAAAAGCAATGTGTGACAGTGTTCCCTACCCTCAAAGGCAGGGCCCTGTGGCAGATGATTGTAGTTCTGACCTTCTTCTGTGACAATTTTTTGAGAGACTTAAGGGTTTTGGGAGTAATTGTTCTCTCCCTCATCCCCCGCCCCCCACATAAAAAATGTTTTACTGTTGTCTGATTTCTTAGCTTTGCCGTGAGCATTTCTGAATGTTTGATTTTTGTGTTGAGGGCAGGAGCCTCCTCTAATCTGGCTCATAAAGTGAGAGTGACAAAGCACTGACACGGCTGATTTTATTTTTCCTAATGGCTCCTTGCACAGGAAAGTTGTGTGAGGTTTTACAGGATGTATTCAGTTGCTCCTCATATTTAGCAGACTAAAACATTTTAATTTTTGAAAAAATTTTAAGAAACAGAATCTTCCTCTGTCTCCTAGTCTGGAGTGCAGTGGTGCAATCATAGCTCACTTCAACATTGAACTTCTGGGGCCCAAGTGATCCTGTCACTTCAGCCTCCCAAGTAGCTGGAACTACAGATGCAGGCCACCATGCTTGGCCAGCAAATGTTTTAATACTCTCCAGAGTCCGTTTGTTTTCTTTCTTTTTTTTTTTTTTAAGACAGCATTGCTCTGTCGCCTAGGCTGGAGTGCAGTGGCACGATCTCAGCTCACTGCAACCTCTGCCTCTTGGGTTCAAGTGATTCTCATGCCTCGGCCACCCCCTAAGTAGCTGGGACTACAGGTGTGCACAACCATGACTGGCTAATTTTTGCATTTTTAGTAGAGACAGGGTTTCACCATGTTGGCCAGGCTGGTCTCAAACTCCTGACCTGAAGTGATCTGCCTGCCTCAGCCTCCCAAAGTGCTGGGATTACAGGCATGAGCCACTGCGCCTGGCCTCAGAGTCCATTTCTTGAAGCAGAAAAGCTTGAGGTTAGGCAGGTGAATTTTTGTTTTGATTTCTGCACTTCTTGTTCAATTTTGCATTAATGAGAGACAAAATATATAAGAAATCTACTGTTGGTTCTTCCAGTTCTAGACTAAGTGATGTTGATAACCCCTTTAAAAAGATTTTTTGGCTGGGTGTAGTGGCTCATGCCTGCAATTCCACACTTTGGGAGGCGGAGGCGAGGGGATCCCTTAAGGCCAGGAGTTCAAGATCAGCCTGGGCAACACAGAGAGACCTTATCTGTACAAAAAATGAAAAAATTAATGGTGCTATGCTCCTGTAATCCTAGCAACTTGAGAGGCTTAAGTGTGAGGATTGCTTGAGCCCAGGAGTCTGAGGTTACCATGAGCTATGATTGTGATACTGTACTCCAGCCTGGATGACAGAGTGAGACCCTGTCTCTAAATAAATAAATAAATAAAACGAAGACTTTTTGTACTCTAGGACTTCTCTACTATGAATCCCTTAGCTGGGTAGCAAGGTATAATAGTAATTGTGATAACAGTGTCATTAACAGAAGTAGCAATAATAGTAGTAATAATTATGTAACAGCCTA